>NC_136065.1:828265077-828865077 GCF_964261635.1 Lissotriton helveticus | reverse complement strand
AATTTGGCTAGGTATGGGAGCAGTACTTAATTTGTAAGAAAAAATAAATGCCAGGGCACTCCTGAGGCCCTGCTTGCAGGACACTCCCGGGCCGCACGGCAACCAGCTGCGCCGGTGCCCTCTCCCCTTGCTGCTGCTCCCAGCCTCGCTCTCCTCGCAGGTCCGCCCTCCTCGGCGGCCTGCCCTGCTGCATAGCTCCGCTCGCACTCTGTGAGCGCTCCCCCCCTGGGCCGGCTCCGCCGTCCACGGTAGGACTCGGCTGCCCGTTTCACTGTATTTTACTGCTGACGTGTTTTTTTCCTTTTTCCCCCATTACTGTACCTCCCACTTAGCTGTCCCCCCTGTGCCCTCCTGCATTTTGTCTCCTTGTTGTGTATCCCACCTGGTTGTCCCCCTGTGCCCTCCCCGCCCCGCTCCCCGCTTCCCGCCGCCGTTCACGCGGCCACGCCCTCTTCCTTTCTGGGCCCTCCCCGCTCCCGCCTCCCAGCTCCCCCCCCCCACTCTCCACATATGGCAGAGTGGCAAACGCGCAGCGTGCACGCGCAGCGGGCGCGCCAAAGGTAAGCCCGTCTACGCCCGTCCGCGCCTGGACAGCGCCCAGTGCCAGGACCCCTGGGCCCCGAAGACACCAGCCCACCCGCCGGACCTACGACGCCGCCACCCTCAACGCACTCAACACCGGCCGAATCCCGGGATGCTACCGAGCCACCCCGAGAAGAACCCACGGACCCTTCAGCTGCCACGCCTGCAAGTTCACCTGCATCCGGACCTGCCCCGCACCAGCACCCGCCAAGCCGAACACCAGCAGCAACCACCTGAAGTGCATCCTCCTCAACACCCGCTCCGTCCACAGACACGCCGTCGAACTCTGGAACCTCCTCGACACCACAGCTCCTGACGTCGCCTTCCTCACGGAAACCTGGATGAACGACTCCTCAGCGCCCGACATCGCCATCGCCATCCCAGAGGGCTACAAGATCACCCGAAGAGACCGCGACAACCAGACTGGAGGAGGCATCGCCATCATCTACAGAGACACCATCCACGTCAAGACCAACACCGACGACACCCTGCCAACCGCCGAGCACCTGCACTTCCAGATCCACACGGACCCCAAAACCACCCTCAGAGGCACCCTGATCTACCGACCCCCGGGACCACGCACACAGTTCAGCGAGGACATCGCCGACTTCATCAGCCCGCATGCCCTCCCCTCCGCCGACTACATCCTCCTGGGGGACATCAACTTCCACCTGGAAAACAACAACGACCGCAACACCATCACCCTGCTGGACAACCTCGCTAACCTTGGACTCAAGCAGCTGGTGACCACCCCCACCCACCTCGCCGGACACACACTCGACGCCGTCTTCTCATCCAGCAAAGACATCGCCTTCAGCCACGCCACCGGACTCCACTGAACGGACCACAGCTGCGTCCACTTCACCTTCAAAAGAACGACGATCCACCACCACCAACAACAGGTTGCTCGAAGAAGCTGGAAAAAGATCACAGCCGACCAGCTCGCCGCTTCCCTGAGCCAGCACCCTCCCGCCAGCTCAGCGAACCCCAGCCAGGCCGCCGACAACCTCACGAAGTGGATCAGCAACTGCGCGGACGAACTCGCCCCACTGAGGACCCCGCTCAGCAGACCCGGCAACAAGAAGGCCCCATGGTTCACCGACGAACTCAAGAGCTCCAAGAAGAACTGCCGAGCCCTCGAGAAAGCCTGGAGAAGGGAACCAACACCGGACAACATGACCACCCTCAAGCTTGCCACCCGGAAGCACCACCAACTGATCCGCGCCACCAAGAAAACTGCATTCAAGGACCGGCTGGACACCAACTCACACAACTGCAAGGAACTCTTCAACATCGTGAAAGAGCTCTCCAACCCCAACGCCGGAAACAACGACATCACCCCATCGCAAGACCTCTGCAATTCCCTCGCCTCCTACTTCCACAACAAGATCGCGGACATACACAACAGCTTCAGCACTCAACCTACGCACGCCACGACCGAACCACCGCCCCCCACCACCACCCTCCGCGCCTGGACGCCGATCAGCACCGAAGACACCGTCCGCATGATGAACTCCATCCACTCCGGATCTCCAACCGACCCCTGCCCTCACCACATCTTCAACAAGGCCGACGCTGTCATCGCACCCCACCTGCGGGACATCATCAACACCTCCTTCAACACCGCCACCTTCCCGGAGAGCTGGAAGCACGCCGAACTCAGCGCCCTCCTCAAGAAACCTACAGCGGACCCCACCGAACTCAAGAATTACCGCCCCATCTCGCTCCTCCCGTTTCCAGCCAAAGTCATTGAGAAGACCGTCAACAAGCAGCTGGCCGCCTTCCTCGAGACGAATGGATCCCTCGACCGCTCACAGTCCGGATTCCGAGCCAACCACAGCACCGTGACCGCCCTCATCGCTGCCACCGATGACATCCGAGCCCTGATGGACAACGGGGAAACAGCGGCCCTCATCCTCCTAGACCTCTCCGCAGCTTTCGACACTGTCTGCCACCGCACCCTAGTAAGCGCCTCAGCAACGTCGGAATCCAGGAGAAGGCACTAGAATGGATCATCTCCTTCCTCGACGGAAGAACACAGAGAGTCCGTCTACCACCGTACAAGTCAGAAGCCACCGAAGTCATCTGCGGCGTCCCTCAAGGATCCTCGCTGAGCCCCACCCTCTTCAACGTCTACATGAGCCCCCTCGCGGCCATCGCACGCCAACACAACCTCAACATCATCTCCTACGCTGACGACACCCAGCTGATCCTCTCCCTGACCAACGACCCCGCCGCCGCCAGAGCCGACCTTCACGAAGGGATGAAAAACGTAGCCGTGTGGATGACGACCAGCCGCCTGAAACTGAACTCGGACAAGACGGAGGTCCTCATCCTGGGCTCCTCGCCCTCCGCCTGGGACGACTCCTGGTGGCCCCCCGCCCTGGGCACCGCACCCAAACCGACAGACCACGCACGCAACCTGGGCTTCATCCTGGACTCCGCCCTCTCCATGACCAGACAAGTCAACGCCGTCTCCTCGTCGTGCTTCAACATCCTGCGCATGCTACGGAAGATCTTCCGGTGGATCCCCACCGAAACCAGGAAGATGGTCACCCAGGCCCTCGTCACCAGCCGACTGGACTACGGCAACGCCCTCTACGCCGGAACCACCGCCAAGCTCCAGAAGAGACTCCAGCGGATCCAGAACACCTCAGCCAGACTCATCCTCGACATCCCACGACACAGCCACATCTCCGGACATCTGAGAAACCTGCATTGGCTCCCCGTCAACAAAAGAATCACCTTCCGTCTCCTCACCCACGCACACAAAGCCCTGCACGATCAAGGCCCGAGCTACCTCAACAACCGCATCAACTTCTACGCTCCCAAGCGCCATCTCCGATCAGCCAGTCACGCCCTCGCCGCCGTCCCCCGCATCCGAAGAACGACAACAGGAGGAAGGTCCTTCTCCTACCTGGCCGCCAAGACCTGGAACTCCCTCCCGACCGACCTGCGCCTGACCCAAGACCACCTCTCCTTCAGGAAGAAGCTCACGACCTGGCTGTTCGAGCAGTAGCAGCACACCCCCCCCCCAGCGCCTTGAGACCCTCCGGGTAAGTAGTGCGCTCTACAAATGCCTTGATTGATTGATTGATTGAGGATGCCACTGCAGCTTGCACCACACATTGCCCTGCTATGCTGCCAATGATAATAACAACACAACTACTAACCATCCCACTCCTTGAAGTGCGACAATTCGGAATATTTCAGACCCCCAAAGCTATAAGAATGGATTGGGCGACAGGTAATAGTAATTTTAAGTGTATATCGCATTAGTAATTAGCTGTTATTCTGGTCATGTCTAAATTTGCCAGTCAGTGCCAACTTGTGGCAGGCTGTCACACGTGCGGGTGCTGAAAATTAAGTACCAGTGCTGAGCACTGGAAACTGCCAGCTCAAATTAAGTACTATATGGGAGTAGGGAGATGGGTCAGACGTTGCTCAGCTTGATAGTGTTGGCTGATGGTTTTCGGGGAGGGTGTTGACTGCTGCATGTTTCCAGTCTTCAAGGAAGGTGGCTAATTTGATGGAGGAGTTGATGAAATGTGTAAAAATGTTGGTTCTCTTTTCAGACACTCACCCCCAGTCCCAGGTCTGGGTTCTTTTGCACCTAGTAGCTGTAAACTCCGATCCAAGAGTTGCCGGTGGTTGTGGCTGGTCTGATCTTTCTGTATTCCTGCCATAGTCCGGCCTCCAAGGAACCCTCCCGGGCATGGCGCAGTCTGTGACGTAGTTTAATGAATGCGCCTGCCTCCACTCCGTGGTGATCTTGAAGTCCCAGTTCGAGTCTCACTTGGGCTGGTGAGGCAGATTTTGACACCCGAAAGGCTCTTTTAAAATTTTTTGTTATTAACTTGTTTATCAATATACTGGTTGTGCCCTTGGTGATCTTGTGTCCATACGTCAGGGAGTTGATTACTTTAGCTTTCATTACTTTCAGCATAGGAGTTAGGCTGGGACCTAGTAGCTGTTTTGCCAATTTTGCAACGGCCACTTCTAATGACAGGGCTTTCGTTTTCAATGCTTCTTTGTGGTTGATAAAAGTACCTCTTGTGTCAAGAAAGATGCCCACGTATTTATAACTGGGGGTTGATTCTAGCTTTGTTTTGTTGAAGTACAACCTTTCTATTGACCTTTTTTGTTTCCAAAAGATATAGTTTTGGTTTTTGACAGGTTACGCTCTAGATGGTTTCTTGTCGTGTAGGGTAGCAGTTCATCCAGTAGCCTATGGAGACCCACTTTTGTGTGACTTAACAACACCAAATCATCGGTGTAAAGCAAATTGGTGATGCGGGTCCCGTCTAGTTGAGGAGGGTGGCGCCGGTGCCCTCTCCCCTTGCTGCTGCTCCCAGCCTCGCTCTCCTCGCAGGTCCGCCCTCCTCGGCGGCCTGCCCTGCTGCATAGCTCCGCTCGCACTCTGTGAGCGCTCCCCCCCTGGGCCGGCTCCGCCGTCCACGGTAGGACTCGGCTGCCCGTTTCACTGTATTTTACTGCTGACGTGTTTTTTTCCTTTTTCCCCCATTACTGTACCTCCCACTTAGCTGTCCCCCCTGTGCCCTCCTGCATTTTGTCTCCTTGTTGTGTATCCCACCTGGTTGTCCCCCTGTGCCCTCCCCGCCCCGCTCCCCGCTTCCCGCCGCCGTTCACGCGGCCACGCCCTCTTCCTTTCTGGGCCCTCCCCGCTCCCGCCTCCCAGCTGCCCTCCCGCGCTCCGCCCCCCCCCCACTCTCCACATATGGCAGAGTGGCAAATGCGCAGCGTGCACGCGCAGCGGGCGCGCCAAAGGTAAGCCCGTCTACGCCCGTCCGCGCCTGGACAGCGCCCAGTGCCAGGACCCCTGGGCCCCGAAGACACCAGCCCACCCGCCGGACCTACGACGCCGCCACCCTCAACGCACTCAATTTATTTATTTATTTTTTTATTTTATAACATTTGTAAAGCGCGAACGACGGCCCTAAGGCATCTCGGCGCTAGATAACTGATATGTTTTTCCCATAGAGACACTAAAGTACAGCGGAGGAGGACATCAAATGTTAAAAAGCCAGGTTTTAAGGCTTTTTCGGAAAGACCAGAGGGAGGAACAGGTCTTTATTGATTGAGGGAGTGTGCTCCACAGTCTTGGTGCAGCTACAAGGAATCGTCTGTCACCCCAGTTGACAGTTTTAGTACGGGGGACCACCAGATCAAGGGAGCTAGAGGAACGCAGTGTTCTAGACGGGCAGTAGTGGATTAGATTCTGGGTAAAGAACACTGATCCAGCGTTGTGTAAGGCCTTGTATATCAAACACAATGCCTTAAACTTTATCCTCTTTTTCACCGGGAGCCAGTGAAGTTGTCTTATAGTTGGTGAAACCGGTTGGTATTTCGGAATACGCCCTAGTAGCCTTGCAGCTGCATTCTGGATAGCCTGCATTTTGGCTAGCACTCTCTCCTGAGCACCTAGAAACAAGGCGTTACAATAATCTAGGGTGGAGAGAACCAGAGCGCTCACCAAGGTTTTGGCAAGATGTTCAGGTAAAAAGGGCAGAATTTTCTTAATGAGCCGAAGTTTGTAAAAGGCTGAGGAAGAAATCTGGTTGGCATGAGGTAGGAAATTCAAACGGTTGTCAAACATGACACCCAGGTTCCTAACCTTTGCGACCGGGTCTGGAGGCTGGCCCATAGACGAAGGCCACCATGAAGAAGACAACACTGGGGAAAGATTGCCGAAAACTACAACTTCAGATTTTTCAGAATTTAGTTTCAGGCAATTGTGGGCCATCCAGCTGCTGATTGCCTGCATGCCCTGAGTAAGCACATTGGCTCTTTGTGGCCCATCGTTCTTGACCGCTAGGACCAATTGGGTGTCATCAGCGTAGGACGTCAGGCTCATCCCATGTGCCCTGATGACTTTGGCAAGGTCCGACACATAAATATTAAAGAGTGTCGGACTGAGGGATGAGCCCTGAGGAACTCCACAAGGTAATGACAAGGGAGAGGATTCAAAAGGACCCACAGTGACAACCTGGGTCCTGTTAGCCAGGAAAGAGGCAATAAGATTTTTGGCATTGCCTCGGATGCCCATATTCTCGACACCGACTCAACACCGGCCGAATCCCGGGATGCTACCGAGCCACCCCGAGAAGAACCCACGGACCCTTCAGCTGCCACGCCTGCAAGTTCACCTGCATCCGGACCTGCCCCGCACCAGCACCCGCCAAGCCGAACACCAGCAGCAACCACCTGAAGTGCATCCTCCTCAACACCCGCTCCGTCCACAGACACGCCGTCGAACTCTGGAACCTCCTCGACACCACAGCTCCTGACGTCGCCTTCCTCACGGAAACCTGGATGAACGACTCCTCAGCGCCCGACATCGCCATCGCCATCCCAGAGGGCTACAAGATCACCCGAAGAGACCGCGACAACCAGACTGGAGGAGGCATCGCCATCATCTACAGAGACACCATCCACGTCAAGACCAACACCGACGACACCCTGCCAACCGCCGAGCACCTGCACTTCCAGATCCACACGGACCCCAAAACCACCCTCAGAGGCACCCTGATCTACCGACCCCCGGGACCACGCACACAGTTCAGCGAGGACATCGCCGACTTCATCAGCCCGCATGCCCTCCCCTCCGCCGACTACATCCTCCTGGGGGACATCAACTTCCACCTGGAGAACAACAACGACCGCAACACCATCACCCTGCTGGACAACCTCGCTAACCTTGGACTCAAGCAGCTGGTGACCACCCCACCCACCTCGCCGGACACACACTCGACGCCGTCTTCTCATCCAGCAAAGACATCGCCTTCAGCCACGCCACCGTACTCCACTGAACGGACCACAGCTGCGTCCACTTCACCTTCAAAAGAACGACGATCCACCACCACCAACAACAGGTTGCTCGAAGAAGCTGGAAAAAGATCACAGCCGACCAGCTCGCCTCTTCCCTGAGCCAGCACCCTCCCGCCAGCTCAGCGAACCCCAGCCAGGCCGCCAACAACCTCACGAAGTGGATCAGCAACTGCGCGGACGAACTCGCCCCACTGAGGACCCCGCTCAGCAGACCCGGCAACAAGAAGGCCCCATGGTTCACCCACGAACTCAAGAGCTCCAAGAAGAACTGCCGAGCCCTCGAGAAAGCCTGGAGAAGGGAACCAACACCGGACAACATGACCACCCTCAAGCTTGCCACCCGGAAGCACCACCAACTGATCCGCGCCACCAAGAAAACTGCATTCAAGGACCGGCTGGACAACAACGCACACAACTGCAAGGAACTCTTCAACATCGTGAAAGAGCTCTCCAACCCCAACGCCGGAAACAATGACATCACCCCATCGCAAGACCTCTGCAATTCCCTCGCCTCCTACTTCCACAACAAGATCGCGGACATACACAACAGCTTCAGCACTCAACCGACGCACGCCACGACCGAACCACCGCCCCCCACCACCACCCTCCGCGCCTGGACGCCGATCAGCACCGAAGACACCGTCCGCATGATGAACTCCATCCACTCCGGATCTCCAACCGACCCCTGCCCTCACCACATCTTCAACAAGGCCGACGCTGTCATCGCACCCCACCTGCGGGACATCATCAACACCTCCTTCAACTCCGCCACCTTCCCGGAGAGCTGGAAGCACGCCGAACTCAGCGCCCTCCTCAAGAAACCTACAGCGGACCCCACCGAACTCAAGAATTACCGCCCCATCTCGCTCCTCCCGTTTCCAGCCAAAGTCATCGAGAAGACCGTCAACAAGCAGCTGGCCGCCTTCCTCGAGACGAATGGATCCCTCGACCGCTCACAGTCCGGATTCCGAGCCAACCACAGCACCGAGACCGCCCTCATCGCTGCCACCGATGACATCCGAGCCCTGATGGACAACGGGGAAACAGCGGCCCTCATCCTCCTAGACCTCTCCGCAGCTTTCAACACTGTCTGCCACCGCACCCTAGTAAGCGCCTCAGCAACGTCGGAATCCAGGAGAAGGCACTAGAATGGATCATCTCCTTCCTCGACGGAAGAACACAGAGAGTCCGTCTACCACCGTACAAGTCAGAAGCCACCGAAGTCATCTGCGGCGTCCCTCAAGGATCCTCGCTGAGCCCCACCCTCTTCAACGTCTACATGAGCCCCCTCGCGGCCATCGCACGCCAACACAACCTCAACATCATCTCCTACGCTGACGACACCCAGCTGATCCTCTCCCTGACCAACGACCCCGCCGCGGCCAGAGCCGACCTTCACGAAGGGATGAAAAACGTAGCCGTGTGGATGACGACCAGCCGCCTGAAACTGAACTCAGACAAGACGGAGGTCCTCATCCTGGGCTCCTCGCCCTCCGCCTGGGACGACTCCTGGTGGCCCCCCGCCCTGGGCACCGCACCCAAACCGACAGACCACGCACGCAACCTGGGCTTCATCCTGGACTCCGCCCTCTCCATGACCAGACAAGTCAACGCCGTCTCCTCGTCGTACTTCAACATCCTGCGCATGCTACGGAAGATCTTCCGGTGGATCCCCACCGAAACCAGGAAGACGGTCACCCAGGCCCTCGTCACCAGCCGACTGGACTACGGCAACGCCCTCTACGCCGGAACCACCGCCAAGCTCCAGAAGAGACTCCAGCGGATCCAGAACACCTCAGCCAGACTCATCCTCGACATCCCACGACACAGCCACATCTCCGGACATCTGAGAAACCTGCATTGGCTCCCCGTCAACAAAAGAATCACCTTCCGTCTCCTCACCCACGCACACAAAGCCCTGCACGATCAAGGCCCGAGCTACCTCAACAACCGCATCAACTTCTACGCTCCCAAGCGCCATCTCCGATCAGCCAGTCACGCCCTCGCCGCCGTCCCCCGCATCCGAAGAACGACAACAGGAGGAAGGTCCTTCTCCTACCTGGCCGCCAAGACCTGGAACTCCCTCCCTCCCGACCTGCGCCTGACCCAAGACCACCTCTCCTTCAGGAAGAAGCTCAAGACCTGGCTGTTCGAGCAGTAGCAGCACCCCCCCCCGCACCCCCTAGCGCCTTGAGACCCTCCGGGTAAGTAGTGCGCTCTACAAATGCCTTGATTGATTGATTGATTGAGGATGCCACTGCAGCTTGCACCACACATTGCCCTGCTATGCTGCCAATGATAATAACAACACAACTACTAACCATCCCACTCCTGCAAGTGCGACAATTCGGAATATTTCAGACCCCCAAAGCTATAAGAATGGATTGGGCGACGGGTAATAGTAATTTTAAGTGTATATCGCATTAGTAATTAGCTGTTATTCTGGTCATGTCTAAATTTGCCAGTCAGTGCCAACTTGTGGCAGGCTGTCACACGTGCGGGTGCTGAAAATTAAGTACCAGTGCTGAGCACTGGAAACTGCCAGCTCAAATTAAGTACTATATGGGAGTAGGGAGATGGGTCAGACGTTGCTCAGCTTGATAGTGTTGGCTGATGGTTTTCGGGGAGGGTGTTGACTGCTGCATGTTTCCAGTCTTCAAGGAAGGTGGCTAATTTGATGGAGGAGTTGATGAAATGTGTAAAAATGTTGGTTCTCTTTTCAGACACTCACCCCCAGTCCCAGGTCTGGGTTGAATCCATCATCGTTCTTTAGCTCACTTCGCCACCCCAGTTCAGACACAGCTATATGCAAATCAGTCTTGACCATGTGCCTCATGGGAACAGTCCAGCCCGAACTGCCAAGCCATTTCTTCCCTGGACTGGAAACAAGCATCCTGGGACAGGTTTCGGACTAACAGCCCTCATCAGACAGGCTAGTTTGAATCCAGTGGCCAAGAGAGCAAGGGACCCACGTCTGGGCATACCCTGCCAACTTAGGGCAAACAAAGCAAACACAAGGAGATGATGGATGGAGTGCTGAAACATTTCAGACACTCACCCCCAGTCACAGATCTGGGTTGAATCGATCATCGTTCTTTAGCTCACTTGGCCACCCCAGTTCAGACACAGCTATATGCAAAACAGTCTTGACCCTGTGCCTCATGGGAACAGTTCAGCCAGAACTGCCAAGCGATGTCTTCCCTGGACCAGAAACAAGCATCCTGGGACTGGTTTCAGACTAACAGCCCTCATCAGCCAGGCTAGCTTGAATCCAGTGGCAAAGTGAGCAAGGAGCCCACGTCTAGGAATCGCCTGCCAACCAAATTCTATACATTTATTGCAATAAAGGATACACATTATATTGTATCCTGCCTATGCACTTATGCTCATTTCAAAATCACACAGCCTGCCTGCTAGAAGTAATACATACGAACAAGAAAAGCACTGCAATACTGTATCCTTCATCGTGTGAATGTCTGTGTGTTTAATAACCTTTGAAAATTCAGAGTGCCCGCTTAAAAACTGTTAATCTGAGAATATTGTCATTTAAATGTGAATTGTTTCCAACAGCAAGTGAAAATTGTAACTGGATTGCAAAGATAATCGACACTAGTTTGATATTTCAGGTGAGTATGTATCAGTGCTTTAAATGGGAAAAAATAAGTGCATGTACTCATTAACATGAGCTAGCTGTGTAGATAGCAGCCGCGGGCCGTGGAGGGAGTTACGGTGGGGCAGGGAGGCGGGGAGGGGGCGGGGCAGGGTGGAGAGGGCTAAAAACCGGCACCTGGATAATTACAGGTAAGTAAACAATTTGATTAATAAAACGAATTTCGTAGTGCGCACTGCATCGCATTTTGCGATGCAGTGCGCGCTACGAAATTCGTTTTATTATTTAAATTGTTTACTTACCTGTAATTATCCAGGTGCCGGTTTTTAGCCCTCTCCACCCTGCCCCGCCCCCTCCCCGCCTCCCTGCCCCACCGTAACTCCCTCCACGGCCCGCGGCTGGTAGATAGTGGGCGGGGTCAGGGGCGGGGCTAAGGGCAAGACATGATGATACTTAACTTCTATAACAGTTGCACCACACAAGAAAACACATGATAAATGTGTGTATATAAACAAAGCAGGTTAACATTACACAAAATGAAAGAGAAATGAGATAATATGTTAACATTTCCTTTTTTTGCAATAGTTACACCTTCTTAATGCCATACTGTTAAATGCTGTTGTTTGGCACAATACTATATATTTTTGAGCATGTGAGTAGGAAGAAACTAAAAATACCTCCACTACAAACCAAAGCTCTTATGGCACCAAGCAAATGAAGCAAATCATCATGACCCTCCCCAGAAGATATTTCTTGCCACTTCCATCGATCTATCCATTCATCCTACCATTTACCTGCTGATGTCCACAATTTACCCTTTACATTCTGTCGTCTTTTCAGTTTTTCATCCATCATTCAGTTTTTCACCATTCTGTCTGTCCACCCTTCATATACAAACCTATCCATCCATCTTTGAACCTATCCATTCATCCTTTCACTCATCCATCTCTTTATCCACCCTTTCACTCATCCATCAATCCTTTCTCTCATCTATCCATCAACCCTTTCATTCCATTATACCATCCACCCTTTCATACTATCCACCCTTTCATTCCATCCACCCTTTCACTCAATCCCTCCTTTCATTCATCACCCCTCCCTTTCATTCACCCATCCAATCTTTCACTTATCCACCTATATTCACCCTTTTATCCAGTCATCCTCTCTCTTTCACCCATCCATCCACTCATCCATCCATTCATACATCCACCCTTGCTTACTCATCTATCTACTCACTCACCCACCAACCCTCCCTACTACGTTATTTATGAACCTTTGTCACCGAGCAGACATGTACACACAAAGTGCCACCTATTTTTCTTACAAAAAACAAGCATACGAATACAGGCAAACACACAAACATAAGCAGACACACAAAATATTTCGGTATGTTAAAAGCCATGTTATACTCTTCATCATGGCTTTTTTAATTGCCACTACCAGGGGACTGCCATGATTCCTATGTTAGTGCAAATGCAGAGGATAGTGTGAATGTAGTTGACAGCACAGGGCCTGAATGGACCCCGTAGCTGCTAAGGTTTCAGATTGCTATGTGTGACATTTTCATATTTTCATTGTAATTGTGAGTGCCATTTCCACGACTATGAGTGACACTTTCTTTCTCGCTAGCAAAATTAAGCAAGGAAGACGGAGGAATCATATAAATATCAGAAAAAACATCCATTTGAGTATAGCTGCTAATGTTTCAGATTGCTTATGTGTGACATTTTCATAGTTTCCGTGGATTTGCGAGAGTCAGGCAACAACTAGATGTGCAACATTTAGAGTGGCACTTTCTTGCCAGCATAATCATGGTATGAAGTCAATAGAAATAGACAAATATCAGAAACCACACTCATTTAAGCAACAAGGAAGTCAAACTCTGCAGTAGGTGCTTTTGAAGCTATTCAAATTCTTTAAAAAATCAGCACCCTCCACCCCAACTTCAGCTTCAGGTGTGGCCAAACCACATGTAACAAAGGGATCTCTGTGACAAAAGCAGCAACCCACTGAGCTATCCACATACAATCAAGTACAATACAATATGCTTTTTTTGAAGGAGGCATATTAACCCTCTACGCTACTTAATGGTCAGAGTGAAAAGTGCCAGTGGAGAAAACTCTGATCTCACTCCAGCAGGAACAATAATCACCTGACTTATCAAGTCTAACTATGCTGAGAAAATAAAGGGTGCTGCTTCGTAGTGTCACTGTCAACAGTGTCAAGCAGGGATATTAAACACTTGGCACTACTAATAAATTAGCAAAGCTTCTAGTTTAGAGAAAAGGTAGCACTGGGCTGGCGTGGTGAGTGTGGGGCAGAAGTTGGGCTCGGGGCTGGGCACAGCAATAGCCCATCATGTCGAGGTCAGGAGGAGTTGAGCAGGTGATCGAGTCTCGAACACCGGCTTCCTCCTTCAAGTCCATGTAGCAGGGGAATTCCTGGGTGCTCTGGGGCCCGGCTGGCAGGCAGAAAATGAAACACCCTGCCACAGCATGGGCGGCGACCACAGTGTGACAGAGCAAGAAGGGAGCCAGGCACATCTAAAGGAGAGTGTTAGGAATGTGTGGAAACAATGGGCTGGCGGCGCTAGTTTTGAGCTTGTTTGGCATATAAGAAAGCCTTCTATGCACAGACCGGGTAATTGAGGCATGTGGCGTTAGGAAGGTAGGTGCCTCAGTGCAGAAAGCAGTTAGATTAGCGCTCCAGGGGCCACTTCGATCGCATCGTCTGGGCATTAACCCTCTGATCCAGAGACAGTACGGGAAGTGTGAGAATCCGCTCCTGATAATATGTCTATGTATGTATAAACTGTTACCCTGCACAGAATTTTCCCTACCTGAAGTGCTGCGCTTTGAAAATCACACGCACACACTGTAAAACGAATCTCGACACTGCTCTGTCCAGCACAGCGTGACGGCGAGCACCGGACATTATTCAGATGAGCCCAACTGAATAGCTCAGCAGGGGCTCAGATCGAGAGACAGAAGCGGCGCCTTTGCTCCCAGAGACACGTCCCACTCCTGCTCGCCACTGCGCCGGCACTCACAGCCACTAAGCCTACCTTTTCATGAGTACCGGTACTCTCCTCGGGCAGTAGAGAAGTGCAGGTACTCAGAGCGATACATTTAAGAAGTGCCGGTACTCAGTACCGGTGAGTAGCGGCCCATTTAAAGCACTGGTATGTATTCATTTAAACCCGTACCACCATATTTCTTCTTTTGGGGTATTAGCTGATTTCTAATATGGTAACCACACCGAAACATGCAACTAAAATTATGCAAATACATTTATAGTGCCACGTCACTACAAAGCTGCTACTTTTTCGATGTATGCTGTTCTGTGTGCATATATAAGGAATCAATGTGAAATCCATACAGCGGAAATATATCAAAACTATTTTCAGCCCGGAATGTGAAGCTGGAAAGGGTTTGAAAGCGTGATATGTAAGATAGTTTTAAAGATGGGTCCATGTTCTAACACGAGAACACAAGCATCCCTTCTCAGCTCATAACAGCATCATAGCACTTAGAGGCCAAAGTAAAAACGTGAGGCAATGTTAATTACTCTCGCATAGGTGTCGAATTTAATTAACACTGCATTTTGCAAAGATATTACTCAAATGTGGCAGAGGGAGGTGCCAAGCCTTGAAACTGGAAGCCCTACACAACATGGATGGGACAACATATTTCAACAGATTGCTGTGATGTGTGATTCCTTTCTATCACCTGATTGAAAGCAGGAAAACTCAATAGCAATTCAACTGCAGCACATTGTACGCACATAGCTCCTTTTCAGGTCTCGCTTGCCAGTCCAGCTATCTATTGCCTAATCTTATGTGAGCAACAGATACAGATCTGAGTACTATTGAGAGGCGTTTTTACCAATCATTTCTTGAGTGCTTTCAGTGCCACTTTTGAAAGTGCAGACAATGTGTTGCTTCCACTGAAAAATAGCATTTGTATTCAGTTTTTTTGCCTTCTGGGATGCTCAAAAGAGCAGACTGATTTGGTTATAGCGGCAAGCCTGATCTGTTTAATATGGAAAGTTACGATAAAATCTGTAGGCTGACATAAAAGCGTGTGTTAAAGACAAAAGCTAAGGGTGGATTGTTATTACTCAAGGTTAAAGCACGAAGAGAGATATTCTGTTACATGGAATTTCACAGATTACTGTGGCAAGCAAGGGTTTTGGTATTGGTTTCCCCTCTGACAGTCTGTAGGGATACGGATTGCACTGAGATAATCCTGGTTAGGTCCTATTAGGAGAGAGAGAGCATTTGTTTTATAAATAATTGCGATTTTATGACTGTATGCCTGATGTGGGAAAGCTTTCACTCAATACAGCAGGCCTGAGTTGGTTATGATGACAAGCCAAAGATAAAGGCTACAGGCCCAATTGGTTCACAAGGAAAAGATACATTCACAGCTATCGGTCTGATTTGCTTATTACAACGAAGGCAGCATACCTGTCTCATTTATTATGTAAAGCATGTGCTTAAACCAATCGGCCTTTAAGACTGGACTGCTTTTACACTGTGTTACAGGGTTTCGAAAAGTATTTTGTTACATGATATTCTACAGATTACTGTAGTAGGAATGGGTTTGGTGACGGAGACCCACGTTGGCAAGCCCTGGGGATATAGTCCTTCTTTGTCTCTGTTTACATGGGTTGTATATTGTTTTGCCTACAGTACTTTATTGTAATTTTATAACTGTATTCAATGGTTGCCAGTTAATGTGCAATTCAGTAGCCATGAGTTGGTTATGGTGACAAGCCAATCATAAACAATATGGGAATTATTGGTTCATTTGGAAAAGTTCTGTCAGATCTCCTAATTAGAATCTGTTTAATTTGAAAACCTAAGAAGGCCAGACTTACTTATTGTGAAAAACATGTATTAAAGGCAATGAATAGGCTTTTAATGGTGGATTATTATTAAACTCTCCTAAAGCCTGTAGGCAGGCATTTTGCTACATGGAATTTTACAGGTTCCCATGGAAGGCAAGGGTTTTAGCTTCGGTAACCCACTCGAACAAACCATAAAGTACAATATTGATACTATAGTAATCCTTATTAGGCCCTCTTTAGTGGAATTTTATATTGATTTGACAACTGTAATTCTGAAACTTTTTGTAATTTTGTTACTGTATACCTGATGGCATATGCTAAAAATAATAGGCCCGATTGGTTCACTGGGAAAGGTTCAGCAAGATTCAAAGGTCCAATCTGTTTATTATGACAAGTTAAGACAAAGGCAGTAGGCATATGTATTTATTTTGAAATGCATATATATATATATATATATATGCTGGTTTTATCTTCTGACCCTTCTCTGCAGTAAAGAATTGTAACCCTCAACTGTGGTCCATCTTCTGCTTCGCCGATCTCGTGGGATTGGAGGTAGCGGTGTGGAGTTCTTTTGGCATATATATATATATATATATATATATATATATATATATATATATATATATATATATATATATATATTGTGTGTGTGTATTCGTGCAGTGTATAATTTGCTTTTTTATTACTGTTTTTGAGAGTGGGGAGCGGACATACTCACATGCATGCTATACCCTGTTCCTCTGCATATACAGTTTATGCCACAACATTTTTTTATTTGTATTGTTTTAACAAGTGTATTTAACCAAAGCAGGATACATAGGGATACATTTGTGCAGCACGTCAAAATAACACTCAAGAGATATTGTGACTATTGGGACAGCTTTTCCTTGTGTAAAGTAATTGTTAAATGCAATTTGTGAGGTTTTAAAGTATTTTCACTTGTCACTTTTGCTATACTGTGGTAATAAACTCAAATTTGACCTTTCGTTGCTGCTCATTTCATCTGCAGTGTGCCACATTTCATGCTGCCACTGCTTCTAAACCTGGTTACCATCATGGTATGGTCTGTGAGTTGTATGGAATTGTATTGTGCATAATGAAGCATTGTTTTACCATTGCAAGATGACCAACACATTGGTTCTAAATGTGACAGCCTGGTTTGAACTTTAAATCAACAATACACTATGGGGCCGATTACGATGTTGGTCGGAAAGCCTCCGACCACTAGTCAGAACCTGACCCACGTGGCCAGAGGCCGGAGGCTTTCTGACTGACACAGTCAGGTTAGATTCCGACCGCCCGATTACGATTTTGGTTGTCAGAACGTAAATCGCTTGATCAGTCTGACATCGTTCTGACCTGCTCTCGGAGTATTCCGGCTGATTGGAACCATACCGTAATCCCCTAGAGACAGCGTTTCTGACGTCAGGATTCCAATGTCGGTTTCTAACAGCCTTTCCGTACCGATCTTTCTGACATGGAAAGGCTTTCAGAAATTGACTTTGGGGCTCCTAGCAAGCCCCTCAGTCCTGCGGCCTGCGGTTGTTAGCCGAGGGGGTACCCAGGGCACCCCCTGTAAATCCCTGCCCTTGATACAGGGTTTTCACCACCCCATTTCCCTATGGGAGCTTGTGTTACGGCCGGTGTACGGCAGCCCCAGCCGGCAGTGGGAGTACCTGAAGGGAGGTGACGTTGGGAGGGGGAGGGGCAGGGTGGGGGGTAGTAATGTATGGATTACGGAGTTTTACAGGTAAGTAAACATTTAAATAAATAAAACTAATTTTGTTGCGCGCGCTGCATCGCATTTGGGGATGCAGTGCACTCAATGAAATTCGTTTTATTTATTTAAATGTTTACTTATCTGGGAAGCACCGTAATCCATAGTCTTTGAACCTAACATGGCGTTATAAGACATTTCACAAAGTTTCGCAGCCACAACCTTCACTAAATTGCCAACTCTGTAAGAAAATTATGGTCAATAACTTATAATGACGTATTCATATTCCATGTATAAGAAGTAAACACAACACTCACTAACGGATTAAACTTACTTCTGGAGAGTGAGGCTTAGGTTGTAGCTGGCGGACTTGATCTTATTCTGTGCTTCTAAGTGGGTCATTCCATCTGTGTTGACACCATCGATGGCCACCACAATATCCCCCTGGTTGACATGGGACTGAGCAGCTTTGCTTCCGGGGGTGATCTGGTAAGGAACAAAAAAAAATGTGTTACATTAATCAAGTTTGTTTCCTTATGAATGAGCATTTGAGGCAATTTTATGCCGGGGAATTTCTAAAAAACATTCAGTACAAGTACTAATAAATGCTACAATATTTCAAAATTATGATGAGTGAGGAAAATAGAAAAACATCCTATATAATGTATAGTAAAATAATCAAAATCACGAAGGGTGACGAAGCATGTGCAAAATGCACAAGTTAAAAGGAGAGTACTGCATGCAGAATTGTTTGAAGTGAACACAAACAACCTCGGATTCTAAAGCACCTATATTTGAATTTTTTTGGGATGATACTTAACTAATATGTCAGCCTTAGGGGCGGATTTAGAGTTTGGCAGATGGGTTACTCCGTTATAAAACCTGGTGGATATCCTGTCCACCACATTACGAGTGCATAATATCCTATGGCAATTCTGATAAGGCAGATAGGTCATCCACCACAACAGTGACAGAGTAACCCATTCGCCAAACTCTAAATGAGGTCCTTGGTCTTTGACAATGTAGAGAATGCTGCAAAGGCAATAATGTTTCTGCCACGTGGTTGACTCTCACAATGGCCTTCAGGACAGGAATAATTGTGAAAAATCATTAAGGTTGTATGGTGAGTATCCTTAGTCCTTCAAATTCACTCAGCTTTCTACTGTGCAATAACGTGCAAGTTATATTTCTAAGGTTTGATATTGAGCACATATTGGCGTTCGAATCCACATATATTGTGGAAAGGAAATTATCTCAGTTACAGCAAGAGATGTTGTCCAATGGGATCCTTTGGCCCCCAAACACACACACAGCTTTCGGACAGGGAGCGCTGAATGATCCCAGCCTTTCAAAGTTTGACAACCACACATAGATAACCCTGGTCATATAAACACAACACAGCAGTACTAGTTTTTAAGATGGTTTCTTACTGAAGATACTAACAGTGCTTTTGCCTATGCATTTCAGCACACACTTCTCAAGTATATTAGTATAAAGAGTTGTATTGGTTGCCAAATAAGGTTGCCATTGGGCAGCTGCCAACGCCTGTTTGCAGGAACCAGGGATCCTGCTGTACAGACATCTGCTGCTCTTCACTTGAGAGGAACGAGTGTGGAAATTGTGCAGTCTTCCGCTTTGTTACTGGCATTCGGTGAGTTGTACATTTGATAAACTTCAATAGTCACAATCAGCTCTGAAGTATCAGATTGCAATGGTTTATAAGAAAACAAAAAGAAGGCTGACACCCGCCTCCCAGTAACACAAATATCCTACTATTGTTTGTTCATAAATGATTTAAGGACATCCTTTTCCGTATCACTTCTCCTTAAACCATCACATCCTTCTTACCACTGCTAATACATCGGATAAGAAAACAGCACAATTTAGATCACAGATTTCTTTCCTTCGCAACTCAAAACATATACATAACAAACATCACATTCATCAAAAAGTAGAAAGTAACAAATATGAAGTCGAGCATGTACATAGAAGAGGTGGGGGATATTGCCAGGTTACTTTATTTTTTAGGACACGGTGACCTGTAAAAGTCTACATGGCTACTTGTGCCTACAAGACTATCGTAATTTCTCGCTACCTCCTCGCAGTCATGACCTTTGATAGGGTCAACTGGGTGTATCTGTCGGCGGTTCTGGAGAAATTTAACCTGGGCGAGAAGTTCCGCAGAGCCATCCAGCTGATCTATCAAGATCCGTCAGCTAAATTGCTGGTAAATGGCAATCTAAATGGCCCGTTTAAAATCACGAGGGCCACCAGGCGGGGTTGCCCTCTATCTCCCCTGCTGTTTGACCTGTATATTGAGCCATTTGCCCAGCAGTTAAGGGAGGACAGGAACATCTTGCCATTTAAGCATGGGGGGTGGGAAAGGAAGGTGGCTCTTTATGCCGATGATATCTTGGTTCTCTCCTCAGATCTCTCTATGGCCTTTCCAGCAGTTATAAAGCTTGCACACAATTTCAGTAGATATCTGGGGACGTGATAAACACAGAGAAGACCGAGGTAATGACATGGAACTTGGGGGAGTGTCAACATCAGACCAAGCGTGACTGGAGGCATCTGGGGGTCAGAAAAGTCCAGGACATCAATAAGATCTCAGAGACCAATCAGGCCAATGTAACAAGGGAGTGTCGGAAGCTCATGAAATCCTGAGTTCACCTCCCTCTTTCCATCTTTGGCAGGATAAATCTGGTCAAGATGGTAGTACTCTCTAAAATTACCTTCCTCTTCAATGTCATCCCATTACACTTCGACAAATCACATATAGTTAAGCTTCAGCAGGCCATCAGTTCCTTCATATGGGCCTATAGAGGGGCCAGGATTGTCTGGAAGAAGCTAAGGAGTAGGAGGGAAACGGGAAGACTCTTGTTGCCAGACCTGCAATACTATGCCTGGGCTTTTCAATTATCCGTTTCTAGGATGTTCTAAAATATTCCGGAAAGCACGGGGCAGGTTCAAAGTTCACCCCAATGTTAATAGGCACCAGTTTGCCTCAGGAGGGATTCTTGTTTAAATATGGAGAACGTAAATTCTTCGAGCAGATCAAGTTAAAAGTCCTACAGGGAGTCGCAAGAACATGGGCTGATATTAAATGGCTGACGGGTCTCAACTACTTCTCGAGTCTGGTCCCCCTGTGGGACTCTCCTCGTGCACTGGAGTGCCTGAAGGACAGACTAGCACAGCCACTCAGAGCAGATGGGCTGAAGGTATGGGGGATCTGGCTCAAGAGGGCACCCTCTTATCTTGGCCATCACTTTAAAGTATGGTGGAAGAGGGGTCTATCTTAATTCAAATACATTCAGTTGCAAAGTTGGGCCCAAAATCTGAGAAAAACCATTGGCAAAGGTAACACCTTAGAGGAACAGCTAGTGGTCAGACCTATGGGAAAGAAGTGGTTTCCACTTGGTACTGGAGCATCGAGGAGTTAATTAAAGGGGACTTCAAATTGGCCGAAGATCTGTTGGGTGCCAGCCTACCAAACGAACCTTGGGAACACCTTTGGCAAACATCTTTCAGTACTTTGTTTGCCATTGTGAAACCAGCATGGCTGAGAAGGAATAATTTATTTACCGTTCATAGGGCTTATTTAACACCATTAAGGCTGTCAAAGATGTCGGACGGCCCCCCAGTTAGCTGTAAGAAATGTGGTCTGGAGAGAGTCTCTGACATGCACATGTTTAAGGAGTGTCCGGCGTTTGTGGAATTCTGGGAAAAAGTAGGTGAAACCACCTCAGATATCCTAGGCCTTCAAATTCAAATAAAACTGACCCTAATAACTTTCGAAATATCTAGTGAAGTTACAGGCTCGGCAAGGTCTTTCCTTTTCTATGCTATGCTGTTGGCCAGGAGGGAAATATGTAAAATATGGGTAGAATGTGTACCTCCTATGCATGCTGAGTGGTTGTCTTCAGTGTTCACGGTATCCAAGTTGGATCTGAGTCGGACCCAGAGCAGGAGGAAGAAAGCAGTATGGGATTCTTTATTGAAATGGTCAAATGCTGAGTCTTGTGAGACTGGATAATTATGCCTCTTGGGATCTATCCTGACTGCGTTGGGCACCCTCCGCTCCTCCATTGCCAACACTAACAGTCGCCAGGGTAACCTGGATTATATGCGAGAGTGACCGTGCCCTTTCCTTTGGAACAGTGTTATCCTAGTCTGCTGTACCGGTGGGAGGGGGTGTCTTCCTTTTCTTTGCATCAGCCTACGCTTCTCCAATAACTAGTAACGGTACTGGTGGCTAGTCTGCTCACTGTGGTCTGAGGTGAATGAGGATAAAACAAAAAAGAATAACATAATTTACAATATTTCACAATACTATTCTTACCTTTTGAAAGATGCGTGTCAACTCATTTCTTGCAACAAATTGTCAACTTTTGCTTTCTGTTCATTCTTCTAAATATTTAAGATACTGTCTTCAATACATTCAAATATATAAATATAGTGATAGGATTTAGATGAGCCCTTTCCTCTTGATAGGATGTCTGTTTTGTTTATCTCATTTCCCTGCTTCTTATTCGAAGGCTTTCCTCTCTGTCCTGCCTCTGGAGCATTTCTTCCTCACTATGTTCTGACTAGACAGCTTGTGCCCTTCCAACACTTGCATTCAGGGGACTACTGTTTTTTTTTTACTCTCCTTGGTAGTACATGTTTTCCTTGCTCTTCCCCTTGTGTGCTGCTTTGCTCTCAAACCCCTCATGTGCTGTGCATGCTGCTTTCCAACCTAAAGCTGCTCCTTTTTTTTCTGCCCCTTAATACTTAAAACCCTTTCCCTGCTCATCTGTTGCTTTTCTGCTTTCCCTGCCGCTATACCCACTCCTACATTTCTTCTCCACCACTCCCGTTGTGATCTTTAAAAAAAAAAAAAAACTTTTTGTAGGACCGGGCACTTCTATCAACTACCGGGTTGCTCCTTTCTTTTTCCATCCACTTTCATACACAGGTTTTTATTTTTCCACTCCAATAGTGGCGTCTGTCACTTTGGAATAGTACATTAAAAAAAACAGCAACATGCTAACACGTGATAATGCATACTTGTGCACACATCACCATGTGGTGGCTCATTGCATTTACATTATGAAGCACGTGCGCATGTATCATCGTGAAGGCACTGTAATGTTCAGAACCGCTGGTTAGCGGTCTAGTCGAAGGTACCCCGAAGGGTGCGCATACGTGAGCGCATGATGTCACGCGCTCGCGTTTATAATAAAGTGGGCGTGGCCGGCGGAGGCAGTCTGGACCACTCGGTTGAATGCAACTGGTGTCCCGTGTGTCATTATTGCCGCGGCGCTTAATTGACCATGCGCCCGCGGCCCTCACACACAACACTGGCGACGAGGGTCTGAGAACCCGTGCAGTGCCTCTATGACTGCGCTTTGAAGCGCTCCGACATGTGGAGCCACTCGACGGACCCCAGTGCTCGGCGGAGTTGGCGCACTTGGCCCATCCTGCGCCGCACACTAGCGGTGAGCGGCGAAGCGGTACAACAATCCCCACGAGGGTGCTAGGCGCATCCCTGCACGGCGCAGGCCGCCGCCGTCTGACCCCATAAACAGAACAATCCCTGAGCGTCCGGCCTGAAGCCACGCTCCATCGCTGCCGCGAGCCGGAGTGATTCGCCTGTGTGCCGGGGAGATAAGGAGGTCAGTGCCAGCGCGTGGGGACCCAGGCAGTCCTGTCCAGCAGCGCACATTGCCCAATCGCGCTAGTGGGTCCAGGCAGTGCCATATCCGGCCAGAATCGGAGCGCCAAGGCCTGAAGTAGCCGGAGACGTGCAGTAGGCCCCACCACGTGCCAACATGGCGTCAATTCCCGCGATCGAACCTTTTGTGGTTGATGGCGCTCCAGCCTCCCTAGCACCCCGCTGGAAAGATTGGACGGACCGTTTGCAGATCTATTTCGAAGGTGCAGGCACGGCGAGGGAGCGCCGCAGAGTGTTGCTCTTAAATTTAGGAGGGAAGGATATCCACAGAATTTACAAGACCTTAGTGGAAGCCACCCCTAAAACCTACATCACACTCCTCAATGCGCTCAATGCACACTTCGAACCAATGGCTAGCAAAGACTATGAACGGTTCATTTTCTGTCAAGCTAAACAGGAAGCAGACGAATCGCTTGACGCATTCCACGAAAGGTTGAAAGAACTGGCCAGCACCTGCGGATTCCGCGACGAGCAAGAGGAGATAAGAGGTCAAGTAATACAAGGGTGCTATTCCTCGAACTTAAGAGTAAAGATCTTGCAAGAAGACGGAAAGCCGTTGGCAGACATCCTAAAGCTAGGGCGCTCAAAAGAACTATCGCAATCAAGAGCGTCGCACATGGAAGCAGCCCTCCACCGACCGGTCAAAGCGGAACAGGTCAACGCGGCCGAACAAGTCAATGTCGTCCGACCGAAAACACGCCAATACGGAGGGAAGAAGCCGCAGGACAGGCGCAGAGAATGCGGCTACTGTGGAGGCCAGCCCCACCGCGCCCAAGACTGCCCGGCGAGAGGGAGAAGATGTAGCTCCTGTGGGCGAATGAATCACTTCGCGGCAGTGTGTTGATCATCCAAGCCCAAAACCGAAGCGGCCCACGCCATAAGGGAAGACCAGGACAGTGAAGACATGGACGAGGACTCCAACAACTACCCTGTCCACTACGTGTTCGCCATCGACCAACCACAGCGAAAGAAGAGACGCCTCCCAAAATGTCGCATAAGGATACACCAACAGGAAGTGAGAGCCACGATTGATACTGGAGCGTCCATCGAGCTTATGGCGGCGAATGTGTACATTCAGCTGAGGAACAAACCGACCCTGCAGGCAGCCAAGATCAGAGTGTTCGCGTATGGACAGAAAACACCTATTCCACTAATAGGCTGTTTCCAGACTGAACTACAACACCAGAGTTTGAAGGTCCCAACCACCGTCTATGTCACCAAGGAGGGCAGCGGCATGCTCATCAGCGGGCAGGCGGCAGAGGAACTCAGACTCATATCGTTTGCAATGGCTGTGCTGGCAGAAGAGCTAGACACCATATTGGAAGAGTTCGAGGACACGTTCCGAGGCATTGGATGCCTGAAAGGAAAAGAGGTATCACTCCACATTGATCAATCGATCCAACCTGTTGCACTCAGGCACAGGAGAATAGCCTTCCATCTCAGAAAGAAGGTCGAGGAAGAACTCGAAGCCCTCGAACGACAGGGCATCATTGAAAAGGTCAGTGGGCCCACCCCGTGGGTGTCTCCGATCGTGGTGGCGCGCAAGCCGAAGCAGCCTGGCCAGGTCCGCATATGCGTAGACATGCGCCTACCTAACGAAGCAGTCAAGAGAGAAAGACACCTGACCCCCACGATCGATGACATTCTAGGAGAACTAAACGGAGCAAGGTGGTTCTCTAAAATGGATCTCAGGTCGGGCTATCACCAGCTGCCCCTCCATCCAGACTCCCGTTACATAACCACATTCTCTACCCACGTAGGACTCAGACGCTACCAACGTCTCAATTTTGGCATTTCCAGTGCGGCGGAGGTGTTCCAGAACACCATCCGAGAGGTCCTGAGTGGACTCCCAGGAGTCCTAAACGTCAGTGATGATCTGCTGATATATGCCAACTTGGTCGAAGAACATCATCAAAGACTGAGAGGCGTGCTACAGAGAATCAAGGACTCAGGCCTGACCCTACACCGCGAGAAGTGCCAGTTTCTCCAGAATAAGATCAGTTTCTTCGGCTATACCTTTTCAGACCAAGGGATAGCCCCGGACCCAGACAAAGTAAAAGATGTACAGGAGGCGCCGGCTCCCTCAAACATATCGGAAGTGAGGAGCTTCCTGGGCATGGTAAACTTCTGTGGAAGGTTTATCCCGGATTTGTCAAACCTCACCCGTCCCCTTCGAGAGCTGACCAAGTCAACCACCCCGTGGCAGTGGGGCGAGGAACAGGAAAAAGCATTCCGGGACACCAAAGCAGCACTGTCCGCAGACAAGACTTTATCATACTTTGACCCGGCGAAGTCTACCAACATTGCAGTGGACGCCAGTCCATACGGCCTGGGAGCTGTGCTGACCCAACGCCAAGGCGAGGAGGACTGGGCACCCATCGCCTATGCCAGTCGGTCCCTAACCGAGACGGAGCAAAGATACTCCCAAATAGAGCGAGAAGCAATCGCTATTCACTGGGCCTGCAGGCACTTCCACGTCTATGTGTACGGGCACCCTTTCTCGGTGTCACCGGACCATAAACCCTTGATCACACTATTTCGAGGTTCGGTATCTAAGCCACCACCCTGGATTGAAAAGTGGATCCTCCAACTACAAGAGTACGACTACCAAGTAGAGTACAAACCGGGAGCATCCAACCCGGCAGACTATCTCTCCAGGCATCCTCGAGCCGCCACCAATGTGGTAAAGGAAGACGCAGAGGAAATGGAGGAATACGTGAAGATTATACGAGAAAGGTCGAGACCCTTGCCCATGAGTCTCGAGACGATCATTGAAGCCACTCGCAATGACGAAGTACTCCAGCTCGTGGTATGTGCTCTACAAACCAATGATTGGAGGCCCGTACAAGCATCCCTGAACAAGAGGACACCGCAAGCCAAGAACTCCCTGGAGACGCTCCTCAGAGTGAGGGAAGAACTGTCGGTCGATAGCCAAGGATGCCTCCTAAGGGGACCCCGGATAGTAATGCCGGAAAGCCTGGCATGACAAGCAGGTGAACTAGCCCACCGAGGACACCAGGGCATGGTAAAAACCAAAAGCAGGCTCCGAGCCAAGGTGTGGTTCCCAGAAATGGACACCATGGTAGAACACATGGTCAGAGAGTGTCAGTGGTGCCAGGCCGCAGGACAACCGGAACGCCCGCACCCGGTCCTCACAGAAGACAACCTGCAGAAGCCATGGGAGTGCGTCAGTGCGGACTTCGGACATCTCCCAGATGGAAGGTACGTTCTTGTTATCATAGATGACTTCACCAAGTACCCTGAGGTGGAGGTCGTAGCAACTCTTACTGCCAAGGAGGTCATCGCAAAATTTGAGAAGACCATAGCCACGCATGGCATTTTCGAGAGCGTCAAGACTGACAATGGACCACCTTTTCAGGGACAAGAGTTTGCAGAATACCTCCAAAACTGGGGAATCCATCACAGAAAGGTGATTCCCCCCGCTGGCCTCAGGCCAACGGGGAGGTTGAGAGGTTCATGCGCACACTAAACAAAGTTATCAGAATTGCCCATGCGGAAGAGGCTCCCCTAGAAAGAGCAATCTACAGCTTCCTGAGGGAATACCGACTAACGCCACACCGTACCACAGAAGCGGCGCCAGGTCCCTCCGCCATGGGACGAGTGGTCAGAGACACCCTCCCGAGCCACCCGGACTGGGTCCCCGACCAGATAGACCCACAAAAGACTCTGTCTAACAGGACCAAGTCAAATAACTATGCAAGTTTTCGTCGAAAGGCTAAAGAATCAAGGATTCAGGAACGGGACCGTGTCTATGTGAGAGACAGATATCCAGGGAGCAAATTCCGACTCCCATTCGAGCCCAGGCCATGGACTGTCATGCGGCGCACAGGCACCATGGTGACAGCTCAACGAGGAGCGGAGACGGTCACCCGCAACATATCCTTTTTCAAGAAAGCTCACCCAAGCACCACCGACGCCCAGGAGCAGGAACCTGGAGAGGAAGTGTCCAGCCAACCCGATGGGCCGACCAGTCCAGAAAGTGGAGATCGCGATGCCCTCAGTGAGGACGTGGCGACATGTCCCGCAACACCCGGGACTCCCAGAATCAGCACCCCCGACCCTCAGATGATCTCCGGAGTGTCCAAGGGTCCCCGCAGGCGACCCCTCGGAGAGCCCCCGCCCGGGGAGAAGCAGCAGGATATGGGCTAAGGAGGAACCCGGCTCCGTCGTCCCAGCTGGCGGACTTTGCAGTGGGCTGAGCACAAACTGACCCATCTTCAGACTGGTAACCAGCCGGATGGCCACGTCTCTTTTTTGTTACTATGACTTTCAGTGACTAGATATACACTTTATTGTTTTGGTTTAATTAAAAGTTAGAAGGAATGTAATGTTCTGAACCGCTGGTTAGCGGTCTAGTTGAAGGTACCCCGAAGGGTGCGCATACGCGAGAGCATGACGTCACGCGCTCGCGTTTATAATAAAGTGGGCGTGGCCGGCGGAGGCAGTCCGGACCACGCGGTTGAATGCAACTGGTGTCCCGTGTGTCGTTATTGCCGCGGCGCTTAATTGACCATGCGCCCGCGGCCCTCACACACAACAGGCACGTGTTCATATCAAGGTGCCTCTTTTTGCTGATGCTATTCAGCATCGGCAAAAAAGTGTTATTCTTTCTTTTTTGCTGACATTCAAAAGCATCAGAAAAAATTATCTACAAAGCCAATCGGTCTAGCACATCCAAAACGAGAAACCTCCTTTAAATGTACTCTTATGTCTATTGCAACTACCAATTCAGGTGTTTAAATGTGGTTTTAATTTGCTCTTGTAAACCTTGCTCTGGCCGCAAAAACCTATTAATCTAGAAAGATCCAATTTGATTGTATGCTCCATTAGAATCTCAGATGTAAACCAGTCCTCAAATTTCACATTGAAGCGGGTTTTGAGGTGCGTGGAACATTTTAAAACACTCATGAGCAAACTGAATTCCAAGAAGCATCTTTAGGAGGTTCAGGCCACCTGGAGACCCACTCAACTACAGGTATTACGCGAATGCTGTGTAGGACTCCTGGTCAACATCAGTTGCTCATTGGCATCTCCTACATAATTTGCTCCAAAGGACATGTTTGCAAAAATGGCGTCCCTGTCTTTCGAGAGCTTGTATTCGAATCACTTTGCATGCTTTAACACAAGCCCCGGCCTTCTCTGGCTCATATTCCCATCCCAGTATCGAGGAGCCTCCAGGGATGAAGTTCTATGATTAAGTGATGAACAAGCAGTCTTTTTTAGTCTGGACAGCTTCCAACAGCCCAGGTGTGGTACAAAGCCGGCTGGAATGCTTTCTTTGCAGGGCATAGGTTTAGAGCCTTATATTTTTCCCCTGTCTTTCATTGCTAAAAAGGGTTCATTTGTGTAGAAATAAATTATTAATAGTTAAGCCAACCCTAACAACCATATTACGTTTTAAATCCTAAATTCGTGCTTCTCCGGACCAAGCACTTTTAAAATAAACTGCCCACTAATATGGATGACACGTGACTCCGACAACTTGTAGTCCTCATTATCCTATGTAACATTTCCTATGCAATGATTTATCACTCGTATGACTCATTGTTTCTGTATAATGCGTATGATATAAAGTGCTCTCACACCCATTACATTAAATACATGTGAGATAAGGGGCACCGTTGAAAGGTGATAGTGGGGGCATCTGGGGCACAGTAGGTCACTGCGGCATCAATAAAGATTGCCATACTGAGTGCCTCCAGTGCTGAAGTCGGCCTTGGAGACCAGTCTCAATATTGTACCACTGCAACTGGTTTTATCTACTTGATATACTAAAAAAATGTAAGGCCTGATAGGGAGTTTGGCGACCCCGGAGCGTGCACCCCACTCCAGGACCGCCAAAGTCGACCGCCACCTGCCTGATTACGAGTGCTTTCATTGTTTGGTGGCCGGAAGGGCAGCGTGGCAGTTCAACAGTGGTACAGTTTAAAGGTTCATAGTGAACCTTATAACAGCACTACCATGGGACTGCCAATGGATTTTCCTGCATAGCATGGAACAGGTATGTATTCATACAGGTGGGCATGACATGTGCCCCACTACATGCACCCCCATGCACAAGTGCAGCAGGGGTCCTGTAGGGCTCCCTTTGTTTTCCCACCGCCAGCCTTTTCATGGTGGGGTCACCACCATGAAAAGGTTGGTGGTGGGGAAACTCGTAATATGCATGGCGGTGTCACAGCTCCGTGGATTGCAGTGATCCTAAAACGCTCCAACCACTGTACTTACAATATGGCAGTCGTATTGCTGGTGCAGCAGTCTCTGTCCAACACTGCACCTCCACCACAAGTTCGGCGGTCTGATGGACCCCCCGAACTCGTAATCAGGCCCTTATACTTTCTCGTCTCAAACTAGTGGCTCTCAGGCAGGCTGTAGTGTGACCAAACATTGCGAGGATTATTATCTACAGTACACATATAAATATAAGCAAACAAGTGCTGACACTCATTTTATTCATGCTTTGTAAAAGAGTATTGTATGAAGCACACTGCAAGACATTTCAATTTGTAACTCTAAATGTTCTGCTTGGTTTGGCATAAGGATACAGGGGGCATATGTATCAACATTCGTGTTTGTGATTCTCAAATAGCGATTTTTTGGGAATCGACATTTGAGAATTGCAAAACGGGATGTATTAAAAAAATTGCAATTTTTTGCGATTTTTTTGTATTCCTTAATTGCGATTAGCAAATTGCGAAATCGCAATTAAGGAATACCGTCCCATTCATTCCTATGAGCCAGGAGGCCCAAAGGAATGAATGGGAAATCATTCTCAAATTGCGATTCGCAATTTGAGAATCGCAAATTGAGAATAATTTCAAGGGTCTAAGGGTGTCATAAGGACACCCTGATGCACCCCTGAAATGAGCATGTGTGCGCATATGGCACACATACATGCCCTAAGGGCATGTATGTGCGCCACATGGCACTTTGAAACATGCCAAAAACTGCATTATTGACAGAAATTGCAAATTACTACCAACTTGAAGTTGGTGGTAATTTGCGATTTCTTAGGGAGAAAACACACAACTTGGGTGCTTGATACATAGCATTTAAGGAATCACAATTTGCGATTCCTCAAATGCTTACGCAAAATTAAGGAATCGCATTTGCGATTCCTAAATTTTGCGATGCAATTTTCCTTATATATCGCATTTGGTGAATTTTTAGTTGCAAACACAGCTTTTTTGCGAATCGCAGCGTTTGCGACTATAAATCAGTTTCATACATATGCCCACCGATTCCCTCCTTCAGCTCTCAGATATGTTTTTGATTAAGTGACAACAATCATATTTGAAGAAGTTTCAATGAAGAAGGTGTTTGTCACCTTAGCTTGGAAGGCAGGCACCCCATGACTCAGTGTTGGAAACAGTTTAAAGTATAGATAGAATTCATTTCACACTTAGGGCTCGATTAAGATGCGGTTAGGAAGGCCTCCTAACGGCATTTGCTCCATCCGAATTGAATCAGGAACGTGTTTTACCGACCGAATTGGAAAGGTTTCCTCCCAACCGAGTACAATGCGAGTTAGGCGTTAGGAATATCCTAATTCGAACCCAAAGGTATTCGTACGTCTCTATGGGCTGAGTTTCCTAATGACCGAATACGATGCTGGATTCCGACAGCCTTTTCTGAATCCTGCCCTCCGACTCAAATTGGCAGTCAGAATCAGACTTTGAGTTCTTGTAGTAGCCCCCACACCCAGAGCCTTCCCAATCGGGCCCGTGGTGGTACCCATGGGTCCCCCCTTACCAGCCATGCACAGTGAGGAAGGCACCAGGGGGTGCTCGCCAAAGGGTGCCCGATTTATCCCAGCCACCCCTTTCTTCATTGGGAGCCTATGCAGTCGGTTGTAACATAGGCTCCCATTGAAATCAATGGGAGTCTGACCAAATCGTATCTGGAAGCACCCGGATTCCTTGTACGCGGTCGGTTGGACTCTCCCGAGTCGGCTGGAAACTATTCCCAAACCCATTCGGTAGGGAAGATTTCCAAACGGCATCGTAATCGAGCTCTAATCGATAAACTCCAATATAGGTAACATTGCACTTTCACTTTACAGAGAGAAACCAATAATTACGTTTCGCACATTTTTTACCAGAATCCACCAAATTTTCAGTAGCCTTCTGAAAATAACGTTTGCATATGAGAAGTTACATGAACATCAGACTATGATTTTGTCATTAATTCACATTTTGTATTGTCTGCACAATACACAGAAAGTGAAACTGCCTTCAACTATAATGCATTAAACATCACCAAACGTTTGCATGTACATAGAACACACTCGCACCATGATGAATGTCCTTCAAAAATGGTGAACAATAATCGCAACATTTTAAAGCAGTGGCAAACCCAACAGATCTGGCTCTGGCACATGTACTGTTTTTATTTTATTTTTTTTAAACATAAGCAACATGTGAAAACAAATTTGGCAATAAAGCAAAATACATAAAACTAGCTCAGCAACCCAGCACCCCCGGTAAACCAGCTCTGGCAATGATGTGTAAACCTTTTCAAGTGGCTGAGCTCATGTGATGTTGTCTTTCACCGTACAAAAAAAGCCACTGGCTGAAGTGGGCAGAAGCAAAATGTGAATGGCACTTGAACAGACCAATGGATGACAACAGCTCCTCCGCTGAGGCAGTTGGGGTAGATTAGAGTGGGGTAAAATGGAGTTGGGTAGATCGGGGTAAATTGGGGGGGTAGAGTGGTGTGGGATATATTGTGGTAGATTGGAGTGGAGTGGGGTAGATTGGGAGAGAGTGGACTAGATACTGGGGTGGATTGGGGTAGATCAAAGTAGAGTAGACAGGAGTGGACTTGAGTAGTTTGGAGTAAAATGGGGTAGATTAGGGTGGAGTGGGGTAGATTAGGGTGGAGTGGAATAGAATATTTGGATTATGATAGGCTAGATTGGAGTGAAGTGGGTACATTCGAGTGAGATACATAGGAGTGGTGTAGTTTGGAGTGGGTTAGATTGATTTGAAAAGGAGTTGGGAAGACTGCAGTAGATTGAAGTGGAGTGGGCTAGATTTGAATGGAAAAAGTTGGAGTGGAGTTGGAAACAGTGGTATGAGGTAGATTGGTGAGTGACAGATTTGAGGGGTAGATTTGGGGTAGGGTGGGGTAGATTGGAGTGGAGTGGAGTAGATAGGGTGGATTGGGTGAGGTACACTGGAGTAGGGTAGTTTGGGGTGGAGTGGTGTAGGGTAGATTGGAGAGGGGTGGAGTGGGTTAGATCAGACTGGAGTAGGGTAGATTTGAGAGGCAATAGGTAGTATGGAGTGAAATGGAGTAAGGTAGATTGGTAGCCGTACAATGGAGGGTGGTAAATAGGGTTACAGTGAGGTAGATTGGGTTGATTGGAGTGGGTAAATTGGGGTAGAGTGGAGTGTGGTAGATTGGAGAGGAGTGGGGTAGATTGGGGTAGAGTGGGTTGGGTAGGTTGTGGAAGATTGGAGTAAGGGTAGATTGTGGTAGAGTGGGGTGATTAGAGGGAAGAGGATTTAAATAGATTGCACTGGAGGCTGAAGTAGAGTGGAGTAAATTGAAATGAAATGGGTTGAATTGGACTGAGGTAGATTGGAGTGGAGTTGGGTAGATTGCAATACATTGGAGTGGGTTGGATTGGGGTACTGGAATAGAGTGGAGTAAACTGGGGTAGATTGAAGCAGAGTGAGGTAGATTTGACTGGAGTGTGGTAGATTGGGTTCAAAGGGGTGTAGATTGAAGTGGAGTAGATTGGAGTGGAGCAGACTGGAGTGGTGTGGGGATAAATTGGAGTGGTGTTCAGTGGGTAAATTGGGGTGGGGTATATTGGAATGGGGTAGATTTGTGTGGAGTGGGGTAGACTGGATCATAGTGGTGTGGACTGGTGTAGATTGGAGTGGAATAGGGTAGACTGGGTTAGAGGGAGTAGATTGAAGTGAGGCAGATTGGGGATGGGTTGGGGGTGGGTTGGACTGCAGTGGGGTGGGGTAGATTGGAGTGGGGTAGACTGGAGGGGAGTGGGTTTGATTGGATTGAAGTAGATTATAGCAAAATGGGGTTGAAAGGGGTGTGTATTGGAGTGGAGTAGATTGGAGTGGAGCAGATTGGAGTGGAGCAGACTGGAGTGGTGTGGGGTAAATGTAGACTGGGTTAGAGGGGGTAGATTGAAGTGAGGCAAGTTGGGGGTGGGTTGGATTGCAGTGGGGTGGGGCAGATTGGAGCAGGGTAGACTGGACTGGAGTGGGGTCGATTAGATTGAAGTAGATTGGGGTAGATTATAGCGAAAGGGGGTGGGGTAGTATTGGATACATTGGAATGGGATGGATTACAGTGGAGTGGGGTAGACTGAGAGGGGGTAGAGTGGAGTGGGATAGGTGGTGTGGAGTGAGGTGCATAGACTGGAATGGAGTCGAGTGACATGGCGTGTTGCAGTGGGTCTTAGAGTGGAGGGGCACAGAGTGGAGTGGCATGTCGTAGGATGGAGTGGTGTGGCATAGGGAGAAAGAGCATTAAGTAGAGTGATATTGTGTGGAGTATGCATGGTTTAGTTTTGCACGGCCATTGCAGACACTAAATTTTCAAATGAAACGACCATTACATTTGCACGGAAATACGGTTTTACTGGACACAATCTATAATGTGTGCAAATGTCATCACCTTGTGTATTGCTGCGTTTTGATCATATTCAAATATTTATTTCCACCATACTTCAGAATTTTAAAAAATTTGATTTATTTGCACTAATTATCAAATATTCTAAAACATCAGCACAGTTCATTGTATTGTTTTTGTGTATGCTAGAAGAAATACACACTAAACACTCTCCTCTTACACGGTTATTCAGCAGGATTATCACATAAATCCTCTCACGTTGAAGTCAGAGAAACAAAAATAAACACCAAGGTCCCTGGAAGAGAGAACTTGATATTGGACCCCTGTCTTTGAAGGCACAGCAAATGTAACAAGATAGGAACAAGATTTAAAGGCCTGTTTACAGAAAGCAAGTTTGGGGAAGACTAGAGTTAACAAGGTTTGGGCAACGGGAGTTTCGAACTCAAGCTGGACAGACTAAAGAAAATTAAGCCAACAATTAGAAAGCTAGAAAATGTGAGTTACAAACCACAAAGCTAATGGTGAACAACTACATTGCTTGAGTGATTGAATATTGTAATTGTAATAGGTCTCCAATGTTCTCCTTTCTCTTGCCTCTCCTCCCCTAGTCCCATACTACCTCCTTTCCCTTCTCTTCCCTCTTTAGCGGGCATTTTTGTCTCAGGCATAATCTCTTATGTCCTGATGGTGATCCCTACATCCTTCAAGGGGATCAAAATGGTGTCAACCATTGTACCATGACTTGAACTGTTGGTATATAATTGTTCATGTGAGCATAGGTACTTAACAATATATGTGACATGGCCACTGCGTTTTCATTTTAATCACATGGAGAAATGTGTGAGCATAGAAGTTTTTAACTTCTCTCCTGTTTTTTCTCCCGCTCTATTTATGTGTTATTTTAAAACTCGATAAATGTATCGATTATCCTTTTTTTAAACTAACATCTCTATGTACCAATTGCCTGTTTTACTTTGTGAGTAAGGGACCTTTGTTCCTTTAGAAATACGTATACCTTTGGTCCCTTAATATCCTTGGGTTACCCTTGACTTTGAAAATATATTATAGATTTACAGTGCACGCACAATAAGGAAGCCCTAATTATTTGGACAGGAGATTTTAACTTACATTTATGTAATTTTAACAATACATACCTTGTGGCCTAATGGATTCAGAAGGAATGAAATGGGCTCATTTTAAACATGTCCCCTATGGTGAGGCAGTTAACAGAATTTTGATATCTAGGGACATGGTTGTGGGTAGCAATTACAGGAGCTCTCACACCCTTTCCCCCAAACATTCAAGGGTAATAGGAAATGTAGCAAAATAGACTAAGTAATCATTTTGGCTGATCTGATTCCCCAGTTGCAGGACTATGATGTGATCGCTAGTTGTAATGGCGACCACAATCCGCATATTACTTCTTGTGCCCTGAATCTTGTTGAGAAGGGCTGTCGAGAGGGGGGTAAAAAAATTGAACTCTCCGGTACACTAGAATTAGGATCAATTGTGCAAAAAATGATAAAGAAAAATGTATGCAAGAGCTCTTCCTGGACAATCAAAATATTATTTCAATTCGAGCTTCACATGATGAACCTCCTGATAGAATTATAGAGGCCTTTTGTTTACTTTGTGCATCTATTTCTTCCCGGATGTTGCTTAAAAAAACACTTAGCAGCAAGTCTCCTATAGTGTTGTTCAGTCATGCATGTAAGGTGGCCCTCACAAAAAATCCATGCTCCAGAGAAGAAATTAAATCTTGCAGAAGAGATTGTAAGAAGATATACAAAAGGGGATGATGGACGGAGCGTTTGTACAAATCAAACACTCACCCCCAGTCAACTGATCTGGGTTTAATCCATCACCATTCTTTAGTTCACTCAGCCACCCCAGTTCAGACATGGCTATATGCAAATCAGTCTGACCCTGTGCCTTCTGGGAACAGTCCAGCCCGAACTGCCAAGCCATGTCTTCCCTGGACCAGTTGACTTGGGGTGAGTGTTGGATTTATACAAACGCTCCGTCCATCACCCCCTTTTGTATCGCTTTGAGATTGTAAGAAGGTCATTGACCTGGGGAAAGAGGAGCATAGAGAGGAAGTGTTGGAGGATCTGGAAAGGGGAAATAACCTAAAAGATAGTGCTGCTTTTTGGAAAACTGTGAACAAACCATCCTTCTCGAGCTATAACGAACCCACGATTTATTAAAAAATAACAGCACATTCCTGGTTGGAATATTTTCCAGCTGTTTTTGATCGAGCCAATAATATATCCTTACCAGTGCAAATGGAGGTTATAAACCCTGTACAGGAAGACGTCCTCACACTTAGTCAGTCGATTGACATTAAGGATGTTCTTTCAGAAATTAATGTAAGCCCCTCTGGGAAAGCTCCAGGCCAGTTGGGGTCTCTAAGGACCTGTTCAAAGTAAATAGTACATTTAGGGTCCCCCTTATAACAAATGTCCTGAGGGCCATTATATGTGGTCAATTAAACCCATCCTGGAAGAAGGCTGTGGTGGTTCCTATCTTTAAAAAAAAAAGGGAATAGAAAACTTCTCCGCTGTTACCATCCAATTTATGTGCTTTGCTGGACAGTTCCAGGAAACTCTTGGGTAGAATCACTGCCTCCAAATGGAGGTTTGTTTAGAAGAGAAGCAGATTCTATTTAGAGTGCAATATTGGTTTTGCATAGTTTTGGGCACCACACATCAGTGCCTAAACCTACAGCTTATTTTATGGAAATATGTCAATGCTAAAGGGGGATCTATACATTTAGATTTTATGGATCTCTCTTGTGCCGTTGACATGGTAAAATGACCTAAATTGTGGTCCATTATGGTGAGACAAGGGTTTGATAGACCCTGAATGATCTGTTACGTAGGATGCACTGGAATACAGAGGCTAAAATGTGATACAGGACAAACGGGGAACTTTCCCCAGAGATTAGGTTCAATTTGGCATCATAAGACAGCTCTTGTCTTTCTGCAAAAATGGATGTTCCCTATGCCTGCTTTGCAGTGATTACTTTTATTAGAAGCTCTTTAGCGACCAGGAAGAGGTACGGCTGAGTATCTCGCCTGTAAAGAACTGTGATTATATGAGCAAACCTCTGTGCATGGGTGAGGACTTTAGTTTTCCTAATTTTTATTTTGTACTTCCTTTTACACATTTTATCTGTATTGTTTTAGGTTCTTATGTAAGAAGTCGTGTTTTAATATGTTTTATTTCAATTGTGCTTTTATGGTTGAATTGTCAGTCGAATAAAGCAGATGATGAGTTACCTTGCTTCCTGTGAATCTACAAAATGCACAAGGGTTTTGAGTAAACAATTAATCGGTCACTTAGCTTGTGGCCTTACTTAGCGCCTTTAATGCCTGATTTACAGTCTGCTACTGCAACTGGTGCATTTGTTTAATTCTCTGTCTTCATAGAACCTCACAGTATTATCTAAATCCTGCTGCTTGTAAGCTGCATGTTAGTGCTAAGCAAAACCACTGTAAAAATACGAACAAAAAGTAATCTGACGTATACTTTTCTGCTTCTCTGAACGGCAGATCGTTGCTTTGCATTTTTATTTTCTCCGTACGCATCAATATTTGGCATCTAAATAGTTGTAGCGCTCTAGTGCTCCGAGGGTCTCTCCTGAGCCCCGGAAGCACTCCCACACTATGTATCACTTTCTGGCCAGGCGTGGCCAGAAAGGTATAAATAAAAGGACAGAAGTGGCACGGCACTTCCTGTCCGGACCAGTACTCCGAGTGTGTGTCTGTTCATTGTGTGCCTGCCCTGCACGTGTGTGCTGACCCCTAGGCCTCGGGGACCGGTGAACCCGACACTGGCGACGAGGGTGGGATCAACCTAAACCCACAACCCACAAGCGCACCAGCCGACGAAGACGCCGGAGACGCCGAACCAAGCCACAACCTGGGCCCCGCCGGCTCAACAACCGGAGAACCACGCGAGCAACCCAGAGGCAGAAGGAAACATGAAAGTCGCCTACCGGTAAGCAGCGGACGTGAGGAGCTGCGTCAGGGACCGGTGCAAGCGACACGCCGCAGCGAAGCAGAGAAGCGCTGGAAGAAGGCCCGGCCGGCTGTCGGAGAAGTGCGCGCATGCGCAGACGAACAAGGCCCCCACCGCGTGAGTACGCGAGGCAGGAGGCGCCGCGCACAAGACGAGGGCAGCGCTGAGACACGCAAGCCGGACAGCAGAGCACTGCGCACGCAGGAAAAAGGAAAAGACAAAATAAAACAAGCACAAGGCAACTCAAGGGCCCAGACTAACAAAGGGCTATTTTCATGAACTGAGCTAGCGCCAGAGGTGCAAACACAGCGCCACCCACGCAAGCCGGACAACAGAAAACTGCGCAGGCAGGCAAGGAAAAGAAAAAAAGACAAAATAAAACAAGCACAAGGCAACCCAACTAGCCTGACAAGCGCAGAGAAGTCCCATTAAGCCACACCTACATCAGAGTAGTGAACAGCATTTTGCCCCACAAACATGTCGACAGGAGGAACATCTGGAGGGGCCACTGGAGGGGCCACCGGAGGGGCACCACAGGCAACAGCGCCCCCTGCGGCTCAGGCTCCAGTGCCCTCCGCACACGCGCAATTGCAAGCGCTACCGCCCTTCAGTGAGCTAATTGACCCGGGGACAGCAGCACCCCGATGGGCAGTATGGCTGGGACAGCTCAATAATTACTTCACGGCCACCCGAGAAAGAGACAATGAAGTAAAACGCTCCCTGCTCCTACACTTCGGAGGCACAGAGCTGTACAAACTATTCAGACACCTCCCCGACACAGGTGCCGCCAATGACTTCGATGCAGCCGTGAACGCACTGAACGCCCATTTCGACCCCCAGTTGAATCCCCATTACGAGAGGTTCAAGTTCCGCCAAGCTAAACAACGGGAGGGCGAAACAATGGATGCGTTTCACGCACGACTGCGAGACTTAGTAAGCACATGCACCGAGGACGACGAAAAGAAGGAAGTCACAGCCCAACTCATCCAGGGTTGCCGCAACAAGCACCTGCATACATTAATCCTGAGACAGCCGCGGATATCCCTCGACGAAATCCTGATCCTTGCGCGGTCCCATGAACTGTCTGATGCCCGCGCCACCGCGATGGAAGCGGCACTCAATCCACACCATGAACCAGGGACGGCGATCAAGACAGAACGGGTGGACGCAGTGCGCATGTCAAGTCGAGGAAGCAGAAGTCGTGGGACGACGAAATCCAGACGCCAAGCACCATGCGGTTACTGCGGCAGGGATGAGCACGCCCAAGATGGCTGCCCAGCGCGTGGGAAGACATGTTCCAAATGCGGCATCCCTAACCACTTCGCCAGCGTGTGCAGGGGAGGCTCCAGAGGCCGGAACACTCCAGGAAGACGATCAGCCGCCGGAGCGATCAAACAACTGTCGCTGGAGGAACCCATGGCACCACGCTCCACGAGGTCACACAAGTCACAGCAGCCACAGTACGACGACTCGTCCACGGACGACGACGATGAGTGCTATTTCGTATCTTTTGTCAGTGAACTAAAGAAAAGCCGACGACCGCAACCCAAGTGCCAAATACAGATCCACGGATCGCCGGCCATCGGAGTCATCGACACCGGAGCCACGGTGAATGTAATGGGCATTCAACATTACAAAGCGCTCAACCCCAAGCCGACGCTTGTTCCATCAAAGGCCAGGATCTTCACCTATGGCAGTCACGACCCGCTCCCGCTACGGGGTAAGATGTTGGTGCAAGTCCGAGCAGAGGATCAGGAAGTTACAACGACGTTCCATGTGATTGACAAGGAGGCGGACTTGTTAGTAGGAAGCAACACGGCGGAAGACCTAGGCCTTATTGCCTTCGCGAACGCAGTACGAGCACTGCAAGTGGAAGACATTCTGCTCATGTTCCCCAAGCTGTTCACAGGCCTTGGCACGATCAAGCATCCACCCATCAAGCTACACATAGACCCCACTGTGCAACCAATTGCGCTCCGACACCGCAGAGTGCCATTCCATTTGCGGGCTGCAGTGGAGCAAGAACTCAATATGCTAGAGTCACAAGGGGTGATCGAAAAAGTGTCCGGGCCGACACCATGGGTATCCCCCATGGTCATAGCAGAGAAGCCGAAACAACCGGGCAAAATCCGAATTTGCATTGACATGAGGATCCCAAACAAAGCCATTCGCCGTGAACGACACCTCACACCTACGGTCGATGACATTCTGACCGACCTAAATGGCGCCCAATGGTTTTCCAAACTGGATCTCAATGCAGGATATCACCAGCTGAGACTAGCTGAAGAAAGCCGATACATCACAACATTCTCGACACACCTCGGTTTGAGACGCTACAAAAGATTGAACTTTGGAATCTCTTCTGCAGCTGAGATTTTCCAGAACACGATCAAAGAAATCCTCTCTGGGCTCCAAGGGGTGCTGAATGTTAGTGACGATATACTGATCCATGCCAAAACGAGCGAAGAACACCACAACAGGCTAAAAGCAACGCTGCATAGACTGGCACAGTATGGCGTGACCTTGCACAAGGACAAGTGCCAATTCTTCAGGAAGTCCATCGAGTTCTTTGGCTACGTGTTCGGATCAGAAGGAGTCGCTGTTGACCCACGCAAGTCAGTAGCCATCAAAAATGCCCCTGCACCGACCACAGCGTCGGAGGTGCGGAGCTTTCTGGGAATGGCGCAGTATTGTGCGAGATTCATCCCCAACCTGGCCACCATCGCGGAGCCACTGAGAAACCTAACAAAAAAAGAAAACGCATGGCGATGGACTGAGGCTGAAGCCAAAGCATTCGACCACATAAAAACGGCATTGCTAGATAGCACAACGATGGCATATTTCGACACATCCAAACCCACCGAGATTGTGGTTGATGCCAGCCCAGTTGGCTTAGGAGCTCTGATATCGCAGGAAACCGAACCTGGCACGTGGTCACCATTGGCGTTCGCAAGCAAGGCACTAACCTCGACCGAAGCAAGATACTCCCAAGTCGAGAGGGAAGCCCTAGCAGTGAAGTGGGCGTGCACTCACTTTCATCTATACATCTCTGGACACCCTTTCCGCATGATAACAGACCACCAACCCTGATACCTCTGTTCAAGGGCACCGCCCCACACCCACCTCCGAGGATAGAACGCTGGGCAATCCAAGTGCAGCAGTATCAAATGGACCTCGCCTACCGCCCTGGGGCCAAGAACCCCGCAGACTTTCTATCCAGGCATCCAGGCCAAGACGAGGGCCGTCAGGCAGAACGTGAATGCCCCTCAGAGGACTTCGTGAACATGTTATCGGCTGCATCATGTCCCCAGGCCCTCACGGCTGACGCCATCCTACCTGAATACGTGAACGACGCAGTCGTCCAGCGGGTGACTGCTGCCATTCAGTCAGGATCCTGGGAGAACTTTCTGAGGGGCGTCAGTGACTGGAATGAATCAGATCGAACACGCCTGACGCAATTCTGGAGAGTGCGGCATGACCTAAGCCAAGCAAGCAACGGCCTTCTCCTCAGAGGTCACCGAGTAGTCATCCCCAAGACCCTACAAGACAGGGCAACTACCCTAGCACACGAAGGACACCAAGGCACCCGCCGTATGAAAGCCAGGATGCGAGAGAAAGTTTGGTTCCCAAACCTTGAGGAAGCGGTCGACAATGTGGTGCGCCAATGCCGAGCGTGCCAGATAACCAGCTCTGCAGACAGTCCCGCACCAATCATCACGGAAGAACATGCCCCATCACCTTGGTCATGGCTCAGTCTGGACTTTGGGAGCTTCCCAGATGGGAGAGTCACTGTCGTGTTAATTGACAGTTACACGAAATACCCGATTGTAGATCTTGCCGCCTCCACTAGCTTTGCCAATGTCCGCCCGCTGCTGAGCAAATCCTTTGCCATGTTTGGAGTGCCTCTTGTCATCAAGACGGACAACGGTCCCCCGTTCCAGGGAAGTGAGTTCAGTGAGTTCCTAAACAACCTAGGCATCCGTCACCACCGCATTACGCCACAATGGCCCCAAGCCAACGGCGAAGTGGAGCGGTTCATGAGGACGACTAACAAAATCCTACGAATCGCCACCGCGGAAGGGAAGGACCCAGAGGAAGCGCTCCAACTGTTTCTACGGGAGTACAGAAGCACACCCCACAGCACCACGCAACAGTCACCATGGGCGTTGATGTTTGCCGGGCCAAGAAGAGACCTACTCCCTATGGCCGACGACTGGGCACCAGCGCCATACTCCCCCGGACACACCCAAGAAAGGCGGAGACGAACGAATGAGAAAGCGAGTCACAAAAGGCATGCCCGGTCCAGAAACATAACACCTGGAGAGACAGTGCTTATCCGGACCAGAAGGCCCGGAGGGAAATTCAACACAGCATTTGAGCCTGAGCCGTGGGTCGTCAAGGAAACTCGAGGCACTGCGGTCACAGTTCGCCGAGACGGAGAGGAGGTAACTAGGAATGTATCCTGGTTCAAACAAATACCGGCGACTCGTCAACACACACCTGATCACGCAGAGCAAGCAGAGAATGATTCCGAGACAAGAGCAGATAGACCCAGCGATGAAAACACGCTCATGAGCCCTACTGGCCAGAACGCAGAGATCACTCCTGCACCCAGCCCGAGGGGGAAGCAGGTTCCGGCTCGAGGCAGTTGGAGGTATGAACTTAGACCTAACCCTAAGCCAAGCCAGAAGCTAGCAGACTTCCGGTGCTGAATTACCATTGACATTGTGTTTGCAAAAAGTTGAGTTTTCAAAAATCCAAGTTGGGGAGGGATGTAGCGCTCTAGTGCTCCGAGGGTCTCTCCTGAGCCCCGGAAGCACTCCCACACTATGTATCACTTTCTGGCCAGGCGTGGCCAGAAAGGTATAAATAAAAGGACAGAAGTGGCACGGCACTTCCTGTCCGGACCAGTACTCCGAGTGTGTGTCTGTTCATTGTGTGCCTGCCCTGCACGTGTGTGCTGACCCCTAGGCCTCGGGGACCGGTGAACCCGACAATAGTAATTTAACCCCCGTCCTTTCCCTTTGCCACTATATCCGGTTTCGTAAGGCTGCAATTTCAAAAACAAAAATCAATACAAAAAGGTACACAGACTGTAAATTATGAGAACGCACATTTTATAGGCTCCGGACATTCCACCCTTCGGGCAGCTTTAAGGCTGGGATCCATCCTTACTATCTCAGCCATCTGTGAGGACAATAACTGAAGATATATTTCCATCTCAAAATAAAGTGGAAGCTTTATGGCACTGGCCTGTATTACAAATCACATAAATGTTACCGTTTTATGGGGCACTCGAAGGTCACAATGATTTCTTCTGCATACATTACATGCTGATTGTCAAAACAAAAAACCTCCCCTTCTGCCCTCTCATTAAAGTCAACTGCATTAAATGGTGTATGCAATCCTTATTTTGTGCCAGTGGTGGCTGCAGGTGGTGGGCACCAGCACTCACTTCTGGGGTCCAAAACTAATTTTTCATCTTTAGATCTTGACCCAGAGCAAGACAAAAAAGAGCACAAAGAGAAAAGAGAATGAGGAAATAGTGACAAAGGAAACAAGCATTTGCAATACATTAGGTCTTGCATTAACGAGAGTTTAAGCTAATGGCATTGTAAATGATAATGCCTTTTATTTATGTGTTGTTTTTTAAACAGATAAATAAAAGGCATTGTCATTTACAATGCCAATAGCTTAAACTCTTGCAAATGTGGGACCTATTGCATTGCAAATCAGTTGGGCTCCCGTGCTATAATTTTTATTGAGCGTTAGGAGAGAGTGTGCCCTGCCTGCAGCAGCAGGCAGGACAAAGCAATTTGAGAAAATAATTATCGGAGGCTATAATTAAAGCCTACCGAGTGACAACACACGTAACAGGGAGTGTGGCCATGGGAGGTTACAAAATGAGGCAAGGGGGTACTAAAATGAGACTACTAAGCCTATTGACCAATGAACATCCACAGTTAACAGTGGACAATGACACATGCCAATGAAAAATATGGGGAGAGAGTGAGCGGAGCTTCAAGTCCTTACCTGAATATAGCATGCCTTACAGAGCAGTGCATGCTCTGCCCAGGCTCGACCTTAAAAACAGAGAGGATGCAGAACATGCACAAATTAGATAGAAGTGAGAAACTGCAGGGGGGAGCTGAAAAAAGAGGCATGAGGTGCAGAGAGGATTAGGAAGCCTTGGTACTCAGCAAAACGTGGCATTTGGCAGCCCTGGCATTCACAGTGCCAGTAGGGATCTCCTATGAAAGACTTTGGGTCTCTGCACGATTCTTTTACACAGTAAGCACTGGGTATATGCAAGCTTAGCTTAGGGGTAGAAAAAGCCAGGTAGACAGGGGTGGAATCTCATTTGAATTCACAACTTTGCTGCTGTGTAACGCCTCTCAAATTTAACTGTAAACAGGGAGTGAGAAATAGTATTTTGGATGCAATGTAGTATGAGGTTTGATGCCTGTGTATTTGAAAAAAGCATTAAACTTGCATGTGAACAGGAGAGAAACCATTCAATCAATAACAGTAGCCATTTCCAGTAACCTGAACCATCCCGTGGGCACTATTGTTACCAAAGCCAATAACACTTGTTTTATCGAATTTACAAGAAAAAAACACATAATCAATTTAAGTTGCACAAATATATTTTTTCACCAAGAATCAGCCCCAGTGCTGTAAGAATGAACCAAAGAAATGTTACAATTTGTAAGTATATAGTAAAAAAAATACAATGAAAATTAATGATTCTGTTCAATGAATATGTTAGAGGCTACAATTCTTGAAATAAACATTGCTGTAAAAAGCTCAACACGTTGTAATGTTGGTTTAGGAAAGTCATCCTTTTTGCCATGAGCACCCCCATGTTTTGATTTAGGGTGGTGGTTACTGACTCTAAATGTGCCCTGGGCCTGTTAACCAGGGCCGGGGCAAATCAGTGCTCTGCCTCTAAAAGGTATATGTTAATTGGTATAATTTCAATTGGCAAAGACAACTTATCTGTAAGTCCAATGTATATGGTAGGGCATGTAGGTTAGAGACCCCAGTCGACTTAATGCACTAAAGTGTGCATTACTGTGGTGTCTGATGTCATTTTAAAGCCAGGCCTGCCTTGCTGGCTGGTTTTGAAATACAACTATCTCCAAATTCGACTTTAGAATTAAAAGTACATCCAAAGTCCAAAACAACATTTTTACTCCTTATAAGTCACCCTTAATGTTTGCCCTAGGTGCCCCCACAGGTAGGGTGCATAGTTATAAAAAGCAGGGACAATATAAAAAATGTTTTATAGACCTGGTAAGGAGAAACAGACAAAGTAATTGTTTTCCCTACTGTAGTGCTACTAGCCTACTAGGCTAACATCAGAAGGTTTTATTATACTTAACAAAGGCTATCTTTGCTTTGGAGCTAGATTGCAACATCAATCAAAGCATACAATTATTGGTCACATTAAATCCAACAACTTGCCAAGGTTAGTTTTAATGTAACTATTACAGGAAAGTAGTCTTACAACGTAATACCCTGAAGTTAACTAAAGCAGTCATTTAGCAGCCTCTTCTGATTGGCCAGCCTTCGACAGACTGAGCCAAGCATCTCCAAGAGTAGATGTGAAGAGGCCTGGGGCTGAAACAATACAGCCCTTTGGTGGGAGGAGATTTGCTTCTTGAAGAAGTCAGATAGAGGAAGGGGCTGGGGAGATAAGCTAAACTTCAAAGGCAGGAGAACCAATGTCATAGGACACAGGCCAGCTCCCATTTCCTTGATCCCGAGCCAGATGGGAGCCCCCCTAATTAGATTAGGAAAGGGGGCTGGAAGGGGAGTGTAGGCAGATGGTAGCCACATATTTGGGTTGGGCTATACAGTCAAACACACCTAGAGAGATTTTCTCTATTTTTATTTTTGGAGAACAGTGCATTCTGTGTCAAACATATGTCACACTTTGCAGGAAGTGGTCATAGCAGAGGGAGGTAACTTTACCACTGATGGCTGGGGTGTGCCCCCCTCTCGCCAGCCCAGAATGGAGGATAAGTATGGGAGAAAAGCACTTCAGAAGAACTGCCTGGAACAACAGAAGAAGAAGGACTGCCCTTGCTGGACCCTTGGACTGCACCACAGAAGGCTTGCACTCAATAATACTGTGCCTGCTGCACTCATAAGGCTCCACAAAGCAAGGACTATCCTGACTTTAAGGAAAAGGAATGGACTCCCTAATCAACAACAGGTGCACCAGAGCCCGAAGAAGTCACCTGCAAAGCCAAACAGAGGATCCCCCCAACTGACCAGTTGCTATTGGATTTTTCCTGACTTGTGCAGGTGCATTGTAAGAAATTGAGTCTAAGCCACCAAGAGACAATCCAGAGTCTCTGAACACTCACAAACAACCAGATTTTAAAGTCTGGAGACTTTCTGCAGAGTCTTGCAGAAACGTTCCAGGAGGAGATCAGCTCAACATGGAGAGTCAAGCCATCGTTTTCAACCCGTAAATCAGCCTGACCTAGCTGGTTTGTCCAGCTGAAAGCTCTGGAGTGCCTCACCTTTGAGGACAAAGACTTCCAGAGGTTCACCGAGACATCACGCTGCAGCGGGCCGCCCTCGTTGAATTGAACTTCGGATCTGAGAAGCCCAAGGATGTCCGACGATGAGAGAAAAACTCTAAGAAAAAGACTTAGGGCCTGATTACGAGTTTGGCTGTGTTGCAGCAGGCCGTCACGCTAGCGTACGCTGCAAGACCTCCAAACTTGTAGTCAGCCCGCCTGCCATTTTCCAACTAGAATACAGGTCAGGCGGTCCTGCAGTGGCGGTGCCTTTCTAAGGCTCTTAGGATAGAGCCTTAGAAAGGCACCACTGTGATGCACAATTTTTGATGTAATCTTTAAAAATGCATATCTCCGGGTCACTACATTGGATGTTTATTGTTTTGGTGTTACTTTAAAGATAATAGAATTCTCAATTTTTATAAATTGGTGTTGGATTGTTGTTGTGTTGTGTCTTTTACTTTTTTCTGTTTTTGTGATATTAAATGCTTTACACATACCTGTCTCCCAAGTTAAACCGGCCTGCCCGTTTGCTAAGCTAGCAACGGTTGAGCAAGGATTCATTTACTGAGCCTTGACTGGAACTATAGTTATTGTGGTATTATCCTAAGCTTAAGGTGAATAACTCCACCTACTAATTCACTTTCCTACAGTTGGCATGCTTGGTTTTTAAAGGTCTTGAGCCATATTTAGTTAGGTGAACAGAGAAAGCAATATTTTCTTTCTACACGTTTTCATCCAGGACAGCACCTCTCCATGACTTTATTATTTCTCTGCATAATTTTTCAGTTCCATTGGTATGTTAAACAATAAGATCTGCCTTAAGCTTCTTTAAAAGGTACAAAGGACAGTAGTGGTCGTTGCTTATAGTCAATAAAAGCACTGAAGGGAACTTCTCACACAAACAAACCTGAGAAGGAATACATATCTGTATTACTTTGTGTTACTTCCACTGGAAGCCATTTGGAAGAGTAACAACATAAAAATCTGGCTCTCCTCTACTCCCTGCAGACCCACACAGACAGGGGCAAAAAATCATCAAAAACCTGCGACTTACGCAGGGCCAGCTCTCTGCTCTCTGCTCTCAATGTGAAAGAATAGAGCGTCGCTTTGGGCGGGGGCTGGGGTCTGCACAGAGGTTGGTAGGTGTTGGTGGCAGCAAGCCAGATATATACTTTTTAATTTAGGTGGGAGAAGGTAAATGTACAGGGTGGTGAGTAGGGTGGCAGGAGGCCAGGTATTTTTATGTATTTTATCTTTGGGAAGGAGAGTCAAAGTCATATTCGGTATGGCTTACTCATTACTCATCTGTCCCTGTGTGAACGTTGAAAGCAGGGGAAGATTATTTAGGGAGGGATTAAGAGCGTAATTGTATAGATGGGTAAGAGTAATATAACCTAGATCACCTCAGGGTCCTCAGAGACACATAGGCGACTAGACCTTTGCTCTCATTGTCTACTTGATGTCACTCAGAAACCCTTGGAGAAAAACATCCTGTTATTTGCGGTTACACATCCATAATTGTATAGATTTCAAATGGACAACTGTAACTTAATTCTGTAACTCAGTTTTGGGGGGACAGAGAGCGAGTCTGGAGATTTCAAAGCTGTCAGAGAGATTATTGAAATGGTGAGCAACTTGTTTTATATATATTAACAAAAACAGACACACACATAGGAATTAAGCTGGGGTGAGTGAACACTTTTTCCGAAATATGAATATGGCAAAACACACTTTTTTTTTGCTCACCTGCACAGCATAAGGTAGCTATAAACATTCCAAATTCCATTTCGCAGATGAACTAGAATAAGGGGGAGGGGCGTCTTGTCTGAACATGGGTAGCCTGCCATGTTTGTGCTGCCCGTGCCACCTAAGACTGTAAAACAGTCTGAAAGACATGGACTGCCCAGGACTAGTGCACAGGCACAATGAGGCAACCAATGGAGTCTGCACTACACCATATAACAAGCACAGTGAGGACTTATGATCAATGCTAACTCTGACAGATATGAACCAGTGGCCATGAGATGAAACTGTCCCTTGGACACAGAGTCGAAATCATCGACTCTAGCCCCTTGCAAAAATTAGTTTATGTTAATGGCTTCCACGAGAAACAACATTTAATGTTCACTTCTTTCAATTAAATGTAATCAAATGTAATGAATAGTTAAAAAGTCCAATTGTATGTACTATGGTCCTTGACCACAATGTAACCCCTACCTTAGTCCATGATCATTACTCCACCCTTAACCTTAAGCTCCAGCCAGCAGGATTCTTGCTGTACCAAGAAAGTAGCATTTTGCCCTTTCCCCCCTCATAATAGGGCCCAATTGCTTGTTTTAACTGCAGCCTGTTTCAGTAGTCGACCTAGGTGACAGCGTGTCAATCCCACACTCTAGACTGACCCTGGCTGAGGTGGTGGAAAGTGGTATCAGTTCCACAATAGAGGTGGATGGCCCAGAAGTGTCTATTCTGGGGAGGAGGACACAAGAAACTGCTTGTAAGAAGCTAATAAAAATGAGGACTTGCAAAGTGTCAGTACAAACAGATGACGTGCAAATAAGGCCATCTTTTTTCAAAACGAAATGTTCAAGTAGATGATTTCAAGAAGTGAACACGCCTCTGGCTCCGAGGCTTATTGCTGATCTATAGCTATCCACCTTGACACAAGTTGAACCTTTTAGCCAGTGTTGAATTTTCAGGCAACAGTGATAAGCATACTGAAACTTATAGTTTTGCATTCTCATTGGGCCTACATTTCCCACTATATTTAGTGCTGTTGGTGGAAAAACAAGAATCAGCGGTGAGTTGCTTTCATGACACTGGTGTACAGCAAAATGATGGGCACTGCTGTAGAATAGGATGAGGGACCACCAAGTCTCTAATATCTCACAGATATACATTGGCTGCGGTCTGAATGGGGGTCCCCTAAATGGCTGAGGGTCTCCTGAAGGGTTTGGGTCACCCTTGTGCCACCAGGGCTGCAGGGGCCTGTGTTACATCATTGGAACAAACCATCTTGTACACCAATACATCCAAGTGCCTCTCTCTAATCAGTACCTCCCAAACCAGCTTATAATTTCGATACTCAAATGAAAATATGGATTCAAACAATCAACCTGCCCCAAATGCACTTCTGCTCTTTTCAGGGGCGGACTGGGAACCAAAACCGGCCCTGGCAAAGTGCTCGGCCGGCCCCCTCACCCCCTCCCTGGGGTTTTTGGGTGCCGCCGAGCTCTTTGCAAGGGCCGTTTTTTGGCCGATTTTGTTACTGGGTCGATTTTGCAGCTATGCTGCAAAAACGGCCCCGTAACAAAAACGGCCCCCAGTGGGCCCAAACCGGCCCCCACCCGTGCGGCGCACCGGGGTATTGCCCGGTGCCCTCTACGGCCAGTCCGGGCCTGGCTCTTTTACTAGCCTCAAATACAGCCTTCATCGTCTGGGTGAGACTAAGACAGAAAATAGCCAATGCTTAATTTGAACCAGTGCTTTCCAGTGCTCTACCCCAGTACTTAACTGTCAACACTGGCACATATCACAGTCCACCACATGGTGACGTACTTGTCTAATTTTGAAATTGAAAAAACTGCAGTTGTTTAATAATTTAATATACATTAAAAAAGACAACTAGCTGCTGCCCAAGCCATTCTAATAGCGTTGGGTGGCCTGGAATAGCCTAATTGGTGACAGTTGTGGGAGTGCGATGGTTAGACGTTGTCTAGGTACTGTCATTGGCAGCGCTGGTGGGGGTAATGGGTGGGGCAAGCTGCAGTGGATTTATGACAAGGGCTTTGGAACTTATTTATTCTTTTTTTTATACAAATTAGACCCTGGAAATAGCCCCAAACACCCAAAAAAGTGGCCTCACTAGCGAATGAGCTAGCTAAAAACAGGCCTTCATTTGTAAAGTTTTGAACTTGTAAAGGGCAGGCATGGTGTATGGGTGTGGGAAACTACATGCGTTTGGGGTTGCTGCTGGCAATGTATGTGGTAATAATGCCAGGGAAATCAATATTAAAAACCGGTCCACCAGCTAATAAACACGCCCACAAGCAGGTAAAACACCGGCCCACACACTGACCTGCCTGACGAACCCTTCGGGCACTGCCGAATTGCACTATAGGCCAGTCCGAACCTGTTCGTCCCTCAACAGGGGTCACCTTAATCAGAAGAACAAACCTCGCCAGACTGACTGCTGACGTAGCCTCGCTCAAGCCCGCGTGACGGGCTGCCTTCCTGCGCCACACAATGAGGGGTTTCAGATATCCGGTTCCCCCCGCGTGGGACCAGCTGTGCTAGCGCGAGGCCAATTATGTATGCTCGTCCCAGATCTTCACCAACAATAACTCGCTTGAGGCAGCTCGTGATTGCTTTCGCGCGCATTGAACATCCGGCAAAACGTTACAGCACGCAGGTATTTTGAAGCAAAATGCCCAGGATAAAACACACACCCAAACGGTATGGTACCTGAGTGGCTCAGCCGTTGGACGTATAATCACAGCCTCTTCGTTCCAAATTTGCATACTGCAGGGAAAGAGTGGTCTAGCGGTTTGTTTTGGTGTGTAGAGAGCAGGCTTTGAGAATTACGATGTAATTCATTGATTGTCTGCGAGAAAAAAATACACAGCCCTGGAAATTAGTTTAATACCGGCTCCATGTTTCCCTGAGCGTTGGAGCGAGTCCAATCCTCACCACGTGTCAATTGTGTATGAGTTATTGATGCTTACATCGCCTGAAACGCATTTAGTATTTTTTTGAAAAATCTGAAGGTACACCTCACTAATTTTGCCAATGTGTCAGAGGGTCGAATCCAGTACATAGGATATTTCCCCACAGAGGCAAATCGTGCCTGTGTCTAAATGAACAATGGGGCAGATTTACAAGAAAGTGCCGCAGCACGGCAAAGCATGCTCTTTGGCTGCGGCACTTTCAAAGTACAGGAATGCTACATATTTACAATAATATGTCGCATTCCTGTGCTCTCCCCTGCGCTGGCGCACAAACAGCTGCCATGCGCCGGCGCAGGCAACTGTGCACCATGGTGCAAGGATACCTGCGTCATGGGCAGATTGTGCAGGGGCACCTTCCTGCACAAAAACAATCAGTACAGGCATTGTCCTCTTTCGATGCGTGCTGTAGAATGCAGCACACATTGAAAGAGGAAAAAAAAGAGGAGAAATGAAAACATTTCTCCACGTTGTGCCTCACTACACCACAGCATTCTGACACATTTCCAGGTATACGATTCCTCGTAAATCTGGAAATGTGTCTCGTTCCATGGGTGTTTCGTGGGAACACCCACAGCAACACCCATGGAACGCCCCTTTCATGCAAAGTGTTGTGTGTAAAGGGGTCATATTTATAAGGACAGGAAAAGTCACGCAAGGTGGGTTTTCCTGTCCTTGTAAATATGGGGGAAGTGAAATGCGCCGCAGGTGCGTTACGAAAAGTGATGCACTGGTGGTGCAAGGTGCTTGTAAATCTGTCCCAATGTGTCTAGCTAGGAGTCAGCTAAACCAGAGTTACTTACACATGGCGCTTTCGACAAAGCACTTAGTGATACATGCTCACCTCATGCATCGCTAGAAGCAGCTGCCTGTTCTCCGGTCCACGGTCCGACGGATGCTTCTGTCAGATGAGACCAGGCTGAAAATTCCAGGAAAGACTTAACAGACAGACTGGACAGTCTTAGTTGAGCCTTCCCTTCATGGTGTTCCCTCAAGAGTATGAGTAAAGTATACTGGAGTGGAGCTGTGTGGCTACATTATTACATATGAGCTTTCACTTACCCTACAGATCAGAGCCAAGTAGTAAACGGGGGGGGGGACACCCCTGGGATCACTGGTACAGAGGAGAGAAGTAGGAGAAAGGAGTAGTCTGGAGTAGGTCCCAGTGGTTTACCCAAAGCAAGAGAAAAAGAAGAGAAAGAAGGAGCAAGAGAAAAACTTAGAGAAGGTGCTACAGGAAGAAAGCATAGATGAAAAATAATCAGCAAGACTGAAAAAATAAAGAGAGAGGAAGTGTAGAGTGACAGAAGAAAGAGGCTCGATGTGGACACAAAACTAGCAGTAGTATTCAGCAATCTTGGCATTCAGCAGCACCAGAAGAGGAATTCTAATAACAACTCTGGGCCCCACACTTTATTTTGTTCATAAATAAATCACTGCTGGTATTAGCAGAGAAAGTCTTGGACTGGTGCTAAAGCATAGTTGCTGCATCCTATGATGATGAAACCGTTAAACAGACACAGAAGAGCGAGGAGTGATGTTTCCCTCCTAAAGGCCATATACAAAATGGCGACAAGCATTGGCAATGCCAACAGGACTAATATTAGCTGCCAGCCATTTGCGCTTTGTCACTGTCTGTTTTATATTGTATATTTTTTCAAACATTACTGTTGTCCTTGGCATTAAAATAATAATAATACATAAAATATTTTTGGGTCTCAAAAGGAACAGAATGCCATATCAGTCTTTGGCACTGAAGAGTACTGCTTTGTGTGCCTATATGCTCTTGCTGAAAGCTCCTATAATTTGGTACATTAAACAATCTATTTTAGTAAAATAAAAAAGGTCTTGGCTAACGTCAGGCGGTCATACAGATTCACCCAGACATGGCTTTTCAAGAAAGAGCCGTCTCGAGATTCTGGAAGAAAGAATGTCCTGCGCGGTCCACGTAGTGTCACTAAGTACAAGTGCAGTGGAGCTCCTAAAACCAGCCACAGAGATGGGAAGGGGACATTCAACAAAGTGTTCCTGGGAGATTACGATAGAAAAATATGCCTCGAAACTCTGGAGAATGCAGAACCTACATGTTGAGGTGGACAGCATGGAAAGAGCTAAAATCAGACATATGCAGGAATCAATGCAGCAGTAATGGTAAGTTACCCTCGGTAAAGGAGTGTCGAACCACAACTCCTACCAAACCCAGAGCAGAAACCTGCTGGCAGACAATTAAGGGAGCTCCCCAAGCAATGTCACATCTGTCCAGCTAACTCTGGAATTCAGCAGACCCCATCTAATCCGATGTCATATTTTCAGAAAGAGATACAATAATGAAAGGGCGTGAGAGCGTGAGATGGAAAGAAAGACAATGAGAATGCAAGAGGATGAAAGACAGCCACTATGGTAGAAGGGTGCCACAAAGGATCCAAACACTCAGATGTCAAAGGGAAACACTTACTCAGTTCATAGGAACCACTATTGAAGGAGTGGAAAGGAAGAATAAGCGACGTAAATGAATTAGTGCGTCATGGGCGACTATCCAGGTTGCTTCCACCACCTATAACCGGGGGTTAACACATTGGACTCACTTGCATAGCTGAAATAGAGAGACTAGGAAAAAATTCCCAAGGGATATCACGTCAATGAAGGCAGGTTGGCACTTATGTGGTCGATCATAACAACTGGACATGGAACCAACAAAACGAAGAAAACAGAACACAAGGAAACTTTGAGCATCTGTTCTGGGAACTGAAACTGTCCATAAATGGGATTCCTTAACATCTTCAATTTATTTCCATTTAAGTACTTATTTTATTCTGCTCATGATCAACATAAGGTAGGTAACATGGATGACATTTGGAATGCTCTGCTTCGTACTTATGGTAAACAAGCTGACCGTACACCATTTTTAACAGAATATGTATACGTACCAAAAAGAATACTTGTATGCATTTCTTAGACAGTTGGTCACAGACAAAAGACACGCGTGATGCGGTTCTTCTCCTGCGGTGATCGGTTTTCAGAATGCAGAGTTTTTACTTCAATGTAGATTGAGGACTATACGTCAGTTATTGCAAATGGTATAAAGGCTCTATTTACATATCAAATCCTGTCCATGAGTATTAGGAAGTATCTGAAAACATCTCTATAAATGGATATATGATATCAACATGGTAGCAACTGACTGAGGTGGTGACTGTTCTGTTAAGGTTACAAACTTGAGAAAGCACTGGAAGGTGTGACACGCTTTGGAAAAGAGTAGTGTACAACTGGAATCCACACATAACGTGAAGAGGATAACATTAAAAAGTGTAAGCGTGCATTCCATCAACGATATTGTCAAAGACAGTACTTTTAAACTTCTGTTATATGGGTGTATTTTCCATTTCAAGGCCTGTCAGCCATCAAAAGAGCAAATTAGCGTAGTTGACGTGTTGCATTTAAAACAGTGCTGGAAAGTAGGGGTATCAGGTCGGATCCTGGTGCTGGCAGCTATTTGTGGACTAGATCTTGGATCCTGCTGAGGGAAATATGCTGATTTTATCCTGGTGTAATTTTCTGACACTCTGTCATAATTTAACAGCACCTGCAAGTTATCTGCATTTCATTGGGAGCACTAACGTGCAGGCAACGAGGGGGCTTTCTTATATTAACATCCAACTGGGACCAAAAATAGAGCCTGGCTTCAAGGGCCATCAGCCCTCCTTTTGTTCACATATCATCCTGGCTGGGAGCCATCTAGAGCCTAACCTATAGATGCCAATGCAATGATAGAAAACAAAGGTTCGCAGCTTGATACCACTTCACATGTACTTAAGAGAAACTATTGGAGGTAGTTTTTTTTAACTGTGTTTAACTCCTTATGTAAGGAATGTGCTTGCACTGTAAGCATGCAATATTCATCTGTCTATATGAGTAATTACACAATATTGATTTAAAAGGCAGCACATAATGTTTATTATTTAATTCTTTCACAGTGCTACTTATGGCAGAGTAGAGTGTCAGAGAGCTTTACATCAAACATAAAGACTCAATTAAAAATACAAGTATGTAAATCAATGTACAGGAAATGTAACATAAGACAATGAGGCTTATACGGTGCAGGGATCACATATCATGCATACTTGTAGACATTATATGTTAAGAGTGAATGTTTGGAGAAACACAAAGTCAAGATATAAAATGTAGTCTGCACTAACAAGACTTTGGGCCTCATTACGACTTTGGCGGTCCTGGGACTGCCGTTGCACTCTGGCGGAGGGACCACCCCCATACCTGGCGGTCCAACAGACAGATTATGATGTGGGGGGTGAGACCATCGTCGAACCGCCGCCATGACAGGATCTCGAGTCCCGCAGAGGTGGGGAAAGCGGAGGTCAATGGAGGTGGTGCCAGCATCCGCACCGCTGTTGCAATTATGACCTGCCTTTCTGCCAAGTTTTCCATGGCAGGGACACTGACATGAAAAGGTAGGCGGAAAGGCAGGTCAGGGGTCACAACCAGGGCCCATGGGGTCCGTGGGTGGGAGCACAAGATTATGATGTGGGGGGTGAGACCATCGTCGAACCGCCGCCATGACAGGATCTCGAGTCCCGCAGAGGTGGGGAAAGCGGAGGTCAATGGAGGTGGTGCCAGCATCCGCACTGCTGTTGCAATTATGACCTGCCTTTCTGCCAAGTTTTCCATGGCAGGGACACTGACATGAAAAGGTAGGCGGAAAGGCAGGTCAGGGGTCACAACCAGGGCCCATGGGGTCTGTGGGTGGGAGCACATGTTGTGTCCTCCTATGTTTGCACTGTTGTGCGTGTGCTGTGTGCCATGTACAACTGTGCATGGCAACAGTGTACCTGACTGCACTGCACTGCGTCAACATTTGCTTCAGGCTATTTCCATGAGCCAAAGCATGCCACTGCTGTGGCACTGCTGCTGCAACATCGCCAGCCCCGCAGTACGATTGCAATGCGGCGGTCGGGATGTAGCTAGCTTGGCGCTGTTCTCTCGACCCCCGCCACTGCAGCCTGGCAGTCCTCCCCCCAAAGTCGTAACAATGCCGTTTAGTATTCCCCAAACGAACCCTTCTTTGCAAACCTAAAAAATAACAGAACAAAAAATACCAATAAGGATTTAAACCCATGACTTGCAGTTTACGTGCAACTCCTTGATGTCGTTAAATTGATCACTATGCTATATGCTTGCAACTTAAGAACTGTTAGTAACAAAATCATCTCAGTGTCATAAGCAGCAGACCACAAACCTATCTAAATTAAATACAAATCCATGATCTGCATGTTACACTATGTGCTTTGCAGCGGGCACCCTCACCCTTTATGCTACCTTATGAGTCAAATCTGTAACTGAACAAAACACAGACCTATCCTAGATCTCTCTTAACCACTAGATTTATTTTGCCACTATTATAATCCACTCAAAATTATTGGGCACACAATGATCTCTGCAACAGATGTCTTTACAGTGGCGGCTCCTCCGCTAAGGTGGAGGAGCATCGCCCCACTGCCAGAAGCAGCAAAGAAAGAAAAAAATAAAATGGTAATAACGGAATGTTATTATCATTTTAATTTTTCCTCCTGCTGCGGCAGTGCGTGAGGGGGCAGAGCAGTGCTGCAGAGGAGGAGTAGCAGAGCGCTCCTGTGCGCAATGACTGTTTGGTCGGCCCTCCTGGGCTGCCCAAAACAGTCATGCGCACTCCCCTGTTCTCCATGCAGGCTGCATTGCAGCCTGCATGGTGAACATGCCCACCCGTACAGCCCCTGGCTGAGTGCCATGTCACGATGCTCAGACCAATCACAATGCTCCATTGGAGCGTTGTGATTGGCTTAGGGGTGGGAGCCTGGCTGTCTACTTCCTGTTCCGACTTGGAGTCGGACACAGGCGAGCAGGAAAGAAGAAGCGGGACCTGGCAGCAAAGTAAGTTTTATTTATTTATTTAAATCAAGCTTTTTTTCCCCATCCCCCCTGCACCCACACCCCACCCACGAGCCGAGCAGGCCACCCATGTGTCTTAACCCTGTAAGCTGTTTTAAAATGCAGTTTCTTTGAGACCAATTAAGTAATCTAGAACAGATTTACTCTCACATATGTCCATGTCCCAGATTTCTTTGCAACAGATATTTATTTCAAATAAATGTATAAGGTGACTGTCAGACTCTGCTCTTAAAGTTCTGCCCCTTGTGACTCCACTCTCTTTCCTCTGCTGCACCTTCGACCCCAATTTATGGGCTGCCAAAGTAAATATTTCCCAAATATAGTACTGATTTATTTTAACAGCTAGCATGCACTGCATTTTAAAAGTGGCACTAATCCTGGTGGAGAGGGCAACGTAATCTCATTGGAAAAGGTTACAACTTGTGCACAGAGACAAGAACCGACCCTCTGCCGACCTGATTTATAAAAAAAATGGGTAGCAATTAAAATCATTGTAGATTTCGATCCACCATGCGTGCAGATTTCTGTATCTTTCAAGAGTCACAGATTCGCAAGCAGTGAGCGCCAGAAATGGTATCACAGTCTACCCCTGAATTTAGCCTTTACGCAGTTCAAGTACATGAAGCTACCACACACTGGCCATGTACAGCAGCAAACTACTTCACACTGTCTGCCCACTTGTTTTTATACAGCGCTTGATCGGACAGTTTTTGTAATTTCTAGCTCTTTTGAAAGCAGGCATTATTTTTCTCCCGTTTATTGGTTTTTGATTTAACAATCTCATTATTGGTTTTTGATTTAACAATCTCAGAAGGATGAATGCCTGATGTGGTCTACTGCTGAGCTTCGCCCTTTTGACCCACAAATCAAACGAGATATCGGCGTATTTTTCAGAAGTATCTGTCCCTTGGTCCAATATAGACTAGTGCGCGTACCCACATGCTCTCTCGCCTACGTCACACTTTCCACCCCGAGGCGCAGCAGCTTGTGAGCCACCCTACTCACCAATGAAGGAATCTCATTTGTCTCCGGCCTTATGCGCTCTGACACTCTTCCTCGATTACGCCTTTTCCCTAAGTCTTGCTCATCCGATCAGTGGAAACATTCAAAAAGCCTCTTTGTGTAAAGGAGCCCATGAAACATCTGTCATTTGAAAGAAATCCCTCTGGAGATTTACTTTAGAGACGTTGAGAATCACCCAAATGTGCCTAATGGGATTTTTCTGTGATACCGTATTTATTGGTCACTGTAGTCATATGGTTTCTTTTATCTCTGTATCATCAACAATTTAGAATCCGGGGAGGGAAGAGTGTATCTGCTTGAGGATTTCCAGCATGGATAGGGGCCGAAAAGGCACCGAGGTTTACATGTAAACTCATCAGCTGTGGAATGGGAAAGCCAGCGTTCCATTTCTAAGTAGTACAATTGGGAAACGTGTGTGATCTTGGGGAAATCACTATCTCTTGATAGCAAAGTACACACTAACAGGTAGATTCATCAAGCATTTTTGCGAGCGCAAACGGTGCGAATCGCAAAATTCGGCCGTTTGCGCCAGCAAAAATGGCATTTGAGATTCATCAATGGTTCATGAACTCGCAATTTGAAAAATCGCAAATAATTGCGATTTCTCAAATTGCGATCGCATTTAAGGAATCTCAATTAGAGATTCCTTAAATGCTATTCATGAACCTTTTAAAAATTGCGAAATCGCAATATTGGGCCGCTATTTACCGCGAAGTGTAACTTCGTGGTAAATAGCGAAAACTCAGAAAAATGCACTTTAGTGCATTTTTCTAAGTTGGATGTTACACACACACATATGTCCTTTGGACATGTGTGTGCGCAACATCAGTCTACATTTACATTTCAGGGGTGCTACAGGGTGTCCTTTGGACACCCCTGGCACCCTTGAAATCGCATCCTTATTTACGATTCGCTAATTGCTAATCGCAAATAAGGATTGACTCCCCATTCATTCCTATGGGCCTTTGGCCCATAGGAATGAATGGGGAGTCATTCCTTATTTGCGATTCGCAATTAGCGAATCGCAAATAAGGAAGATGTAGAAATCGCTATAAATTTTACGATTTGTACATGCATGCCGTTTTGCGAGTCTTTATTAGCGATTCCTTAATAATCGCTATTAAGGACTCGCAAAACGGGACTTTGATGAATCTGGGGGTTAGACTCGGACAGAAGGTCCACAATAACAAGCATTGGCAAAGCCAATAGCTTTCACCTATGCAAAAGTTATTGGCTTTGCCAATCAATGTCTTTGAGCCATGTTGTAGAGCAACGCATTGAATGTTCCATGTGCAGCATGGCTATAAGTTAGAAAAAAGTGATATGACATGGCCAGCGCTGGCTGTGTCCTAGGGCTTTCTTCTTCTTATGACGGGTGGGCAAAACAGGCATCGGGAGGGGGGAAGGGGAAGAACGGACGATGGGAGGGGAATGGTAGGCAACAGGATGGTAAAGAAAGTTATATGATGCAGCCAGCACTGTCCGCATCATAGCGCTACTTTTCTTATGCAGGGTGGTGGGCCAACAATAACAACGGGAGTCTGGGGTTGGGAAAGAAGGAGCAACATGGATAACATAAGTGTTGGGGTAGGGAGGAAGCAACACGGGCAATAGGAGGGTGGGAGGTGAGATGGAAAAAGCAGCACAGACAAGGGTGGAGGTGCGAGGGGAAGAAACAACATGGACGAGGGTGGGCATAGGAGGGTAAGAAGCAACACAGGAAAAGAGGTGGGAGGGAAATTAGCAGCATATCAAAGGGGCGTTGGGAGGGGAAGAAACAACAGGGACAAGTATGACAGGGGAAGACAAAAGTAGTACCACAATCACAGCACAAGCGGCAGAACGATAATATTTAAGATGAAAGAATCAGCATTTGGTCCTTGCTCCAAATGAAAGCAGAGGAAGCGAAGGCAGGACACGCAGTCCAATTTGGTGGCAGCAAATAACAGTGACAAAGCTGCCAATCAATGGTAAGCAATGAGGGAGCTCCAAGCCCCTTGTTGTACACAATTTCTCTGGCAAGTGACAGCACATGTACGCTGTCTTCTTAGGCGCAACATAAATATGACCGGGGCAATAAGTTGCACGAGAAGGTCCTTTCACTAGACTGACACGTTCAGCATAAATAACAAAAGTAAAGAATTAGTAAGAAGTTACATGCCAGAATCCCAGAAAAGTGTAAGGTCACCTCCATGAATCAGCCCTTCTCTGCAAAGGATGTTTTCATAACTTTATATATTCATATATTAATTGGAAAGCTCTAGGGCAGGTGTCAACAACCATTCGATCACGAGCCACCAGTAGCTCGCAGAAAACTTCAGAGTAGCTCCCAGACGTTTTTAACTAAGAACTGCAATAAATAAGTGTTGCGTTTGCCTTTTAAAGTTAAGGAAAGGCTATGTTTATTTTACATTACTATCAGGCTGCAGATAGCAGAGCCTGATAATGATTAGCACTCCACTCAGATTTTATTGCAGTTGGGTCACAGAGGTTCAGAAATGAAGCACTGAGATGTTTAACTCTTAAATAAAAGTGTTGTCAATTCAATATTGGAACATAAGAACAAAACTATGTTTCTGAATGCTTTTAAATGAGAGAAAATTAAATGAAGAGTTATTAAGGATTAACTTAACTCTTCATTTAAATGTTCTCCCTTTTCAAAGTGTGGCCTTTACAAACAGCAGGCATCGTGCTCCTAGTGGCTAGTAGACACTGCCATATTTATAACTGAAAAAAAATACAGTCATCATTTTCTTTTAAATGGGAGAAATTTAAAGTGAAGAAAACTGTTGCCATGAAACATCAAGTTTTAATGTTTCTCTCTACTTTTAAATTAAGCCAATTAAGTCCAAGTGTTTTATAAGGCATGTTACATCACTTTAAATTCCTCACATGTAAAGAAATTACTACATTTTCCTGTTACAAATATGGCACCATGTCTACAGCCCACTGCCAGTAACATGCCTGCTATTTGTAAAGATTCTTTGACATGGGAGAAAATTAAAATGATGAGTTTTACGTAATGCATATAAACATAAAGTTAACTCTTCAGTTGAATTTTCTCCCATTTCAAAGTGTCACATTTACACACAGCAGGCATCTTGCTCCCAGTAGCTGGCAGACAAGCTTCAATGTATATAACTCTTTATAATTAACTTCCTGCCCATTTCCAAAGGAAGGAAATTATACTTTCTCAACTGTGGATTATTGAAGTCATGTGTTTCACGGTCCTACTGACCCTTTCATCACATGACTAAATGACACAACACAAAAAAATACACAGCAATGGCGGATCAAATCAGTCACGTTAGAAAATGCCATCCAACAGCAGAGAAAGTGTCTCTCTCCAGGTTCACCCTGAATTACACATTGAGGGGCATATAATCAAGACAGGAGATAAAATTATCGCGCCTTTATCAGCAGAAAACTGCAGATAAAGCGGCGATAATGGGCTTGATAAAATGCTCTATGGAATTCCAATCGAAGCCCATGTTAAATCTAAAGACATCTAACATGGGCTTCAATTGGAATTCCATAGAGCATATTATCAAGCACGTAATCGCCGCTTTATAGCGGCAATAATTTTATCTCCTGTCTTGATAATATGTCCCTGAGTTCTTGCCTGAGCTGGTGTTGAATGCAGAACACTTACTTCGCTAATGCCTCGGCGTGCCCATCAAGAGCGGGTAACCATGACAAATGGCCGCCCCTCTTGCTTTTCATGGAAACGCTGCAACTCGTGGGATAAACTGGGGGTATTTATGCACAAAAAGAGCCAACAGGCCTTTCCAAGGCTTATTTTTGACAACTCAAAACAAAGGGGTGAACAGTCTCGTCAGCACTCGTCTTCTTTCTCTCTTTTTCCTTCAGTCCTAACAAAATGTGCGTTTAATTAGCCACTCTACGTCGTTCGTTTGCGTCCTTTACTATTCAAGAGTTAATCAATTAGAGTTATTCAGCCCAAATAAATTAATCGTAATAACGCCCAACAGGAAATAGGAGCAAGATGGAGTAAATAATAATGCCCTCTTGTTTATATAGAGCTTCATACCATATTTAGTCAGTTATTACGTTCTACTGACATGGGAACGGAGACAAAGGGAGATACAGTGATTTTCCCAGGATCACACAATGAGGTGAATGGGGCAGCCGGCACTATAACTCTGTTCTCTGGGATCTATTTTTAAGATACCTTTGGGGTCTGTTAGATTACATTTCTTACTGCTGTTATCATGGAGTTACTAACCACAAGCACCCGCGTTTACTTCCCTGCAAATGCATTGGGCTGGAAAAGGTACAAAAAGGATCCAGACTTCCACCACAGATAGTGAACCGCAATCTATACTACTATAATAAAGTAAGAACTTTCAGGCTTTGAGGCGGGTAAACTCGGGAACCACGCGCCAATCTACACACCCGATACACCGTTGAAATCGTCAGGGTGTGTAGATGGTTATAGGCTATATAAATATTAAAAATAAACGTTATTTACAAAATGTATATTAAAAAAAAAAGTAGTCCCTCCAAAGTAGCGCCGGGCGTGACGTGCGTGCTCACGTCAGGAGCATGGGGAGGAGCGGCGTCCGAGGAGCGGCGGACATGGCGCGGGGGAGGAGCGGTGACGTGAGGAGCAGCGGACAGGCCAGCGGCGGTGCAAGCAGCGGAGAGGCAGACATGGCGCGGGGGAGGAGCGGCGGCGGACATGCGGTGAGGAGCAGAGCGGCGAGGAGAGGTGAACTAAGGAGCGGCGGCTGAGGTAAGGCTCCGGGGACAATGTCGGGGCAGGCGGGGGACAGGGCGGGCGGGGAAACGGGCTATTGGGCAATGTCGGGGGAGGCAGGGGTAGGGGAAGCCTTAATGCTCCCGGACAAGGTCGGGACGGGCTGCAAGTTCTTAATATTTACACTCTCCCTGCCCAAGCCCACTCTTCCCAACTTTTACAAGAACATTCAAGTTATATGAGACCATCATATGGCGAGCCAATAGAGCAACCCCAACTACTACCCTTCTTATTCCTGAGGTCACTTACCTGCATTTCCTGGGTGGTGGTGGTTCTTAGCCCTGTAACCCCTACCTGAAGCACATTGTCTATGTACATGCTGGGCAGGCATTCTAGCTAAGTTGTTATCATATACTCAAATACATTTCTGTTTTATATGAGAATATATTATGCGATACTAAACTACATGTAATGTTTACCAAGAAATGCTTTGTACATATCGTCTGCTGTTCTTGGACCGCAGGCTTGTAATTCCAATGCAAATCCGTTGTGACGAACAGCCTAAGAATTACTAGCTCTTTATAATATTGGCTTTTTGTTGGGCTATTTTAAAAGCAAGGCCTGTTCGAAATTTGCGCAACGCCGATGCAATGTGCCTAATTTCAGTTATTCTTGTTGCATGAAATTCCCGAAATTACGCTTTTGCCCCCTGCTGTGGAATTAGACACCATTCACAGTAAAAATTGCAAATGCACGGGAACATTGCGTGCTTTTGCTCTTTGCACTGTTTTTTTTAGCACGCAGAGCATCCATGCACCCAAAATGGAATTGAATGTGCATTTCACTCTACCATTTAGCACCAAATGCCAGTTTTGTATTTTGCATACTTGCATGCAGTTTCGTTCAGTTTTTCACAAATTTTGCATAATTACAAAAACAGCAAATTATGCTAATTCCACACATTCCTCATAAAAAACAAGCATTTGCAATGCAATAGGTCTCGCATTAGGAAAGTTTGAGCTATTAGTATTGTAAATGACAATTTTTTTATTAATGTGTTGGTTTTGAAATTAGCTAAATTATTAGCTTTGTCATTGATAATGGCAATAGTTTTAACTTTCGCAAATGTGACACCTATAGCATTTGTAAAGCAAAATGTTTTGTTTTAATGTGACATATATGTATTGATATTACTAATAACAATGTCTTTTAATTTTTGTAAATAATTAATACTTAAATAAAAGTTATTGTAATGATTAATGGCAGTGGTAAAGAAAAAAGAGAGATAGAGAGAAAGAAAGAAAGAATGAATGAATAAATGAATGAATGAATGATAGAAAAGAGAGAAACAAACAAACAAAGAAAGAAAAAAGAGAAAGAAAAAAGTGAGAAAGAAAAAAGAGAGAAAGAAAGAAAGAACAAGTCATCAAAGCACAAAGCATCTGTGTTTCTCCCTTAAACTCTCCCTCTGCGTTTCCATCAATGCCATTCAAACCAAATACTAGTTTACTTACTTAGTGGTCCGTGCTGCACGATACAGTCACAACCATTACCAAACAAATTCTGCCCTGCATGCGAACATTGTACTAGGAAGGATGAAAGGCTGAGTCAGCTCAGCTATGGGTTCACCTCTATGATTCCACGGCGTTGGGCATGGACCAGAACTGCTGGGCAGGGGCACGCTGGAGGGGGAGGTGTCAGGAGAGGGGTGTGTTGTTGACTCTGCGCACGCACCACAGATTGCTAATGAAATTTGTGCAGTTTATTGCAGGGTCATGTTTACCGACCTGGCAGTGTGATGCTGGGTCAAAGGTGGGCCTGTGACCGCAGCCTTTGGACACAAGCATTTGCAATGCAATAGGTCTCGCATTAGTAAAAGTTTGAGCTTTTGGCATTGTAAATGGAGATTGTTTTTTTTATTTGTACATGCATTAACAAACAAAAATGCGTACTCACAAGACACATACAGAGATGCATTTACAAAAACGCACACACACAGAGAAGCAAAGAAGCACATATAGTGACAGAGATACACACAGAGACTGACATGCACACACAGAGAAACAGATATGCACACATACAGACACAGATATATAGAAGCACATGCACACATAGAGACAAACGCACCTACAAAGATAGATGCACACACAGACGCCAAACAGAAACAGATGTACACACAAAAACATGTACTCAGTCACCAAGACAAAGACATACACACACCAAGACAGAAACACACACTTAGAGAGCCAACAGCAAGACAAAGTTGCACATACAGGCAAAAACATACAAACACATCGAAACAGACACACGGAGACAGAGATGCAGACACAGACATGCACACACAGAGACAGAAACACAAACAGAAACTGAGAAGCACAAACAGAGACACACTTAGACACACACACAGACGCATGTAAAACAGGCATATAGTAAATGCAGGCACAAAGATGCATGTACAGAGGCAAACACAAATATAAAGACAGTCTTGAACAAACTGAGTTGCACATAAAGACGCACATACAGAGACAGACACGTATAGATAAAAAAGTAAAGACAGAGTTGCACATATAGAACTGAGCTGTACACACAAAAACAGTGATACACATATAGAGACAAAAGATCCTTTAGTGTGTAACAATGTGCAACTAAAGGAATAGTTAAAATATGAGCTGGGTTATTTAATAGTTAAATCCACACATCGATGATGCAGAACCCAAATGTAATTGTGGAATATGTTCTATGATTGGCAGAGCTCACAGGCATATTGTAAACTGAATGAATTCCTCACCAGTCTAATTAACATTTTAATTAACATTATACTGCAGGTGCAAAAAGTTTGGAATAAGATTACAGTTTCCTGGTTTTTGTTTTAGGTGGAAACCGTGGAGATACACAAAAAAATAAGTTCAGAATTCTGGATCAACTGCACGTAACATGCTGAAAAGAACACATTTTATTTGATCACCCTTATTGAGTTATAAGGAAAAATTGCTGGAGTTAGAAGCTAGAGACCTCGGTTTTAATCCGAGCTTCAACACTTCACCAATCATGTCATTTTATGCAAATGCAACACAAAAAGATGATGAACGGAATGTTGAACTTTGTCAAACATTCACCCCTAGTCACAGAATTAGGTTTAATCCGTCGTTAATTTGCTCAATACACTATTCCAGTTAGGACCCAGCCATATGTAAATCAGCCTTGACCCTGTTCCCTATAGGAACAGTCCATCCCAAACTGCCAGGCCAGGTACTCCCTTGGACTGGTTTATACGCAAACGGCAATCTAAGTGTCTACAAAAGTATACAATGTAATACAAGTGTGTAAAACATGCACAATATTGCACTTGACGCAAGCGACTGGAATCAACAAACAACTCCCTATTGCCGTACTCCTGACCTATGTCCACGCTGTATTCAGTGGAAGTCGAAATGGCCACAAACACCAGGCAAATCGGACCATTTGAGATGAATCTTAACCCTCTCCAGAAAACGTGCAAAAATATGTACTACTGATGAGTGCAGTGTTCTTACTCAATGCCAGTGACCAGGAAGACAGACTCAAAGTATGCCCCCCTCACTCAGCAAACCAATGCAAAGAGGAGGTTTTGTGTCTTACTTTTCTCACATGTGACTGCGACCACAGATCAAAGAGAAGGAGGCTGGGATGACTGGATTGTGAAGTAGATGGTGTCCCCAGCTCTCTCCTTGGAGAAGGGAATGTAGGATGTCCCCCTCCAACCTCTCTAAGCAGGTGGGGATAGTAGGGCATCCTCTGCTCGCCTCCAGGTCGGAGTGGAGGAAGAGTGTAAAGTTTACTAGAGAGGGAGTGTAGAGTGGATTGCCTGCGGTTCCCCTGCTAGCTGAGGGCAGGCTTCCACCAGTCCTTGCACAGACCCCTTCCACTACAGTCTCCTGCATAGAGAAAGAATAGGGCACAGCTACTGCTCTCACTAGCGCATCCATCTTTCATCCACTGGAATTGATCTGGGGATTGTGGAGAGAGCGGAAGGGTTGTGCTGAAATGGCACACTTCGTCTCCAGATCCACTTTTCAAGCAACGACAGTCTAGCGCCTTGAGTGGATTACCTCAGCGAGCTAGATTCAAGACCACGCAGGTGTCCTGTATCCCCGGTTCTTAAAATGCACATTCACACCACCTGTTAAGCTGCACGAACAATGAATGCATTAAATGAGCTCGACAGCTCTCGTGCATTTTTACAAAAGGACGGAAAACAATCTACTTTCCGGCCTGTGTGTCAATTTAAAAACAGAAGTGCGTCTAAGGAACTCTTCCTGCTGTTACTCACGACTGCAAACCCCGTGCATGATGAAAAGCGCGGGGGGGTCGAGGGGGGAGTGTAGGAAAGAGTCCGAATTACGATTCAGTAACTGAAGAGGTGTGACATGTAGTACAACGCTGTTTTCAGGCACCTATCTGTGAGGGTAAGTTCATTGCTTACATACGTGTGTAATTTACAAGAGGCAACTGTAAATATCACAAAAAATTAGTTTGCACAAGAGTTAAAACTGCAATCAACTACTGCAGCATTACGGAGAACATGGCCCGTCAAGAATACTCGAGATATTGGCCTTAATGCAAACATGCTCCCAAACCAAAAGGCAAGTACTTAATGAGAATAAAAGACAACATGCTGTGGGGACCATGGGTCATCTATGTACTAGCACACGTACTGTGCCACAAACGCTGTCCTCCAACACCTAAAACAAGCAAACTCACCGCCGCAGCCCGGCTTCAACAGGAAGCCAGGCAACCTTTGTTGGGACGGGGGCGGGGCCGGACAAATACAGGAAGCAGGCGCTCCTGTGCCCGCCGGAAGATTTCTGTCTTAGCTAGCGGGGCTCCTGTGCTCGTGGAGAGCCCCGCGGCCCCCGCCTGTTTACCAGAATGACCCGCTGGCTGCCGAGGGACACGCAAGAAGAACATGGTGAGTGGGGTGTGAGGGGGATGTGTGCGCGCGTGTGTCTGTGTGTGCGCGCGTTTGTGTATGCGTGTGTATGTATGCGTGTGTGTGTGTTAAAAGAGCCCGATGACTGGTTGGGGGGGGTGTGTACGCGAGTGTCTGTCTGCCTAGCATGACGCCACTTTCTGACCCACACTGTTTTGTAAACAGCGCGCACACAGCAAGCAGCCAGCAGCAAAAGCACGCTCACGAGGACAAATCTGAAACAGCAGAGGCGCGTGGCCGAACGCTGTCTCAGATTCCCAGGAAACTGAAAACAATAGTTGTTGAGCTAGACTGCATGCTACGCATGCGCAACTCTAGCTCGACCTAACAAGTCACGGCTAGTAAACGTGGAAAGAGGACTACATGCTGCCTGTTCTGAAAGATGTTCCTGCTGATAAGCCCCCACCACATGGACATCTGCAGACATCAGGACTGCATCCAACATAGGATGCAAGGAAGGCTCTACATCTTTCTACAAGTTGTGAGGTATTTATTCATGTAGGCTCAGTGTACAACATTTGGTGTTTATAGTGCTCTTCTTAAAGTAGTACTAATAAATATATTCTCAACAAGGATAGCGCATAATAAATTACCAAAACTACTATAATCTTTGATGAATGTGTACAGATTTCAGGGTATTATGAGGTAGGGCTCCTATCACCAGTTCCCTGAAAGTGCCTCTGGGAGGCCTGTTGCTTCTCTTTGTAATCCTATTTTATGGGTATAGCCGCTGTGTATTTGGAATTAATCTGCCCATTTCCGAGCGCCACAGGATCACTGATTAAACCCTCAATCCCTGGGACTGTGGAAGTACTTCCAAAATACTGGAGTAAGCAACAATCATGGCTGAAACCCTTTTACATCCGACAGCATTTTCTCAGATTTTTCCTAGTTTTGGAGACAGGGCCAGAGCTACATAAGCAGTTGCACATGCTACCTTAGAGGAAGCCCCTGTATATACCAACATGTTTAAGGCCTTCGAAACAGAGATGTGAGAGACAGTGTGAGTGTGTGTCTGTTTTTGTCAATGTGGGTATGTAAAAATCCCACGTAAAACCCGACAGACACTTCTTCATACCCAATGGAAAGACCTTGTACCCAAGTATTTACTACAGAGTAAATCTTGACAATCCCCTGAAGCTACGAACACAAGTTTAAGTCTGATCAAACTCATAGTTGTGTATTAAATTCTTTATGTATACTATAAATTACATTTCTGGTTCCTTTCTAGTTCCCTCTAGAGTTGATGCATCATACAATCATAGAGCCAGCGCAAATGTAAAAAATGCAATACAAAGACATCATGCAATAAATGAAGTAGATGAGTCCCTTCCAAAGATAGAATGAAAAACCGAATCAAATTAGAGACATCAGTTCAAGCTAGTAGAACAAAGGAATCCATACGTGTCACAAACCGGCATTTTTTATCCTAGGCTTAAGCAACATTCCAGAGCCACCAGCTACCAATACCAGAAGGAAAATAAGTAATAAACTCACGCAACCCACACTTAAATTAAGGACACACAAAAACATCTGATTTGGATACATAAAGCTATGCAAAGTCATCTCTCTCTTTGCTATTAAAAAGAAAACTCACAGAAGGCCATTTAGAGCATACAGTAATGTCGACCCCGATGAAGCTGGAGCAATACATTTTATCGGAATTCATTTGTAGGACAGATGTAGCATCTAATGAGGCATCTATTTTAGTCATGAAATATGCTGTTTCCTTAATGTCTGGAGCATGAGGGATCATGGTGGTTTCCAAGTCTGAAGTCAGTGGTCAACAAGGCGAGAGGTAGAAGCACTAATAAATATGGCAGGCAAGCGTGGCTGTGGGTACTCATTTTCAGAGAATGTAAGATATCGGGCCTTTTCCCAATGGTAGATGATTTGGAATGATGCTAAGACCAAGGGATTCCAGAGTGCAGGTCCCCTTGATCACAAAGATCTTGCCTTTTCAGCTGGATGGTTATTTTTTCTGTTGTGCTCAACATAACTATCCATGGAGAATCCTTCAGGACAATGCTTTTTAGATGTACATGCTACCAACATGTATGCATGCAGGAACATCACATGAAAGGTAATAAGTGGAGGTATTGTAGAGCCAGTGCAAGGCGAAATCTTTTTGTTCATCCAGAGTAATTAGGTGGAATACTGCATTCTGGTGTGTTAGAAGTTGTACTGCGCTTGTGCCATGCATGTGATGTATATGTGTCACAGAAGAATCAGTGAACATCGCTAACTTGTCATTGGTTTGTCTAGCGACACAGTAGACATTATCCCACAGGAATCTTGACATCGATTCATGGGAGGCCCTCATTGAAAAGGATTACAGCTGTATCACAATAAAATATCCCCTTCTCTCCTTCAATCAAAAGTCTTCCAACGAATCTACTACATTGGACCCCTGCTAGATTACAAACTAAATTTGCAACAAAGTAATACTTGTTGGAATTGCAATGGGGGCATTGGTTCTCATCAACACACGTACTTTTTCAGTGCCCTCTCCTTTCTCAGTATTGGGACCAAATCCAGACTAATTTATCAGCTATTTTTAACACCCTGATTCTGTTGGATTTTCCCACCGTGATTCTTGGCCCTTGGGCTTCGAAGACTAAGCTTAACCTTCGTCACAAAGACATGGCTCTACTTGATCTCCTCCTGACGATCACTGTAAAGGTAACCTTGGCTGAGTGGAAATCCTTCAATGATCTCTCATTTCATACATGGCGAGCTTGGGTCTCTTTCCAGAAAGGGGCACATGGGCCATAATCCAACCAACCGGAGCACCTCCAGTTTTCCACTGCTGTCTGGCACTCTCTAGACAAGTTCAACAGTCTGGACATAAGCAAGCATTTGCACTTATCTTTATCACCGTCGGGGCATAAGACAAGCCTCGCTTATGGACTAGATTTTCCAACTACCCTTTGCCATTTCTCGCCTTTGTTTTGCCCTAACCCTCCCCTGATGATATCAGTTGTACCATGCTTATTTCTCATACCATACAGTAGATGTACCTAACACATAAGATATACCTGTCTCTTGTTCTGTTATCTTAGGGAAACTTCCTTCTCAAAGGACGAATATTCACATACTTAATAAATATAATATCAATGTAAGTGGATCTATATTGTATAACCTAAGTCTGCTTGCCATCTCTCACGATGACTACTGTATGCCCTCCTTCTACTACTTATGTATTATGGCCTATTTCTTTTTATGCCTTGCAGGAGCAATGTAACATTTGAATGACTGTATATTGCTTTTAAATGCCAATAAAATATTTGTAACTAAAAAAAGCTTTATAAAGGAATGGAATCAACACAAAAATTAATTTTGTAGACAGATTCCACATTACACAAATGTTACATAGTGAGACTCTTGAGTAGAGATGACTCGATTAGATAGCAATCTTGCACTATTCATATTCTCAATTGCAATTTCATAAAAAGCCAATGATTCCAGATATGATTCACAAGCATTGCAACATGGCTAGGTTCGACATTCCAAGTTTGTTTGATGTTAGGGCAAAGGATTACAAAATCAAATGAAACATTAAACAACTAGTAGCAAGACCAATATGTTTGACAATTAAATTGTGCACAGATCAGGCGTGCGCGTGTCATTGAAGCATTATACCTATTCTACTAAAGCCCAGAGAAAAGCATCTACAAGCTGTATAATACAGAAAAGAAAGCAACATTTTTTTCTGTAGCATCAATTTTTCGACTGGTTTTGTCAGCACTCGCTCCCTCTCTGCTACTTGACCACTTGCTGACCAGTTTTTGATATAAAATAATTCCTTGAATATTTCAAGCAGTCCGGGGAGCCACTAGAAACATGGTGAGAATAAATGACTCCTAGGGGCTGATCCAAGATGTGACTGACAATGTCTCAAGCCAATATTTGGAAGATTCTGAGTAAAAGCAAGTAAAGGTTGAAGGAGACTGGCGTAAATCCCTAAAGTAAGTATACACTACAATATCTTTAACACGAATTGTGCAAGCAGCATGCATTTCAAACCTAAAAGGAAGGTTTGCAGAATTTTCACCTGGACAACACCAATGTCTACAAAGGGAAAACTGTTTTCAGTAAAATAAGCAAGTGCATTGATGGATCCAATCTCTCAAACTAGTGGTTGTGTAAGCTCCCCTCAAAGCTTAGTGCTGACCACAGAGCCCCTGTGTTGGTTGGTGTGCTGAGATTCATAGATGTCAAATGTCCAGCTCAGGTAGTAAAGATAAAAGACAACTACTGTGCAGCTTCGGGAGACTCATGCTGAAGATGAGCAGGACAAAAGAATAGGTCGAGTTATGGGGGAAAGGACACCAGAGTTTCCTCCGCTCAATGGGACCCGTGTGCTGCACCTAGCAAACAAGAACAAATCCCAAACCCTGGACAATGACATCTGGTCCACAGTGGCAGTGTGTTGCGGCAGGCACTGACAACTGCCTCACAATCTTTACCAATGAAAAATCTGAAAAGTTCCTTTCAATAAAGATGAACTGGAGTCCACAGAGTTTTTTCAGAAGAAGGGTTAGTTTCAATGTATTTCCTTTATTTTCAGCTTTTTGCTGAAAATATTTGATAGAAGCTTTTAAATACACAGTTATAGCTGTCCCTGCCAACAGCACTTGGCCCTTCCTCAGGGTCTCAGAGTATCACAGCCAGTACCAGCACCATCAAACTTGATGATGTGATCACAGCAAGAACAAACATCATAAAAATCTTAACTGGTGCTACACACAGTGTACTATCTGCATGTGCATTCACTATGAGTAATCATACTTTAGGATATGCTAATGACTGATTTGCTACTGGGTGGACACTGACACTGTTCTAAAGGAATGATGCATACAAGGCAGCAAACACCTGTGCTTACTTTTGTAGATGGCACAAGCTAGGGTAGAACTGCACTGCTAGTATTCTGCAAACACTGTAACTGAGAGACAAATCAGCAAAGCTACCTCAAATGACCAGCCTTTGCTGAAATCTAAGCTAGATGGGAAATAGTAGGTGAGTGATAAAAACAAACATGACATAGTTAATAGTTCTTACCTTTCATTTGAAGGTGTGGGTATGAGCTTTACCAGTGCTTGTTTGGTTTGGAATACTTCATGGTCAAAAGCATTCAAATATCTCTGCACATGCATGTGCATGCCAGGAGAGCCATGCCTGCTGCCTGGTCCCCACCAATTAATAAATAAATCAATTTAAAAAAAAGACTGTGTTTAGGGGGGAACAGAACCAGGTGGAGTTTGAACCAAAAGGCAGTGGGCAGAGGGAAGGGAAAATCAGCACACAAGGTACAGCAACACAGGGGACAAGAGAAGCACAGAGGCGAGATAGCAATGCGCACATGGAGAGCAGGTATTTGGCAGAGAGCGAGATGGAAAACACATGCACTCTCATGAAGCTCTGAATACAAAAAACAAGGATAGAAGCCAGCCGATCAGAGAGATGGCAGAGACGTTATGCTCCAGAGAGGAACAAACACAAACTGGGACAAGGAAAGTTTTTGAATATGAAACAAGAAAATGAGAGTGACAACAAAGTCAATACATGGTAAACAATGGGTGGGTTGTAAACCCTTGTAAATTCTTAGTAATCCCACAAAAGGCATTTTGCAGCCAGACAGCTTGCCCTGTCTGTCTGGCTTGGCCTAAAAAAAGAACGAAAAAACTAACAAAAAAAACGCAATGAAGTGGGGAGAATTGGTAGAACGGGAAAGCGAGTGGACCAGTAGCAATGTGCAGCTGTCAGGCTCTTGCCAAAAGGAGTTAAAGAAAGTTTTAAAGAAATTAAGCAGAGAGGCCTGGTAGCATCCAAGGAGCAGGAGGAGCAGTGGAAAGCAAGAAGAGAGCTAGTGGGAAGAGAATGAGAAAAGCTGTTTGTTCCTTTAGAGAGCTATAACACAAATGAAAAGATAGTTCCTTGGTGACAGCAGTGGAAGGATACAACTCATCCAATCTAAGCAATTGTAACATAGCGTTGCCCAAGGACAGAACAAAACAAGAAATAGGAAGGAAAGTACTGAAATCAGGATGCTCAAACTAAGGTTGACAATAAAGCCACCCAATCATGAGCAAGGGGCTGACCCAAAGCACACTCTGTAAAGTATACTTTAGACAACAGATCCAGGGCCAGACTGGGATAGCTAACCAGTCCTGGCAATTACGTCTGATCAGCCCCGGGGGGGAGGTACTGCCAGAAGCACTGCTGCAAAACTGGCCCCCAGTAACAAAATGGCCCCCACCGGTTGAAAACCAGCCCCACCCCATCCTTCCGGCCCACCGGGGAAATGCCCTGTGCCCGCTACGGTTAAGTCCGGCCCTGAGCAGAGCTTCCGCAACAGACATGCAAACCTTTCTGTAGACAAGTCCCAGAAAGGAGTTCACCGGCTACATACTAGTACAAATGTGTATGGTTCGAGGGCTAAACTTCCAGACCCTTTTCAACAAGAGGGTCTTGGCTGCACGAAGATATAGTATTCATTACCTGCTACCGTTTATTTAGACTGAGAATAACACAGGCCCTACTCCATTTCAGTTCTCAATGGCAGCCAGTGAAAGGACAACTTGCTTTTCCTCTCTGAGGACTATCAAGTTGCACATTCTTTGCAGGTCACACACGGTAAGCAGCCGCTCTCGGCCTCGCAGATGGAGCAGCCATTACTTTCATTGTCTGCAAGCCTTTGACCTGGAACTTTCCCTCGTTCTTGCTAAGCAGATGGGCTGAAGCAGACATAATTTAGATTAGTGCCCTTGAATAAAAGACATCTGAGATACCAGTACCCTCATACTATACCCTTTTAAGGAGAGTCATAGCAGGAGCAATTTATCTGAATGAAAGTAAGAAAAATACTCATGGCTACCCACATCTTACACCCAGTTGGGTAGTAAAGGGGAGCCATAATTGGTTGTGAGGGGCCGTCCACATCCGTGTGCCCAATGGTGTCACTAAGACACAGTGATACTTACCTCCAAAGTTAACAGGGGTGTACAACAGGTGCACTCACGCCACAGCCATTCAGATGTTTGCCTCCTTGCCGGTTCTGCAAATCGCTATCAGGATTGCTGCCCCCCCCCCCCCCCAGTTCAAAATATTTTATTACATTTTACGATTGCTGTATTTATAATAATAACCTTTTTGTATAGCGCTTCACATGGCACCTCTGCAGTTTGTAACCTCTGTAAATAACAAATGTTATTGTTAAATTTTGAATTAATTGAGTAATTGTCCTACAGAGACGTTCCAGTACTGTTCCATTAAGAGTATATTGTCTCTTATAAAAAGCTCTGGCACTGTCAATTTAAAAACATAGGGGCAGATTTACAAACCCCTTGCGCCACTTTTGTGTTACTTTTCCCATCTTGAAAGTGACGCAAAAGTGGCGCAAGGGGCTTGTGAATCTGCCCCATAGTCTCCACGCTAAGCAATTCTGAAAGAAGTGCTATTTTTTTGATTCAGGATATGACAGTCATTCTTGTAAGAGACCATGCTTTTCAAAGTACAACAGCCATGCTAGGAAGCCTGATACTGTATAATTTAGATATAGTATCTAAGCAAAAAAGTTTTAGCTCTTCGCCATTCAAAGTGTGGTAACCATGCTGACTAGTGTTGTACCAGTCACACTAAAAGTACAGGAGCCTGACTGAGATAGTAGCTTATAAGGCATACTGCCAGAATGCACTCTACATGCATAAGCAAATTGCATAGAGTTCAGACCCTGGCCTATCAAATAGCCAACTGTATAATGCATAATCTGTTTCATGTATAAAAAGCCAACTTTACTCATTTTATCAACGTCTGATTAAGAATGTTCATCCACACCTGGGGTATTTATTCTGCATATTATTTCTGTTTTAGAAAAAAATGATATCACACCCACTGGAAAAAAAGAAAGATGACCATAACTACATTTTAAGTGACTCGGGCAGCCTATAGCCATCGGCTGATTCTTCGGCTGCCTCTGGTTGTCATAACGATCTGTTTTGCAAGAAGGGAGGTTGAGATGGGTGGAGCTTAGCAGGAGTGGTGTATGGGCTCATTGGGCTCCCGTTTATGTCCTGCCCAGAAACATCTGGACAAGAGGCCACTCCTGATTTTTAGGGGGTGTTTGTGTATGGCAAAGTAGTGCGAATGTGAGTGTGGGGGTGTTTATGGGTGGCAGGGCACAAGTCCTATAAAAAGAAGTGGGGGGATTGACCAAGTAAGACAATATGTAAATGCTCATGACGTCACGATGTACCGCTATAAAAGAAAGAAAATAGTGCTAATAAAATTATTTGTGTAAATACTGGGACAGACTAACGCATCTGACAGTCTTACAGTGTCTTCATTTATATACAGGGACAGAACAAAGGCAAAAGCATGCCTCTCTTAAGTACCTGTGAAGAGAAGGCAAGCTGTGTGCCTTTGTTTCCCTCTGTGATATTTACATTTAAATGTAAGGTTCCAGGCGGTCCCTAGTCAGCATGTACAAACAAAAGGAGGTCGATGGCCCCTTAACTTCGGCCCAGCTGGAGGTGAAAAAAGGCTCCTTCGCTGCCTGCACGTGCTGCTGGAAATGGAAAGCAGGCAACGTGCAGGCGCTGCTGAACCTGTCCCGGTGTATGAAAATTACACCGGGACAAGTTCAGCATATTTCTGTGGGGCCCAACTTCTTGGCAGGGTGGACGGTGTCCACCCTGTGAAAAGAGTGGGGGGACGCTGTGTACCTGCGTGTTCCTCCGACTCGAGCCCTGATGGGTGGGCAAGGTAGTGTGTGTGTGTGTGGATAAAACATATGAAGGAGGATAATGATGGCACATGATAAAATCTGAACACCTTCGTGTCGGGTTTTATCTTGTTCAAAAATAATTTTCGCAGTGGACACCTGGCACTCATAATAAGGTCCTTATTGGTGTACTTGCTTTTAAATTTAAAAATGTTCATGGGTATGAAGAAGCGGAAACTCTAATTTAAAGTGAAAACACATTTGTTTTCCCCTTTTTCCCAGAGTTTTTATATAGCGGGCACTTGACCCGAAAGTTTCAGGTATCAGAGTGCTTTATATGAGCACCAGTTGCATTACACAAGGACAGATTCATTTTTGTTAGACACAATCAATCAATAATTTGTAAAGCGCACTACATACCCGCAAGGGTCTCAAGGCGCTGGTGGGCGTTACTGATCGAACACGGGACATTAAGAGATCAAGAGATCACAGAATGCTGAGAGTCCCTGCTGAGACTCGAACCCAGCCAAGCAGTGTCAAGGCCACCAGGGCTGGACTGAGAACCAAAACCGGCCCTGGCAAAGTGCTCGGCCGGCCCCCTGGGGGTGGGACCGAGCTCTTTGCCAGGGCCGGTTTCGGCCGATTTTGTTACACGGACGATTTTGCAGCTATGTGGCTAAAACGGCCCTGTAACAAAAACGGCCCCCAGGGCCCCAAACCGGCCCCCACCCTTGCGGCGCACCGGGGGATTGCCCGGTGCCCGCAATAGCCAGTCCGGGGCTGAAGGCCGCCCACTCTAGCTGTGAGGCCACATCCTCTCCACGAGATGGCTTGACATTGTTTTTTTCAGGTTAGATCGCATATAGTTGCTGGATGGGTTATAAAAAGTGTGCATGTACTGCAACAAGAAACACGATTATCCATATAGAGAACTCAAGTGTCATATTTTCCCCAGATTTCATATGTCTGAGCCATGCTTTCAGAATGCCTGAAATGTTTATCAAGATCATGGAAATCATGAGCAAATAGCAACAATTGAACACGCATTTCAGGTTACCTTCCGATAAGTCAAGTCAAGTCAAGTCAGAGAATTTATATAGCGCGCTACCTACCCAGAGGGTCTCAAGGCGCTTAGTAAGGGGAGGAGGATTACTTGTCAAATATCCACGTTTTAAGTTGCTTTCTGAATGCTAGGTGGTTCTGGGTGAGGCGAAGGTAAGCGGGGAGTGAGTTCCATGTTTTAGCAGCCAGGTATGAGAAGGATCTGCCTCCCATGGTGGTCTTGTTGATGCGAGGTACAGTGGCGAGGGCTTGGCTGGAAGAACGTAGTTGGCGGGAGGGGGTGTAGAAGGACAGTCGTGAGTTGAGGCATTCTGGTCCGATGTCGTAGAGTGATTTGTGTGCGTGGGTTAGCAGTCGGAAAGTGATTCTCTTATTGACGGGTAGCCAGTGGAGGTCTTTCAGGTGACCAGAGATGTGTTCGTTGCGCGGGATGTCTAATATGATCCTGGCTGAGGCGTTTTGGATTCGTTGGAGTTTCTTCTGGATTTTAGCGGTAGTACCTGCGTAGAGGGTGTTTCCGTAGTCCAGTCGGCTCGTGACTAGAGCATGGGTGACTGTTTTCCTTGTTTCGGTGGGGATCCAGCGAAATGTCTTCCTGAGCATGCGAAGAATGTTGAAACAGGATGAGGATACGGCATTGACTTGTCTGTTCATTGAGAGTGAAGAATCCAGGATGACGCCTAGGTTCCGTGCGTGGTCTGTCGGGATGGGTGCTCTTCCAAGGGCTTCAGGCCACCAAGAGTCGTCCCATGCAGAGGGGGATGTACCTAAGATGAGGACTTCTGTTTTGTCTGAGTTCAGTTTCAGACGGCTTTGTTTCATCCATTCGGCAACTTCTTTCATTCCTTCGTGTAAGTTAGTTTTGGCGGTGCTGGGGTCATTGGTGAGAGAAAGGATTAGTTGAGTGTCGTCCGCGTAAGAGATGATGTTGAGGTTGTGTTGGCGGGCGATGGCCGCGAGGGGGCTCATGTATACGTTGAAGAGGGTAGGGCTGAGTGAGGATCCTTGTGGTACGCCACAGATGACTTCAGTGGCCTCGGACTTGAATGGTGGGAGGCGGACTCTCTGGGTTCTTCCGGTGAGGAACGAGGTAATCCATTCAAGTGCTTTTCCTTGTATTCCGATGTTATTGAGGCGTTGTAACAGGGTGCTGTGGCAGACTGTGTCAAAGGCTGCAGAGAGGTCGAGGAGGATGAGGGCGACTGTGTCTCCATTGTCCAGTAGAGTTCGAATGTCGTCTGTTGCTGCGATGAGGGCGGTTTCAGTGCTGTGTTTTGCTCGGAAGCCAGATTGTGAGGGGTCGAGGGATTTGTTGGCTTCGAGGAAAGCGGCGAGCTGGTTGTTGACGGCTTTCTCGATGACTTTGGCCGGGAATGGAAGGAGCGAAATGGGGCGGTAGTTTTTGAGTTCGGTGGGGTCCGCTGTGGGTTTTTTCAGAAGGGCGGTGAGTTCAGCGTGTTTCCAGTCTTCCGGGAAGGTGGCGGAGTTGAAGGAGCAGTTGATGACGTCTCGGAGGTGCGGTGCTATGACGGAGTCTGCTTTGTTGAAGATGTGATGAGGACATGGGTCTGTGGGGGATCCTGAGTGGATGGAATTCATCAGGCGGATTGTGTCCTCAGTGGAGATTGGGTTCCAGTCGTTAAGGGTGTTCACGGGGGGAGAATGTTCAGCAAATGGTTGGGTGGGTTGGTCTTCGGGTTGGTTGTCGAAGCTGTTGTGGATGTCTGCAATCTTGTTGTGGAAGAATGAGGCTAGGGAGTCGCAGAGGGCTTGAGAGGGGGTGATGTCGTTGGAGTTGGCCGAGGGGTTGGAAAATTCCTTGACGATGTTGAAAAGTTCCTTGCTGTTGTGGGCGTTGTTGTCAAGTCGATCCTTGAATGCTGTTTTCTTGGCCTTTCGGATTAGTTGGTGGTGAGTGCGGGTGGCGTTTTTGAAGGCGTCCTTGGTGCTAGTGGTTGGGTCTTTTTTCCAGGCCTTTTCAAGGGATCGGCAGAGTTTCTTGGACTTCTTAAGATCATCGTTGAACCATGAGGCCTTCTTGCTGCCAGGTTTGCTTTGACGTTTACTCAGTGGTGCTAAGGTGTCGGCGGTGTTGGATAACCATAGGGTGAGGTTGGCGGCGGCTTGGTTTGGGTTAGAAGAGTGGGCTGGGGTGTTTAGAAGGAGCGATGAGGAGATCTGGTCGATGGTGATTTTGTTCCAGTTTCTTTGCAGAGTTGGTTGGAGGTGGTTGGTGGGTTTCGGCTTGTTGTAGGTGAAGTGAACGCAGCTGTGGTCAGTCCAGAGGAGATCCGTAGTGTGGCTGAAGGAGACATGATTGCTGGAGGTGAAGATGGGGTCGAGTGTGTGACCTGCGATGTGGGTGGGGGTAGTGACTAGTTGTTTAAGTCCGAGGTTGGCGAGGTTGTCCAAGAGGGTGGTGGTGTTGTGGTCGTTGATCTTTTCAAGGTGAAAGTTGAGGTCTCCCAGAAGGATGTAGTCTTTGGAGGGGAGCGCGTGTGGAGTGACGAAGTCCGTGATGTCTTCACTGAATTTTGCGCGGGGTCCTGGTGGTCTGTAGAGGAGGGTGCCTCTGAGTGTGGTCTTGGGGTCGATGTGTATTTGGAAGTGAAGGTGTTCGGAGTTGGCGAGGTTGGTGTCAGAGCTGGTTGAGATGCGGATTGATTTCTTATGGACGATAGCGATTCCTCCTCCTGTGTGGCCGGTACGGTCCTTGCGTATGATCTTATAGTCTTCAGGGATGGCAATGGTGATGTCTGGGGCGGAGGAAGCGTTCATCCAAGTTTCAGTTAGGAAGGCGACGTCTGGAGAGATGGTGTCTAGTAGATTCCATAGGTCAATGGCGTGTCTGTGGACCGAGCGGGTGTTGAGAAGGATGCATTGTAGGTGGTTGGGGTCGGGAGTCTGTGGAGTGGTCGTAGCGGAGATGCAGTTGGTGCCGCTGAATTTGCAGGAGTAGCAGGAGAAAGGTCCATGAGTGTGTCCGGGAGCGGCTTGGATGCAGTTGGGGGCGCGACCGGGGTTGAGGGCTATGAGGGTGGCGGCGTCGTAGGTGATGCGGGAGGGCAGCGCAGCGCGAGGGGCAGGGGGTCTGGCGCTGGGCGCGGTCCAGGCGCGGACGGGCGTAGACGGGCTTACCTTTGGCGCACCTTCGGCGCGGATTGGGCGCGGTCGCTGCGCGTGAACGCTGCGCGTTAGAGGAACTACCATAAGTAGTTAGAGGAGGGGGAGGGGCGAGGGGTGGTCAGCTGGGAGGCGGGATGCAGGGTGGAGCTGCAGGCTGGGCCAAAACAACAACAAGAAAATGGCAGGCAAAGCGGAAGTGAGGACGACGGGGCTGGGGTGAGCAGGGTCGCCGGTCTAGTCAGTAGCGTAAACAGCCAAGCCAGCAAAAAAGAAATATGCGTCCTGAACGAGGATACACAACAACAATGCTAAAGATGTCAATAGCGCTAGCGTCAGACTTCGATCTACTTAATTCAGCCTGGGTACAATAGCGCTGGCGTTAGAATCGAATTGGTTAAATTAGGCGCAGGCACAATAGCGCTAGCGTGAGGTTCTAATGCAGGCAAGCGTAGGAAAAAGCGTGGGAGCAAGCAAGCAACGATACCACCGGAGGCTTGGAGGAGCTTGGTGGGAGCGACCTCAGCAGTTGGATGCAGAGCGGTCAGATAGGATTTCCACATCAAACTCCTGCTGTCTGTCACAAAAAATCCTGTCAGATTATTTTGCATTGCAAAAGTAAGCACCACTTCAAACACTTGAAATGAAATAAATCGACTATGCCACACTGACTTCTGCCCTGTTGTGAAAGGAAGGATTTGCCACCGTCGAAGGGAAGGACTTACCAGCAGCTTGCGGAACCCGCTCCCTGCGGGTCCCGCTTTGCCGAGGCTGCCCATCCAATTGTTGGCCCCTGCTGGGTGAGTGTGTGAGTGACAGGGCTGCGAGCGCTGGGACCGGGACTCGCTCTCCCAGGAGTCCCGGCTACCCCGAGGCCAAGTCACCTGGCCCGCTCTCCCTGACCGCCCCGCCCAGCAGAACAGCTGAAAAGGATTCCGCCTGTTTAGCAAACCGGGACGCCACACTGACTTCTGCCCTGTTGTGAAAGGAAGGATTTGCCACCGTCGAAGGGAAGGACTTACCAGCAGCTTGCGGAACCCGCTCCCTGCGGGTCCCGCTTCGCCGAGGCTGCCCATCCAATTGTTGGCCCCTGCTGGGTGAGTGTGTGAGTGACAGGGCTGCGAGCGCTGGGACCGGGACTCGCTCTCCCAGGAGTCCCGGCTACCCCGAGGCCAAGTCACCTGGCCCGCTCTCCCTGACCGCCCCGCCCTTTTTCTGACGCCTATAAGAAGCGGCGCACATCGCTGCGCGGGAGCGCGCGGGAGCGCCCGGGGCTAAGCCCGGGCCAAGGGCTAAGCCCGGGCCAAGGGCGGGCCCGTTGTTGCCCGTTAGTGCCCGGTAGAGACCGGACCGGGCCACCCCTTTTTCCACCCCAGCATCCATTCCTAGCAGATTACAAATATGCCGCCGAAGACAAGGAGCACTACAAAGACCAAGTCCAAAAACGCACAGGAGGTAGCACAAATAACCGGCCCCATTGATCTGTTCATCACTCGTACTCATGAGGTAATAAACCAGAGTATCTCCCTACTCGAAAAAAGAGTGTCACTGGATCTTATGAACGCGAAGCGTTCATCTTTAGGCACCATAGCAACTGCCGCATCCCCGATCCACCCTATTTCCCAAAACTGCTCTTTACCCGTGACTATGTCAGTCTCTGAAAACATTACAGTACCATCTACAGTAGACCTTTCTGTCACTCAGTCAGAGTCTGACCTTTCACTAACTTCGGACAATCTTGAGGCAACCCCTGACTTAGCGGTCTGCCAAACCCTAACTCAGGCAGGATCCCAGTGCAATTCCATCTTGCTCTCACAAGGAGAAAGGGAAGGAGCCATTTCAAAACAAGGCAGCACAAAACCTATTGATAGTGTAGCAGAAATGTCTCCGATCCCCGCTCATGCCACAGATCACTTAAACCAAGCAGTATATCCCCTCCAACAAAACATTTCACTTCTTCCGGCAGTCAACACTTTCCATCAAACAACTCTGAACGAGGCGACTGCTAACCTCTGCAGAACATGTAACGTGACCTCGCAAGTCCTGACCACCGTAAAAGATTTGCTGTACCAACCGCAGCAGAGTAAATCCACTCTGGTATTAGATCGGCAAACATCTAACACAGGCCTGGTAACCCAAGATATACCAGGACCGGTGATCCGCAAACCCAGCAAACCCCACTCACCAAAAAAGTCAGTACCTCTGTCACCAAAATCAGCCGTCCCCCAGCCTTCGTCCAAAAATAACCCCAATAAAACATCAGCTACCAGACGTTCAGTCCACTTGCCCCCAGAAGCCACTCCATATACGCTAGTACTCACCGGTGTACCAGAGCTAACCGATGATACACCTGAAACCGCATGGTCCCTTAAAAACAAGGTCATGCAGTGGTTAAGTATCAACAGGCCTTTAGAACCCCACCACTCGGGAGGGATATCCACAGTCCGCAGGGTAGTATGGGTTGGCAAAACAACAAAAACGACCCGCGGAGACTGCGTAATAGTAACCTGCAGAGATCCCTCCGTAGTGGATCATATTTGTGCTTGGCCCGCGCTGGAAAAAAAGGGGGGAATTGACGCTCGTCACCTTTCTTTCTTTTACCCTCCTGTGCGACAACATCGATATACCCCACCCTGGAACTGGCACCAGACCCCTAGGGAATCCTGGCGCCAGACCCCAAGAGAGCCTTGGAATCAGCAGGAGTACACTTATGATCAGGAAGGCAGAAATCCCCCGAGAGACTGGCCAAGGCAATACTGGCAAGATAGGCCCATACAATCCTATGAAGGCTGGCAGGGCCTCCCAACGCAAAACCGCTTTGACTGCCTGGAGATGGTCGATTGACCACCCAGGGTCGAACCTAGGAGCCCAAACACTTCCATCTTATCGCAAATGAACCTCACTCAGCAGCTAGCTTCTTTGGAGCCAGTTCCTTGCAATCTTAGGAATGTATGCCAAGAAATATCAACCGGTTCCCTTAGCTTTTCCAATACTGTTACTATCGACGACCTATCTCCGGAAACACTAGTTGTTCCTACAAACACTTCTAACAAGGTTACCCAGATTACCTCCTTAGCTTCAGAAGGAATCAACACTGGTTTGCACCACCAGCATATTTTAGCTCCTAATCCTCCTGTTAACTCCCCGCAGGTTGAATTCCACCACTCTCAAGTCATCTTTCCTGCAAATACTCTGCTAAAATCGCCTCCTGTCCCTGCAGACTCCACAAAACCTGAGCATCTCTATTGCTTACTGGAACATCGCAGGCCTATTATCAAAAATAACACTAGGGCCATGGCTAGACATGGCCAGAGGACATCAGATCTTATGCCTGCAAGAAACTTGGTGTACAATCCCACTCCACCTCGCGGGTTACAAAACTTTCTTCACCACAGCAGTACAGGGAAATATGGGCAGACCCAAAGGGGGGCTCATGACGTACGTAGCCAACACCCTCCCCCTCAAAATGAAATTATTAAAGGAGTCATCAACATTTCAAATGTTTCAAATCTCTCAGATGTCATCATCCAAAGACAATAACAACTACATTCTCATAAACTACTACAATAATTTAGGTACCTCGGACTGTTGGTCAAACTTAGAGGAGATCGCCACAGCCCTAGCAGTGTCTCAAAATGACAACACTAAAACCTCAAATTACACTATCTGGGGTGGCGACTTTAACCTTCCTCTGTGTTCAAACTATAAAAACGGAAACTGCGGCTTCCAAAATGAACTTGGGAACCCCATACCTCACTTCGTCCACTCGCTCTGCGGTAATAAACTCAATGAAATTTTATTCTCTTTTGATATGGCCCACGCGAACGAACTGGTTAATCCGCAGCAGGATTTCCAGCCCACATTCCATGGGCGAGGCTGCTGCACAATCATAGATTACATAATAGCCTCTAATTCACTTAAAGGGCAACTAGCGAATTTCGTAACTGGGTCAAACCCAATAAGTGATCATTACCCGCTTAGTATACAAATTAACATCAAACGGGAAAGAGTCCATCCCATAAAACTGAGCTCCCTCAATCAACAAACACTTTCTATGAATAATCTGAACGGGTATACAGTAAAATGGACCAAGATAGATCCCGAAGAGGTGACACAAAGGGTTCTTGAAAAATCAGGTCAGTGGCTATCCAAATGCACGTCTCCGGAGGCATCACCGCAGACGATTGTCAGCAGTTTCCAAAGCATCCAGGAAACAATAAGGGGCGAGTTATTCGTTATCATAAAAAACAAGACTAAGCATCCCACCACGAGATGGTTTGACACCGCATGTCGAAAGGCCCTCTCATCACTTAAAGACGCCTTGCATAAACCTATTAGGGATCCTCAAGAAATTTCCTATCTGAGGAAGATATACAATACAGTAAGGCAAGATCGCAAAAAACAAATTAAAAAAGACCTCTGGATGCACTTACACGACAGTGCTCAAAGAAAAGATAGCACCTTATTCTGGCAAACCATAAGATCGCCCTTCCTGGCCAACAAAACAGATATCGATCATCTTGATGTGGCTATACCGGAGGAAAACTGGGTTTCCCACTTCGCCCAAACTTTTGGAACAGCCCCTGGTCCCGTAACAGAAAACACAACTCACGAGGTCCAGCCTACAAGCAATAACATCTACCCAATTAAGATATGTTTTCATCTTAATGAAATTATAAAGGCAATTAGGGCTTCCAAACCTGGCAAGGCCCCTGGCCCTGACGGTGTTCCAATGGACTTGTTCCTCCATGATGTAGACTTTTGGGCGCAGATAATCACCCGGGTCATGTCAGCAGTAACCAAGATCGGCCTATTCCACTCATGGTCTACCTCCATCCTCCTGCCCATTTTAAAAAAGGAGACCGCAACGACCCTGCTTGTTATAGACCAATCTCCCTTCTGGACTCAATGGGCAAAATCGCAGGTCGAGTACTCCTGGACCGCTTACAATCCTGGGCCCGGGAGAATAACATCATAACCGACCTGCAATATGGTTTCCAGAAGGGGCTTGGGACCGTGGAGCAGGCTCTGAACCTTGTTCTATTGGCTGGTAAATATGTACACGCCAAAGGAGGCAACATCTACCTCGTCTATGTCGACCTAAGTGCGGCATTTGACAGCGTCCAGCACGCGAAACTCTGGCAAATACTAACTGACCTGGGTGTGGATCCCCCGATAACAACATTCCTACGAGAACTTTATTCAAATGCCGAAGGTCGAGTTCGTTATGGTATCAGTGGCGAACTGTTGCGTCCATTCCAGATAACGAAGGGAGTAAGACAGGGTTGTGTCCTGGCTCCCTTCCTGTTCAATCTTTACACTAATGGACTTGAACAGGCTATGCTGGACGGGAGTCAGGACCTCCCCCAGATAAGTCATCGCCCAATACCTACGCTGTTGTATGCTGATGACTCAGTGATTCTAGCACGGACACTAAACCAACTTCAGATCCAAACCAACAAGTACACAGCTTTTATGGACTCACTCGGTCTCAAAATAAACATCAAGAAAACCTTCGTAATGCATCTCGGCCCAAGGACTAAAACCACAAAACCAATAATGGTTGACAACACCAAACTGGAAAAAACCCAGGTCTATCCATACCTAGGTATCCTAGTGGACGATGCTCTGAATTGGCGGAAGGCAATCGAGGCCAGGAATCTCCACTTTCGTCGTGCAACTTCAGCATTAACATCTTTCTCGAGGAAACTGGGGAAACCAGCCCCATCTGAACTCCTGACAATATACTATGCGAAATGCCATAGCGTGGCCACCTATGGTGCTGGAATCTGAGGTCATGGACGTATCGACCACTTACAGGTCACTGAAAACGCCTTCGTAAAGTATATCCTAGCCCTCCCCCAAAGTTCTCCGACATTAGCCTCACATCGGGAGCTTGGTATGGAATATATTATTGACACCATCCGATGCCAGCCCATTCTGTTGTGGCATCGAATATGGTGCAAACCTGAATGTCATCTAACTCGCTCCCTCATTGCTGACTGTTTAACCCTGGCAAATTGGCGGAAAATCCCCTGGTTAACCTATGTTTCTAATTTCTTTAAAGACTTGAATCGTGAATCCTACTTTGAAGAACCACCCTCAATGGAAGACATCTCTAGGAAGCAGTTAAAATTAATGTGTCTGGACCACCTAAGGGATTTACGGAATCAAACAGAGATCATTAAACCATCAAATGAAAAAATTGGCGCCCATCAAACTGGAAAATCCATGCAGCTTTATTTGACGTATTATTTATCCAATCACGAAAGGTTTCTATTAACAAGACTTCGCTTTAACATTTTCTTCCGATTAGTTACATTCCCTGAAACGAATAATTGGTCGCCCAACTTGCTGAACTGTCCCTGTGACGGAATTTCTCCTCAATCCACGATCCACGTTGTCCTTTTTTGTAAATATTATAAAATATCAAGGAAAAAGTGGATTATTCCGATTCTCCGAACCATTGGTCACAGACAAACACATGCAGCATATCTTTATTTGCAATCCTTAAAATCAATGCATGACGCTAAATACATAGCGACCTTTCTTAAAGCAGTCTTGATAACACGTCGCAGCATTTCTAGCTAATTCTGGAACCGAACTGTATCTTAAAATTTATTTTTCTATTTAAAAATGTTTTTTTAATATTGTGTTTCTTAATCATGTGTCTAAAAAAAATTATTATGTACTTTTTATGATTATTTACTTGATAATCGAATAAAAGTTAATGAAACTGAAACTGACTATGCCACCAGTCTAAAATCTGCCACGCAAAGAAACACACAAGCAAAACGGGAATGCATTTTTTTAAATCCACTTGCCAGCATAAACAACCCCAGAACTTAAGACAAAGTATTAGTGCACTTTACAAAATATCTACCTGTGTCTATAAAGTCACTAATAAACAAGCGTAGATATATGTCATTAGCTAATGGTATGTTCTAGTATTGTTGAGGTTAGGTATATACCTTGACGAGGTAGAATGCACCTGCCTCTTAAAACAAAAAAAACTTTTAGGACGACTAATAAACAGGACATCACATTTTACTCGTATCTGCTCTTATTTTAAGGCCTGTTGCTACAGAGTGTCTTTGGCAAAGAATCTTGAACTGAGGGTGAAGAGATAAACTGCTGTTAAAAACGGTTGTGAAGCTCTGTCTCTGTTGTTTCTCTCCTTTCGGGATCCAGACTGCAGTAGTCCAGGTTAATTAGAAATATGCACATGTTTTGGTTCCTGTGAGAATTGTGTATCTGTATGTGTTCCATGGAGACTGAATAGTGAATTTCCACACCTGTGCTTGGGACATACTTAGCATGATATATCATCCTGCTATGAGATATCGTTCGAAGGTCACGCAGCAGAAATGTTCCATTGTGTCATGGCTGGGAAGAGGGTTGACTGCCTCCTCTTCCCCTGAAATTATGAAATGCTCGATCCTGTTCGGTATCCTCGCCCTGACCAACGTGGTGGGTGTTGCATTTTGTCAAAAATTGTATGATTTCATTTTGCATAGTTGAGCTAGTTAGATTCAGATTCCCACTTTCCATTCTCTTCAGATCAGATGCCTTATTTTCCTCCTGCTCAGAGTTAGACCCCAGAGCAAATCCATTCTTATTTACCTGACTGAATCTTTATTTGATTCTGCCTTTAGAGGCTTTGCTTGCTGACACCTCCTTTTTGGCTTCCCTTACCTTTTTCTTGATGTCTTCTAGTTTAGCATTTTAGGTAATCTTCCTTTCATGAGAAACTAAATTTGCTTGACTTGCTTATGAAAACTTTAAACAGTTTGTCTTTGTATTTGCTATTTTCAATTAGTTTGAAGAATACTGATCACCACACTTATATATAATCATTGATTTATGACTAATTTGAATAAATTGAGTTTGTAACTTTACTGATCTCTTAATAAACCTTCATGGTTTGCAAATCTACTACTCTCAGTCATTATTATGGGGCCTAATGTGATTCACTGTAATCCATTGTCAGTTATTTGTTATTTCAAGCCTCGGTCCTGGACTGAAGTTCCATCCGCTTGAGTGAAGCCTGTATTTGAGTTTGCACCAAAAACATGCATGGTGCAAATCCGCTGCAACAGCGGTCCCCCGTTTATTCAATCATTTTACCTCTATGCTAAAGTGCTGCTGTGCTACTAATTTCAGAGCATATTTCCTACATACGATTTCCTAAAACTCTACATAAGGAAAGTGCCAGAGAAGCTGTGGTCATTGTATCTTAAGGTAGTCACTAGTGCTTCCTTCGGGCAAATCCTGGGTTGAATGAGCATGTCTTCTGCCGTGTACGTTTTACAGCGGTAATATGTTTTCCCCACAAATACAGTTTTTGTTGGGGATTTCCTTTCTCTGAAAGATGTAGCTTTTATGGGAGTTACCTCCCAGCAAGGCTAGGTTATGCAATTGCTATTCTTCAAAGATTTTCTACAGCCTGCAAAAGTTTACTCAGCAAACTTTATGCACCCCTAAAGTGAAACACAGTAGTTTCCTAACTGTTCTGTCAGTGTTGTGAGACATTTTAAAATGAAAAAAATAATTGGATGATTGCACAAAACAACCTTTCAGGCAGTAGTGTAGTGACCATGCCAGGAGCTCTAGTGCAATCAATTAGCCCCTTTCACTGCTGTTGGGGTAGTAAAATACAGCAACTATCAGGGTTCAATGAACCTCGGTGCCACTGCACCTTCTGCATCAATGGTAGCTAGGCCTCTGCCTTCAGGTTAGAAAAACTGCCTCTGCCAACAAGAATTCCTTTTAATCAATTCATGTCTGGAACATTCAATGCTGCTTTAAAATCACTCAGCTTCTGCAATTTACTAGATTGATGCTAAGTTAAATATAGGAGCCAAAGTGTAGTTGATCTGATGGAAATATGCTGGAAGCTGGCTACCGCATTATCAGCTTTAATATGGGTGGATTAATGCACTGCGGCATACTGGAACTGGTGATGCCTTCTGCTCAATTTCCCCAAAAAACCATAAAGAACACATGATCACAATAGTTTTTTTTTTAAAATGGGGATTAAGGGAAAAAGATGAAAGCTGTTCATGGAAAGAAAATTGCGTATGCTGCATTGGTCAGAAACAAAATGACAGAATTGTGACTTCTGAAGGGCTTAAGGGTTCATTTGAAGCTCACCCTCAGGTTAGATATAATGCCACACCCATCTCGTAATAAAGAAAATATTTTTAATAAAATGTACTGTGATCTACACTGACCAAAATGATTAAATGCTGTAATTTTTTGCAGTAGTAGTTGGACTCCACCTTGTGAAAGGATTCAGCTCCTGATAAAATTATTGGATATATAAAGGAAACAGCCCAGATATGATTCTGCGAGTCGGAGCCACAATGAATGGGTGGCGAGACTCAAAACTGGATTGTACAGGGAAATAGATATGGTAGCCATACTAATGGATAGGGATTAACTAGATTGTAAGCTCTACCGACAAGAGTGATGCAAGAACATGATTCAAGCAAATTTTATGGATCTAAGCTCACAAAATACAAAAAATGCCATCAGTGGCTGTACTCCAGATCCCAATTCATTGAATCAGGATCCGCTGGAATTTGCACTTAAGTAAATGCATATATTTCTAATACTATATATTTGGAAAATTTCTGAAATCAAAGGAGCAACCTTATGATGAGCAAAATTGACTATTAAAATAAAATGTATAAATGGGTCCCATAGTGGGGAGGAAGGCAGAAGTATTGGTAAAGCAATAGCAGGAGATGAAATACAGCTGGAAGAATGAAGAATAAGGACATGAACGCCCATGCTACAAACCTTGGCCGTTTAGCCCTGCCCTGGATGCCCTATCAGCTGGATTTACTGAAACTTTCAAAGTGATGTTTTAGGGGTATTTTTTTTCATTTTGCGGATTAGTAAAATAAATGTTGTGTTTCAAGCCCAAACATTTGCCCAATCTACTGGTCTGTGAAACTAATATGCTGGAGGCTTTGTAGGTTCTTCTCATCAGATTGTGATGTTATTGAAAACTGATTTTCATTACTTACAAATTTCATATGTGATTCTTTTTTTGATGAAAATGAAATAAAGAACAAGTTACTTTCCTTTTGTAACTCTCTTTCTAATAGAAATTACCTAGCTGTAGATTTCTCATCTTTTGAATATTCCCCAGGCGTTGGACTGGAGCCGGAAAGTTTTCAGCAGTACCTTGTGCACCTGTAGGTAGTACAGCAAGGCTCCACCATGCTGTATGCTACTGCAGAATTGACTTGCAAGGTCTATATGGGCACCACTCCCACATAATGACATCAGTTGCTTTTCAGACTGTCCGTGCCCCCAGACGCAGAGTCATAAAATCAATTGGTGTGCCCAATGTGCAGATTCCTAGACTTGGGATCTTATTAATGGATAGAGTCCAATAACAAAACAGGAAGGATGGGAAAGTTGATGAGAGATCTGTGGCTAGATACTGCCTATGCCAGTAAGAGCGGTACCAAAGGTAAATGATTTGCTCTTCTGAGAGAGACTGAGATAGAAACGTGGGATCGCCGGGGCAGTGTGATGGGTCTGACTGATGAATGAAGCAAAGTTTGGCCCATGCCCCAATAAGGTGTCTGTTAAGCCCTCATTAAATGGCAGGAGGGGCTCAGAAGATGTTTGTCCTGATTGTAGAACTACTGTCAATACGTTCGTATTTACCTCCATGGTGGGGAGCTTAAGGCCAAGAACTTCAGCCATGCTACACATTACCATGGCATAGGACGCAGACTCCTCCGTGGCTGGACCAGGGGGGTGAGAGAAGGCCCATTTCAGGGGTGGTATCGAGACTACTGGCCTCCTGCAAGACATCATATCGATTGTGATCTTGATATGGCTGAGCGAACTTATCACCCGGGTCATAATCATTGTCCGAGCCCGAGCCAAAAAGCGAGTATAGAGTTTGTTGCCTTTCCTGTATAGGTGACAGAGCAAGCAGAGGAAGTGGCACCACTACTGTCATCAGGTGTGATGTTGGACGAGGTTGGATCAGCGTTGCCTTGGGAGTCAGACATGATTATGGATAGCTCATCACCTGGCACTGATGGATTTGGCACCGGCATCGAAATTACAGAAACCACTGTGGAACGGGCCAAGACTGGGTCCAGAGGGGTCGTAACTGACACGGATGGTCCAGCTGGCGCAGAGGGTGAACTTCAGGTGGAGGACCTCTCTGCTCCTTGGCGTCAGAACGAATGCCAGAAGAAATTTGCAAGGAGATGAAGAGCCTGAGCATGGCTGTGCAAAACTCTTCAATTTGTTGCAGAGTGGCAGACTGTCCAGGGAATTTGGGTCGTACAGAAACCAGTTGCAGCATCGGCTCCGAAGTTGGACGACTCTGGGAGCGAGATCTAGATTTGTGGTACCACTCCCATACCTATTCAGGTAAATGTGAGTGGCAAGAGGTGGCCACGTCCCGCTTTGATTTCTAATGTTTTTTTAGACTTATCAAGTGATTTGGGTTGTGATGAAGACAGACCTCGTGAGCAGCTTCTGAGACTCCGGGATTGGGAATGGGACCAGGACGGAAATTTGGACAGCAACTTAGAGCGGGCTCCCCAAGGGGTTTTCCTATGCTTGGCAAGGTAAAGTTTCACCTCCTGGTTCCTAACAGCCTTAGGGTTTATTGAAACACATTCACTGCATGCCTTGGAGTTGTGGCTTGACCCTAGACACCAAAATCGCACTTGATGGGGATCTGACACAGACATTTGTTTGCGATAGTCACTACTGGGCTTAAAACCTTTCGTTTTAGGGGGAGCCATCCTTTACACTGTTGGAAATTTGAAAAAAAATATTTATGTAAAGTGTCTATAAGAGATTAGAGAGAGCTCTTGATCTGTGTCAAAAAGTGGAGAAAGAAAGGAACTGACGTTAGGGTGCGGGAGTGGTGCCTAGATAGGCTCTGCATGTCATTTTCAGAGTGAAATGATGTTGCTGTGGAGCCACGCTCACCGCCTACCAGCACACATGCATACTGCTGCTCCACCAAAGCATACGGTATGGGTCAATGGATAAGCCCTCTTCAGCCATTGGCTAACTTCCCCTGAGTGATGCCTTTCAGTGGCAGGGACTATATGGCAATGCATACTTACTGGACCCAAAAAACATTTTTGCTTTATTTATTTTATTTATTTACCAATGTTTTAATTTTTTACATCTAAGAGGGCACAGTAGGTCTGCCAATAATAATGTTTTTCAAAAAGAATGACAAAAAATAAGAAATGACCTACTGTCTTGCCACTGCTTTTTTTTCTTTTTTATTGATTTCACTGTTTGCCCATCCTCTAGTCTCTCTTCTGCAAATAGAAGGCTGCTGTGGGAGCCATGCATGGGACAATCGTTCAACCCTGCAAATGCCATTGGTGGGGTCTTCAGCTACCCCTGGTGTAATGGTGAGCAGAAGTCCATGATACCAGTCAATTCCTTTTTCAGTGAAATACAGCTCAGACAAAATATATGCTAAACTAGTTCTACCTTTCATACTTAAGAGTTGTGATTTTACTCAGTGGCCTGCCTTTCATTCTCTTTGCTCACTTTCGCGTGAGCCATTGTGATGTCATAACTCAAATTCGGTTACTATTTACAATAAAATAGCGTTGCTGTTTTCTTATTACAGTTCAGGTGCAATCCCAGAAATAGACAGTACGAAACTCCGAGAGGTTTTGTGTAGTTATTAAAGGCTCCCATATATATTGCTTACTCGTGCCACTGAAATAGATCAATATTCAACTCTGTGTTGATCAACACACAGTCGTACGTGATTGTATTCATTGATGAACTACCAATAAACGTTAAGATGTGTTATCTTCTGAGTCCTGGTACTCTGCCACACTTCCTGTTCTGCAAAGAGGACGTGACATAAAAAGTCACGGGTATGTCTGTTATCTGGGGCCCTTCAGAGTCCGTATTTCCAGCCTGCCCTTGTTTGGTCATGTTCACTGACCGGCGCTGCGAGGCTAAAAACAGACCGTGCCTGTCAACCCCAGCAAGTGTGAGCTCAAATGAAGCAGGAGCCCCTGCTTTGGCACTAAGATGCCAGGAAAAGAGACATGAAGCACAGAACAGCAAGCCTAGCACCCTCCCCCTTAGTGTAGGCGCGTGCTCTAGATGTATAATGGCGCTAAGGGAAGATAATGGACAGGGTACGGACAACTGCCAGGGCAAAGGCACCCACATGGAGAGGGCCTTGGCGTGGACGGTTATATAAAACAACACCCTGGCACCAAGAATGCATGGGATAACCATTTACAGCACAGAAGCTGATTGGGCAAGGCTCGCTAAACATAGTCCCATAGGATTTCCTAGTTTTTGGAAAGTGGGAGAGAAGGCTGAAGAACGGGACAGGTCCTGCACACACGTTCACAAAATGCACAAAATGGTGGCACAGAATTAATCAAGTTATTCGACGTGTTTTCATTGCTTCCACCTTTCTCACTGCTGTCCTCCCTTCTCTTCCTCCTTCTTTCTCCCCTTGCTGCCTTTCTCTCGCTAGCTCTGGGTCAACTTCAGAGTATTAAAAATAAGCCCCGTCACAAAAAAATAAGTGCAATTCCCACCACCACCAGCCACCGGCTCAAATTAAACCCTGGGATTGGGGTAGGGTGCGGAAGTACCAGAAGGTATGACGCACATTTCGCTCTCTTCAAATCCTATATGGCTGTTGTTACTGTATATTCGCCTACAGCTGATAGAAAGTCATTTGAACTATGTGGATCTAAGACACGTGATTACCTTAACTTGATTGCTGAATCGCATTGCATCCCTTGGGGAATTTTCACAGTTCACAAACAGAACGAGTTTGTGACCAGTTTCGTCAGCTCATTAGCAGAGAGCGCTGGATCATGGTGGCAGACAGGGTTGGATTGGGATAAAAAATCGGCCTGGGTACACCAAAAAAAAGTGGCCCACATTTGCATATAGCCTTTCCAAAAAACACTGCTTCAGCGAAGTTTTAAGATAAGAAAGGGGGTAGGGGCATGTATTATTATATTCACTTAGATTTAAAAAAAATGCACAGATTAGTTTATACTGCTGAGCCACACATGAATGCAAGTGAGACCACCTCTGCTCAGGCCCCCTGCCCCCGCTCAATCAGCATACATTATTGGGCCGGCCCAGCTTAGAATGGGAGTGATACCTCCGCCCATCTGCCTCTAGAAAGGCCACTCAGGCACCCACTGGGCCGCTGGTGGCATCCTAACAGCACAGACAGCCCCCAGGCTGCCTAAAAAAGCAGCCCACAGCTAGAACTCGCTACGGGCCCTGCGGCCATTTCCCAAGTGCCAGCGTTACCAATCCGACCCTGGTGCCGGGCGCTAATTAGAAAGGCTGGTATGTACCAATCACTGGCTGTGCTGAAAATGGCACAGGTTACCAACAAGAGCACTTGTAGTGTTACTGGAGAAGTGAACCGCGCTTTAGTGCACAGAACTCAGTCTGATTCCGTCTCGCGATGGATTTGAAAAATGAAACAAAATAAATGGATTTGTCTTTTGCGGTTATACAAGAGAAAGACAATTACAGGGCATTCCGTCAGGCTTACTGGATATATGAGAAAAATGGTTCTAATTCATCATCACCTGAAAGTACACTGCCCAGTGAAGGTGCAGTGCAAGAGGCTCAGTGAGGAGTTGAGTCCATTCCTTTCTTAGTGCATGGTGCATTGTGGACATCAATTAGACCAGCGGAAGTAACACCATCCATTGACTGAACCTCCTATTGACATCACAGAGTTATCTACCGGTCTCAACCATGGCCTCCAGCAGACATATCTGAAGATGGAAGATGTTGTAAGGACAAGGATCTATTTTTGCAAAGAAGACACGCAAAGCAGGGCAGCAAGTAAAATTGTGGCACTGCGTTGTGTGAATGGGAGAGAGCAGTACAGCGCAATGTGGCGCTGTTCTACTCTCTCCCTATGCTGGAGCACTTTAGGCAGCCATGCGTCAACACAGACAGGCTTGCACCATAGTGCAAGGGTGTCTGTATTGTCTGAAGCATAGCTTTTGTACTGGAAGGAGTCCCTTCCAGTACAAAAATGATGCTTTACGGCGTTTCCCACCTTTTATTTGTTCTGTACAAAGAAGCACATATGCCGAATGGGAAAAACAAGGAGAAATTAAAACATTTCTCCTCGTTATGCCTGCTTCGAGGAGGAGCAGGATTTGGGCACAAATCCCAGTCTACATTTCTTTGTAGATATGGATTTGCATCAAAGACCATGGGTGGTTGCATGGGATTCCCATGCGCCACTCATAGAAAGGCCCCTCGATGCAAAGTAATGCAGAGCTGCTCCATTCTCCACAAGAAGAAAATCCAGACCACTAGTTATAGAAAAGAGGGAAAGGACGATTTCACGTAAAATATTTGTAGATGCAGTGTCATCTCACAATCATAGAAAAACAAACCAAAGTCCAGACGAAATCGTTCAGTGATCTTGAAGAGCACATGCATCAAAAACACTGTGCTCAAGTGCTGACACAAGGTCTTGTTGACAGTCTGTGACAAGCTATGCCCCCTCAAGATGGAGACCAACTCCCCACAACCCACACTCAAAGTAAAAACTAAAAAAGATTATACACAGTGTGAGGACTGACGTAAAGTGTTCTGGTGACATTTACAATCCATCGCATCATGATTTGTGTTGGATTGTACCTCAAAGTAATGCATAGTTGCGTTGTGCACGGCTTTGCAATCTTACCAAGTTCATCGCTGACCACTGAGACATATCCCACTGTGGAGATGTCCAACAGGCTAAAAGTTTTGTATTTCTCTGTGACATCCAACAATATCCCAGGTGAATTTAATGATTGATGGCATCACTAAAGACATCTCAAATGGCATAATTCATGACATCGCAGATGACACCATTCGACGTAATGCTGTTCAAACTGTTCTCTAAACCAGTACATAACTTCACATATGAAATTAAGTACTAAATGGCATGTAAAGCATAAATTACCCTTCAGACACACAAGCCCTGCTTTGGTCAACCAACCTCCTCCTATGCACAGACTTTGCCCTGTGAGTAACTCTTCATGAGGAACACACCCCCTTCAGAAACTAAAGCCTCATTATTCGGCCAAGACCCAACTACGCGCAGCCTTTGATCTGTACCCAAACCTTCGAAGGTAGCCGACCTCTTTTAGGCAGTGAACCTGAACTGGGTAGGAAAGTACCTACTGCAAGCAGTCTTTGCCCTGTGTAGAACCCCTCTACAGAAATCTTACTCCCGCTAGCAACCCAAGGGCACTTAGGTAGTAAAGGCCCTACAATGCACAGTATTCATTTTGCAGATAGCTGACCACCTGTGGCAAGCAAGCAATCAAACATTGGGGGGCAATACTAGATGCATACAGTCTTCACTCCTACGCACTACTTCTCATGTGGAGTCCACTCCTCCAGGCACTCAAGGCCCCTTAGGAGGGTAGGCACCTACTACGTACAACCTGTGCCCAGTAGAAACCCTTTTACAGCTAGCCAATCTCTTGTGGGCAATCAACGAGACACAAGTCGGCAAGCCTCTGCTGTGCACGGCGTTTGGTCTGTGCACAATCATTCATGGAGAGCTTGCCCCCTTCACACACCCAAGACACCATTAGGAAGCTAAGCATGTTGCAAATGCTTGCATACCCATTAGAGGCAACGAGGCTATAGAAAATATGGTTTAGATGTACCTTGCTGAATACCTTCTAGTATGATAAGCGCATTTATTGGATGATGTAATCAGTGATGTCATTTGAGATATCATCAGTGATGTCATCAATGACGTAATTGAACATGTTTATGAGTGATATAATATTTGAGGTCATAAGCTGTCCATGGGGGCCTCGTAAGTTATAGTTAACTCATTTTTTCAGCCACCCAAAAATAAATAAATAGATAGGTAAATAAAATGGAAAAAATAAAAAAGGACACATACTGACAGAACTGTCAGAAAATAAACTCCTTCAAACCAGGAGCCATATTTATCAACACATTTGTAAAGCAGTAGTATTAAGACAGTTGAGGGCGAACCACTAGGTTGTGTGTCAACTGTTCAATGTTATCATAAAGCAACTCCAAGCTTTTTTAAATTACATGCCAGACCCTCCATAGTTTATCTGGTATGACACACTCGAGATTCCTTCCATTAGATATGATAGACCGACTCCTGCATGCTGCGCAATGTTTCTGCAAACAATAGTTCTTCCACCAGCTGCCAGAACAACACACGTATTTTATCGGAAATAGGTGGTACAAAGGGTAGCCAGCCACCCTGTAATCGTCTGCATATGATACAAGTGGTATGCAGGCTCTTCTAACAAAAACTGCATTGGCTGATCTCCATGGCATTAATGTGTGTTTACGGATGGCCAGTGGTTTGGGCCAGTGGTTTGGGAAGGGACTAGAACCTTTAACTTCAAGCCATTTTTACCATCAAAGTTTTTGAAGAAAAAGAGAATTTTCTATTGTTGGTTTAATTTTTCTTTTTGTAATTTCGCATAGCATTTTTTTTGCATAAACCCTGAAAACGGTTGTCTTAAGCTAACACTTTGGGCTTGATTTTTTCCATCGCTGGTCAACTGTATCACACTTACGAGCCCTAAACAATATGAAACCGGTGCGTGCTTTTATACCATGTTTGAGAAGGTGATATGTGGGCACAGCAATAGTTGAATCTTCCAGAGATAATTATCTCTGACTGTCAAAGTAACTTTTGAAGAGGAAGAGTCTTAAGTTCCTGACATTATTCTGGAATCACTGAAGTTAAAAGTGAAAACGTGCTATCCTCAGCTTTTTCTTCCATACTGGAGTAGTAGTCACATATTTCATATTTCTAGGGGGACGTGTGGTAAGTGGATGAATGCATAGCAGTCAGACTGAATCAGGAATTTCCAGCACATGCATGTGTCTCTGGGTATACTACTAGATCAATGGGTTAGAACAAATGTCTTGACACTGGGAAAAGGCAGTGCACTTGCACACACGCCCTTGTGCAAGTTCAGGTTACTAGGCAGTATTCTTGGGGGTACTGTTTAACTTTGATGCCCCATGGCCACAATACTGGTGCTCTTCAAATGCATATACAAGTTGCTCACTGTAAGTTCTTCGTTCTCTTGAAGTAGTGAGGATGAGCAGTGACAACTTACTTTAGTAGGTGGAGTAAGGTAGATACTTAGATTCAGTATGAACCAGTAATTAACACTTGATTAAATCAAAGTCCAGATAGAGCTTTAGCAGAATTAATAACTACACATAAAAGGTAAGAACATAGTTCAATTAAAGAAAGGCATGCATAGCACTTTTTAGGGCTGAGATCTGATCCCAACCATTTATTTATTTAGAAAGTTTTATATAGCGCGAACATGACCACCGAGGGTATCAGAGCGCTTTTCCCACCTTGTATACAGATTATGCAGCAGGACAGGTACATGCAAACAAATATTCAACATAGCGAAAAAGGCAAAAAAGTACATAGTCTTAAAATGTCCAGCATTCTAGTGAGCCAAGCGGCTGGGCCACAAAACAGCATCTATAGCCCTAAAGTCAAGTGGGGAAGTCAGACTAAGGCAGGTATTTCTTCATCAAGAGCCCTTTAACTTCTCTTTTGAAGAGGACAGTGAAAGGGGACACCCTGACTTCGGGGGGAAGAGAGTTCCAGATCCTTGGCGCCATCCCTGAGAATGCTCGATTTTAGTTTTTTTTTTCATGAATTTTTGTGGTTTAGGTAAGAGGGTGCTGGCACTTCTGGAGGCTCTTGAACCACATGAGAGCTCCAGTTTCTGAGCAAGGTACATGGGGGTCTTGAAGTGGATGGCTTTGTGTGCCATGCATGCAATTTTCAGCTGTATCCGAGCTTCATATGGGAGCCATTTCAGGGCCAGCAGGTCAGGAGAGATGTGGTTGTATTATTTGGTGCCAGTTAAAAGTCTAGCAGCAGAATTGAGGGCCACCCTAAGAGGAGCCGTTTTTACTCGGGGCCATTATATAACCATTATTATAACTCCTTATCGCTGGGCACTAGATTTCTGTTCTCATTTGCTCAGTCGCAAATGTTGTCCTATAAGGATTTATTTTGGACTGACTCATGGAATTCCATTAGCGTTAGGTTCCTTAATTCTTAACAGGAGCAAAACTGTCTCAAAAGTGGCTCTGAATTTGGGTAGATATAATACAGTGCTGCTGGAGTCAAGTCTGATCTATTGATACCTCTGAGATATGACAGAGTGAAATGAAAAGTGTCTCCCCAAAAGCAGTAAAAGACAAAAAAGTGTAAGTCTTAAAATATAGAGCCCAAAAATCCACCACCCAAACAGCAAGACCACATCTATATTGAGCTCCACTATTCTGAGTGATATTCTGGTGACCCAGTGTTCAGTCACCAGTTTCTGACTAGAGGCACAGTCCACAGTGTACTGGAGTCCAGGGACATCTTAAGAACCCAACTGAAGTCTAGTTTTTTCATCGGGACTGATGAAAATGGCGAGCCCTTTCTTTTTACTGAGTCCAAAAGATTACTTTACTTCAGCAGCCTTTATCATGAGTTGTTCCTGTGACTGTCAAGATTTTGTGGTGAACAGGTGCTAATGTGACTGGATACACCCACAGTGGTTCCTGGTGACACCAGTCCCAATCAGGAACTAATAAGTTTTATGGTTAGGCTTGACTGGGACTTCAATGAGCAATATTTTCAGAAGCCCAAAACTAGAAAGATGGTTGCGAGCCACCTCCCTCTAGCGAAATCAGGACCTACGAAGGGATGATACAGATACCCTTCAATGCACATGATGGGTTGGGAAAAGTGCAGGTTCAACCTGACATCAATTACAGCAATGCAGACCCAGATACTCTTCTTCTTTCCTCCTACAGGTGTGGGGTGATCTTGTGGCACTTGGACAGGCCTTGCAAAGCAGTTAGCCCTTTTGCAGGTTTGCCAATGGATTAGGTCATTCTTCCTTAGCAGGCACGGTTCGACTTTTTAGCAGGTGTAAGCCAAATCACTTTTTAGAATGTTATATTTACTTATTAAGGTGGTCTAAAGTGCTTAAATATGCCCTACTAGCCCCTTCATGGCGCTGTACATACAGAGTTGAGACAATATTTAGTGATGAAGTAATGGTGGGGCAAAAAGTAGCGAGGACAAGAAGGAAGGAAAGCATACAGTCCAGCCACGAATTGCATTGTAGATTAGTTAATATCTTTGTTAAAGAGACCAGAAACGTCCCCCTAAGATGACCTTCATAATGTTATATATGCGGGAATGGACCCACAAACGTACTTCTGGCTAGAGCCCTGGAGATCATTGAGAAGGATTGCTTTCTACCTTCAATTACACAAGAGTTACACTTTTCCTACAGCATATTTGCTCTAATTGTGCAAATAAATGTGTAATTTAAGCTGGTGCTTATGCAAAGTGATGTAATGTCTTTGGACAAAACTTGTGCTATATCAAACTGCATAAAAAATACTGATATGGTTTTAATTGAAATGGCTTGGGGGGGGGGGGTGGTCAAGATGGCGGCCGGAGCAGACGTGTAGTGGTGCAGCTCCTCGGCCCGGACCCCCGTTGAGGCCCCTAAATAGCGTAAACCCCCGTGAAAGTGGGCACCAAACCTAGCTGCGACGGTGCTGCTGGTACCCGCGTGTGTGGAAAGGTGACAGTTGCGGTGCCGGCACGCTGTGCCACTCCTTTCCTCCGCTGAGTAGATCGCTGCGGAGTGCGGCAGAAGATGGCGGCCGGGAAGACGAGATAACTGGCCCGCAATACACGGCTCCCGCACGCCTTGCACCCGATAAGGCTTGGTCGGGGGCTGTGATTAGAAAGCCGGCGAAAGAGGGAGTGACGCCTGCAGCTGCGGAGTGAGGTCAGGGGTGGAGGAACAGCCTGCACCGGCGAGCACGCCCGCCCGGGGAGGCCCGACACTCGAGGCCCCGTTACTGGGGCCTGCAGCACGCGGGAGCGCTCGGCCCCCTCAAGACTTCCTGAGGGCGAAAGCGAGATCGGCACCCAGTGACACCACGACTGGAGGGCCGTTTAGAAAGCGAGTGGCGATAGCGGCCGCCGAGCAGAGGAGCAACGGAAGAAGCAGGCCCTGTCAGCGTGCGCACCCGCCTGGGGAGACACACAAATCGAGGCCCCAGCTGGGGCCCATCTTGGACGGACGCGCCCGTCCCCTCCAGATCTCTTGTCGGCGGGGGGGAATCGACTCGCTTCAGCACCGGGGGGTTCCCCACGGAGGCCCTATGCACTAGGAGCTCGGGGACAACTGACACCTGCGGAGCCCCAGAGCCCCAGGGAAGCGATCTACAGCGGTGAGGAGCAGGCAGAAAATCGAGGCCCAGACTTTGGTACCCGGGCTCTCAGCTGGAGGGAGTTAACAGAGACTGACCGGGCGCAACAAGGGACCCCATTGTAACACGCCTGTGAGACAGGCCAACCGTCTGATCGCATCGGACCGACAGGAAGAGGCCAGAGGGTGTGGAGCGGGGCCGAGAGGACAGAGGTACCGGGCTGGCATCGCCAACGCTTCTCTGGCGGGGTGACCGGATGCCGTAGTTGCACGGGGCCCGGCGCCAGATCTGACTGTCCAGGGGGGGAAGGCCCTGGTCGATACTGCTAAACCAGTGAGTGGAGCTCGGAAGAGACCCCGCATAGCACACCCCCAGCCCCGGGATATCGACTCTAGCAGCCACCCTGCGCTAGTGGTGGGAAGTGGACAGCTGGACAGTACAGACACTGACGTGTGGTCCCTACTTCTCTGAGGGGCCCGCAGATGCCGGGGCGCTTCTCCCTCCCACCCCCGAGACGTCAAATGAGCTGGGCCTACCTGGGTCAGCTCAGGCAACACACCATGGCCAATACGGGGCACAGAGGAGGACGCACCATAACAGACATGCTGGCCAAGGGCGCCCCCAAGGGAGAGAAGGGTCCCCCCTCCCTGGCAGCAACGAAAGAAGCCACGGGCCAGGACGACGGAGGGGCCCCCATCACTAAATCCTTTCTAGGGTCCTTGTTTAACTCCCTGCGGGAAGACTTCCTGACAATTAAACAAGATATGGCTGGGGAGCACCGTGAACTGCGCCGCGACGTGGACAGCTTGTGGGAACGAGTGGCGGCAGAGGAGGATACGGAATAAAACCGGAGCGAGGAAATGGAACACTTGCAGCAAGAAGTCCTCCGCCTCCGGGAACAACAGGTGGACCTTCAGGCACATGCGGAGGACCTCGAGAATCGCTCTCAGAGGAACAACATACGGGTCCGGGGAGTGCCATCCAAAGCGGAAGGAGAGAACATCACCAGCTACCGCCAGGGCATGTTCCGGAAGATTCTGGGGGAACTGATGACTTTGAGATATGAATCGACAGGGCGCACAGGGTATGTCTGATGCGCCGTGCGCCTGCCCCCCCACACGACATCCTGGCCTACCTACCGGACTTCCCGCTTAAAGAGCGAATCCTAAGAGTGGCCCGCCAGAAACAGCCTCTCCACCATCGTGGTCATCAGGTGGCGCTATTCCAGGACCTCTCCGCAATTCCCCCGCACAAAAGGAAGTCCTTCAAGAGAGCCACAGCGTTCCTGCGCGACAAGGGGATCCCTTATATTTGGGGTCACCCCTTCTGACTGATTTTTAAATGGAATGGGACCCTACATCAACTCAGGTCGATATAAGGTACGTGTGCCCTGTTGGGCATTGATTACGAGGAGGACCCACAGACGCAGGAGGCATCTACCCGATCTTCACAAGATGGAACACCGCGATCCCCGCGCGACGGCTGGCATTGAGTAAACCGCAGGCATTCACCCAAGACGCATCTGAAACCAGATCCAGCAACAATGGCGCAAGAACAAGCCCAAGTGGTCCAAGAAGACACAACATCATTGAACTGATGCAGCAAGAAAGGGGGTTACGACATTACATTGGTAACAAGCGAGTCAGATGGGGGTTCGGGTGGGGGGGCGTCAGGGTCGCCACAGCCACGTGCACCTCAACGTAAGACTACCACAGGCCTGAACTGTATTTAGACAGGTCTGGGACTATGACTTGCCATGGGAGGTTTCTTGTTGGGGTCAGGGAGGTGGGTGGGGGACAAGGGGGAGATCTGACTGAAGTTGGGGGGGAAGGGAGTGGTGAGGGGGGGTGGGTTCGGGGGAAGGGGGAGTTCTGGTTGTTCTCGGAGGGGGAGTTTGTTTGCGGGGTGGGCGCCCCTCTGTCCTCCTTTTCCCGGGGTTCTTTCCCCGTTCTTTTGCCCACAAACTACACAGAGCCCTTGAGTTTATACTGGGAGACGATGGCCCACTCCAGACTTAAAATTCTCACCCTCAATGTGCGAGGGCTAAATAACCCCATTAAAAGGCGCGTGGTCCTGTCTCTTTTAGAGCACTCCACAGCTGATCTCTGCCTCCTACAGGAAACTCATTTGCTTCCCAAGGATCAGCATCGACTCAAATCCCGTGCCTTTCCCACACAGCTGTTCTCGTCCTCCTCTAAGAAAGCAGCAGGGGTAGCAATACTTGTGTCCAGATCGTTCCCGGGCAGGGTCCTTCAGCGGGAGGCGGAGATAAAGGTGTGACTGCTGGTGTATCGCTTCCCACTAGCAGGCCACTATATATGCACCCAACGAGGAACAGGAAACCTTTCTCCAGAACGCACTTGCCGCAGCCATAACTAACACTGAACGACTTTTGCTACTGGGAGGCGATCTTAACTTAGTCTTTGACAATACGGCCGACCACTCATGCCACAGGTCGGGTCAGGTGGGTGCTCTTTCCAAGTCAGGACAGGCGCACCTCCGGGACTTAGGCCTCATTGATCTGTGGAGACACCTACACCCACGTAGCACCTCCTACACCTATCACTCAGGGGCACATAAGTCCTATGCTAGGCTCGATTACTTTCTCTGCGCCTCCCCACTGGTGCCACGAACACAGGACGTAGACATCGTGCCGGCGTCCCTGTCAGACGATTCCCCGATGGTGGGCCACCTTCCTTTTTCCTGCGGTACCGAAGCCGCAGCGACACTGGTGCCTTAGAGAAACCCTCCTTCAGACCCCATCGACGGTAGAACGGATCAAGTCCGCCATTTCACATTGCCTGACCCACAATGACAATACCGACACTACAAGGGCAACACAGTGGGCTGCTCTTAAAGCAGTCCTCCGGGGCGAATTAATATCTATCGCCACGGCCAACAACAAAGAGCGAGAGCAGAAGCGAGCCGAAATAGCACAACGAGTGGCCGAGCTGGAGCAAATGCATCAGCGTACGGGAGCAGCACGGGCCTGGCGTCAACTGTGCGTGGAGCGGAAACTGCTGGCTGCTTTAGATCAGGAGAGAGCGGAATATGCGGCCCTCCACCTTCGGCAGGTCTACTACACGGGGGGGGGGACAGATGCAGCCGCCTATTAGCAAACAAGCTGCGGGAGCAACGCCAGAGACAAGGGGTACAGGCCATACAAACCACCCGGGGTGACTTAGTGTCAGACGAAGCGACAATAGCGGAGAACTTTGGAGCCCTTTATGAGTTCCTCTACACCGGTGACACCCTTGACCAACAAGCTGGTCAGGGGTATCTACAGGGGACGTGCCTCCCCTCCCTGAACCCGGCACAGGTGGATTTTCTGGACGGACCCATTGGCCTTGAGGAGGTAGTGTCAGCGATCTCCCGTCTGAAACTTGGGAAATCTCCCGGCCCAGATGGGTACCCGGCAATTTTTTACAAAACATTTTGCCTTCAGGTAGCCCCCCTGTTGCCGGATCTTTTTAACTCCTTTGACCAGCCTGGCGTGATCACGGCAGATCTTTTGGAAGCCGCAATTTCGGTTATACCTGGACGAGACCAACCCGCTGCAGCTCGTACCGTCCGATCTCGCTTTTAAACATCGATTTCAAATTATACACAAGCATTCTAGCAAACCGGTTAGCACCCTATATGCCTCAGCTGGTGGAACCGGACCAAGCCGGCTTCATACCTCAACGTCAAACCAGCGACAATACGAGACGAGTCCTCCACCTCATTGAAGCTGGGTCGCGTATGCGACCAGACTGTATGCTACTTGCCATAGATGCCAAAAAGGCCTTCGACAGGGTGCACTGGCCCTACTTGGAACAGGTCTTGCATCTCTTTGGTCTGGGGGAAGTTCTCTGCACTCGTATCTTGAATTGCTATAGATTCCCAAGTGCCACGGTACGAGTTAATGGCCACACCTCTTCCCGCTTCCCGATTGGCAGGGGGACCAGGCAGGGGTGCCCGCTTTCCACGATCCTGTTTGCCCTTTACATGGAGCCATTAGCGCACATGATCCAGCAACACAAGCTAATCAAAGGAATCCAATTTGGGGGAGACACACACAAGACCAGCCTGTACGCTGACGATATTTTACTCTCCCTCACCGACCCTGTCCAATCACTTTGTGTGCTCTTTACGGAACTGCACAGCTTCGCGCTTGCCTCTGGGTTCAGGATTAACACCGATAAATCAATGGCCCTCAATATCTCCCTGTCACCCGAGACGGTGGCCGAGGTGCAAGAGGAACATTCTATACAGTGGTCCAGCACCATGGTCCCCTACCTGGGTGTCCTCCTCGGCCCCTCCATCCCAGCTACCGTGGAGGCAAACTACACTAGGCTACGCACACAGCTCCGCGGAGAACTCCGGAGATGGAAACGCCACTCCCTCTCCTGGTTGGGGAGGATAGCTGCCACTAAAATGACACTCCTGCCACAGATCCTTTATCTGTTTCAAACCCTTCCCATCTGTCCACCGGCCGGCTGGATCCAACAGACACAGTCTCAGCTGGTTCGCTTCATTTGGCAGGGTCGACGTCCGCGCTTTAAGCACGCCATCGCCATCCTTCCGCCTGAACATGGTGGTGTGGGTGTACCTGATCTACAACTCTACTTCTACGCGACACAGCTCCGTAGCCTAGTGGAAAGGTATCAACTGGAATCTGGCAAGAACTGGCTCTTCCAGGACCAAGCAGTTGCGGGTATCCCCAAGCACCATCGACCGCTCAACCTTTATGCGTCCCAGATCACTGGCACTGTTATGGAGGTGTGGGACCAGGTCGCCACCAAACATGAGCTAACGTCCCTCCCCTCCCCTCTGACGCTGCTATTCGCCAATCCTGACTTCACCCCGGGCCTCGAACCTAAGGCATTTATGATGTGGCGGCGTTCCCCTTGTAGAGCCCTGGGACATATTTTTAATCTGAACGGTATCCTCTCCTTTCAACAGATGAAGGAAGACTATGGCATTCCTGAGGGCGACAGGTTACCCTACTTACAGGTGCGTCATTGGGCCCTTCACCCACAGGTTAAACTAGGAGCGCAACGCCATCTTACTCCCTACGAGAAGTGGCTAGAGTGGTGGAGTGGTGTGGCTCACTGGTTAGAGGAGGCAGACCCGGGAGCAGAAGTCGGCCCGAGACCAGGGTTCAATTCCCGACGCGGCAGGGTCGTGGACTTGGGTCAGCGGACTCGATAATTCTCGCTTCGGTGCTTACTCTAATCAGGGGTTCCACTCGGCAACTCTGGGCATTAGCTTGCCTAATCTCCACAACGGCCCCATCAATTCCGGGGATGCCTGGCTCCACCTTGGGGACTCCCAGCGGGGACCATCCCACAGGGAAAGCCAGGACGGGTTCCCCAGAGTTATACAGCGCCAGGAAACCCCTGACGGGTAGCAGTGCGCTTTACAAGCTCAAATACATTTACATTTACATTTAGTCACTCGCACATCCGACAAAAAATTATTTCTGTCCTATACCAACACCTCCTTACAACGAACATTTACACATACAATGCTGGTAGGTGTCGGTGGGAGCGGGTGCTGGGGAGGGCACTTACACCCAAAGAATGGCATGGAATATACCACAGAGCTAGACCCTCCGCATATCGCGCAGGTCTGACCGAAACTCTGACCAAGGTGGCCACTTACTGGTATCATACCCCTGAACGCCTTTATCAATTTGACCCCCACATTAGCGACCGCTGCTGGAGAGGGTGTGGGGAATGTGGTATGCTGGAACACCTGCTGTGGAGTTGCGATCACCTACAGGAATACTGGAGTTCCATCCTAGATGACATAGACTCCCATCTGGACACCTAACTTCCCCGGTTCCCGGCATACATTCTTCTAGGGCTACCCAACGCCTTGATGTATCCATTGAAGTCACGGAGGGGCCGCCTCATTGCTATTGCACTAGGAGCAGCTATGCAAAACATCTTAGCACATTGGAGGACCCCACAGTCCCCCCCACACACGGGCTGGCTACACAGGTTGTGGATGGTGCTTGGCATGGAGAAGTTATCTCTGGTGCAGGCCGGGAGGGGGGAAGAATTTCCGGAACTGTGGAGGCCCTTTTTGACACTGCTCACGGGGGAGTTCCGTGAATTGAGTTGTCCACGATACCTACGCCTTCTTCATTTGGCAGACACCCCAATCCCTGAGCGGAAGGCATCCGCGCGCAAATGGAAAGCCACGCACTATTAACTAGATCACTTTTCCCCCTTTTCTTTAGCGGGGTCCCTATTTTGAGTTCTGGACAGAGGGGAGGGGGAGGGGGTGGGCCATGTTGCTTTGGTTTGGGATGTTCTGTGTGACCTGTATTGCTGATCAACGCCTTCTGACGCTGGGTTTCCTTGTCTTGAGGGCATCGGAGCCTGATCAGCCGGATGAGCCAATTGGGGGCCTTTTGTTTTGCCTTTTTTGAAATTTCAATAAAAGAGGTAAACCATAATTGAAATGACTTAGTATTCATAACCTCAGTTGAACTTCTTGGCTTCATAGATCCTTACGTCTTTTATTTAGAAGCATGATACATGCATTTACAGTACAAGCCACACAATTTTAGGATATTGAGAACAATGTAAAATGCTTCAATTGCTTATCAGTAATTGCATTACTGCAAGCCTTACTCTCACCTTGATTAATTACTTAATGAGAGGCCCTGGCGCCTCGAGAACACAACAGAAGAAAGTGAAAAAAATGAAAGCTCCTCCCATTCTCCTCTCTTCTTATTTTAGTGTCTAGGACTAATAACACAGTTGTCCTCGCTAACAGGGCTAGCGAGAGGGTGTAATGAATCAAAGTGGGAGGAAGCCTCGGAGTAATGCAATTACCGGTAAGTAATTGAAGCATTATCTTCTCGCTACCTATCGCTTTTCTTAATTAATTAATGAGACGTAGCAAGCAATCAGACGACCAGGAAAAACGAATCTTCGTGCTAAAGCAACAAAAGTAGCTTAACTCCGAAGTAAATATCTTGTGGTGTGTCCGCACCACAGAGACCCTTCCTGGTGCATCATGGGACACAAGAAAAAGAGGACAAGAGGAGAGTGGGAGGAGCATTTAGTTCCTTCACTTTCTACTGGTGTGCCCACGACGCGCAAGGGCCTTAATTAAGTAATTAAGCAAAGCGAGTGGTAGTAAAGAGGTAATGGCTTAGCATCATTTGATATCAGTTACACTCAAGAGTTGACCTCAACTGAACACTTGAGACACAAGACCTCATACAATCCAATAGAAGTGACAAAAGAAAATGCCACAGGATCCTAGAACACCCAACTACTTTCATTAGACCACGTGCTTCATTGGCATCTATAGTTCATCAAACTACTAAATAGGTTGTTGTCAGAAGGCCCAAAATAACACCCACTCCATCCAAAGGGCCGTTTGAAATGGATACCAAATGCAACCTCTGAGTTCTAGTACCACGACTCTGTTGTTACCACGAGTTCCATTACAACGCAAGTCATTCCAATGACTTGCTTTGGGAAAGCGCTGGACTTTAGAATAGGACTGGTTGTAAAGGCACTACCATGTAATGCCCACGTTGTAATAGATGTTTCCCCTAGTAGATAGTTGGTGCTCTAGTTCGCATCATGAAGGTAAAGTAAGGTGAGATGGTTTAGGTGTAGTGAATCAAGACCTGTGAAATGATATAGACTATCAGGGCTGAACCTAACTCCTTCATCCATCTTTAGTAGTTGTATCACCAGGCGCCTACAAAACCAGCACAGCACTAGGCCCACAATAACCAGTGATGGGACTGCTCTATATAAATGCTGACAACATAAAACTATTAATATTCATGATTTGTACTGGAATGGAAGTTGGCAAATAAAGGCGCTGACAACTGACAAGTACTTACCCTTTCATAAATTCTGCCAAAAACATAGGTCATAGTGGCACTAGGCCCCACTTAGGCACTCAGTCTGCTGAAAGAGTGCATTTATGAAAAATAACAATGAATAAATAGGTCTGGTGCACACACACCTGTACTAAAACGAGCTTACCTATATTTCTTTTTCCTTCTGGTAATGTTGCAAAAAAGTCAGGCAGTTAAGTTGCCGCATTAGTTAACCAGATGTTTGTGGTGCCACAAACACTTCCTCAAATTTATCATGGGGAACAGGTGAATGTTCGCAACGTTGCAATGTTTGGAAACTTTTGCGCATTTGGGATAGGATTTTATAAATCAATCTTTGCCAAATATTTTGTGAACATTGGTTGTGCTGGTATCAAGCGCGGACAGGATGTTGTTTGCGCCCTTCAGTTTCCTGAATTTCCGGCTGAGGCAGCTGCACCAATAGTATTCCCTAATCTATATTCTTCCGATTTGCCCTCAAGAGCCCCCTTTGCTGTCCAACACCTCCTCTGTGCACCAGTTTAGCTCTGGCTAATTTACACTCTAATTTTCACTAATCTTTCTGTCACATACCAATCCCAAATACCACGAGGCGTCCCCTGATAAGCAAGAATGCAGCAGCACTTTGAAGTGTGGAGAGAGGTGAGCGTGGCTAGGCACAGGGGAATGTTTAGGGAAGATAAAACTGCCTCTGGCATTACACAAATCCCTAAAAGCAAACTAGCTCATTTAGGTTTTTGTTACTTTTGTTTAATGTTTGTCAAAACATTTTTGGGTAGAATTCGACAACCTCAGGCCACCCAGGCCTTCTGAAATTAAAAACAATTCTGTACATAACTTCACAACTTTCCTCATTGTTTTATGATACATAACTATATATTTACTTGGCAGTTTATGTATTTGTGGCCCATGCACGGTGGACTTTTTGCTGTTAACTCTTATCACTGAGGTAGTAATTAGTTCTGGTGCGGAAAAAATATGGAATGGGTGATTTTTCACCTTAAGCCGTGAAGCAAACTAATTTGCTTACAGGAAGATATACAAGTAAGTTTTAAGTAACCACGTGACTCTTTGTTTCGAATATGGTGTCTGCAGGTAAAGCGGCCATCCACATGGGAATGGGAATTATTCTTATGGACCCAAGCTAGACACCCCTGTGATCGATCGAGGATATGATTGGAACATTTTAAGCCCTCAGGTCATTTAAAAAACATTAGACCAGATCCTTCCCTCTTGTCTTCTCCCTGAATTGTATTTCGGAAAATTCTCTTCGCCCCTGGTGCTGCTCCATACAACCAAAGCATTTAAAATATTTTTGTTTAGATTTCCTACATTTTTGAGACCGACGTGGGGTGGTCTTGAAATGCCACCCTCTCTCCCTGGATGCTATCTTTAGATGAGGGATGCTTCATAAAATGCTGGGCTCGAGCCTCACCAAATGTTCCACATGTCACACTTTGATTGACGAGGTGACCTGCGAAAACAGGTCCCATGGACCTCACAGGGATGAGGGATTCCAATTCGGAGGCAGCGTGGCCACCCAGCAGGGCGAGAGAAACATTAAGTGAGACGGGAGACCTGCTCATTGTGAGAGTGTGTTTAACAGGTATAGGCTGCAAACGTTGCCCCGACACACCCTCTTCGCCTTTATTATGCCTTAATCGTATGCCCTACCACCAGACTGCCTCCCTGAGCTGTACAATGGGGTGTGCAGCGTAATGTGCTTGTTTTGCTCTCTCTCTTGCCCTGGCTCTTATACGTTCTTAGTATAGGGTTGTTACATATGGCTTCCACAATGGGGGTGGGGGCTCAGAGGGTTTTGGATGTGGATAGCAGGAAGGCAGGTATTTTTTAAAATGTATATTTAGCAGAGGGGTTACATGTGTAAGTTGGCTAGGGCGGATGTCAAGTGGCCAGGTTACTTTACAAAAAAATAAAAAAATGTATGCTATTTATAGCTCCCCCATTCCATCTCTGCCCCTGAGTATATGGAAGAAACAGCAGCTGATAATTTGAAGACTGATTCAAGTAGAGAACATCTTGGGAGAAATGTAAAAATGATGTGTGCCGTGGCCATCAGGTATTTTGTGTCCTCCTGCCTGTATCTTGCTTTTCTTTTATACTCGGTTGAAATGCACCTGGCTGGTATCTTCAAACGAGATTCCAGTCAGGTGCATTTTGCACAATATGCATTGTCTTGCATATTTTTGAAGAAAAGTAGTAAAGGGAAATATTTTACAATTTCGAGCCACCACACCTTGAAATTGTTCAAGCTTTTTGTTTTTGTCTGGTCAGAGACGGAGATAATGTTATTACCTGTTTTCTCAGTATTTGATGGGTTTCCCGAGGGGTAACCTTGATCAGTGGTGCACTGAAGCTCCATCAGTCTCCTCATGTGGCTGGTGGATGCACAAGGGCTGTACCTCTCACATGACCATGATGCACAAACACAGTACAGATTGCAGCATCTCAACAAAATGCATAGTTATTTACTGGTAATGGCTACGCATTTTATTCTGAACATTAAGGCTTCAAAGCCACGAAACAGCCGCTACACTTCATGTCTGATGTAGGAGGGTGGAAGAAGGCACCCTTCGCTCATTTTGAAGTGAGATCAGAAATAACCAGCATATGGTTGCTTTTTTCTTATAAGGGCACACAGGAGTTTTACTATACTATCTTTTTTTAAGAACTAAGAAACTTTAAAACTAATTAGACTCTTTTTATAGTTGGTGCTTCACAGGTAAGCAAAATGGTGAGTAAACCAAATGGGCCTGGGGTCGTATTATGTTTACTGTGCACGTTCCCTATTTGCGTCACAGCGCACCTTTCAAAAGGTGCACTGGATGCAAACAGGGCAGTGCGCCATATTACAAAGAATGTGCTACCCCCAGCGCTGCTGCAAACTTGCTCTGCCATGGGGACAGCACATTCAAATGAAATACAGAGTGGCTGCTCAAAGTCACTCTGTGTTTCAGAGTGTATGCAGCATGCCACCTGCACTTTGAAGTGGGGAGAAATATACCCTTGCAGGCAGGTGCAGTGTGACTGCTCCCACCTCTGGGGGCCCATGGGAGCTAATTTCTCCCTTCCAGAAGCCTACCTTTAGTGGGCGCACTGAAAGTGCACCATCTATATGCGGCACAGTTTTACTGCACCTCCTAAGGGCATGCGTGCCCCTGTGCCCGTGTCCATAATATAATTAATGCTAATGGGGTTACCCAGGATCCCGTGAACCTAGGGCATCTAGTGGTACGCAACAACAATTGGTTCTGTAGGGAGTGTTCTATTTTTTCTACAAAAATCAATTAATACTCAGAATCACTAGGGATATGAACAATCAACAGGTATTTGCTGAGGGTTACGCGACCCCCAGTGAATGCCTGGTCGATTGATTCAATTGATTCTTCACATCCCTAGTAATTTGGGGTATTCATTAATTTTTGTAGAAGAAATAGAACACTCCCTACAGAAGTAATTGTTACGCACCACTAAGTGCCCATAATATGGCATGGGTGAAGAGGGAAAGTGATTCCCTCATTTGCATGGGGGCACACCCCCATGAAAACATGGGAACACCCTTGCATGATAGCACTGCCGTTACATGTGCACCGGAGCAATCCATATTACAGAAGACGACGCACAAGTGATTGCGGCCACTTCTGTAATACCAATGTGCTTCGGAGGCGCACAAAGCAGACACACATACTCATTGCACCCCCGGGGCACAATGTATAATATGGCTCCTGGTGGTTATTTGGCATGCAATTCTATGTTTCTATGAGCCCTCACTTCCTCTAGGGAAGTAGATGTCTGGCCCTAAACTGTGAACTGAGTCAGAAAACCCATGTAGACATTCTTGCACTATTTCCTTGCTTTGTCTTGTACCGTGGTGAGTAAATGATCTGGAGGAGATTAACATTTAGAAACTCCTACCACACTCCTTCGAGGCACCAAGCCCACATTTTTTACAATCTTTATCAAAATTGCTTGACTGGACTCAGAGGATGGTGACAAAACTGTAAGCAGGTAGAGGAGCTGAAGGAGGAATTTGGGGCAAATGTGTCGGGTAACTGATTTTGAGACGGGAGAATATCTCTAGATCTTAAGAGGTGTTCCAGAAATCAGGTTCAATGTATTGCAGTTGATGAAAGTGCACAAACCTGCAAACTGGAAGTCCAGCATGCATAATGAAGAAACTAACGACTGGAGGTCTTTGAGATCTGTTAGAATCAGATTTGTGATTTCAGTTGCAATTTAACAAATTGTATCCCAGAGGCACAGTTCGAGTTCACAATCACATTATGCAGCCTCCATGCACTTTAGTATTCTTTATAGAGATACTGTGATGCAAAATGTGTATCAACAGAATCTCAAGAGGGCATTCCCACCAGGGCCGGCTCTAGGCTTATGGTGGCCCTGGGCAGGGAGCGTAGGTAGGGGGCCCGGAAGAGGGGATGGGGGGGGGGGGGGCGGAGCGCCCAGGCCAGTAAAGAGGGGATGGGGTCAGGGTGTTTAGAAGTGGAACAGAGCTGGAGGCCGCCAAATCCCTGCCAGGGTCCACCACGCAAATATGTATCCATCCTCAGAGGATTAATATATTAAGGATGTATATTGGCGTGGTGGCCCCTAGGGTTTGGTGGCCCTGTGCAGGTGCACAGCTTGCACATGCCTAGAGCCGGCCCTGTTCCCACATATGCCTGTGTGAGTGGCACCATGCACACATGAGAATGTCTTTGCCTTTGCATCCAGACAGTACTATAAACCCAGGCTCAGGGGCAGAGAAGCTGTTTGGTGGTGCACTGATTCTGCTCCATATATGAGGTGGCGCACAATCAATCCACGGTACCAGAGGCCGCTCACAGATATCCCTCTGCAGGGGACGGCAGATACTCACTACACTCTCCTGTACCAACGTCCCTGACCACTCTAACATTAGACTGGTCTTCTGGCAGTGAAAACAGACCCACATTTTAACCTGCAGCTCCATCTTTAGCTGATGTGCTCACACCGCTGCAAGAGTGAATTGTCAGAGTTCAAGCAAGCACTGGGGACAGGACACACTGTAATCAGACACGCTATCCTGATCTGCTCTGAGGAGCAAACTGGGACAGTGCATGCAATATATGACTCTGTGCCAAATTCTTGACTGAGATTTAAAGTGTTGACTGTGAGTGCTGTTTGGCCAGCAATGGATTTTGTCATTGCTCCTGGAGGACAGCAGGCTGTGAGGCTGCAGCTCAGCTACCCCCCCATGCTGTCCCTATTTGCAAAGAAGGCGGAAGAAAACGTCCCTGTGAAACACTGTTGCTGTACCCTGATGGTGCAGCCAAGGGAGGTGGTCACTGAGCGCTCACGTACTGCAGTGGCAGAGGGTGCAAGCTGATACTAAAGCAAGCTAAACTGAGGAGAGATCTTACTCGGGTGTCAACTCCTAACTATCAGGCTGCTTGAAGCTCGAGATAGCCCCTCCCACCACCACAACAGCACAATAAGCAAACCAATCTATTTCAGGGGCATTGGAATCAATGAACAGTTCATTGCACAGATGCCCACTAAATTCAGCTGTCTCATTGAGACTGTAACCAGCAGGATGCACCGCTTTAATTGCAAGCTCCCAGCTATCTATACTCAACATATCCTAGGCTCTCTGAGCAATAGACAGATAATAGTTGATAGGTTTCTTTTTACTTCATTCTCTATTGAGGCGCACAGCACTTTTAAAGCAAATTGACTTTAGGCAGTTTATAGCAGGTGTGATTATTACTATACCAATTAGCACTCTTATAATCAACCACTGGAGAATGCAATGTGATGTCAACCCCTAAGGGAGTTTTCACACCACAAAACCAGATTAAGTAGATCTCTGTGGCCAACGTGTTAACTCCATGAACTAATTTAGCAGAGGGAGGGACTTGCCACAAATCCCTACAGGACCAGGTGATGGGCTGCAATGATTATTGATGGGTTTGGAGTGTTTTGAAACTGAGATTACGGCACACACTGCCTGTCAGAACAGAGGTGCTCTGTGATAGGTCGATTGAAGGCATTACTTGATGCCAGAGCGTTTCTATAAATCAGATTTGGCAGCCAGGGGACTTGGTGCGTCACCACCTGAAGTAATCACTGTGTTCCAAGCACAAGTTGCCCACCAAAAACAACTAGCTGTAAATTGGTCGGACATTAGACACATTAAACAAAATTAAGAGGCGACAAGACAAAGTTTATACAAAGAAAGTTTGTACAAAAAACAACAAAGACAACACTGGTGGGTCCTTTTTGTTTGTGTTTGTCTTTTATTCGTGTTCTTCTTCGGAAAACACAGGAGCAGCCAACATGTTTTGCCTTATCACAGGCTTCCTCAGGGCACCTTCACATAAAAAGCATTGCAAGCCAATCCGGGCAAACAACGTTTCTCAGCGTCCATGGAGCACTATACCGGACTCTCATAAATCTGTTTGCTGGTTGTAACTTTGTGCCAAACGTGGCTTGAACGACTGATCCCAAGACTTTGACACTCAACCTCAGCTTTATCATAAGATATTCAATTTTCAATCTTTGTTATACAAATTCATTTCTAATAAGTGTACAACTGGTTTTCCTTTGCAATGTTGCTTGACCAGCTTGGCTTACATTGCTTTTCATGTGAAACTGCCCTGAGGAAACCAGTGATAAGGCGAGCGAGTCTTGTTGTCTCTTAATTTTGTTTAACATTCTATCAATCAGAGCAGAAGTGCAATGCTTGGAATATATGATCTGCTCATACTGATACCAGGGCACCAATGTGAGGACAGGGAGATATGTACTGCAAGAACTTAGGGATGTGAGAGAGCGCAGATCTGAAAAACGTATAAGTGCACCATATTTACAAGCACGTAGTATTAGTTTAAATATAGATTGCACCAGAGTGTTATATTTATAGAGTGAAAATGGTAAAAGTGTTTTAATTAGAATAGAAATATATATGTGTGGAAAACTAATGTAGAAATGCAAGGATGATGTGAAACTCCATGTTCTTCATGTTAAGTGACTATGTGAAGGAGAAACGAAACTCTGCAAACCATTGAAAATGTGTAGGCCCATGGCAATTCACAGTAAACGTATAAGTGCTGCTACACTGACATGAGACGTGGACATAACATTTTTTCCAAGGTATTATTAGTCATAGAATTGAAATATATGTTTTATATAGATGTGTTACTTTATAGAAATGTGTGTTAGTTAGAATACTGTTTAAACACAGAAATTAAATGTTTTAGAGTGCAGAGGCCTGTTTCATGTAATTTAGTAGGCCTGAATAGATAAAGTTGCTTCTTTGATCTGCATGTGCTCGTTAAGGAGAGATCGCACAGAGTACAAGTGAAGACATAGTTTATGACTTACAGATATGGTAGAGGCTGGAATTTGGGGCCCACAGTAGAACGGTTTGTTTGCAGGTGCGAGGAGCCCTAATCAGTCTAGTGATGAATGGGCTTTGTTCAGAGACGCCTGACACAGGCCTGGAGGAGGCTTTAGGAATTTCCTGGGGGGTACCGACCAGCGGAGAAGAAGCCTGGGAAGCAAGGTCAACTTTAATGAAGGGTCCAGAGGAGCACCAGCATGGAATTTGCCGCCAGAACCGATACCACGTGAGGGGCGTCTCTAGGGGCGTTCCTATTGGAAATGTGATTTTGTATTAGGGACAGCACCCCGGGGAGGAGGCAGAGCAGATGATCTGGGGAGCCTAAGAAAGCAGATGGGTAGGCAGATAGATTGAACTTAAGAGAGCGATTCACCAAGAAGACTAAGAGAAGTGCGTGATCTTCTTTGGAAGTCACCACGGCTGACACCTTTTTAGGTAAAGATCTTGTTAAGTAGGGATGTCACTTAGTCCAGTGTAGGGACAGACTAATCTGAATTTTCCTTTTTGTAAATGACTCTTAAGTTGCAACTTATAGCGATACTTGCAACTCTCATGGTATTTGAGATATTTTTGATCATTTCCTTTTGCCGATTGAGAGCATTTCGAGAGTTCCTTTTTATATTGATACCTGTATATCTTTTGAATCTTATTCTGAGATGTTTGTATCTTCAGATACTTTTGGCTTTATAATAAATCTTTAAACTCATTCGTAGTCAGTGGTTCTTTAGAGTGGTTTAAGTTCTTAATTGATTAACCTAGTAGTGGATTGCCTTTTTCTCAATGACAGATACCAACGATCTAGTCGACCTGAATTGGGATCTGGAATAATAACTATAGACCAGAAATCCCGCGTTAACAGTTGGTAGCAGGTAGGATGGTTATCTTCTTGAGGAAGGTAATCTAGACTAGGTTAGTTTACCCCAAGGCCCCTAGACATCGAGAGATGAGCAGCGGAAGAATCGAGTACCAGAGAAGGTGCTGACGGTGCGAGAGAAGCAGCAGTGTCGGAGGAGAGTGAGTATAACAAGGGTCATGCGTGAACAGATTGCGGTGTTTTGTGTTGTATCTGTATTGCAATGTCTTGCGGAGTTGAATGCCTGTAGTGTGATTGAGAGAAGGTTGTGAGCGCGCGCAACCTGGTACTAGTAAACCTGGTAAACGGGTGAACTGGTGAAAAATCTTAAGTTCGAGGTAGAGCTTAAGTGGTTCGGGTGTATCGAACACCCAGGGTAGTTGTCGACCAGAGTAGAGGGGATCATGAGGTACCATTGACCCCACAGGACCGAGATAGGGGGAGTGTAAGAGTGAGTGTGTGAGTAACGGACGCTGGTCGAAAGTTACTGTGTGCAAGTAACCTATCAGAGAGGGCGATTGTCTGGACGTAATCGGAAAGACATTTCGTCAGTTAAGGTGACAACTATAGTTAGGCTGTGGACGTACAGTCGAGGAAAGTGATCGCTTGGACGGAAGTAATCATTTTTCATAGTATGAATGAGACGCATGCATGACCGAGGAGACGAGCTAAGAAAGGAGGGGAACTGCTGCAAAGGGGGACGAGAGACGTCAGCGAGAGCCGCGCTGTGATTGGGCGGTTGGTGTGACGTCGGCTAGAGCCGCGCTCTGATTGAGCGGTTGGTGTGACGTCAGCTAGAGCCGCGCTCTGATTGGGCGGATAGTGTGACGTTGGCGAGAAACCGCGCTCTGATAGGCCAGTTAGCAAGAACAGCGCTGAGATTGGTGGATTGTCACCAGGAAGTAAACAAACGCGGAGAAAAGTAGAAATTGTAGATTTTGATCATGAAGTGCTTTAAATGTTTGAGAGGGATTTTTAAAAGAAAAAGAAGTGACTCCTTTTACGGGGTAGAGGCACCGCCAGAGGGTACACCGGCTCACTATATGGCAACGAATGTTGGTTTGCACACTATAATGTGGATTAGGGATTGGAACAAGCTTACGGAAGGGAATGAGGAACTGCCGTTCCCAAAGTATGGGACGTTTAAGTTAGAGGTGTTACATCGGCTAAAAGCAACCATGTCCTCATTGAAACCTCCGCCGAGACCGACCCAGTTTGAGGCCCTTAATGCATGGGTTAGGGCGGCTCATGACAGAAATCTGAATAGGCGTCAAGGGAGGCTGACGCGATCGGTAAGAGCAGTGCGAGATTCCAAATGGGATGAGGACGCCAAGAGATGGAGGGTACAGGCTATTGAGGTAGATAAGTTGTACCCAGTAAGAGAGGTGGTAGGAGGACAGAACCTTATGGAAGAGGATGAGGAGAGCGATTCGGAGGACAATTTGATAAATAGATTGCTGATGGATAGACCGCCTCCGAGAGTTGGGGAGATAGAAAGTAGAGGACTAGCAAGGGAAGAGGGGGCTGCCATAGAGGGGTATGTACCGCTTCCTATATCGGAATGGACACCTATCAAAGGCGAGGAGACACCTCAACATAGTACAGCACAGAGTGTGGTTGGAAGGTTTGTGGTACAGAAGACACCAACCACTGAGAAGGTTGAGTCTTATGGATTGCCAGATGCTCTCCAAGTACCCGTTACCATAGGACCAATAGTATCGATTTACAACCCTGAGAGAGACAGAGAGGAAGAACAGATACGGTTAGACAGAGAGAGAGTTGAAATGGAAAGGAGAAATAACACAACAAATGCCTGGAGGCAATTGCCAAGGCCAGTAACGTGGAACACCCCATTCGATTCAGCAGTAGGTCCCACGTCAGGACAGGAGGGTCAAAGAGGACCGATGGACTTAAGGGGACCACGGCCGAAATCTTTTAGAGAATTAAGAGCTGACTTGAGAGAATGGGATGGGTCCGCAGAAGCACCGAGCAACAGGTCAAGAGCAGAGGCAGAATGGGGAAGTCGAGGCAACGGGACAGTATCTCACTGCGGGGCTAGCGAAAGCAGTCAGGAGTGTGAGGGTCAAAGTCAGGAGAACAGAGGAGTTACACGTCCTATGGATGATAGGGAACAGCAGGAGCGGAACGGTAGAGGTATCGAGTGTGAAGAGATGTCTCGTCTCTTTGAAAAGGGTGGAGACCAAATGGTACTAGCATATAGAGACAGGTTTAGGTGCGCTCATCACGCACTTGGAGAAGATGTACAACACTGGAATAGAGGGAACAGTGAAAGATCTCGCCATACATCGAGTGGTCAGAGATCACAGGCAAACTGTGAGGAAAGGGGGAGTAATGGGATGTCTAGCCATGCACCCAGTGAAACCAGGCAAGAAAGGGAATGTAGGACCATGAGGCCCAATGGAGTGTTTCACCATCCCCCCCGAGAGGACGGAACCGCATGGGACCTGGAGGGGTGGGAGCATGGGAGGACTCCTCGTAACTCGCCTGAGCCCAGACGTAGGACTCAGAGCTGGGATGGGAGAGATGTAAATGGACCCCCTAGAGCTAGCATACTGAAAGCTGCAGTGAAGGCCAAAAGACTCGATGTTACCAGCTTAAAATCAGAAGTGGATGAGATCATAGATGGTACGTTGGCCTTAGAAAGAATTGATTTGTACGAACAAGATGAGTTGCTGTTTATAGCAAAGGACATTACCCGAAAGGCAAGAGCCATTCATGAAAAACTGTCTGAACTGGCAGACAAGTATATGGTAGATTTGTCCAGAACAAAGACCCTACAGAGTAACCATAGGTTGCAGTATTCGGACCAAGATTTAGATGAGAAGAGAACTACATGATTAAAAACGCACATAAGGGAACTGATAACAGGAATAAGAGTGTGGAGAGATCTGGACAAATGGGAAGAGAGGTGGGCAAAAAGGGGCACTGTCAGACGGAGCACGAGTGGGATGTCTCCAGAAGGGAGGGTAATGCAGATGGAGGCATTTCCTCTGAGAGAAATATCGAATGGGAACTACGTACATGTGCCCTGGAGTAGAGGAGATTTAGCTGCATTTACCAACTCATTTCCGAAGTTAAGGGACAATCCGGTTGAGTGGTACAAGCAGGTAGAAAGGTTTGTGAAGATTTCCAAAGTATTGTGGATTGATTTGAACACATTATTTGACATTGTGGTCCCAGGAGATTTGTGGACAGCATGCAAGACTAGTGTCGAATGGCCAGCTGCAGAGCCAGAAAGGGATGCTGCTACAAATGGACCGGCTGAAATTGTGATGCAAAAGTATGAAAGGGTAATAACTTGGCTGAAAGACAAGGTGCCACCACAAGACATAGATTGGGTAAAAATAGACCGAACAAGACAGGAACCCAAGGAGACAGTTCATGAATTTTATGAGAGATTGCTGAAAACATTCAAACAATACAGTGGACTCGATGTGATGGACCCCAAAGATATAGGACAGTTTGTATCAAAGTTCGTTTTGGGGTTGAGATCTGATATTTGTTTAATGATTCAGCAACATTTAATTTGCTGGCAGAACAGACCACTGGATGAGAGTTTGAGGTATGCAAGGTACTGCAGCGATGAAATAGATTCTAAAGCAAAGAAGCTGAAAGAAAAGCTAATGGTAGTACAGATGCAGTCAGCTGGAAAGGGCGGACAGCAGGGAACAGGGACAATGGGACGGAAATCGAGTAATCAGAATAAGGACAGTGAGGAAAACTCAAGACCTAGAATAGACTTTGCCACATTGAAGAAGACGACAAAGTGCCATTAGTGTCACCAGGTGGGGCATTGGAGACGCGAATGTCCCTATAACCCTGAAAACGGAGAATTAGAAGTAGAGGAGGAAGTTCAAGAGGTTCCAGTTCAAGGGGTGACAGTGCCAAAGAATAAGGTGGCCAAAGGGGGGACTCCGGCTCCACGAGCTCAGTTTCCGCAGCCACCTAAGATTGCAACAGGGGGAAAGGTCTTTAGACAAATGCCTCTTTTCATAGATGAGGAAAAGTGTTATTACATTGACCCTTTGACGGGACAACGTGTAAGCAAAGAAGAGGACTGTACCCTCGGGGCAGTTCTAGAAGTGGATCAGAGAGGACCATTTGTTGAGGCAGAGGTAGCAGGGTGTCCCACGACATTCTTGGTGGATACTGGAGCTACTCGATCAACTTTGAGATCTGCAGTGGTTCCTGATCTACCTATGTTGGGGGAAACAATTCAGGTGGTTGGAGTCGCAAACAAAAGAATGACTAGCCCTTTGACAGAACCAGTGTCAGTGAGAATAGGAAACTACATGAATGAACATCAGTTTGTAGTATGTGATTCTAGTCCTGTGTGTCTGTTAGGAAGGGACTTGTTATGCAAGTTGAATTGCACCATATATTGCACACCTCAGGGAGTGGAGGTACAGACTACAGACGATGATGCGACTTTTAAGGTTGTTAATTCAAGAACATGCATAGAACTGTATCCTACTCTGACTGTGGAGGAACTTCCTTGGGACTTACGCGAGGCAGTATCATCAGAAGTATGGGACTTTACCGGAGAGGAGATAGGATTGATCAAAGGGGTAGAGCCAGTGAAGGTCATGGTGAAACCGAATGTCACTTATCCAAGAACGCCTCAATACAAACTGTCCCAAGAGACGATTGCAGGAATAAAGCCTGTGATCGATTCTATGATACAACAGGGAATTCTGAAGGAAATCGTGGGTAGTCCATGTAACTCCCCGATTATGGGTTTGCAGAAACCTAGTGGGAAGTTCAGAATAGTTCAGGATCTTCGAAAAATCAATGAGATAGTTGTTTCATGTTGTCCAGTGGTACCGAATCCATCAGTGATATTATTTCAGATACCATTCCAAGCTGAGTGGTTCACAGTGATAGATCTTTGTCAGGCCTTCTTTTCAATCCCATTAGATGAAGAAAGCCAGTACCTTTTTGCTTTTAAAATGGAAGATCGCGTCTTAACATGGTGTAGAATCCCACAAGGGTTCACAGATAGTCCTTCAATCTTCAACCAACTGTTGAAGAAGAATCTTGAAAGTCTAGTACTGCCACAGAACTCGGTTCTGGTCCAGTACATAGACGACCTACTTGTTGCGTCAGAAACAGAGGAAGCGTGTAAGACAGATTCCATCGCCCTATTGAATCATTTAGCTGAAAATGGACATAAGGTATCTCCGAGCAAATTGCAGTACTGTCTGACAGAAGTACAGTACTTGGGTCACAGGTTGGAAAAAGGAAAGCGTAAGGTGTCACCAGACAGAATAGAAGCGATAATGAAAATGAGTGCACCTACAACACAGAGAGAAGTCAGGATGTTTCTAGGAATGGTTGGTTATTGCCGACAGTGGATAGCTAACTTTTCACTGAAAGCAAAACCCTTACAGAAACTGACGCACAAGGAGGTGAGTGATCCGGTACCATGGGACAATGAGTGCTTGATGGCGTTCCTACAGTTGAGAGATGACTTATGTCGTGCTCCGGCTCTAGGGATGCCTGACTACGATAAATCTTTTTCACTTTACTGCTGTGAGCGAGAGGGATGTGCTTTGTCAGTTCTTGTTCAAGTTCATGGGAATGGCCGTAGACCAGTTGCATATTTTTCGGCTACATTAGATCCGGTAGCCGCAGCGTTGCCCGGATGTCTCAAATCCGTTGCTGCAACGGGTGTCAGCATTGAGCGTTGTGAAAGCATCGTTATGGGACACCAGTTAGTGGTGTATGTACCTCATTCGGTGGAATTGTTAATGACCCGGACCAAGACACAGCACTTGACCAATAGTAGGCTCACGCGCTATGAGCAAGTTATTCTTGCTGCAGAGAACGTGACCCTTAAGAGGTGCTCTGTCTTGAATCCTGCTACGTTGATGCCACTTCCCAATGATATAGAAGGCGAAGAATGTGAAGATCACGATTGCCTTGATGTGACTGAATTATGCACGAAGCCCAGACCAGATATTGTGGATGAGCCATTGATTGACCCTGATGAAATTTACTTTGTTGATGGCTCATGTTTAAGAGACGATACTGGTCGGTTGAGAGCAGCTTATGCTGTTTGCACCATTACTGGAGTTGTAGAAGCCACTTGCCTGGAAGGAGTACACTCCGCACAGGTAGCAGAAATCATTGCATTAACCCGTGCCTGTATAGCAGGTAATAAAAATAGAGTCACCATATATACTGATAGCCAATATGGTTTCGGTGTTGTTCATGATTTCGGGCAATTGTGGTCTCAGAGAGGTTACATGACCTCCTCTGGTTCGCCAATACGAAATGGAGAATGTGTGCGGCTGTTGTTGGAAGCATTACAGAGTCCAGCCGCTATTGCAATAGTAAAGTGTGCAGCACATACAAAAAATACCGATTTTGTGTCACAGGGAAATAGATATGCCGATGAGGTTGCCCGCTATTGTGCGGAGCATGGATATTCTTTCACAAAAGTGGAAATAGATGGGGCTCAGGAGAAAACAGAACTGAATATGATGTTAGAAACTGTGGACACTTGGGAGGATTTAAGAGTAATGCAAGAGAATGCACCAGAATCAGAGAAACAGGCATGGGAAACAGCAGGTTGTGTAAGAAGCGAAATGGATTTTTGGGTTTCAGCAGATGGAAGAGCAGTGCTACCTGAGGAGTTAGCGAGTCCAATGGCACGACAGATACATGGTCCAGTACACTTGGGAAGGGATGCCTTGCTGAGGGTATTCAGGCAAACTTGGTATTGCCCGAAGTTTAGGATTGCAGCAGAAGCAGTGTGTAAACTATGCGTTACTTGTCAACAGTTGAACGTAGGGAAAAGAACACCAGTTACACAGAGTCACACTGGGAGGTCTGGGGGGCCTTTCAACAGGATGCAATTGGATTTTATTGAGATGCCAAAAGTCAACCGCCTTAGGTATGTTCTGGTGATCGTTTGCTTATTTTCCAAATGGGTTGAAGCATACCCTACACGCAGGTGCGATACACTCACAGTAGCAAAGTTGTTGCTTAGAGAGTTGATACCGCGCTTCGGGGTGCCTGCCTCTTTGGAATCGGACAGAGGAACTCATTTTAACAGCGAAATTGTGAAGATGCTTTGCTCTGCATTGAACATTGATCAGAAATTGCATTGTAGCTATCAACCAGAGGCCTCAGGTATTGTGGAGCAGATAAACGGGACACTGAAATGTCGATTAGCTAAAGTATGCTCATCAACTTCCTTGAGTTGGCCTGATGCTCTTCCTTTAGTACTTATGAGTATGCGCAGCACACCCGACAGGAGGACAGGTCTCTCTCCACACGAGGTGCTGATGGGGAGGGCAATGAGACTTCCTTCTGTCCCAACTGCCGCATTATTGAACATTACAGATGACCTGATCCTGGATTATTGCAAAGGGTTGTCTGACGCCATTCATTCTGTGTCTCTTCAGGTACAGGCTGCAGAGGTTCCGTCTTCAAGAAATTTGTGCCACGACCTGTGCCCAGGAGATTGGGTCCTGGTGAAGAAGCACGTCCGGAAGAATTGTTTAGACGTGCGCTGGAAGGGACCTTATCAGGTGATCCTGGTGACGAACACTGCTGTCAAGTGCAGAGGACTGCCTAATTGGATCCACGCATCCCACACTCGAAAGGTTCCAGCACCCCTGGAAGAAACAGCTCCTCTCACAGACGACAATCCAATTGTGGAAGAAGAAAAACAGGAGGGGATCAGTCAAGCTGTGGGGGTGTCTGAAGAAGTTGGGAGTGCAACAGATCTAGAAGAAGAAAGGCAGGACGGCAATGAAACTGAAGTTGCCACAGAAGGAGAAAGTTGTTGTGACTACGACTCAGACACAGACCAGTACCAGAGTGATCAAGAACAGAGTGTGAGGACAAGAAGTAGGAGAACAAGACGTGGAGAAGTTAGTTGGCCCGAAAGAAAACAAAGGCCGAACTTGAAGCTGACTTCAGAAAGAACTCTTGCTCCTATATCCGAAGACTCAGATCCAGAAGAGAGTGTGCAAGACCAAGAGCAGGAGGGTCCAAGGAGATCAAGGAGAGTGCGAGTGCCTAGCAGAAGATACGCTACTCCTGAGTGGACCTACCTCGCTACAGATGTCCTCAGCGGGACGCAGAACTGGGAGGGTGAGAGAAGTGACCCTGACCAGAACTGACCCAATCATCACGGTGGAAGTAAGGTTCCTGGTACCAGGATTGGAGGTTGAAAGACTGCTGACACTCAACATCGTCTATCCTCCTCGCCTGAGCGGAATAAGAAAATTGATCTTTGAGACAGTTGAATTTCCGTGTTGCTGTTCAAGGTGTCCAATACTGGAGGGAATCCTTCGTATGGAAATATTTGAGCTAGTGGTGGAAGTTCTTGGAACACTCATAGTCTCGGACTATTAAAGACTTTGTAAAGAACTTTGTAAATACAGATTGAAAGATAACCTAGCGCCGAGTGAAAGAAGAAAGAATTAGGGACTTCCCTTTTAGTGGATGGAGAAGGGCTAGAGTTGTCTATTGTTACAGAACTCAGAGACTGTTCTTGCGGAGAGAATTGTCAACTTCCAGTTGTGGTTCAAAGAGAGACATTGTGCAAAGAAAAGAAACATTGGAGTCTAGCAAGAGACTTTGGCTGAGAACGAAAACCAGAGTTGCACTATTTGAGATCATGGAGGCTGGCAACCCGAACCGCAGGGCAAAATGCATAGTAGGCACACTTTTAGTGATAGTGATTTTTCTTATAGTTTTAGTAGTTACTATATCATATGTAGTGGGACATGAAAATGAAGCAAAAGCAAGAGAAGAAGCTAAAAGGGTATCGACACAGAGACCTACTACTGCTGCACAAAGTAGAGCTAACGCAGAGAAGGAGAAGGCTTTGTTAGATGCTGAGGTTAAGAGATTACACACTGATGAATCCCAGGGGAATTTTAAGTCAAATGCTTATGCTAAACTGCTGTACGAATACGTTGATGTCATGGAGGCGAAAAATTGCTATGTCTGCATGAAATTGCCAGCATCGGTAGATGAGGGTATTAGATACCACCATCTTCCATTGACTTATGGAATCACATGTAGTTTGCTGCTGAGCATATTTTATGAACGGGATGGGTTCAAGTATTACTTCTCGAACTTTGATTCCGTGTTGCCAGAGGTGCCAAACTATAAACATCTTAATAAGTGGGATTATTACAAGAGTGAAGACAGGTTACAGAAATGTTTCCTACCATGGAGAACATTAGACACCTCACATGCCCGAAGGAATAATTTGACTTGTTCTGTGTCAGAAATTGAGAAAAGGTTTATAGGGCAGGTGGATACTCGATACAGGAGACAAAAGATTCTAAAGACTTCAGGTCAATGGGAAACAGATTGGACTGACGAAGAAAGAGCAGACAAGAGCAAGGGTAGCAGTGGTCCAATAGCATTAGATCGAGAGAAGAAAGGGAAACTATGTATACATAGGGGTCAAACCTATTACGAGAATGTGTTCGTGGGAGAAGTCAGTTGTGAACATGCTTTCCAGTTAGAATACTATTCTAAGGACTTCTTGAAGGAGATGCAGGTGATCCCCAATGTATATGTTGTTTGTGGAAGAAATGCATATGTGAAACTACCAGATAATTGGTATGGATCATGTTATTTGTCAATTGTCTTCCCGAAAATATATCATGTTGAAGAATTAGAGTCCACAAAGGGAGGAGCTCAAGCAGGAGGAAGGAGAGATGCAAGCTCTGAAGTAATTGGAGACATATTTGGAGCTGCATTTCCTCTTTTAGGGTTAATACTGAATGACATCAAAATTAGAAGGTTGGCAACAGTTGTAGATAGATTATCTGCCAGCACTGCTAGATCTTTAATGCTGGTGGAGGGAGAGATGCAATCGATAAGGGCAATGGTTCTTCAGAATCGACTTGCTCTAGACGTTCTGTTAGCCAAAGAGGGCGGAGTCTGTAAGGCTTTGAAGGTCCAGGAATGTTGCACTTACATTCCAGACAATTCAAAACCTCTAGAGAAGTACGTAAGAAACATTACTTCGATTCATCGTGAGATTGAGGATTTGGCGCAGGTAAATGTGTGGGAAAAAGTAGGACAAGGAATGGGAAAGGTTGGAGGTTGGTTCGCCAACCTGGGAAAGGGTTTCGTTTGGTACATACTGAAACCTATCATCATAATAGTGATTTGTGTAATCACTTTGTGGGGATTGGTGCGACTGTACAAATGGTATAGAGCAAACAGGTTACAGAGATCCATGTGAGAGCAGGGGAGAAGACTAGCTGCGATGCAGGAGAATCAGTACAGGAGTTTGAGGGCTCTAGAAGAGATGAAACGAGGGAAAATTGCAACGACTTCAGTTTGACAATCTATACCTAAATGAGGGTGTTGCGATGATGATGACTACTGGAAGTCATCAAAGGGGGGATTGAGAGAGCGCAGATCTGAAAAACGTATAAGTGCACCATATTTACAAGCACGTAGTATTAGTTTAAATATAGATTGCACCAGAGTGTTATATTTATAGAGTGAAAATGGTAAAAGTGTTTTAATTAGAATAGAAATATATATGTGTGGAAAACTAATGAAGAAACGCAAGGATGATGTGAAACTCCATGTTCTTCATGTTAAGTGACTATGTGAAGGAGAAACGAAACTCTGCAAACCATTGAAAATGTGTAGGCCCATGGCAATTCACAGTAAACGTATAAGTGCTGCTACACTGACATGAGACGTGGACATAACATTTTTTCCAAGGTATTATTAGTCATAGAATTGAAATATATGTTTTATATAGATGATAACTTTATAGAAATGTGTGTTAGTTAGAATACTGTTTAAACACAGAAATTAAATGTTTTAGAGTGCAGAGGCCTGTTTCATGTAATTTAGTTGGCCTGAATAGATAAAGTTGCTTCTTTGATCTGCATGTGCTCGTTAAGGAGAGATCGCACAGAGTACAAACGAAGACATAGTTTATGACTTACAGATATGGTAGAGGCTGGAATTTGGGGCCCACAGTAGAACGGTTTGTTTGCAGGTGCGAGGAGCCCTAATCAGTCTAGTGATGAATGGGCTTTGTTCAGAGACGCCTGACACAGGCCTGGAGGAGGCATCAGGGTTTTCCTGGGGGGTACCGACCAGTGGAGAAGAAGCCTGGGAAGCAAGGTCAACTTTAATGAAGGGTCCAGAGGAGCACCAGCATGGAATTTGCCGCCAGAACCGATACCACGTGAGGGGCGTCTCTAGGGGCGTTCCTATTGGAAATGTGATTTTGTATTAGGGACAGCACCCCGGGGAGGAGGCAGAGCAGATGATCTGGGGAGCCTAAGAAAGCAGATGGGTAGGCAGATAGATTGAACTTAAGAGAGCGATTCACCAAGAAGACTAAGAGAAGTGCGTGATCTTCTTTGGAAGTCACCACGGCTGACACCTTTTTAGGTAAAGATCTTGTTAAGTAGGGATGTCACTTAGTCCAGTGTAGGGACAGACTAATCTGAATTTTCCTTTTTGTAAATGACTCTTAAGTTGCAACTTATAGCGATACTTGCAACTCTCATGGTATTTGAGATATTTTTGATCATTTCCTTTTGCCGATTGAGAGCATTTCGAGAGTTCCTTTTTATATTGATACCTGTATATCTTTTGAATCTTATTCTGAGATGTTTGTATCTTCAGATACTTTTGGCTTTATAATAAATCTTTAAACTCATTCGTAGTCAGTGGTTCTTTAGAGTGGTTTAAGTTCTTAATTGATTAACCTAGTAGTGGATTGCCTTTTTCTCAATGACAGGTACCAACGATCTAGTCGACCTGAATTGGGATCTGGAATAATAACTATAGACCAGAAATCCCGCGTTAACAGATGTTCCAGGATGCATGTGAATAACCTCATCGTGTGCATTTGTGTACCATTACTAGCATAGATAGAGGTGCTTTCCTAGAGCACTTCTGATACTTGAGCTCTTGAAAACAATCATAATGCAAATCAGGGTAGGTGAATTCTTAGATGTCTCTCTACTAGTAGAGTATGAATCAATTCAAAATTGAGACATACTGTGAGAACTTTATGAATATCTCAGTAGTGGGGTCGCAGTGTCTGCTGCAGGTTTGCATTACGAGAACTCTATGAATATTAGGCCCAAGTGAAATTCAAATTATGCTAGTGTCGTTTGTGCAATTCTCGAAAATCCAAGATATGTTTGTTGCACTTAAATCCTGAAAATACACCATTATGCGAATCGTGTAATTTTCATACCATTCAAGGAAAAATATACCACGGAAGTGCAGCAACAACGTGAACAACTAGAACATGAGTGGCTATGGTTTGCACTAATTGTGTTTTCGTACTATTGTTCAGTATGAAATGCATCTTCACATCAAAAAAATGACGAGAGGAGGAGTTTCACACAAAAATTATAGCACTATGTGATAGATTTTTATTATGTGTACTTAGGTGTAATTTTACATAATTTCCCTGAAAATTCAAATAATTACGCGAAAGCAAATTATGTGAATTCTCCCACCCGTACTGAATATCTCAATAAGGAAATATCTAGCCATGGGGCAAGGCAAAAATACTTACTTATTGTTTTTATAGAGAGCAACCCAATCAAGGAGGCAGCAGCATGCTGTACAAAAGACGAATGAGTTTGAGCAGCTCTTTACATATAACCAGCAACATAAAAAATGTCAAATCGTAAATAAGATAGTGTCAGTGGAAATGGTGCACACTAATCGAGGAGCAGAGTGGAAGAGAGCAGAGTATATAAAAATATAACAAGCAAAACAGCTGCTGGCCAAATTAGTGGAGAAGCAGGAGCGGCCTGTGCATGTAAGAGCGGTGGGGAGGGGTGGGGGGGGACTTGACGGACGACGAGGGAAAATTAAATAAATAATTAATTTCCCCTTGTCATCATCTGTCGAGTCAAACCCCCCCCACCCCCCCACCCCGCCCCACTGCTCCCACCTGTACGGTCCATTTTTGTGGATATGGGGGAAAACATAAGCTCACTGAATGGAGCGGGCAGAATAAAACAGTGTATTTGAAAGCAGTGGAAAGACCCTGGAGGGGAGATAATGAAAAGAGTGGAAGAAAAGTAAGATCATGGAGAGGGCTTTCAAGAAGAAAAAGAACCACAAATATATATAAAGAGAGAATGGTTGGCACGTAAGATATGAAGACGTGCAAGGACAAAACGATGGAGGCTGGAACCCAAGCGGGTAAAGATGAGTAAAGGGGACTAATGAGGATAAGTCATAGGGACATTAACTCAGGTAGAGTTGGAGTAAGTGTGTTTTAGCCTTTCTGAAACTGGAGGGTTTCTTTAGCACTTCTCATGGTGACTGGTAGAGTGTTCCAGATGGCAGGAGCTGTACTGGATAAGAACAGAGTGGCATCTTTGCAAGAATTGAATGTTTTGTATTCTAGACACTTCGGCATTCCTCAAGTTCTTGGTTCCACTAGAGATCTTAAACGAGGCTATTGGGCTATCGAGAAGCTCCGGCCCTGGGGGGGGTGAGGAGATTGGGGGTTTAGTGTCAAGCACTGCTGCGCTTTTATTACGAGAAGCCGATATTGCAGCCCTGCCGCAAAACCCGCCCCCAGTAACAAAACAGGCCCCACGGGTAAATAAACACCTCAACCTTCTGGCCAACCAGGAAAATGCCCGGTGCCCACTACTGCCAGTCTTGCCCTGAGGCTTTGTCTCGTTTAGCTAGCTGCATACCCAGGCCTACCAGAGTCTTGTTTCCCCTAGGCCCTCCCAAAGCATCCAGGATACAACGTAATGCACTTCTAAACACAGTTTCACAATCAGTGTTTTTTTACCTTACTGATGATCAAAATGAAGCAAGTTAACATTTACAGTGGACTTCTTCTAAGGGGACCAGGGAGGGAGACCTCCCCCAATGCTTTAGTGCAGCCCGTCCGAACTTGTAATTTCCAGTTTGACAAAATAAGCAACCTCTCAGTTTGTGGGGAGCTCTTTCGATCCCTCATTACTAGATATCAAGGCAATATGTTTGTCAAAACAGAGAAACACTAAGTGAACCCGCTTCTTCTCCTGTTAATGGAACAGCTATCGGTGCTGCCAGTTGAGAACCGATGTACATTGTGAGGGCTCTGCAAACATCTTAATACAGGTATCGCAGAACAAAATTGGAGGGGAATTGTGGGCTGTGAAGCGACAACTGCTGCTATGGTCAGACTATCATGTTTTGTAATTTTGCTCTTTTTTTAAGCACACTATAAAATGCTAACCTTTAGTACTTTTTATACTGCTCTTTGTAAAACCTTTCTAGAAAATGTTAGTCCTTTATACTTGTGTTGACTTATTTTGCTGAACATTATTGCTATTAAGATGTAACTTTTCTAAATATCACCCTTGTGACACCGACACCAACAACCAACACCATCTTGCTTAATGTTCCGCCTTTTCGGCTCGCTCATAGCACCATCAATTCAGTGGCTTAGCTGTCTCTTCAGCAGCAAGTGCAGTGGCACAAGAGCCCAGGGAACTGGGCTGTCTACACCCCGATCTTCCACAACCTGACCTGGACGCAGGGTGCTCCCCCTCCATGAGGGGTGATGCCTCTTTTGCTACGCCACTACATCTATTTTGCTTGAGTACTCTGCATTTCTTTCCAAGAAATCTATGAAACTCCCCACCCCAGGTAAGGTTTTTAACATATGTATTAAACAGAAGGTAACTAATGAATTGACATGAATGACTGAATAAACAAAATAGTTCAGAATTCTACTGTTCTAAACAAAGGTTGTTACTTTGATTTTTAAGACAGAATTGGGTGAAAATGCTAGAAATTTGCATCTACATTGTGAACGTTTAGTGGAAATTTGCCACTACTCTTGAAATACTGAACATTCACCAAAATAAAGTAGCTAAGGGGCTCATTACGATGGTAGCTAAGGGGCTCATTACGATGGCGGAACAATCGCCACACCGGCCGTTCCAGCGTGGCGATTGTTCCGCCATCATCATGAGATGATGGGTATTGGGGCAGACGGAAAGTCCGTCCGCCGCTTTCTGCCAGTAGCAATCGTCACGATTGCCTGGCGGAGCGGTCAGCATGCTCACAATGGCGGCGGAGCCTAGCAGGCACTGCCGGCACAATTATGATGCCGGCGGAAGCCAGCCTTTCCGTGGCGGTTGAACCACCATTGAAAGGCTGGCGGAGAATGTCTTCAGGGGCCTGTTGTGGACCCCCATTGTGTTGGGGGGAGGTGTGGGTGCACAGGGGGGCACCCATGGTACCCCCTACATTTCACTGCACAACATGCTCTTTTTCACATTGTGGCGGTGCTGCTCTCAGTAGACACTGCCACAATGTTAAAGGTGTGGATTCCGACCGCAGCAATAGTGGCCCCATCATATATGCACATGCGGGACCGCCGCATGCATGGCGGTCGGACCCAATCACCGCTACGGCATCGTAATGAGCCCCTAAGTTTGGAGGAACCTGAATGTCAGTGAGGACGCACCTTAAACAATATAGTAGATGTAATGCATAGCCATCATTTTGTGAATCCAACTTTTCCACAGAATGCTATGGGTTGCATTATTATTTCCTTGGAAAAGGAGATGTGGTCTATCAGCTATTTTGATGACATTGAAACAAGGAACCTCGACATAGGATTCTTCTCTTGGAGCATTGTATCAAATTGAGACTGCTTCTTTGACGGCCAAATGCATTTTCATGCTGGGCACCCAGTGTTTCTTCTTGGGCACACAAGCTTTTGCTTGATTTACTCAGCCCTATGTAAGGGTGGCCTGGACGTTATGGGAGCTTCTGCTACCATAACCCACCCTCTTTGCATGCTCCTTTCCACAGGACTGTCCAGTCTGGATACCCGAGTGTCAAGTGGGAGAGAAATATGTATCTAAGTACCCGGACAGTGCAGAAACAGTCCTGCTTGTAGCATTATGAGGCAGTTTCCCAAAATTGACGTACATCTAAAAGTCAGCATTGTTGAGAAAGTGTTGGTATCCTAGAACGCGTGCCTAATCGAGGCCAACCTAAAATGGAAGTAGCAGAATGAATGACAAATTGTATTAACTTAGCATTTTGCAGTAAGGTTACCCTTACTGGGTTACAGTGGGCGTGTTACTTGGCATTAACTTGTTCTCCATTTTCACTTCCAGGGTGTAGATTGTTCCTAATTTGTTCTCCTGATATCCAGGATAATTGTCAGATATCCCAAGCATTCCCTTCACCATTTCATCGGCCATCTGTTCCACAATGAGGAGTTCCAACCGGACTGACACATGGCAGAGGGTCAAAGGGCAGACATGGCGCTACTTTTCACAAATGACCAATCAAATGGAACTTTTAGCTATGACGCTTTTACAAGCGAACGCCAGGCAATGCATTGCAAGCCTGTGCGCCGCCATGCTAATCCGCCGCTATGCGATCCCCAGCAGGACAGTAAAAGTTCTGCTCTTGGCACGGGCAGAGATATGGGGAGACAGGCTGCCCGCGAGAGGAGAGAGTTTCCATCTCCCTGCGGTTCAATCTCAGATGTCCGTTCCAAAAATACAGGGCTTCATCTGGGAGATAACTTTAGCAAACGTTTCAGTGATGAGCGAGTCTCTCACATTTAGGAGCACGAACCGGCTTGTGAGCCTAAGCAGTAAAGATCTGTTTGATTAATGGCAGTACAGGTGCAAAGGGAAAAAAACCTAAGTGTCATTGATTCTATAACCAACTGTAGCCTGGATGTCACTATCATATATAATGTATAGGCGTTAATACCCACTTAATTAAGACCTCAGTAATCAGATTTAGCAGTGTCAGTGTGTGAATTTAAAGATCACCACACAAATCTCCACTGCAGGGGCATTACCCAACTCAGCTTTCCAAGGTAACCTGCCTTGTGCAGGAACCAAGGCCAGCAGCCTTCTGTTTTGCAGCTCCCTTAACTCTCAGTTAGGTCCATATTATGAGTGACAGCTTTTTAGCTAATAACAGTTTATGTGCTGAAAGTTTAGAGTCCTTGCAAGCTTGAGTTGGTAGCAGAATTATAAGACCCAAAATGCAACTTGATGTTGGTTAAAAGGCCAAGACTGGCTGACGGTTCCACACTTGGCAAAGAGCAGCTTTGCAGCTTGTGTGAATCTTGCAGTCTTTCATACCTGCTGCGCTTCATGGAAACACGGTTTAATAAGGGTCACTTAAAAATGGCACTACCAAGCCGAAACACATACTCTGATACCCCAAACCTTACCAAGAATGCCAAAGAAAGCAATAAAAAAAAAAGTCGATTGAGCTCACCTAGATGAGATTAGGTCACACAAGGAATACATGTTAGGTCCGTTCATTTCATGCAATCACGGGCACTTTCGATTCCAGAGCTTTCATGTAACAACATAATGCATTCTGGGGGCTGTAGTCTTAGTTTGCATCTTTGGACAAAATTAGACTAACACAATGAATTCGCAGGTGAAAAGCCTAGGACTAGAAGCACTGTCCATGATGACGTGGAGTGAGGTTGACACCCTGGTTAGCCCACCGATGGAACTCTCCAATTTAGCTAACTACAGGAGACAGAAAAGTATTTTTTTTAAAACTGAGCTAACTACAAGAGACAGAAAAGTGTTTTTAAAAAACCGAGCTAACTACAAGAGACAGAAACGTATAAAAGTGGGTGGACTGCTCCAAATCGCACATGGACACTCGTAAATCTCTGTCTCCATTCAAAGGTAACCTCTATACCTCAAACTGACATACACTTGTCAGACCAGCAACTGAGGTATTCCTGTGTCAGGCACATGAGCCGAAATCTGAACTCTCCAAAGGCCCTAATTTCCCCAAGGCCTTATTCATTAGTAACAAAGCTCCCAGCGGCTAGAAAGTGCTGATAGGATAGCATGAACAGAACAGATGGCCCTATACGCTCTGGACACCATGTCTCTAATTCTGGAGTTTCATGCACGAAACAAATGCATTCTGGGGAATGTAGCCCTAGTTCACTTCAATTTAAACAATCAATGATTTCGGATCGAATATCCTAAACGTAATCTACACTGGGAAAATTGTCAAGTTAATATTTCACTAGGACAGCAACTATGCTCCAGAAACTAAAAACACTGTTGTTGCCTATTCTATTCCACAGGTTGCTCCCAAAGAGATCTTTTACCACGTGGTTTTAACTTGTGCAGACATTTTTAATTTTGAATGGAACTGAGTAAGACCATAAACTACGCAGAGAAAACGTGTGTAAACAAGTTCAAAAGATAGGCTATTTCGTTTTTATACTCTAAACACCCACTAAAAAGTGGTCATGGACTATACATGTAACCACCTGTTTTTACGCCCTTCATACTGCAGACAATACTTGTTATTTCATAACACACTGCATTCACTACAAAGAGCTGACGGGACAAATACCCCCCCCCCCCCCCCGCACACTATTACATTCACATTTTTTTGTAAAGCAGTGGCTTTTGCTAGAAATTTCGAACAACGAACATTTTGGTAACCATGCATTTGTATAAAATGAATCTAAGAAAACATATACACAGTTAAATATGTCAGTTTGGGTCTTCAATTGATTAGGACATATTTGAAAATGCTTTAGATGCCCAGATCGGCTTCCGTTCACTTCTTCTCCTGTTACACATTTTAGTAATTAAATATTTACCATTTTCAGAACGGCATTTTGGCTGGGAGAAACTGAGAAATCCATAGCATGGGGCCAAAAACCAATAAACAGCTGGCAATTAAATACACATGTCACCATAGTGGGCAGAACTATTTTACAAGTCCTAAGCCATCCTTACCAATGTCCATTACAACAAAAAATTAAATTAAGTGCACTTCAATAGTTCAAAGTTTCAGCATTTGTCAAACAGTATGCATACATCCTAACTGCAGGCAGGGCTGGATAGACCTGTCTAGTCTAAGTACCTATATCCCTAAAGTTGACACTTTTATTTTACCATAGTGCCAAGGAGATTGTATCAACGAGGCGGCAATAGGCTCCCAAGGCCCGGGCACTTACCCTGGAGATGGTCAGCGGCATGTTGAAATCCTTGCCCCCTTGCAGTCGGAAGCCCCAGGGTCCAGGTCCGGCAAGAGACACGTTGTACGCCATGATTCTGTGCGTCGGGGGTTAACCTCTCAAGGCGATTCTAAAACAAAAACACGATAACAGCAGCAATGGTCAAACCAACGGGTTTCAAAGAAAATGCTGGAAGAAACGAATAGGACGAGCACAAAGAACACGCACAATTTGGATTATTGTCTTGCCTGCTCAGTCCCGCTGAAGTGACGCCTAAGAATAGCCGTCAGCTGTAAGGCAGACACTGATATCCCAGCTCAGCTGGTGCCATACAAGGCCTGTAACCCAACTCCGGCTATGCGGGGACTCTGTGACTCACAGGTCGGATTTAGCCTCCTGTGAGTGAAGGGGAACCTTTCTAGACTCGCCAATCTCTACCTAATGCCCGCATAGCTCGACTGTTTGCCAAGGGGATGTGCACTGAAAAAAGGTGTCACTCCAGTTTGGGCGCCTCGCCACCTTATTCGCAGGTTCCCAGTACCCACTGTTTACTGTGAAATATGCAGTTTAGCTAATACAAATCTTGAAACTGTTTTCAAAGCAAATCTCTTTTCATCGACACTCTACTGTTGCAAATCTCGATTTTGTGACTGGAGCTTTTGGTGTAAGGTTATGTTACAAAAATTTGAACTGGAGCAGAAAAATATATATATCATGACAAGTTCGGTTTTTTACACTTAAAAGCGAAGCAGTGGAGTTTGCACCAGGGCAACCAAACATTGACTAAAGTGATTGCACACGATTTTCTGATTGCACAGAATAAATGAGTGAATAAAGAAAAAGCACATCTCCAGATTTTAAATGTGTCCAATAGGACGAAACTAAGGAGAAATCTAGTTTATTCTGCTTTGCAAAAAGGAAACATAGACCTAATTAAATTTTCTACGTTTTTATAAACACAGGGTAGGATTTCCTTTATGTTGCAATTGATAGCAAACATTTTAAACTATTTAGCAGCAATAAAAATGAAAAATGTTGCCTGATGCAAAAAAATCTTCCTGCAACAAGGCTGGGGCAAAATACTTTTGCTCTATTACATGTTACAAAACACAACAAATTAATGCAAAACAGATATACCATGTTTTTTAAGTCAATGCAAAGTTTATATAAGATGGACCCAATAAGAAATGTTTGACGGGCTTTCATCTTTGGTGCTGCCTCAGTCTTAACTTACAAAAGGAAATGTCCATTTTCACAGTGCTATTGCAGGAGTGGGCCTGGATATTAGGGACTAGAAACATGACATCTTCACTCAATCAGAATTCTGAGTCAGAAGATATGTAACAATGGATGGCACTTTTCTGAGGCTATCTATTTCCAGGCCCAGTATTTATTATCCCAAAATCCCCATCTCAATTTGGACATAGTGTGCCCCTTTCCTACAAGCAACACACACTGAGACCCTGGCTTGCAGTGTGCTATCGATCAACATGGGGGACATTTGGCATCTTCCAAGAGACTACCCACAAAACAAAGGGTGATGTGGAACACCCCAATCATAGAAGCATTTCGAAATGAAACAATAGGACAGCTTGGAGGATGATGAAAAGGACATTTCATGGGATCTGGAAGGTACCATACTCACACCTGTGAACACTGGGGCCAAAAATAAGGATACATTGCTCTCTGAAGCTGTGACAGAACCAGCAGGTCCCCTATCAGGGATTGTTGCCCTTTCCCCTCCCTCTGGGGCTTGTACCCCGGCCAAGCTAGAGCCGTGGCAGCATAAAGAAGCTCCATCTGCAGCACACCCTGACCCTTCTGCTCCATTCTTATTGGCTATTTACAAATACATAGGGAGGAATACAAAAAGGATTCTCTGTCTCTGTCTAAGATTGAGGTATCATTGCATAAAATGTCTACAATATGGATACTCTTTTGGAGAGGCTAAATGGCATGGAGAACCGGTCTGCGCAATTGCAGGAGTCTGTAAAGAAGACACAGGCCGAAACTCATGAAACAAGGCTTACTGGCATTTCACAGAAGATGGAGGATATGGAAAGTCGTATGTACCGAAATAACCTTTGGATACCAGGTTTTCCTGAAGGACAGGAGGGTGTTGATGCTAGATGATACATTGTCCAGCTATTTAGCCAGACCTTTCAACAATTAAAAGACTGGGACATTGATTGCCAGGTGCAGTGGGCATACCGTTTTCCATTTAAGAAGCCCTCTAAAGGGAGAGCCTCGAAATACCGGTGAGCAATTCTTATCTGTGTGGGCAATTTTATCTTCCGTCAGCTATTACACCAGTTTGCTCGACCGCATAACCCTGTGAAATCCTACGGTGTTGAGTTTTTTGTGTGGTCTGATTTTTGTCATGACACAGTGGTGCTCAGGTGACAGGTGAGGGAGCTGATTTGCTAAACTTGGGGCTATTGCTTCTCTTCCGGAACTGGAACATTTGAGAATCCTCTTCCAAGATCGAACTTTCTTTTGCCAAGACTTGATTAAGGCTCAGGCTCTTTTGGAATCTTGGAAGCAGAATTAACATCTGATAGGCACTGATTTGATTCTTTTTAAGAACATTTTTGTTTATCATATCATTTTCTCTTCTGATATTTTCTAGGCTTTCAATGTCTCTCTTTCTTTTATTTGTTGCATGCTCCTGTGGTCTTATGATTAGGACTCATAGATCGGTGGGGGGGGGGTAGCTGTGGAGCGCTCCAGTGGGTGGTTGCCAAACAGCGATGGACTATAGTGTGACTATTTTGCTTGGTGGGTACTAACGATTCTGTTTTCCCTCGGGAGCTCGGGACAGGCCAGGGCTTGGGGGGCTGGCAGGGGTGTAATGTGTGTTGAGGATGAGGAGGAGGGGGTTTGAAGTTGTGTGTGTAATGGCTTAACAGGGTGTTTTTGGCTATTTGGGTTCTGGGTGGAAGAAAGCAAAATGGGGACAGTGTCAAAAAGGAGTCTTTTGCACGGTGACAGTAGTCTGTATTTTTAATAATTAACGAGATATAAGATTAGTATGGGTAGGTGGGAGTTACATTTGCTTAGTTGGAACATTAATAATCTGAGTTCTACCCTTAAGTGGCTATATGTAAAGGAGGAGCTTTTGTTAATAAAACCTCATGTGTGTCTCCTAGAAACCCATTTATCTCTGCCAGAGATTCAAAATCTGAATGTCTGGGGCTATAATTTATTGGTCGCATCAGACGGGATGGATCTCATATGTGTGTGGCCCAGTTGGCAAGGAATCAAGAGTGGAGGGTGTACAAGTCTAAAAGGGATCACCTAGGCAGGTAGGCCATTGCAGAGATAGGAAAGGACAATGTCCAACTAATGGTGTGTGTGAAGTATGTATCAAACAAGGATGATTCATCACTTTTTAACTTCTTACTATCTGAACTGTGTCAATGGCATACCCCCCTTTTTAATGTGCTGATTTTAACATGCCATTAGAACCCCGACTGGACACTTGCTCTGGTTCGCTGCTAGTGGAATTGCGTATGAAAAAATATTGTGCTGCATCGAGGGAAGTAATTAGCTCTAATGCCCTTATGGATGTATGGTGTGTTTGTCGGGGGTCTGCACCTGGTTATACATTTTACTCTGCATCACACAAAGTCCTTTCTCGGATTGATCAGATAAGATTAAATCCACAAGTCATCTCTATAATTTACGTGCCCTCAATGGTAGGACAAATTCAGATCCTAATGGTGCTAACACCTATAATAAACTCAGCTGTCCTTCCAGAATTGATTATATTCTGCTTGATATTGGATCTTGGAGTAGACTAATTGATATGGAAATTATACAGTCGCAGGATAGTGATCACAACCCGCTTTGTATGGAAATACAATGGGGGCTGGAGAGGGAATCCGCGGATGATCCATTAATGATAACAAAAGATCTGGTCCCATCCAACTGCAATCGCAGGCTTAAATGGAACAGGGTGTCGTGTCAGGAAGACAGTCTACTGTGTATTAAAGACCTGGTGGAATTAGAAACCAGGGAACTTGTATCTAAAATCTGTGCCCAGCAAGTCAATCCAAATTTCAGCCTTAGAGACTCTTATAATACCCTAATGAAGAAAATTGGCTCCTTTTTTACAATAAAAAATAAAGGGGGATTAAAAAACAAGAATCCAGTAAAAGCCAGTACTCTATGGTACACGGTGCAATGTAGGGAAAAGCGAAGGGCCATATCAAATGCTATTAGGAAAAAGGATACTACAGCTGTTCGGTTGGCTAGAAGGGAATATAATCTGTGTATCAAGAGGGCCAAGAGGGAATGGGAGGAGGAATATTGGCAGGAACTTAGGGTCGTAGCCAGCTCAAAAAACCCAACTCTGTTTTGGAACCTGATAAACAAATTAGACAGAGTAGGTATGGAGCCCCTCGCCAACCACATAACTGAACAGCAACGGCACTCACATTTCACAAATTTGTATTGTGGTGAAGATGAGGCAGGCCCATTTGGTAGGGCTCAAGTTAACCATAGTATTGGGGGGTTTGCACCCGTAGAACCATTTACATCCCGGGAAGTTCATGATGCTATTAGGAACATAATCCCCGCAAAAGCGGCAGGCCCGGATGGGCTACCGGGTGATTTATATATACATGATCCCAAGTTATGGTCGGATTTTATTGCCCCCCCTTATGAATCTAATTCTCAACGGTCATTCTGTACCCGACTCCTGGAAGAGTGCGGAAGTGGTCACCATACATAAGAAAGGTGACAGGGATGACCCTGCCAACTACAGACCGATTAGTTTAATCGATGCTATGCAGAAAGTAGTTGGCAGGGTCATTGTAAATAGAATGGATAGATGGCTAGAGGAGGGGAATATACTATCCCACTTCCAGGCGGGGTTTCGTAAAAATGTGGGTACAATTGACCAGGTTTTTAGGTTCTGGGCAATATACTGGAAAACAGTAACTATTATGAAGGGCAATCTCTATTTGGCCTTTATAGACCTTAAAAGTGCATTTGACTTGGTTCCTCGCGAGAAACTCTGGAGGTTGTTGCAGGACATGGGGTTCCCTGGTTACCTCTTGGAGTTTATAGTAAAACTCCATGAGGGCAGCTATGCCAGGATAAGATGGGGGAGACAGGGTCAGCTAACAGGGAGGGTGTCTGTAAACAGGGGGGGTACGCCAGGGCCGTGTGATGGCCCCAACATTGTTCTCCCTCTTTATTAATGGGGTGGCAGACCATTTGAGGGAGTGCAATGCCGATGCCCCAGTCCTGGCAGGGGAGAAAACACAAACTCTCCTCTTTGCGGATGATACCCTCCTGTTGGCCAAACCCCCATCTGGACTACAAAAATTACTGGACAGATTCAGTTTTTTCTGCCAGGAACGTGGGTTGACTATTAATACGACCAAAACCAAGCTGATGGTCTTACCCGCTCCAAAAAATCAAAGAAAACTAACATCACTCTTAATGGGTCATCTCTTGAGGTGGTTGAGGATTTTGACTACCTGGGGATCAGAATTAATAGCAGAATGAAGTGGGATTCCCATGTGGCTAAGATGCTGCTAAACCTCAAGAGAGTCTCAGGCGCTATTCTAAGGAGCCAGCGGAAGTCAGTGAGTAGACCAATTGCCCTGGCTCTTGCTGTCTATGAGGGGAGGGCGCTGCCCTCTGTGACCTATGGGGCGGAATTGTGGGGATGTGAAAATATCCCAGAATTGGTAAGAGCAGAGAATATATTCATAAGGGACATAGGGCCAGATGTAGGTAATTCCTATTTACCGACTCCTAAATACCGACTCATACCGAATCGGTATTTAAGAGTCGGTAAATAGGAAGGAGGCAGATGTAGGTAAAAAATTACCGATTCTGTAAGAGTCGGTATTTACCGAATCTGTAAATACCGATTCGGTATTTCACATTGATTCCTATGGGCCTTGAAGCCCATAGGAATCAATGTGAAATACCGATTCGGTATTTACAGATTCGGTAAATACCGAATCCTGCAAGGGTGCAGGGGGTGTCACTTTGACACCCTCTAGCACCCCAAGTACAGGCATGTGTGCCATGTGGCACACAGACATGCCCTAAGGGCATGTCTGTGTGTCACATGGCACAGGTGTGCATGCACAGATGTGCATGCACACCTGAATTCGGTATTTTACCACCCCATAGGATTGGATGGTAAAATACCGACTCTTAAGGGCCTGTGGCACTCTTAGGAGTGTCACCTACATATGGATTTACAGAATCTGTATATTTACCGATGCGGTAAAATACCGAAGTGGTAAATTTACCGAATCGGTAAATATACCGATTCTGTAAATTCAGACCCACCTACATATCAAAAGCCAAATACCGGTCGGTAACGGCCAAAATCGGCCGTTACCGACCGGTATTTGGTGACCTACATCTGGCCCATAGTCTCCCTCCCTAACTCAACTCCGCTTAAACCCCTTTTCCATGATATGGGCAAACGTTCTATACTTGAAATAGTTAATCTTCGCCCCCTGCTGTTTTGGGTGCGCCTGAGGAGGACCCCAGAACTAGCAAACTATGCCCTGGTTATGGATGAACTTATTGCTCTGAATAGTGCGAATAAAATACAGTGGGTAAATAAACTGAGACAAATGGTTATAAAATTGGGATTGGCTGAATTCTGGATCTCTCAGAAGCCCCCGCCTAAACAAGTAATTAAAAAAATCTATTGGGATTGGGTAGACGCGAAGGAGCAGAAGAACCAGAAATGGGGATCACTGACCAACAAGTTCTTAGAACATAAGCCTACCAGGAAGTTGGAACCATTTTTGGACTTCATTAGAATACCAAGAGATAGATCGGTCTTCCTAAAAATGAGGTATGGGATATTACCCCTCAATAAATTTACAGAAAGATGGAAAGGATCAAGGGCCTTAACTAGTACTTGCCCTTGTTGCCCGTGTAAATCAGAATCGTTACCCCATTTCATGTTTGGCTGTATGGCTTATAAGAGGGCTAGGCTGAGATGGCTGAAACCAGTGTGTATAGAGTTGGGGGTCAGAGATTTCCGGGTTGCCCTACGTATCTTTACAACTGATACAACATCCCTTCTTACTGTATGTGGAGTGGCAACATTTTTATCATGCACCTGGCTTATCCGCACTAGGATGTTAAATGCTAACAAAGTATAGATTTTATATATACTGTTATTAATTCATATCTATTTTTATACTGTTGTACTTTAGTATTGTCATCAAATTCTTTTATAATTGTAAATAATATTTTATTGTCTTTGATTGTATGAATTACACAATCTTATTTATATACGTTTATGATATGACAATATTGAATAAAGTATTACAACAACAAGTCATCTCGGATCGTAATGCCCTATCTGCTTTATTTCATGGAGCTATAGCGCCATAATTGCTGCCCCCTCTAGGAGGTCTTTTGATTGCAATGTGCTGCTGGAGAAGCGTTATCTGAGCCAATGTCGGCCTGTGTGGAAGAAGACTTTCTTATTAATCAAAACACGGCCCCTTCTATGATAGTTTGTCATGTGATGAAAGTATGGTCAGACACTTAGGTACACTATCCAATGGGATAAGAGGAACAGAATTAGGGCAGAGCAGGGTCACACTGATCTTTTGGTTCCGGAATTAGAACATTCTAACACTTTGGCTAACAGTGTCGCCCATGAAGCGGAAAAGATACTGGAGTAATTAAAAATCATACGTATGATACTATAGAAGAAAATCTGAGACACATCCTATCAAAGATCATGGTCTAAACAGGCTCTTTGCTTTGACAGTGTAGAGATGGGCTGGTTTCTAGCTTTTCAGATCAGAGATACGCAATCCAGAAATGCGATAACTAGTATTCGGGATTCGACCAGTCAGGCCCAGTGAGGGTCTATGGTTATTCTAGCTGTTTCAGGAATTGTATGACACTTTATATCATGAGGAGACTCCCCCCTCAGTAGCAGCAGTGAAGGGCTATTTGCAGGGGATGACTTTGCCCCGCTTATCTACCACTCAAGGTAAGATGCGTTGCCTCAGTTAGCTTCAGGAAAAGCATCAGGACCCGGTTCCATTCCTTAAGACTTTAAAAAAACCTTTGCTGATATTCTTGTCCCTAGACTGGAAGCACTGGTCAATTCCTCAGCCCTTTCGCAATCGGTGCCAGCATCTTGGGGGGGAAGCATATTTTTCGATCTTTCTAAAGAAGGGCAAAGACCCTTTGAACTGTGGATCATACCGCCCGATATCTTTAATGAATACAGATACAATAAACAGCACAAACTTAAGCCTCGCTTGGAGCTTTACCTGGATTTTATCAAGAAACCGCGAGACAGATCTTTGTTTATCCAGTTCAGGTTGGGAAACCTCCCCCTCCACGAGTATACCTGCAAGTGGAAGCCCCCGTACCAAACCTCACCTCATTGCCCAATTTGTGAAGGTGTCATGGAAAGTATCGCTCACGTCTTCTTTGTATGCCCAGCCTATGTAAAACCCAGAAAGAAATGGCTTAAACCAGTGTGTTTATTGCTAGGAACCAGGGATCATTCCTGCGCACTGAGAATACTTAAGGCTGATACTAGCACAAGCCTAGTGTGTGGGGTTACCAAATTCCTGAGCTGGGCTTGGCTGATCAGATTAAAGGCCATGAGATGACCCTAGTTTTAGCATAATTTTTATTATTCACAAAGCTGCTAATGTTTAATATGCCTCTTAAACTATTTATTGTAATCCGAATGTTTTTATTGTGTCCTAAGTTGTAAAATGTAACATTTATGAATTGTGGCTTTTATGTTTTGTCTGTGCTTTTATGATATCTTGTATATCGAAATAAAGCCTTGATGAGATACAATAATCTGTACTTGCATTTTGGCCAATCATATTTCTTCTGTCATCACTATGTTAGTTGATGACATGCAGCATGGCTTCATTCTCAGACGGGACACTACTGCCCATATTAACATGGTTATTTCAGTTTTGGATGTTGCGGAAACACAGGGAGAGCCTGTGGGTATGGTTCTTCCTGACACTGAAAAGATGTTCAACAGGGTCTCATGCAGTTTTCCATGGCTGGTCCTGGTATAAATGGGGCTTGGACAGAAGTTTATAACTGCTGTTAGAACTGTATATGCGTCACTATCAGCTCAAATTGTCAGTATTGGGCACATTTCAGACATTTACAGCCTCCAATGGGGTACTCGGCCGGGATGTCCGTTGTCCTCTTTACTATTTGCCCTATATTTGGAACCTTTTATCCAGAGAATTAAGTTTTCCGGTATCATTCCCCCGCTGCGCCTTAATCCATTTTTGGGCAAGGTGATGGCTTATGCTGATGATATTGCCATTCTCTCTTCATTCCCCAAGCTAGCATTCATTTGTATTGAGGCTGCGGCTACTACTTTTGCTACAGTCTCTGTGTATAAACTGAACATCGGTAAACCCAAGTAATAACTAGCTGTGCATTAAGGGCCTCTAACCCCTGCCATGCACAGAAGCACCTACTTAGGTGGCCACATCTACCCATACCTGAGGGACACAATTGACTTTAATTAGGAGGGATTTTATCATGAATTGTTGACAGTGTTCCAGAAATCGGATTAAGCTCCATTTGGTACACATTAGTCGCTGAAATTTGATTAAAATGGTCATTTTGTCCCGGTATCTTTATCTGTTTCATGCCATGAAATCCCAAATGCATCATCCCAGATGCATCATCCAATCTCTCAAGGAATCGCGAAATGGATGCTTGATGCATCTGGGGGTTCGTGAATAAATGGACCAAGACGTTAGGCGGAGGAGTTCAAGTGGCACAAGATTTTCTTCACATGTCACGATTTAAGGCTAATTTTTCAAAGATCTTATATGACACATACTGTACTCCTTATAGATTGTTTAACATAAGCCTTCGGGCAACATCTGACTGTTTCCGTTGCTCAGCACCAGAGGTAGATACTATTCATATTTTTGCTACTTGCCCATCTCTTGCTTTATTTTGGGCTTCAGTATTTAATAATTTAAATATGTGTTTACAATGGGAACTCGATTATGATCCGAAGTTCATTCGGCTGGGTTACTCTAGCTCTATTTCGCACAATCTGGCTTCAATTTACCTTTATGCTATTACAGTGGCTAGATTGTGTGTTGCTAGGGCCTGGCTACAAAGCGAACCACATGATTTCAGATTCTTCTGGCACGAGTTCATTCATGCCTGTGGCTTGGAATGTACGATCATTTATCATAACCGAAAAAGGCGATAGTTGAAAAAGCTGTGGGACCCGTTAGGGAGGTCTTCGCTCATTGTATTCCTGACTGCCTCTCAGGAATTTTAAATAATCTAGACTTTGTATAAATTGGCCACTTGAGGAATGATGTGTTATGAAACTGCACCATTGGGTTTCTCAAACATTTCTCTTTTTAGATAATTATTATTATAATGATATGTTATTATTGTACGGTGTAAGTCATTTTGGTTTTTAATGCTTTTCCCCCAAAATCCACAACTAAATAATGCAAAACAGATATAGCATATTTTTTAACGTCAATGCAAAGTTTATCTAAGATGGACCCACGAGGAAATGTCTGAAGGGCTTTCATCTTTGGCGCTACCTCAGTCTTAACTTACAAAAGGAAATGCCCAACTTCACACTGCTATTGTGGGCGTGGGTCTGGAAATGTAGGGAATGTAGACTGTGCCCATACATAAGTCCTTAAAGGTCTGTGCATATAGAAATATAAGCGTTATGATTTGAATATCATTGAAGCCAAAGTATTTATTCTTCAAGTCAAATTAACTAAGCATGGAGAGAACACTTAAGTACCCGATACATACCCCACCGGGTGAGTACTTACGTATGGACACCGTCTACTACCCAGTAGACAAGCACTTTGACATTTATCAATTGGAATATATTCGTCATCATACATTTGTCTCTTCCTTTAGAGTTATCCTGGTGATACCTTTCCAGATCACATATTCGAGACAAACCATACAACACCGTGTTTTATCATTGTTGGTCACTTACCACAGCTGGTAAGTTTACACTCAAACAATAACATTAAAATACATAGTTAATATACATGGGATTAAATGCTTGTATATCTCTTTACAGCTTGCCAAGTGTAATGCGGGCCTTGATGATGTTACCACAAGTTAACTACTGTACGCATCCTGGATTGTAGGACCATTGCCACAATCCACTGGTATGTCACAAGACCATTCTCTGAATACTGTTAATAGAACTAATACTCACTGCACTTAAGAGATGAGGTACATGATTCTTTCATCTCTAGGTGACTCCTATACAATACAGTCCTGATGATTACCTTTATCTAAATAATTGTTATTGTTGATTGAAATGTCGGCAACTTCTACAGTAAACTGTTGTTTAATTTGATTGGGGATTTCAACACTTCAACACAGAGGGCCTTATTAGGATGGCGGACGGACTTTCGTCCGCCCGTCACCCTAGCGGTGCTGGGCCAGCCCTCACTGGTGCGGCGGTCCGCACATGCAATTAGGATGCCACCATCACCGTGGCGGTGGCATCCTCAATTCCCAGCATTGCGGCGGGTGGTGCTCACAGCACCGGCCGCCACAATGCTGAGAATGCACTGCGTGCATTGTCATGCACAAGGTGACAGGCACTGCAAGCTGCCTGCCACCATGTCCATGACAATGCAGGGGGGTTCCATAGGTACCCCCCATGTGCACCCCCAACCCCCCAATACCCTGGGGGCCTGCAACGGGCGCCGCAAGAGAATTCTGCATGCCTTTCGGCATGTTTCCGCCCCCATGCTAATATCGATGGCGGTGTCCAGCAGACACCGCCACCATATTAAACTCTTTTCCGCCAGGTCGACTTGTCGACCAGGCGGAAAAGCGGCGGACCGTCTTCCCATCCGCGTGGTCCCCCACCATAGTAATATGGTGGGTGGGAAATGGGTTGCGGGCGGGGACTTTTTGCGGGCGCATCACCTCCGCCATACGGGTGGTGGCTATCCGCCCGCTATAGTAATCACCCCTAGAGTGTTCTCTGTTGCATCCTAATGTCTCTATCAGTCACATTCAGATACTTGCATTATATATAACACTTGCACAATATTTATTCACTTCATCACTTTCACTGCGCCATAACCCAAATAGGGGCCCCTTCTTTGGTATAGATACTTGGAATTGCTAAATTGATTCTTGTTTGTAAAAAGATAATTTCTTTGTGAATAATAAAATAAATGTATGAATCTCATATTAAACATCCCAGGGTGATGATCAAATGAAACCGGGAATTAGTGCTTAGCATGTGAAAGAATGAGTGCCAGTGCCCAAAACTATGTTTAGAAGTCGCTGCCGGCGCAATTAAATAAATACAAAACTTCATAGAATGGAATTCTCCTCATGCCTCTTGAAACGACTACCGGGCATGTCCTTCCCCTTTATATCACTCTTGCAGGTTTCTGCTTTCTCCCTTTGTGACAGTTTTGTTCTGTATTTTTCTTTTTCCTTTTTCCCCTTTGTGTGTGTTTCCCCCCTCTTCCAGTCAGGAAATGTCTGATGAAGAAAAATATGTGCGGAACCCCAACTGTAACTGCCTGTGGCCCCCACCAGTAGCCACTTGCTCAAATTAAGCACTGCTAGGTGTGGAGCGTAACAATTTCCTTTAGAACTCAGACACTCACTGAGTAGCTGCAGTGCTCTATAAATCCCCCTAATAATAAAAAGAATAACTGTTGTCTTGTGACTGCAATACTGTATTGCACCTTAGCTGGATGACTGTAAGAAATAGTGTCTCTAGTTATCAGTAGTTTGCAAGTAGGGATCCACACTCTAATCAGGGTAAGTGTAGTGCACACTAAGTTTACCTGTGCTCATGTGCTCATCATCAGGTAGCTTGGTACAGAGCAGTCAGGCTAAACAAAAGGCCAATGTGTAAAGTATTTGTGCACACACACACTGTAACACAGTGTAAACACCACAAAAGTAATCCCCACCAGTTTAGAAAAATAGCCAATATTTATCTGAGTAAATCAAGACCAAGACAATAAAAATCCAACATACACAAGTGAAGATTAATCCATAAATATTAAATGCAGTCATAGTGTTCAAGAAACAACAACTCCCACTGGGGTTATTTGATCGCGATTGACCGAGACAAATTCACAAGTTCAGTCTGACCAACATGGAGTGCGGGCCCTTTACAGGATTCGCACAGACCCCAATACAGTACTGTTAGACCTGGGACCATTGGTTTGGGTCTCCCTTCCATTTTCTGCTGTTGCCTCTTATGTTTTTGCTGGTTTTAGAAGCTTTTGGGCACTGTGCCACGGCTATCCAGTGCCACAGTGCAAGAGCTCCCTATGGTAAATTGATGTTTGGATTAGTGACTCCATGATTGGCTTGTTTGGTTTACTTGTCAGACCCTAGTACAGTGCACTGCATGTGCCTAGGGCTTGTAAATCAAATGCTGCTGGTGGGCTTGCAGCACTGATTGTGCCACCCACCGGAGCAGCTTGTAAAGTGTGTCTCAGGCCTGCCCTTGCAGAGCCTGTGAGCAGTCTGGTACTGCCATGTTGACTTGGCAAGTGCACCCACTTGCCAGTCCCTAATCCTTCCCTTTTCTTCATGTTATTCACCCCTAAGGTAGGCCCAAGACATGGGTGCATTGTAGGTAAAAGGTAGGACATGCCCTGATGTGTGTGGTATGTCCTGATAGTGAATTACAGCCATTTTTGTTTTTCACTATTGCAAGGCTAGCTGTTCCCCATAGTCTGATTATAACATCCTAACTGACTTAGGGAACTAGGTAGAAATTCGAGTCTAGTATCCATAAACTTAGATTGATAAAATACATCTTTTAGTGAAGTTGGTTTTGACATTCAGTGTTTGGAAATACCACTTATAGAAAGTAGGTATTTTCTTGCCTAACCATCTAAGCCTGTCTCTGCTAGGTTGTGTAGTCCTTGTCTGTTTTTTGAGTGTCAGGGGCTGGGGGGCTCCAGGAAACAGGGTGACTCAGCACAGGGCTGAATATACCTATCTGCATGTAGATTGGTGGGAGGAGTTGCACCTGGGCCTGAATAGGGCTGTGTACCTGCCTTTCACAATGCTGGCTCCACCTCCTGTGGTGTGTCTGATGACCCTGGGCCACACGGTCAAAGGAAAGAAGGAGTCCTGTAAACAAAGTGCTCAAGGACAGTACAGAACTGGTTTGGACTAGGCACAGACACTCTCTGCCTTCAGAGACAAAGGAAATTGGTGTATACAAGTGGGAACCCAGACCTCAGAACTTTAGTTCACTTCTGGGAATCAAGACGACCCCTTCGCTGAGGAGAAGAATCATGGAACTGAAGGAGGAGACTGCCCTTAAGCCGCGTGTTGTTGGGTTGGCCTGCAGTGGTTGCTTCATTGTCAAAGAAAGGAGAAAAGGGCTGAGTGTGCTTTCATCATCTTGAGGAAGATCTCCAAGGGCTTGAACTTGAGCTTGCCTCCTGCCTGAAGTTTCAGGGATACAAGACTTCACTTCTTCTGCTTGCCTGCATCTAGAACTGCGATTTTAGCTGCTGCAGAAGAAAATTGCAACACCGACGCCGGCCAGCGATGCCATCTTCTGCACTGAAGCCGTGAGCGCTGCTCCGACTTGCACCGTAGACCCGCCGCCGGCCGCCGTGACACATTGACGCCAGTGAGCGACGCCATAACCTGCCCGAAGCCGCGAGCGCTGCTCCGACTTGTGCCGTGGTCCCAATACCTGCTGCTGGGCCGCATCGACTCCGAAGCTGATATCGACATTGCGGAGTCGATCCTCGACGTGGAAGACCGAGAGTCCATCGACAGCACGACATCGTAAGGAACCGTGGTTTCGGGGCCATCGTGATGTCACCTCCCCGACGCAGTAAGAAACCGTCGTCTCACCTCCCCTGCGTTGCAGTAAGGAACTGAGTCTACTTCTCCCCTGGGGTCGTAAGGAACTGACGCTGCGCAGCGCCAACGAAGCCACACCTCCCCAACGCCGTGAACTGTCTTGTTTTTTCATCGCTTTTCCAAGGTCCTGTTCTTTGGGGGTCTGTTTGAGTCCAGGTCCGACGCCGCGCACCTCACGGTCGGCGCCGTACCGTGGGATTTCTCCTGTCACGACGTTGTAATAAGTCACGTTGGAGTTATTGGTTGCTAGAGACTGATTTTAGGTAAACCACCTATTTTTAAGTCTATTTTTGAGTACAGTGTTGTGGATCTTTGTCATTTGGTCTTGTGTTAAGTCTATATAAAAATACTTATTTTTATAATACAACCTGTGTGTTGTCCATCTGTAGTGTTGTCACTGTATTACTGTATGTGTTCACAAATGCTTTGCACGCTGCTTCTGAGATAAGCCTGCCTGCTCGTGCTAAGCTACCAAGGGGGGTGAGCAGGGGTTATTTTAGGAGTGTAGCCCCTTACCCGGACTAGACGCAAGGGTCCCTATTTGGTCAAAGGTACCTACCTCTGCCAATTAGAGACCCCCAAATCTAACAAGTACATTGGAAGTGTTACAAAGTCAAAGATGGTGCGATTTGCAGAGGAGGTGAGGCGTCGTGAAAGCATGTGATGCATTAGTTCGGTGCTGCTATGCAGGTCGTTGGCACGTTGGCGCTCTGGGACAGTGCGTTGCGCAAAGGAGGTGAGGCGTCTCTGTAGCAAAGTGGTGCGTCAGTTCCTGGAAGTGGCACAGGGTCATTGAGCCGCTAACACCCGGGGACACACGGGAGGTGATGAGTCGGTTGCAGGTGCAAGACCTCGGGTCCTGAAGACACGGTAGTTTGATGATGCATCGATGTCACAGCGTGGTGCGCCAATTCCATGGCATCAATGTCAAACCACCAGGCCACAGGCGCTGCGTCGGAGTCGTAGCAGTGCATCACGGACTTCGGTGAAGCAGTGTTCAGCACTCACTTAGCGGCAGTACATCAGGGCTTGTGTTGTAAGTCATAGTCATTGCAATGCGTACTCAATAAGCGGGGACTACGGCTTCGGTGCAGGCGGGGTGATGCATCGATTTCGCAAGGATATGCCAGTTCTGAACTGGTGCTTGGAGTCGATGTGTCGATTTCTTGGTTGCAGAACTAGAAGCACCTCCAAGCGTCCAAAACTGGGTTTGACACCACTTGACTGGCCAGGACTCACATCAGAGAAACCCATATGCTGAATGCAAAATGCAATTAACATCTTTGATGGCCCTGAGACTTCCCACAGGAGGCAAGCCTAACTCAAGCCCTTGGATAAACTTTAGAAAGCAGGAAGCATAGAGCAAAGTCTGGTCCTCTCATTCCTAGGCAAGAAGCAGCAGACAGCAGGTCAGCAAAGCAAAGCAAGCAGCAAAGTGGCAGCCCAACAGCTATTTTCCTGGCAGAATGTCCTCAGTCCAGAAGTTTTTCTACTGTTGTGGTGTCCGAGGTCTAGTACTTCTACCCATTTTGGCCTTTGAAGTAGAGAGACTTCAAATAAAGGTCTTTGTAGTGCAAAAGGGGCGCATAGTCAAAATATCGAATTTTAAATATCGACCTACACTAATATCGAGTTTTTAATATCGTAGGGACAGAATATCGAAGTCAAGAATATCGTTGATCATAACATCGACTTTAAGGTAAGTAATATCTATTTTTTTTAATATCGAAGTTAGTAATATCGAAGTAAATAATATCGGTAGCAAAAATTTTGTTGTGAATGTTTTTTCATTATTTTTAAATATATGTTTTGAATGTTTAGAAAATAGTCATTTTTTTAAAGTAAATATTGCGTTTTAGTATCAGAGCAGGTTGTGGGTTTATAGGGGAATAGAGTGGGAAGTTATTTAATTATAATTAATTAATTCATTAATATGTTTTTATTTATTGTTATTGTTAATGAATTTATTGTAAATTTGTTATTCATTGGTAATTCAATTTTATTGATTTATTAATTGATAATTACATTAATTATGTTGTTTTTAATGTGCAGCGGGTTGTGGGTTTGTAGGGGAATAGGGTGGGAAGTATTTTAAATATAATGAATTATTTAATATGTTTTTATTTATTGTTATTGCTAATTAATTTATTGTAAATTTATTATTATTTGGTAATTAATTTTTATTAATTGATTAATTGATAATTAAATTAATTCTGTTCTTTTTAATGTGTAGCAGGTTGTGGGTTATAGGGGAATAGGGTGGGAAGTAATTTAATTATAATTAATTAATTAATATGTTTTTATTTATTGTTATTGTTAATTAATTTATTGTAAATTTGTTATTAATTGGTAATTCAATGTTATTGATTGATTAATTGCTAATTACATTAATTATGTTCTTTTTTATGTGTAGTGGGTTGTGGGTTTGTAGGGGAATAGGGTGGGAAGTATTTTAAATATAATTATTAGTTAATATGTTTTTATTTATTGTTTATTGTTATTGAATATTAATTTATTGTTAATTATTTTTTATGACATGTTTAATTTACAAATATATTAATTATAATTAATGTATTAATAATTGTTATGTATTTCTATTGTTAATTAATTTATTGGTAATTAATTTTTACTAATTGGTTAATTTAAAATTATATTAATTATAATTAATGCATTATTAATTTTTATTTATTGTTAATTAATTTATTGTTAATTCATTATTATTTGGTAATACATTTTTATGAATCGATTAATTGCTCATTAAATTAATTGCGTTCTTTTTTTATCTGTAGCGCGTTGTGTGTTTATAGGGCAAACGGATGGGAATTAATTTAATGTTATTTCAGTAAATATTAATTTATAATTTAATAGGTATTTATTAATATTGTTTTGTTAAATAACGATTAACATATTATTTATTTGAAATAAATAAATGTATAAGTATGTTAATTGAACCCCTACGCTATCCTACATTTTCCCTATTGCTGCACTCACTGGAGTTGGAAAAGTAATTTTTACCCCTTCGCTATCCAACACTTTCCCTACTGTTGCACTCACTGGAGTGGGAATAGTAAATGTTACCCCTACGCTATCCAACACTTTCCCTACTGTTGCACTCACTGGAGTGAGAATAGTAATTTTTACTCCTCCGCTATCCAACACTTTCCCTATTGTTGCACTCACTGGAGTAGGAATAGTATTTTTTACCCCTCCGCTATCCAACACTTTCCCTACTGTTGCACTCACTGGAGTGGTAATAGCAATTTCTACCCCTATGCTATCCAACACTTTCCCTACTTTTGCACTCACTGGAGTGGGAATAGCAATTTTTAACCCTCTGCTATCCAACACTTTCCCTACTGTGTTGCACTCACTGGAGTGTGAATAGTAATTTTTACTCCTACACTATCTAACACTTTCCCTACTGTTGCATCAACTGGAGTTGGAATTGTAATTTTATTTCCTCCGCTATCTAATATTTTTTGTATTATTTTAGCTACTGTACTGTATAATACATTTTACAAAAATGAATTTCTTTTAAATTGTTACATATATTTATTTAATTTGTAATTATATTATTGTTTTATGTGTATAGATGTATTTATAATTAATTTAAAATACAATTGATAAGTTATTAAAATAAATATTAAAACATATTAATAAGTAAGTATATATATTATATGAATATGTTTAATGTATTTTTTAATTATATATATTACTTATAATCTTTAAGCATTGTAAAATATTTTTTACTGTTTCTTTTAATTATATGTATTATTTACTTTATTTTACATTATTTTTTTAACTTAATAAAAAACAATATTTTTAACAACAATATTTTTGACATCGATATTTTTCTCTCGATATTTTTGTACTTACCATAATGTAGATTGCATGTCGATATTCTTGACTTCGATGTTTTTGCTGCAATATTTTTGTAGGTTGATATTGTGACCTTCGATATTTTGTCAGTGATTCCTTAAAAGGCGCTGAGCTTCCTGGCCCTGGCTCCAGTCACACCACAGGGGGTATGTAGTTCTTTGTGTGGGGACAGGCACAGCCCTAATCAGGTGCAAGTGTTGAATCTTCTCACCACTCTAGCTCAGGAAGACTCATCATAAGAATATGTTTTGGAGAATTGCTCTTTAAAAATACATTATTATTATCATAGAATTAAATATAATAATGATTATTTAATCAGCTCTAGTACACAGCGGCACACCTGGGTTTTATTTGACCAGACACATATTACAGTGTTACATAAGGGAGGGTCAACGAGGAGAAATATCTTTATTACTGCTTGATTTTCCTTTTTCTGTGTTTGCTGCATTCCCCAGGACAAATAGAAAGAGGAAAAAGCCTCTTCTGATTGTTTTTAGGAAGGAAGGTTTCCCTTCTCGCGAAAAAATAATCATCCCCGCAGCACAGGCACCCTTGCACTATGGTGTAAAGGTGCCTGGTTGGTGCACAGCAGCCCATTGTGCGCCGACGCAGGGTAAAAGGGCAGGGATGCAATGCCCCATATCTGAAAAATGCTGTGCATTCATGTCCTTTCTTTTGCCCTGTGACAGTGCAGCAGGAAGGCCTGCAGCACTGCCCTACGGCAAAACCTCATAAATGAGGTCCCTTGGGTCTTAAAGTCAAGCAAGATAAGAACAAGGAGGACTGGCTTGAGGACAGAAATTGTTCCCCAAGAGACATTTTCTGCTAGAGCCAATCACCTGTGAGGAATTTTCTGCATGCACAGAAAATAATTATTACAATTCACTGAATCTCATTTCTTTCCTGCAACTAGCAAACAATATTATTCTGTAATTTTGCAGTCGTAATTGAAATTACTTACACCCCTAGTACAGCAGCAATGTATTTTCTAAGAATAATATTGTAACAAGCAATTAATAAAAAATAAAAATTCATGCAAGCATGCAGGTCGGTAAAAAATTGTCATTAAGAAGCTTTTCTTAAATCCTACAATACAAGAAAAGCTCAAAGTAATTAATCCTAACGTTTCAAAATTAGATACTATTTAGATAAGGATATGCTGAAAATAGAGATGTATCACATATATGCAACAGGCTTAAGGAATGTCTGCGAACTTTCCAGAAAGAGATCGGAGGACAAGCATGAGATTGTTTTTGGTTAGTGTTGTATAGTTTGGCAAATGTGGGAGGAGCATACATTATCGTGTATTAAAGGTGTCACAATGGTAAAAGCACAAACAACTGAATATCACAGAAGCCAACCAATACAATTTACTTTGGAAATATTATACATAAGGAATGGTACCTACTGCAGTTAATGTCGCCAAGATAAGTTTAACTGCTCCATCCATCTCTGCGCTTGTGTTTTGCCAAAATAACTTTACATTGTTCAAATATTTTATTGAGTATACGGAGTATAACACAATTCAATGAAGAGAAAAATAAATACCCACAAAGATGATGTTATAGTTAATAATGTAGATAAAAACGCCGTTTACCAAGATATATTTCTGATAATGTACTGGGGTATATCTAATAGATCTGCAGTTCTGCTCATCATTAAAACACTAATGGGGGTCATTAGGATGACGGGCGGACTTAGTCCGCCCGCCATCCTATCGGTACTAGGGACCGCCCGCCATAAGGGCGGGGGTCCCGTGGGTGGTATTAGGATGAGGCCGCCACAGTGGCGGCCGCATCCTGCATTTATAACATTGTGGCGGGCGGTGCTCTCTTCACCGCCCGCCACAATGCCATAAATGCATGTATGCATTTGCATACACAATGCGGCAGGCACCGCGCCCACCCCTCCTTCACTTTTGGGGGCCGCAGGGGGCCCCCAAAGTGAAGACCGCATGCCTTTGCGTGACGGCATCGCCGCCACGGAAAGGCACCTGCCCAGGCCCATCGTAATATAGCTGGCGGTGTCTAATAGACACCACCACCATATTATTCCTTTTCCGCCCCGGCCGCAAGGGGATCAGGGCGGAAAAGCAGCAGAGGGTCTTTCCGTCCGCCGAGGTCCCCCCTGCCTTATTAATATGGCGGGGGGAAACGAGTGTGGATGCCGGGCGGATGGCCCCCGCCAGGCTGGCGATGGCTACTGCCAGCCTGGCGGGGGCAATCCGCCCGACATCAAAATGGGCCCCTATGTGCTCTAATACAAAGCAATAGAAAAACACAGGCTATACAAAAGAAGAAATACTAAACTATCCTGATACACTCGTTATCAAGATCGTCAACTTCCATCAAATATTGTTTGGCGTACAGCTACCTACTCCCACAAAAAATGAGTAAGTAAAGCCACTGTTGAGTTCCAATTTGATGCAATAGGCGTGACCTCAAAGAAATACTCAACAGATCGGTTTCAGCAGGTAATGCAGATGTGAAGGCTCATAAATATCGCCTATTTTTCCCCAAAGTCTTTAAAAAAATCCATTACAAAATTACGGAGAAAATGAGCCACTAGCATCTTTACATCTCTGGTAATGGAAGCATTTTATTATTTCATTTTAAATGTTTTGTTAGGAGCAGATACGGCACCAGGTGTAAGGGAAACACGTTTGGGATGCTATCAGAGGAAATTACCCTTTGACATTAGCAATATAGTACTTGACTCACACAGGGGCGTAGGAAGGGGGTGCGGTGGGCGCGGGCCGACCCGGGTTTCATCACTGAGGGAGGTGACAAAATGGCAAAAATATGTGTTTTAAACACATATTTTTGCCATTTTGTCAAGCCGGGGAGACAAGAAAGTTTCCGCACCGGGTACCACCTGACCTTGCTACGCCACTGTACGCAGAAAGAGTGGGTGCTGGGACAGAGAATGGTCACATGCATGGCTCTGGAGCGCATGTGCCCTTCCCTCAAGTTCCACAGTAATCTGTAATATTGTGATCCCCTCCAGCCCACACTATGATTTGCATTTATGCAGAGACCCTTCTGTGATATGGACAAATACCCAGACCAAGAAACTGTGGTTTGAAGGGTACTCAAAGTGCACCTTTATTTTTAAGAGAATGGAGACTATCATCTCATTGGGCTGTGGAGGACTGACAGAGGTAGGCGAGAAGTGATTTTGGTAGCAGGCAGATATTTTTTACTGTCAGCTTGGGAGAGCAGCCTACTAATTTCTCCAGTGTTTTAAATTGGTCTGCCAGTGCCTTGCAACTGGGTCGTTGCCCATCCACGTGGGACATGGACGCTGTAGGCCTGTACCTCACTTGCATGTATAGACGATGTATGAAGAGAGTGTGTGGCACATGTGACCAAGTTTCATTTTTTCCCATTCTGGCTACACCACACAGATTAATGGGTCAATTGGGACCGTCTCCCTTACCTCTGTGGTCTTGTTTAAAATTGCCCCTAAGAGGAGACTCCCAGGGCTCCACAGCTTCCTGCCTACATTTGTGGCAAGGACCATTGCTGGACCAGCCTGCGTAGAAACAACAAAACTGTAGAAAAGGTCAGAACCGGCCACAGAGGCTGTCTGCACCTTGTGTATAAAAATGGCAAACCGACTTCTGGTAGATGTGCCAAAATGTCCTGATCAGAATCCTGGGGTCGCGTATCACTAGTGACTGGGAGATTCCTCAGCAGTCTGGAGAAAACTTAATTGAGGGGGAAACTGAGTCATTGCTCAAGAGGGTCCTGAAGGCACCCTCGTGCTAAGATGACACAGCTCTGAAGGAGACAGGGACGAGAAGGAGTCCAGGAAAGATGACGTAAAGCCACCAATGCTGCTGGGGGAGTTCTGCACTGCTATGCAAGAAGTGAGGTCTGGAGTCTACACACCATGGGTGACTAAATAGGTGCCAGAAGGCTCTGTGGAACTCGACCTGATGTGTGTTCTGATGTGAGCCTGTAGAGCCAAGAATCCTTCAAGTACTAGTAACCATGAGTGCCATTGAAGCTATGAAGAAATACAAGATCAAGAAGAGACTGACATCAGCGGAAGAGACCACACAAGCCAGGACACTTAATTGCTAAGACCTGCGGTACGACTGAGCTTATTTGTCTGGTGGGATTTGTGATTGGGCTAGCGGAAGAATCCCAGCTGCAGGATCACATGACTGCAAGCGCTGTCACTACAGTACAGCCTCCTTTCAACTGGCGAGCTTAGCAGACAAGCAACTACTGAAGGTGCTCCCTGCAGATGAATGTGACTGTTTGAACTGGTTCACCAAGGACAAAAACGTACAGTGACATTGCAACACAGGGGGGACGGGATGCATGCTGTGTCGGAAGTGTTCTGAACTATGAGTGAGTAAGCTGCACCACAGACGCTCTGGGTAGACCCACTGAGATTCCATCTACAAAGCCAAAGACCAATGTACCTTACCATTTCAGACTGCTGCTGAGATTACCACGGGTACTGGCCACATCAGTGCCTCTATTTAGCAGTGATCCGTGCAGGTAAGCGCGGTGGGGCGGTCGGTGGGGGGATGTCAACAGATGACGGAATAGGATTTATTTATTTAAATAATTTTCCCTATTCTGTCATCTGGCGACTTCACCCCCACCCACCTCGCCCCACCGGCCCAACGCACCTACCTGCACGGACCACCGCTGCCTCTATTATGTACTGTGATTTAGTAGAATATTAGATAAAATCACCCTTCTTCTCTAAATTGAAGTAATGACAGGACAGTGAATTACTGATTCAACCAAACTGAGCACAGTAGCTATTCATTCACTGCCCGTGACTCACAAAAGAGTTTCCAAACAAGTTCCTACAGCGGACCACAAATAATCTTTACCCAGCCAGTTGAGCTACATTTAACCTTTAAGTATTTATAGTTTATGTTCCATTAACAATTAAGCAGTTTGTTGAGCAGCATCTTACACATCTAAGAAGCAATATGACTGCTGAGTACAGTAGATTTGATGCTAATTCATAAGTGTTCCCGCAGTGTTTGAGGGAAAGGTGCAATATTTTAAAATTGTTAATGTGAATTGAAAGGCATGGGCAAACTAGTTTGACTGGGTATAACATATCTATCAGCTGGTTACTGGTTGCAAAAATATAACATATTAAATACTCAGAGTATGGCGAATGCCCCAAAGGAACCAATGTTATCAATATATTGTCTTAATACAAATGTTTCCTTTAGGATATAAAGAGGTAACATGGCGATTCTTTGATGCAAGAACTCATCCAATTTTAATAAATATTTTTTCATTTGTAATACTTGAATCATTTCTGAATGTAAAAGTAGTTTTTATTGCCAACTAACCTGTCATAGTAAAGTGAAAACTAAGTGTCAAGTACGCTTCAAGTAACTGATACTTTGCGAATGACAAATTTACTTTTTTCTTTAACACAGTTGGCTTCTTGTTGGATCCAAAAACCATCATAATAAATTGCAACTGTCTCTAATAAATTTAGTAACTTTAAGCTTCTGCTGTTCAACAATGTTGTTCTCGCTTTTTCAAATAATGTTAGAGACAAGAATGCTATTTCAGAAATTAATGGGCTAGTATGGCACAAGAAGTACAGCCAACAAAGAAAAAATGTATGAGGTTACAGATATTTAAAAACACCAACCTCTCACTCTGGGAGATATAATTAAAACATGTTTTAATTGATTTTGTATAATACATGGACCACATTTGCAATCATATTTTGTTTGCACAGCTCAACAATAGAGCTGGTGTCTTGTCGTCTCTAGGTCTGGAGCACACAAATGGCCACACCACACATGGATTCCTCTAACACGTCTTTATTCTTTGGCATGCAGCCGTTAACTGAACGCACTATGCTATGAACATTATAAATCACATATAACACATATAATTATGGGGGACCCTAGGGCTAATTTAATGACCAGCTCTGAGTACATGCCCAATCAAATACTCATCACAAAAAGGGTATCAGAGGGTCAGAATTCATACAGGTGATTTATTGGGGACAATAGTAGTGAGTTATTACCACTAGCCATATAACAAGTGTTTTTAATGAAAGTCACAAGAGCCAGGTCAGGTCAGTGTCTGGTCTCTGGCACCCATCAGTCACCACTCGGAACCGCCCTTCATCATCTGGGGCTCCGAGGACCAACACAGCACCTGATCTTGTCTTGAGCAGGAAAGGGCTGACCTTCCTGCTGGTCAGGGCGTGGTCACTTTCAGTTGGAAAGATACGTATTAGTGATGTGACTGACGGGGTGAAAAAATGTGCAGTGCAAGAAACAGAGGATAAGGAAAAAGTGAATAAAATTGGTTTAGGAAGCAAAGAAATTTTTAATTGGATATAGCTCCCAATGCCAATATTAAAAAATAGCCAAGACAGGGGAAAATTTATGAACTGTCTAGTGGTGGAACGTGGTCGACATGTTTCAGCAAATAATGGCCATGTGGCCTTGCTTTCTTCAGGACCTTAGAATGACGCTACTGCAAACAACAACAAAAAACCCAAAAGTGTGAAGAGGTGTTTTTTTTAAAGAAATTATCGGAACAACTTAGATACTGTTATATGTGTCACCTGGACCTTCTAGGTGTACATGTTCCGTATCTTCTCACAAATTCAGTAGTACACTGAAAAAGAAATGCATGGCATGAGTACATCGCTCACCACCTGTCCACAAGAAAACCGTTTTTCTCACCATTGATAAGTACCAACATTGGTGAAGCCTAAATCCAAAGAATAAGGCCAAATGCATTGTATGTACTAATGCCTTCTAGTTCCTATAGAACTTGAAACTTTTCAAATTTCACATGCTACATCTTACCTGATTTGTAAGAAGTAGAGACCTCACCCCACCTGGCTGCGGCTCAGGACATAGGCGAAGCACCGCTCTGTAAAGGTGAATAAATCCAAGCCATTGAATCATTCACCATAAATATGCCAATAACACACAACACAGATTTAATTATTGCCAAGAAGTTTCTGTCATAGTATGAAGCTAGTGCATAAGTGGATTTCGTTCCTTATACTGTCCTAGCATGGTGAGTAGAGCGATATAGATGATATTGTATCAGTTCTGAACCTGTTACGTAAATGTGCCCACAAGGATCTATAAGAGTAGAGCGTGATAGCAAACCCGCCCCTCGAACCTTATGGTGGAAAGCGTGTGCCCAAGGGCGGTATTGATGCCATCCTGTTAGCTCTACAAAACCATTAGTCTTGACCCATTGTGCTGATATACCCAGAAAAGAACTATCTAAGTATAGCGGTATGGCATGATGGAAACCCCGCCCTTAAAACCAGCAGCGGAGGATATGCACTGCTGCCGGCTGAGTTAAAAGAAAGAAGAAGAAACCGTTGAAAACGTTTTCGGTGACCTTACCTTTCCGTCGGTACTCCAACGCGGCATCTGTGCCGTCTGGGGAGGTACCGGCGGTCTGTTTACTCGCAGTTTTATCACGTTGCTCCCGATTGGCTAAGGCCATCACGTGATGCGCGGACAAGCCGCGTCATGCGGTGGTAATGTTATAAGCGCTAGGATTGGTTGAGCCCAGATGGGATTAGACCAATCGCGCGCACACCGTGCGTAGTCATGGCAATAATTGGTAAATACACGGCGGTCCAGTAAACCTTCAATGTGCGCTAGAGTGTTTACTGCGCTTTTTTGATGATGTTAATAAAGTGAATGCTCAAACTGAGCCCCACTCGGTCATAATGCACTAGATAACTAGAGGATGTTGGTCGATCACCTGAGACTGATACCATCTGAAACTGACAGTCCTGTCGGTCACGTTGCATATCAGAATCACCACTCCCAGAAGAATGATCTTATTGGTCATTGGTAAACATTAATCAGGAGGTGATTTCAGAACGAGGACCAAGGTATGTCATCATTCAGCCCTATCTGGTCAGTACCAAGTTTCAAAACCCATTTTTGTTCTTTCACTAGCAGGAAATTGCCCACATTCGTGACGTGTGATGGAATGAACGGTTTCTCTAGGACCGTCCATTTAAATGAAGTGGGTGAGTGATTCAAGGTGATGAAATGGGTGGTAAGCCTAGTAGCCTGCCTCTTACAGTTGATGGTACTTCTGTGTTCAGACAGCCTCACCTTGATCTTTCGAGTGGTCATCCCCAGTTTCCGGCCATCATCCATGTGGCACATGTCAATCATGTGCTCAGACGTCAAAAACCACAGAAATTGACATCGGTACGTCCAGGCCCTGGAGACAAGTGAGATTCACCAACTGCAACAGCGACAAATTAATTTATTTGATCACCTGCCCCTGCGGACTCAGATACGTGGGGAGGACCACTCGAAAGATCAAGGTGAGGCTTTTCCTGCTAGTGAAAGAACAAAAATGGGTTTTGAAACTTGGTACTGACCAGATAGGGCTGAATGATGACATACCTTGGTCCTCGTTCTGAAATCACCTCCTGATTAATGTTTACCAATGACCAATAAGATCATTCTTCTGGGAGTGGTGATTCTGATATGCAACGTGACCGACAGGACTGTCAGTTTCAGATGGTATCAGTCTCAGGTGATCGACCAACATCCTCTAGTTATCTAGTGCATTATGACCGAGTGGGGCTCAGTTTGAGCATTCACTTTATTCACATCATCAAAAAAGCGCAGTAAGCACTCTAGCGCACATTGAAGGTTTACAGGACCGCCGTGTATTTACCAATTATTGCCATGACTACGCACGGTGTGCGCGCGATTGGTCTAATCCCATCTGGGCTCAACCAATCCTAGCGCTTATAACATTACCACCGCATGACGCGGCTTGTCCGCGCATCACGTGATGGCCTTAGCCAATCGGGAGCAACGTGATAAAACTGCGAGTAAACAGACCGCCGGTACCTCCCCAGACGGCACAGATGCCGCGTTGGAGTACCGACGGAAAGGTAAGGTCACCGAAAACGTTTTCAACGGTTTCTTCTTCTTTCTTTTAACTCAGCCGGCAGCAGTGCATATCCTCCGCTGCTGGTTTTAAGGGCGGGGTTTCCATCACGCCATACCGATATACTTAGATAGTTCTTTTCTGGGTATATGAGCACAATGGGTCAAGACTAATGGTTTTGTAGAGCTAACAGGATGGCATCAATACCGCCCTTGGGCACACGCTTTCCACCATAAGGTTCGAGGGGCGGGTTTGCTATCACGCTCTACTCTTATAGATCCTTGTGGGCACATTTACGTAACAGGTTCAGAGCTGATACAATATCATCTATATCGCTCTACTCACCATGCTAGGACAGTATAAGGAACGAAATCCACTTATGCACTAGCTTCATACCATGACAGAAACTTCTTGGCAATAATTAAATCTGTGTTGTGTGTTATTGGCATATTTATGGTGAATGATTCAATGGCTTGGATTTATTCACCTTTACAGAGCGGTGCTTCACCTATGTCCTGAGCCGCAGCCAGGTGGGCTGAGGTCTCTACTTCTTACAAATCAGGTAAGATGTAGCATGTGAAATTTGAAAAGTTTCAAGTTCTATTGAAACTAGAAGGCATTAGTACATACAATGCATTTGGCCTTATTCTTTGGATTTAGGCTTCACCAATGTTGGTACTTATCAATGGTGAGAAAAACGGTTTTCTTGTGGACAGGTGGTGAGCGATGTACTCATGCCATGCATTTCTTTTTCAGTGTACTACTGAATTTGTGAGAAGATACGGAACATGTACACCTAGAAGGTCCAGGTGACACATATAACAGTATCTAAGTTGTTCCGATAATTTCTTTTAAAAAAACACCTCTTCACACTTTTGGGTTTTTTGTTGTTGTTTGCAGTAGCGTCATTCTAAGGTCCTGAAGAAAGCAAGGCCACATGGCCATTATTTGCTGAAACATGTCGACCACGTTCCACCACTAGACAGTTCATAAATTTTCCCCTGTCTTGGCTATTTTTTAATATTGGCATTGGGAGCTATATCCAATTAAAAATTTCTTTGCTTCCTAAACCAATTTTATTCACTTTTTCCTTATCCTCTGTTTCTTGCACTGCACATTTTTTCACCCCGTCAGTCACATCACTAATACGTATCTTTCCAACTGAAAGTGACCACGCCCTGACCAGCAGGAAGGTCAGCCCTTTCCTGCTCAAGACAAGATCAGGTGCTGTGTTGGTCCTCGGAGCCCCAGATGATGAAGGGCGGTTCCGAGTGGTGACTGATGGGTGCCAGAGACCAGACACTGACCTGACCTGGCTCTTGTGACTTTCATTAAAAACACTTGTTATATGGCTAGTGGTAATAACTCACTACTATTGTCCCCAATAAATCACCTGTATGAATTCTGACCCTCTGATACCCTTTTTGTGATGAGCATTATAAATCACACCCAGATACCTTCCAAATGATTACATAACTTTGTAAGGAGTTCGCCGAGGCCTACAAGGGTCCTACAGCACATGATCACACAATAGTACATCTCCCCCATTGTTAATTAAAAAGTACAGACAACATACATACATTAGAGTTTCTCAATGAGTCATTGAGGCACTTGCATCAAGCTTCCAGATTGAGTCATATGAGGTGAAGGTGTTGCACGGTCATCTGGCATCGAAGATGTAGACTTAAAGATGCTTGACTTGGGCAATCAGGTGGACTGGTCTCGTTCGTGATGTCTGGAGATGACGAACATCGAGACAGATGTTTGAAATATGACGAGTCTCTCATAATGGACTTTGCGGGACGTTGAGCGGTCATCATATGTCCTTTACTTGTCACGACTCTCAATGGATCAGCAACAAAGGAAATGTCAGTCTCTGTTTGACTAGAACCAGGTCTCCTTTCCAGAAAACCATGTTCCGAGCGCATCTATGCTTATCAGTAAAGGTCTTTATCTTGCTTTTGCGAGAAGTGTCTGTGATACAAATTTCATCGGTGTCTATTACTCGGCTCGTGGTCCATTGTGTTAGCTTTGTCCCAATGGTTCTCCCAAACAGCAAGATTGAAGGGCTTTCACCTGTTGTAGAAAGGGTAGTTGACGGATAGGCACGAAGGGCTGGTCATAAGGCTGCCCTGATCTTTATCCCTTCTAGTGCAGCGCGCTGAACCACTTTCTTCAGGGTGCCCATAAATTGTTCAACAATGCCACCTGTCTCTGGCCAGAGAGGTGTGCTTTTCTGATGCTTGACGTTAAAGCGACTAAGAGAGCCCTTAAGCTCTCTGCTATTGAAGGGTGGACCGTTGTAAGTTTTAAGAATGGAGGGAACAGTCCCACGCTGTGAAAATATCATCGATGTCATTGGTGGTGGATGATAAATCTTCAACTAAGAGAAAACGTGAGTACTCAGTGATAACTATCATAAGATGATGTCAATTCTTTAAGGGTCCAAAGAAATCAATTGCAATTTACTCCCACACTTGTTTAAGAAGGTCAGACATATTTAGAGGATAATGTGTTGTCTTGGGAGATAAGTAGTTACACAGGTGACATGCTTCCAGTTCCTTCTTGACTCGTTCATCAAGGTGAGGAAACCACACTCGGTCTCTGAGGGCTCTTTTGGTGTCTACAAATTCATGATGTCCTTCGTGTGCTAGCTTAATAACTTGTTGCCTCAAGCTCTCAGGTATGACAATTCTCGAACCTCTTAGTACAACACCTTGGGTGATAGAGAGTACTCCCTGCACATTTTAAAATGTTTGATACTCAACATCTTCTGTGAGAGGTCGTTATTTTCTCCATGATTGTGTTACAATGATTGTGTGAGCATATGTCTGTGCTTGTAGCAGCAATGATCTGCTCAATGGACAGAGATGCAAGAGTGCTAGACCTTACTATGAAATGGATATACTTTTCAGCCGCTTTAGACATTGCACTTTGACGCTGTAACTGCACTCATGAGAAGTAATCTGCAGGGTTTTGATTCTTCCCCGGCTTATGCACAATAGTGTAATCACTCTTGCAATCGCAACCCCCACCTCTCGATACAAGGGGCATCTTGGCTTTCCAATTTCTGAAAAATGGTGAGCAACACCTGGTGGTCAGTAACAAGGGTGAAATGCTTTTCATACAGAAACACATGAAATTGTTAACAAGCCCACACTACAGTGAGGCTCTCTTTTTCTAACTGAAAATAGACACGGTCAGTCTGAGATAGACCTCTGCTAGCATAGGCCACACTGTGTCTCTGAGCATTTGGATGTCCATTGTGTTGAGCAAGGATCATCGCACCCAACACCAAAAGGATTGTGTCTACTGTGATCTCAGTATGGAACTTTGGATAAAAATAAGCCATTTCAGTTGCATTTTCAATTGCATGTTTTATTTTCTTGAAACTTCAGTCACATTCAAAGGACCACTAGATGGGAATATTCTTCTTTGTCAAATCTCTTAATGGGGCACTCACAGTGGCAAAGTCATGAATGTATCTGTAGCAGTAGCTGGCCATGTCTAAGATGGATCGCAGCATCTTCTGGAGTGCAAGTGGACGACAATGTTTGTACATTTTTGGGGTCAGGAGTCATTCCCTTTTCGGGGAAAATATGCCCAAAGTCTGTTTTTGTGAAACTCACACTCCTCTGTATTTAGTATGAGACCTGCATCAGCAATCAGATGGTATACTTTTGTGAGTACTTTATCATGTTCCTTTCAGGTAGCCCCAAACAGCAGTATATCATTGCTATAGTTAAAAGCATGTGTGACAGACTGATTCATCCCCCGTATGACATCTTGACAGATTTCTGCATCTGACGACACACCAAAACTGAGCCTTTTATATCTGAACAAAGCAACATGAGTTGAAAGAGTAGCAATGTACCTACAGTTTTCTTACAGTGAAAGCTGATGGTAGCCTTTGTTCAAATCAAGGTGGGAGAAAACTTATGTGTAATTCATGAGCATGATCATTTCCGCAAATTATGGACCTGGATGTCTTTCTCTGTTGATTGCTTTGCCGGCCTGTTGCATATCACCTCTAGTGCGCGCTGAACTTCCACTGTCCCTTTTTGGCACCACTGCAATGGGTGAGATCCATGGTGTTGGACCAGGAGATGCTGGATGAGGTCATGCTTTAACAGTGTTTCTAGTTCTTTCTCAACGGCTTCCTATAAGTGAAAAGCAATTCGACAGTGTCGCAGTGCAACAGAGCGACATCTTCATTAATGTGAAGCTACACCTTCATTGTCTTAAGTTTCCCAAATCCATGAAACAATGTTGGGACTCACTATTTCAGAATGAGCATTCAAGTTGTAGTTAATAGAAAACAGTCTCATGTCAGCAGCAGTATCGAAGCTTAATAAGCATGCACTCAAGACATGCCTTGGAGGACATGAATTGGTGCCTGTACTGTCGTTTTCTTCTGCTGCATGGCTGCTACAAAGAATCCTTTACTTTCCAGGGGCGTAGAAGTTGCCCAGTTATACACCTTTGTTCTCAAAAGTGTGAGACCTGTATGGGAGACAGTTCTTTGTATTTTTCTGCTGGCATGATGTTTATTAACACACCACAGTCTATAACACAGGTACTCATAGTACGGCCCGTGGGCCGCCAGAGGCCTGGCAAGCCTTCCTTGGTGGCCCGCGGACCTTGCAGGCATCCTAGCTGTGTTTAAAAAAAAAAAAATTAAATAGTGTTAGCAAACACTGCGGGTTGCAGCAGCTCGTCTCTGAGAGACTCTGCTCTGTAGGGGCCGGGGATTCCAGATATTGTCAGCGTTGAGATGCAGGGGCGCTAAGAGGTGAAATACAACAAAGCTTTATTAACATGTAAATGGTCTTTTAAAGACCTGTGTGAAGTACTCGGGTGCGGCTGTGTGTGTGCGCCGGGAAGCTGTCTCAGCCGGGGCTGAGGGCTGACACACACACGGGGTGAGATGACAGAGGGTGACAGAGGAGGGAGAGGGAGACAGAGGGGGAGGGAGCGAGACAGAGGTTTACAGAGGGAGGGAGACTGAGGGCGACAGTGGGAGGGAGGGAGACAGAGGGTGACAGAGGGAGGGAGAGGAAGGGAGACAGAGAGAGACAGAGAGGGAGACAGAGAGAGGCAGAGAGGGAGGCAGAGAGGGAGGGAGACAGAGGGAGGGAGAGGGAGGGAGATGGAGACAGGGAGGGAGACAGAGGGAGGGAAATGGAGGGAGACAGGGTGGAAGATAGAGGGAGAGAGACGGAGGGAGAGGGAGGGAGACAGAGGGAGGGAGAGAGACAGGGAGGGAGACAGAGGAAGGGAGACAGAGGGAGGGAGACAGAGGAAGACAGAGAGAGAGAGAGAGAGAGAGAGAGGAAAGGGGACGGAGGGAGGGAGAGAGGGAGGGAGACAGAGAGTGGGAGACAGAGAGGGTGGGGAACAGAGAGGCAGGGAGACAGAGAGGGAGGGAGACAGAGAGAGACAGAGGGAGGGCGACAGAGGGAGGGAGACAGAGGGAGGGAGATAGATGGAGGGAGAGAGAGTGGGAGACAGAGAGGGAGGGAGACAGAGAGAGAGGGAGACAGAGAGAGAGAGGGTGACAGAGAGAGGGAGACAGGGGGAGGTAGACAGAGAGGAAGGGAGACAGGGGGAGGGAGAGGGATGGAGGGAGACAGAGGGAGGGAGACAGAGGGAAGGAGACAGAGGGAGGGAGACAGAGGGAGGGAGACAGAGGGAGGGAGCCAGAGGGGGATGGAGACAGAGGGAGACAGAGAGAGCGAGACAGAGAGGGAGACAGACAGAGGGAGACAGACAGAGGGAGGAGGGCGACAGAGAAAGTCAGACAGAGGGAGGAGGGCGACAGAGGGAGGAGGGCAGCAGAGGAGGGAGAGAGACAGAGGGAGGGAGACAGAGGGACGGAGACAGAGTGACGGTGACAGAGAGAGGGAGACAGAGAGAGGGAGAAAGAGAGAGGGAGACAAAGAGAGGGAGATAGAGACAGGGAGGCAGAGAGGGAGACAGAGAGGGAGACAGAGAGAGAGAGAGAGACAGGCAGAGGGAGACAGACAGAGGGAGACAGACAGAGGGAGACAGACGGAGGGAGACAGGGAGAGAGAGGGAGACAGAGAGAGGGAGGGAGAGAGAGGGAGGGAGACAGAGAGAGAGAGGGGAAGAGAGAGGGGGAAAGAGAGGGGAGAGAGGGAGAGAGAGAGAGAGAGAGAGAGAGAGAGAGAGAGAGAGAGAGAGAGAGAGAGAGAGAGAGAGAGAGAGAGATGTTTGTATGCCGGGTCTGGTGGCTCAGTGGACAAAGGCGTCTGTGCAGGGACCTGTGTTCAACCTCATGGTCACCATTTGTTTCTGCATTAGCCCTGCCCCCTACACCATCGAACCCCGCCCCCACCGGTACGGCCCTCGGACACAAACCACACTGTAAATGTGGCCCCTGAGAGAAAGTTTGTGAGTACCCATGGTCTATAATAAAAGTTGTAGGGCAACCATTCACCTTGTGCTTCGTGTGGCGATTCTTTTTAGATTAGTGTTCTTCTTTGCAAGCAGCCAATCCTATATGCACATGTCGGTCTGTGACTGACATCACGATCGCACATCATCTTCCTCACTGTCACTCGATGATGATGTTAACAAACCTTTGGAAGATGAATTTGAGAACAATCTACTTTGTATTGTTTCCACTTGCCTTCGTCGATGTTCCCATTTGGCTTGTGGTAGTGGCTAGAGTGCTTCTGGAACTTTCTGACGTCCATCTTCTCGTCTCTCTGTGATGCACTTAGTTTCTCTTCAGTCTTCCAAACCGTCATGAAATGGGTTTCCTTCCAGCAGCCTTTGCATATTTGTCCGATGGCAGGACATTAACCTTCATATGGAAATGGACATCTACAGTGGAAACACAATTTCTTTTTCTTCTGAGGCATCACTCTCTGGGCCTCTGACTTGTGTTGCTGCTTACTTTTCATGTTCAATATTGATTCATTTTGGGTTGTTCTAGCTTCCATATCAGCAGCCTGTTGAACAGCACATTTTTCTGCACTTGTAGTCATGAGTGTTTTCTCCATACTGAGCGTTTCTGGCAGCATGCTTCGTCGGAATGAATCAGAGAGGCAACCATCGACAATTCTAAGACGCATGGTTTTTCCTCATTGAATTAATTGAACTTGCAGTGCTTTATAAGTGTATCAAGTCTTTTAACAAATGCATCCATTATATCACCAGGTTGCTGTCTTGCTTGGCTGAAGGTGCACCTTTCCTAGTCGACATTCGGCATTGGATTAAACTTGGCCCCCGACTTCTTCTTGATTTGACAGTATGATACTTCTTCAGCTTGTGATATCTTCTTTATCACTTCTTTTGCTCTGTCACCTGCAAGGTTCTTTAAGTATTTGATTATCTTTTTTGTCATCTGCTTCTTCTATAGCATCTATGAAGTCATCGAAAGTTTCTATCCAGGCAATCCATCTGACGCCAGTATTCAGGTGTTTGGATATATTGAAAGGAGGTGGCGCTCTCTTTAATCAGCTTTTCACTCATCGGCTACAGAACTTTTCCAAGACATCAATCGACATGTCATACAGCCTGTTGTGAATGCATTTAATTGTAGCGATGGCATTGATTTTCAGAACTACACAGAAGGAGAAAAATAAAGCTTGCACACAAGTATGTGGTTTACTTACTAATGCAGGTTTGACTTTGAATGTTGACAAGTGTGAATTCCACAAGACAAAGTTAAAGTTCTTTGACCATATCTTTTGAGATGGGGGTATGACACCTGATCCTGCAAAAGTACAAGCCCTGTCAAATGCCGATTGCCCACAAGATGTTTCTATGATACGTTCATTTTTTGGCATGGCTTGTTACTGTTCAAGATACCTACAAGACTTTGCTACTATCAGTGCTCCATTACGATAGTTAACAAAGAAAAAGGTTTCATTCAAGTGGTCACAAGAATGTGAGAGAAGTTTCAAGACAATCAAACAAGCCATTGAAACTGCTGCTGAAATGGCCTACTTCAATCCAAAGCTTCAATACAAAGCTTTATATAGTTGATGCTAGCCCAGTCCGTTTAGGTGCTATCCTTGTACAGCACAGCGGACACCCAAATATTCGAAGGCATATTGGTGCATAAGCCAATCGAAGTTTATCTCAGACCTAACGTGCTTATTCACAACCTGAGAAAGTCTAGCTGTGGTATGGGCTTGTGAACATTTCCACGTATTCCTTTATGGAAAGCCTTTTACGCTGTTAACTGATCAACAAGCTTTACTGACTATCTTGGGCAATCCAAAAGCCAAAATGCCTCCTCGCATTGAACGGTGGGGACTACGATTATGATACCATTGTGAATCGGCTAGGAAAGGATCAAAACCCTGCTGACTACTTTTCCAGACTGCTTATACAAGGTCAGGGTATTCCAGCCAAGATGGCTGAACCTTACATTAATTTAGTTGTAAAAATCTCATATGCCAGCTTCTAAGGCGTTAGCTCATATCATCACGGCCAGGAGTAATGATAGTGCATGTGAAGTTGAAAGATATACAGCCTGATTCATGTAGGTAAATTGCACTCGCAAAGGGCCAGATTCTGAGAATCTGGCCCTTTGCGAGTGCGATTTTTGCATTTGGTATTCATGATACCAAATGCAAAAATCGCTATGTAAGAATTCGCATATTTGCGTGGAATGGCATTTAAGGAATCTCTAATAGAGATTCCTCAAATGCTATTCATGACACAAAACAAAATAGCGATTTTGGACTTTTGGGGCCGCTATTTACCGACAGGTCAGACCTGTCGGTAAATAGCAAAAACTCAGAAAAATGCTTTTAAAAGCATTTTTCAAAGTTGCATGTAGCACACACACATGTCCTTTGGACATGTGTGTGCGCAACACCTGTCCAAAAGTGCATTTTAGGGGTGCTACAGGGCGTCCTTTGGACACCCCTGCCACCCTTAGAATCGCTATCTTAGTTGCGAGTAGCAAATTGCTACTCGCAAATCCCCATTCATTCCTATGGGCCTCTTGGCCCATAGGAATGAATGGGGAGTATTTGCGAGTAGCAAATTGCTACTCGCAAATAAAGAACATGTAGGAATCGCTATTTAAGTAGCAATTCCTACATGAATGCCGTTTTGCGTGTCCTCAATAGCGAATCGCTATGATTCGCTATTAGGGACACGCAAAACGGCATGTACATGAATCAGGCTGATAATTACACATCAGTCATGGAACCGGCACACTTGACCTCTCACCAGTGATGGTGAATACCAAAAATGCAAAAATATTAAAGATGAACTGTCCATAACTCAGGAAGGAGTTAGACTGTGAGGGTTGAGAATCTTAATTCCAGAGAGTCTGCAACACAAAATAATTGAAGTAGCTCACTAAGGACATTGTGGTATTGTTGCCACCAAACAATCTCTCTGAGACTTAGTTTGGCTTCCATAGTTAGGTGAAAGGGTTGAAAAGGAACTCAAAGCCTGTCATCTGTGCAACTACCTTTCTGCAAATATTGCTCAACATACTCTTAACACGTCAGAACTCCCTATGCAAGTATGGGACAGAACAGCCATAGATTTCTTTGGTACCACTTGATAATGCACATCATCTGATTGTAATTGTGAACAAGTACTCACTTTTTAGGGCTCGGACTCCTTCCCCTGAAAGGGGAGGAGTTAGAGAACTAATGTTAAAGGAGAAAAAAAAAAAGAAGAAGAGGGCCCTGGGGAGAGAAATTCCAGACATTCCTTAGCGTTTTATGTCATGTGGCCAGTGATTCGTCTTCCTTGTGTTTTCTTTGTAATAGGCTTGAAGTGATAGGGTAAATGTAGTTTTGTTCCGCCATTTTGAGGCATATTTCGTGCGTGCTTGCGCAAAGAAGTACATAAATTGTAATTAGGAGCTGTCAGGGTGCCTCCGTTAGTGACTGCAGATGGCCGGGCGCGTTCACAATTCTGCAGCGCTCAGCGCGCAGCTTCCTTGTTTTGTTAGGCACGGTGAGATTAAGTGATTCACAGTCGTCTCTCCGGCTGCGGGTCCCACAGCCGACAGGAACGTTTTGCAGCACCTCCTCAGTCTGCAACGGGGTCTGCTCTCTCGGTGCAAGAGCCAGCGGGTCTCATAAATCGGAAGGCAAGCAGCGTACCAGCAATTCCCCGCACGTCTTCCAGCAACGAAGCTCAGCACAGCCCCGCCTCCATGTTTTGCTCCGAGAACTCAGGGGGGGGGGGGGCGAAGGCGATTTTCTCCGGCAATCCAGCATATAGCCGCGATGTAACTAGCTGATCCTAACCCCGCTGCGTCCTGACTTTCATCAAAGGTCAGTTTCAGTTTTTAGAATTGCTTGCCACTTGTTTTATTGTATATCGTACTTCAGTACTGAGCTGCCTTAGGGTACGAGCACAAGGGTCATCCGGCTGCAAGTGAAACTTTGAGAAAGACGTTGAAGTGGCGTAACGAAGGCCCCCGCAGCTCCTGTGGTGCGGAGGGCCCTAGCTTCTGGTGGGGCCCCTCCGGCACTGTACACCATTGAGAGCCCCTGGCCTGAGAGTTCCTGGATGGGTCCGGAGGGTAGCGAGGCCCCCTCCATATACTTTGCAACGGGGGGAGTGCTCAAGTTTGGGTATGCCAGTTGTTACTTGGGGAAGGTGAGCGGTAACATTCATATTTCACGGGGGCTTTGTAGATCGTTGCACCAGAGCTTCTTAACACATTCCCTCACGTTCATTTGGATTCTAATGACATTACAAGGTGTTAGTGAGTAGGTCCTAAGAAATATATGCACTGTCTGTAATTTGTGCTCCAACGATGTAAGCATGAACAAGTTCCGCCTTTGAGCATTTAATTAATCAACAACTAACAGTGGAAATCAAAACATGTATTTATACATTAAGAGTGCTCAGTAAGATCATTACTCTATGAGAATTTTTTTTTTCATTAACTCATTTTCGTAGTTGCACTTCTAACTAAAGAAGCACTTTAAATTCGTACACAATAAGAATTTCGCTGCCACATCCCCTTTGTCAGTGTTTTTGTTTAAAACTTGCTCTTTGCTTAACCCATCTTGCCTTAAGTGAGATGAATTTGAATGCCCAATGTGAATAATGATTTAAAAGTGCAGCCCCAGGTCTGTGAGAGAATTAAAACGTTTAAATGGGGTTTGCATTTCCAATGACTGCCACTTCAAGTACTTGGATGGCAGTGCTTAATAATCACTGAAAGGCAGAGTGCTGTTGGGGGCAGAGTGCTGTTGGGGGCAGAGTGCTGTTGGGGGCAGAGTACTGTTGGGGGCAGAGTGCTGTTGGGGGCAGAGTGTTGTTGAGGCCAGAGTGCTGTTGAGTGCTGTGTGCTGTTGAGTGCTGTGTGCTGTTGAGTGCTGTGTGCTGTGAGTGCTGTGTGCTGTTGAGTGCTGTGTGCTGTTGAGTGCTGATGAGTGCTGTGTGCTGTTGAGGGCAGAGTGCTGTTGGGGGCAGAGTGCTGTTGGGGGCAGAGTGCTGTTGGGGGCAGAGTGCTGTTGGGTGCAGAGTGCTGTTGAGTGCAGAGTGGCTGTGAGTGCTGTGTGCTGTTGAGTGCTGTGTGCTGTGAGTGCTGTGTGCTGTTGAGTGCTGTGTGCTGTTGAGTGCTGATGAGTGCTGTGTGCTGTTGAGGGCAGAGTGCTGTTGGGGGCAGAGTGCTGTTGGGGGCAGAGTGCTGTTGGGGGCCGAGTGCTGTTGGGTGCAGAGTGCTGTTGAGTGCAGAGTGCTGTTGAGTGCAGAGTGCTGTTGAGTGCAGAGTGCAGAGTGCTGTTGAGTGCAGAGTGCTGTTGAGTGCAGAGTGCTGTTGAGTGCAGAGTGCTGTTGAGTGCAGAGTGCTGTTGAGTGCAGAGTGCTGTTGAGTGCAGAGTGCAGAATGCTGTTGAGTGCAGAGTGCTGTTGAGTGCAGAGTGCTGTTGGGAGCAGAGTGTTTTTGGGGGCAGAGTGCAGTTGGGGGCAGAGTGCTGTTGAGTGCAGAGTGCAGTTGGGGGCAGAGTGCTGTTGAGTGCAGAGTGCTGTTGAGTGCAGAGTGCTGTTGAGTGCAGAGTGCTGTTGAGTGCAGAGTGCTGTTGAGTGCAGAGTGCTGTTGAGTGCAGAGTGCTGTTGAGTGCAGAGTGCTGTTGAGTGCAGAGTGCTGTTGAGTGCAGAGTGCTGTTGAGTGCAGAGTGCAGAGTGCTGTTGAGTGCAGAGTGCTGTTGAGTGCAGAGTGCTGTTGAGTGCAGAGTGCTGTTGAGTGCAGAGTGCAGAATGCTGTTGAGGGCAGAGTGCTGTTGCGGACAGAGTGCTGTTGAGGGCAGAGTGCTGTTGAGTGCAGTGCTGTGTGTTGTTGAGTGCTGTGTGCTGTTGAGGGCAGAGTGATGTGTGCTGTTGAGGGCAGAGTGCTGTGTGCTGTTGAGGGCAGAGTGCTGTGTGCTTTTGAGGGCAGAGTGCTGTGTGCTGTTGAGGGCAGAGTGCTGTTGAGTGCTGTTGAGGGCAGAGTGCTGTTGAGGGCAGAGTGCTGTTGAGGGCAGAGTGCTGTTGAGGGCAGAGTGCTGTTGAGGGCAGAGTGCTGTTGAGTGCTGTGTGCTGCTGAGTGTGTGACTATGTGACAGTGTGTGACTATGCAGGGTGACATTGGGAGTGTGCGGGTGAGCAGTGTGTGAATGTTACGGGGCAGTGTGTGAGTGTGCAGAAAACACCACACACACATACACCACACACACATAATGCACACACAAACCACACACCTCAGTCTCTCAACACCACACACTTGTCAGCACTCAACACAACACACTCACCACCACACTCACTCCCCAGGCTCACCCCCACAGACTCACCAGCACACACTCACCAGCACACAGAAAACAACACACACAACAACACACCCCCAGCCGTCAATGAATGCTTTCACCATGCACAAACACCAACAGCCATCATCCATCTGTGCACGCTTTTACCAAGCACACACCCACCAGCCGTCAGTGCACCCTTCCACCAGGCACACACACCTCCAGCCAGCAGTGCACTTTTCCACCAAGCAATCGCAGTATGGTACACTTTACTTTTAAACATATTCATATAAAGCACAGCATGCCACCATTGGTAAAATTACAATTCAACTAACATACTTCCACTACACACCACATGCACACACTCCATAACACATGGCAAAAAGACATTGGCATTTACAATGCCATTAGCTCAAACTCAAATAAATCCGAGCCCGATTGCATTTCTAATGCTTGTTCTATTAGTCGAAGCTCTCTCATTCACAACTCACGAGCGAGTCATTGAGAGATTAGATGGCATTATTGGGACATGGGGCGTTTCCGCTATTTTGAAGTCTGATAATGGCCCGCCATTTAACAGTCAAGAATTCAAGGATTTCCTGGAGCATCTGAACACAAAGCATCAGAAGAGTACCCCTTTGTGGCCACAGGCCAATGAACTTGTTGAGCATTTTAGGAGTACGCTAATGAAAGCAGTACAGCATGCAAGTCTTTGAGAGGCTCAGTTCAAGAACTGTATTGAATTCCACCCTACAAGCCTATAGATCAACACCTCACTCGACCACAGGTGAAAGTCCTGCGACTTTGATTTTCGGGAGAGCAATGACAACTAAATTACCTCAAAGGAGCATCAAAAAATGAGAAGACAACAAAGGACTTGGTTATCAAGCAAAAAATGAAAGCCTATGCAGACAAGAGGTGACATGCAAAGAACATTGACTTTAAGAGAGAACATTTAGTGATCGCCCGACAAAAGAAAAGGAGGAAATCTGATGCTCCATATGATGCTAAACCTTTCCACGTAGTGTCAAGCAAGGGACATATGGTGACTGCCCAGCATGCCCGAAAGTCTGTTACCAGAGAATCTTCAAGCTTTCGGCATGTGATTTATCAGTCTTCTGTTCAAGATGGTAAAGGAAAGAGTGAACCTGAAAACTCAGTGACTGCTATTACCTCCTCATCATCTTTGAAAATCTTTGATACTGAAGATGACAGCTCCTAACTTCCAGTAAGCAGATCAAGTTGAATAATTAAAGTGCCGAGAAGACTGATTGAAGAGATGTAATTCTACACATATATATATACATACCGCTTTGTAAAAAAATTGTAGTTTTTTCATTTAACACAGAGAGAAATTAAGTGTCTTCCGAGTTTTTTAACATAACCCTTTTGGCTCCTAGTGGACTCCGTAGAGCTGTGGCGTAGTTGTCAGAGCAGAATGCAGTGAAAGCTTGTTTTGGAATGTTGATTTCGCAGTTACATGCAGCAGAATAAAGATGTGTAATTCTAAGTTCCGTGTGTTGTGTAGTCATTGGCGAGTACGCAGTCTGGGGAGGACGCTACAAGTTGTACTTTCTGTACCTGGTTATCTCTAGCGTTAGTGTATTCCTGCCCCTTACTGTCACTGCCTTTAGCACTTCTTTAGCATTTCTGTTTTGTATCAGTGCTGCATAAGGAACTAATGATGGACGGAATGCTAAACAAAGTCAAACATTCACCCCCAGTACAGAGATCTGGGCCTAAACCATTGTTTTTTGCTCACCATGCCAATTCAGTTTGGACCCAGCCAAATACAAATCAGTCTTGACCCTGCTCTCCATGGGAACAGTCCAGCCCGAAATGCCAGGCCAGGTCCCTCCTAGACCAGAAACAAGCACCCTAGGCTAGCCAGGCTAGCTTAACTCCAGTGGCATGGCGAGCACGGGACTCACTTCTGGGCATACCCGTCCCACTGAAGGCGACAAACATTCATCCCCCAGAACAGAGATCTGAGCCTAAATCCATTTGCTCACCATTCCATTCCAGTTTGGACCCAGCCATATGCAATTCAGTTTTGACCCTGTTAACCTTAAGGACAGTCCAGCCAGGAAATGCCAGGCCAGGCCAGGTCCTCCCTGGACCAGACACATTCATCCTAAGACTGGTGTTGGTGTATCGCCCCTCATCAGCCAGGCTAGCTTGACTCAAAAGTCATGGGGAGCACAGGACCCATGTCTGTGCATACCTGTCTCATTTAAGGCGACAAATGCGAAAAGAACAAAAGATGGATGTAACGCTGAAAAATGTCAAACATTTAGCCAGAAATCTGGTCCTAAATCCATTGTTGTTTTGCTCACCATGCCTTTCCAGTCTGGACCCAGTCATATGCAAATAAGCCTTGACCCTGCTCCCCATGGGAACAGTTCAGCTGGCTCTATGTTATGCTGTGGCACTGTATCTCTTCTTTCAACCTTACAGTAGATGTTTGGAAGGCTTACTGATTGTGCTCCTCCGTAGGGCTTTCACCTTCTATAAGGGCCTCTCAAAAGCTCGAGTTGTGCTTTGACTCCACAAGCGCCAACTTTAGACCGCTTCTTGAGGCGCATGTGTCATGCACAAGCAATTTGCTAGAACATGGCAAACTCTCCACGAGAGCAGTCTTGTATCCTTGGGGGCACATATCCCCTATCTTGTTGCTAGTTATAGTGTCCTCTCCAGCATGGGAGCATGTAAAAGACCACACCACACCACACCACACCACACCACACAGCTCTGGTGTGCACGTCTTTGTTCTTCAGTATGCAACCTTTAACTGAACGCACATCATCCCAAATTTTATTAACCACACCCAGTCACACTCACTAGATGACATAATACTTGTAAGGTGTCTGCCAAGACCACTAGAGGCCTCATACACACAAACACAGGACACGATAAGTACCATTATTCATTGCATTTTCAATTGAGGACAAATCCCTATGACAATGTACTAGTACTAGTTTTCATCAGAGTGGCAAAGCTAATTCCCAAAAATAAAACATATCTCTAAGCCACCCAAATTATTCACTATTCAAGGTAAGCAGTGTAGGGAAAAAAAATCATTTAATAAGCAAATAACTGGACACAGAAGAATATTCAGATTTCTCTTCATGGTAGTTGGGATTACAGTTTTAGGTTGTCAATAAACAATAAAATATGGCCGGCATAAGCAAAATGTTTAAAAATGTAGTTTGAACCTGAAATCCACTAAAGCTCGCGTCTTTCAGAATAACAGGCCTTATCCAGTACCATAGAATAATTTAAAAACATCTCAGATGATAAACACCAAAAACAAACAGTTTTATCGCACTTGAGACTTTGGTGCTATTCAAGTAAGAAAATAGTTGAAACGATATAACGGTCGCGATTACTGAAGCATAGAGCATATATTTAAATGCATTTGTAAGGTATTTTCCTGACTTGCCAAGAAATCCAAAGGGCAAGAACCACAGTAACATGTTAATATCCATGTATGCTAAAATTTAGTTTTCTTAGCTTAGTTAAATTTGGTTTCAGGATGGCACACACACAATGCTCCCTCTAGTGCTCAAAAGCATAATTAGCGGGGGGCGTGGCTTGGATGCCGCGCAAGATGGCCGGCTAGGTGCGGAGCTCCGCCACATCGACAAGCCTCGCAGCGTGTTTCCCGATGTGAACGGAAGCGTCCTTGACCCCCGCTGCTGAATTCGGGTGTCGGAACTTCAGCGGTGTGAGCGGAGCGGCTTTGCGGCTCTTGTGGTGCCGTTTCTCGCTCGTCTCCGCGATGTTTCTGCGGCCCCTCACGGAACCGCCATTTTGAGGCTCCCTCGAATCCCGGAGCCTCTGCCGTCATACTTCGCCACCACACAACGTGTCACTAGACACCAACGACCCTGGCAGCGCTGAATTTCGGGGTGAGCAAATTTATAATGCGGAGAACCTCTGCTACGCTTTTCTTTCTTTTTCTGCTTTGAAGGAAACAGCTCAAACGCATTTACATAGCGCTTCACCTCTGAGACCTGTTTTTTTCATTTCTGAACGTATTCAAGTCTCTGCGCTTTTCCTAATGCTACTCCTTATGGCGTTTTGCTAAATTTTGGGACTTTCTGGACATTTTTCCTACGCCTCAGCTACTTCATGACGCACTTCCATTTACTCCCATTTTAGCCACCCTCTCTCTTTCAGTCACCAGTATATTTTCACTCTAATTCCCTGACGCTCTCTCCTACAAATTACAAGCGTTTCTTCAGGAGATACCTTCATTTTCTCCTTTGTTTCTACTTTTTGGAACGTCTTGTATTTTAAGTGCTTCACCTTATATTCCGATGTTTTTCTGAAACATTTTCAGCGCACCTTTATATGCCTCTCAGGGAATTGAGATTAATTATTGACACAAAAAGTCATTTCTATGGTGAGTCTGCGTAAGCCTCACTTTGTCTTTCCGTCTTCGGTTAGTACTTCGGTGGGTTCTTCATTTGGTACAAATAAATCGAATTGCTCTACAAAAATGTCTTCTCAAAAATCAGCTCTGGCTCATACATCTGCTAATAAGCCCTCTCCACCTGCTCCAACGGGCAAACGCCTTAAACAAAACTCTCCTACACCAGAAGATAACCCTTCAACCTCTTCTACTGATCAAATTTTGGAGGAGCTGCGAGCAATGCGTCCCTTTGTTGAAAAAACAAGTACGGATATGCAGCTTTTGAAGGACAAGTGGGAGAACATGGATGCCCGACTTTCTACTGTTGAACAACACATCCCTGAGCTTCAATCCAACACGCAACGTATTGTTGCATTAGAAAAGACTGTCCTCTCTTTACAAAAGCATACAGAGGATTTGGAAAATCGCAATAGGAGGAACAACCTCCGTATTTACAATTTGCCGGAAAATCTTGAGGGTGACAATCCAGTGACTTTCTTTACCACTTTTCTGCCGAAACTTCTGGACTTACCCCCCTCTACATCCATTAGTATACAGAGGGCTCATAGATTAGGCGCAAGAACAGATTCTTCTTCTAAGCCTCGTGGAGTCATCATCCTATTTTTGAAGTACACAGACTTCCTTTTGATTCTTTCAGCAGCGAGGAACAAAAAACAAGTGACTTGGCAAGGTCAACGAGTCTATTTATCTCAAGATGTCTCTAATGTTACTGCCTCCAGACGTAAAGAATTTCTAGCTATGCGTCCCTCTCTACGCTCTCTAGGAGCAAGATATGGCCTGTTTCACCCTTGTACTCTCAGAGTCACTTACCGGAATAAGACTTGGTCATTTCAAGATCCTAGTGAACTAAGAAATTTTCTCTTTTTGCAGAGTGAAGAAGGGATGGACGCTTCCTCTTCTACTCCGAACAGTGGCTGAACACTGGCTTTTGTTGTCTTCATGTCCTGTCTTCTACTAGCGCTTTTCTAATTATATGTGCTTCTCTATACCCTTTATCTTCATCTTAATTTTCTTATCTTGCTTATCTTCTTTCTTCATATCTCTTCCTTTTTGCATATCTTATATATACTTCCTTTCTCTTTCTACATTCTGGTTCTATATCTTATGTAGCATGTTTCATATGTTAACAATTTCTCTTTTTCTGTTCCCCAGACGGATATGTGTTTTGGACGTTCCCTTCACCATCTTGTTTCATCCTTTGTTCCTTTATGTGAGGTCTCGGTGTGGTTCTGCTCCTGATCCTCGTGCATCCGTCTTGTAACGCATCACCATCTCCCCACCTTCCCCCTGTGTGTACTTCCCCTTCCAGGTATGTTCATTACAGTCATCCTTTTGGATTTGTACTGTCTCCTATGCCTTTTCTCTTTTCTTCCTTCTCCCTCTTTTGCTGTTTTTCTTTCCCTTTCCCTACCTCTCTCCCCTTACCCTTTTCTTTTTCATCCTCTACCTATCCTTCCTTCTATCTTTTTGATGATCCTCATGGTTATTACCTTTCTAAAGTTTGAATTATTAAATGTACAGTATGTTTTTACATTTTTCAATTTTGATCAGATTACTACTCTCTCACCTCCAAGTTGTTTCATGGAATGTGAAAGGATTTAATCACCCTATTAAAAGGCAAAGAGTACTTTCACACCTATCCTCTTACAATCCAGATATCGTTCTTATTCAAGAAACCCACCTCTCAGATATTGAATCTTTAAAACTAAAACGATTGTGGATTGGAACTGTTTTATTCTCTCCTGCTTCTCAAAAAAAGAACGGGGTGGCTATTTTGATTCATAAACGCCTTCAGTGTAAAGTATTACTGGAAGAAAAAGATGATGAGGGGCGTTGGATTTTGGCTAAACTACTCATTAATGCTATCCCAATTACTGTGTTCAATGTTTATGGCCCTACAGGTTTTGACTCCTCTTTTTGGCCCTCCATTACAGCAAAATGTGTTCAATATAAGGCTGATTCCTTCCTGTTAGGTGGAGACTGCAATCAGATAATTGACCCCTTTTTAGACCGTAAATCTTCTGTTCGTTTTTCCCCTCACAAACCACATAAGCAATTCCTTGACACTATCACTCAGATGCATCTTGTAGACTCATGGAGACTCACTCACCCAGATGTTATGGATTTTTCCTTTTTCTCTCCTCCTCATGCTTCTTTCTCTCGTTTGGACTACATTTTTCTGTCTTCATCTCTATCTCAACACCTTATATCCTCCTCTATTGAGCCTATTGTTATCTCTGACCATGCTCCTATTATTACTGTTTGACCTTCTTCCTCCTACTCCTAAATCTTCTCGTTGGCGTTTTAACCCTTCTCTTCTTGCTGATCCTCTTTTTTCCTCCTCTTTTCGTTCTTTCGCTTCTGAATTTCTCCAACTTAACTCTACACCTGATACCCCCTCTCATATTCTTTGGGATTCCTTCAAGGCCACAGCCCGGGGTTTTATTATTGATTTTGTCTCTAAACAGAAGAAAAAGTTCCTTCAAAAGCGTAAAGTTACCCTTGCACACATTAAATCGTTGGAACATCAATTCTATACTTCCTCTACTAAGCATATGTCTCCTGAACTTCTTAAGGCTAAGATTGCTTTTAACAAGCTTACTACAGATTCAGCCTCCTCTTTTCTCCTCCGGAGCAGCGCACGATACTATGGAGGTCGCAATAAATCAGGTAAATTATTGGCTAACTATCTGAAATCGCGTAAAGAACGAACTAATATTGATTCTATCTATTCACCCTCTAATATTCTTCTTCATACAGATGCAGAAATTTTGGAACAATTTCACTCTTTTTATGAATCTTTATATACTCCTGAGAACCCCCCCACCCCAGAGCTTATTCAATCTTATTTTGATAACCTACCTCAGCCAGATACCTCCCACCTTAATTTTTCGGCCGTTGACACTGATCTCACTATTTCAGAGTTGTCCACTGCTTTATCCTCCCTTACTAAAGGCAAGACTCCAGGACCTGACGGCTTTCCAGTTGAATTTTACCTACATTTTTCAGATCTCCTCTTACCTAAAGTTCTATCTCTTTTTCAGTCTTTTTGTTCTTCTGGATCGGCCCAAGGCTCATTTCAGGACGCTACCATATGCCTTATCCCTAAAGACAGTAGAGACCCTAAGTTTTGTAAAAACTATCGACCTATATCTTTAGTTAATGTGGACTATAAGATTTTTGCAAAATTATTAGCTCTTCGCCTCGACCCGCTCCTACCACATCTCATAGGGAAAGAGCAATGTGGTTTTGTGAAGGGCCGCCTTACCTCGGATAACTCCAGACTCTTCCTTAATGTTTTAAGTAAAGCCCCCTCACTATCAATTCCCATTGCAGCCATTTCAGTCGATGCTGAGAAAGCCTTTGATCGGGTTGACTGGTCCTTTCTCATGGCTTCTTTGAAATGGCATGGCTTCAGTCCTAAATTTATATCTTATATTTCTTTGATATATTCTATGCCCAAGGCCTCTGTTCTCGTCAATGGTCAACTCACTTCCCCATTCACGCTTCAACGTGGAGTTCGTCAGGGCTGTCCTTTATCACCTCTTTTATTTATTTTGGCGCTTGAACCCTTCCTCACTTCCATACGTAATAATCCCTCCATTTCTGGATTCCCGTATGGGGACCAACATCTTAAATTATCTGCATATGCTGACGATATCCTTTTATTTATTTCAGACCAGGTCACCTCTGTTCCCTCTTTATTACGTGAATTTGAACAATTCTCTTTGTTTCAGGTTATAAAATAAATTCTGATAAAACAGAAATTCTTCCTTTAACCAAATTTTGCCTTCCCCACTTCTTCGCAGCCACCGGCTTTGCTTGGAACTCTAAGAATATTAAATATCTTGGTGTTCTTTTTTCTAACTCTATTTCCTCTTCTATTCAACTTAACATGAATGCGGTCATTTCCAGAATAGACTCCCTACTCTCTTCTTGGAATCCTCTATTTCTTTCCTGGTGGGGTCGTCTTGATTCCATCAGGATGATGATTGCCCCGATTTTGATTTACTTATTATCCATGCTTCCAATCCGTATCCCAAATTCATATTTCCGCCGCATTGATTCTGTTTTATCCAAATTTCTCTGGAAACAGAAAAAGGCTCGTATATCTCTCTTACACCTTCGTAAATCTAAACTTAATGGTGGAACCAACTTTCCAGACTTTCGCCTTTACCACAAATCCTTCTCACTTCGACAGGCTTCCCGCTGGCTATCTCAGGAAACCTCCCCTTTTTCTCCCCTCTGGCTTTCTGTCGAACAGGAATTATTGCTTCCTTACTCTTTACAAGAGGTAATCCGTTTCACATCTAAAGCCCCATGTCTTAACCCCCTTTTATTCAAACATACCTCTTCTCTTTTACGGCCTTTAGTCTCCTCTACCTCGGTCTCTCAGGAATCCTTCTTACTATTGCCTATCTGGTACAATTCACTCATATTAATACATAACAGACCTATTGCATGGCCCTCATGGAGAGCGAAAGGTATCATTTGGGTAAGTCATCTTTTTGATGGCTCTTCCCCCTGCTCGTTTCCTAAATTTCAATCTCAATTCCACTGCCCTCCTTCTTTTGCAAAGAAATTCCTCATCCTTATGGAAACCATTCTAGATTGTTATTATTCTCTTCCTTCTGAAAGCCTACCAGCCTCGTCTCCCTCTCTACTTGCCGTCCTCTCTACTGTTCCTAAAGCTTCCCTTATTTATCGGTATTTCTCAGCCCCCGATCCGGACCGTCTCAAATCGAAATTGGAATTGTCTTGGGAGAAGGATTTGGGTTCCTCATGGTCAACTTCTCTTTGGGACAAAATATGGGCCAGATCTTTGAAGATTTCCCGTACTGCCTCTCTCACTCAATCCCTATTTTTCTTCTACCACAGACTCTACCTTTCTCCTCTTTCTATTTCTCGCTTTCAATCCAATTTTGTACCTAATTGTTGGACCTGTAATGCTCCCAATGCAGATCTTCTACACCTTTTCTTCCTCTGTCCCTCAGTTCGCATTTTTTGGACTCAGATATGCTCTCGCCTCTGCGCGGCCTTCGATAAATCATTGCTCCCCCCCACTCTGCGAGAAGCCATGATCATTGCTCTTCTGAAGCCCTCCAAAGACCAGGAGGAATGTGATTCCTATAGACCTCTATCTCTAATTAATGTTGACTCAAAAATCCTCGCAAAATTGTTAGCGGATCGCCTATCCCCCTTGATGACCCGTCTGGTCCTTCCGGATCAATCGGGATTTATACCCACTAGATCCACTACACACAACACTAGATCTTTGTTTGCTCTTTCCCATTACCTCAAACCTTCAGTTAAAGCGGCGGCTGTCATGCTTGACGCTGCAAAAGCATTCGATTCCATTGAATGGAGATATATGCTCCTCGTCCTGAACCGAATGGGATTCCCTAAACGGTTTGTGCAGTGGATAACCTTACTCTACACAGACCCAAGCGCTAGGGTTCGGATCAACGGTTATATTTCAGACCCGTTCGACATTCAGCGTGGTACTAGACAAGGCTGCCCACTATCCCCTCTGTTATTTGCGCTGGCACTAGAGCCACTTGCGTGCATAGTACGCCAGAAATACGGTGAGTCAGCTTTGCAATTTGCGGCCCGGCCACTCCACATATCGCTATACGTGGACGACATGTTATTGTACGTCCGTGACCCTGAAATCCATCTAAACCCGCTGCTCCGTGAATACATCCGCTTTGGCGGACATTCAGGGCTGGCGATTAATTGGTCCAAATCCTCCATAATACCTCTGACTGACACCACTTTACCCTTTGAGGTAGATTTCCCATTGGACTGGCAACGTGAACCGATTAGATACCTAGGGGTCATGTTCCACAGAAATCCGGAAGAGGTACTGCGGGCAAACTATGGGGTGATCCTCTCTAAGCTTGAAGATAAGGTCCAACGGTGGATTCGCTTGCCACTCTCGATAGCCGACAGAATCGCAATTGTCAAGATGAACGTATTGCCCAAACTGTTATACCTGTTTAATAATATCCCCATCACGCCAACGAGTGAGATATTCCGCCGCATAAACTCTATGGTGCGGACTTTAATTTGGGCGGGTAAACAGGCTCGGGTCGATCTGCAGACTCTCACGCTTCCGTTCGCGAGGGGCGGCTTCGGTGTACCTGATTTTCTCCTCTACTACCTCTGCGCGCAGGCACAGTATGCGGCGTATTGGTACCACAGGGTCCCATATCTTGCGCACACGGCCATCGAAGAGGGTGATGCTCACCCCATACCCCTCCCTGCGATCATATCCCACTCGAGGCCGCCACTGCATGCTATGGACATCAACACAGTGGACACCACGGTAAAAGCGTGGCACAGGCTTAGCCAGCTGGCCCACAAGACCCCGCTATATGCACCAGACATGCCTTTGCAACATCACCAGGCACTCTCAGTCACGGGTGAAAAGGTCGGTATGTCCTTGCTGAGTAAAGCTGGTATTGACAAGCTAGGAGATGTGTTTCAAGCCGGCACTTTCGTGGGACTAGACCAACTGAATTATATCCAAAACCAGACTCCCATGTTCCGCTTCACGTACTATAGGTTGACTAGAGCATTGAGGGAACATTACCCGACCTTCCCAAAAGAACCAGACTGCCTTACACCACTACAACTCCTGATCACCACTACTGATCTTTCCCATCTAGTGTCCAGACTATACTCCGCTGCACAAACAGAACTGGGGGGACACACTCAGAAGGCTAAGGGGCGGTGGGATGCACTATTAGAGGATCCGTTAACGGATGAGGAGTGGAATAGCGCTTGCGCGTTAACGCAGATTTTGACGCCTAACGGCAACTTAAGAATCATACATTTTAAATGTATGCACCAGATCTACTACACGCCGACCAAGATGCGCAGATTTGGCCTACAGGAGGAAGACAGATGCAAGAGGTGCAATAGGGAGGGGGCGGATTTTGCACATCTGGCTTGGGACTGCGAGAGGGTGGCAGGGTATTGGGGTGAGGTCACCACCACACTAACTGGCATGTTGGAGGAGGAAGTACGGTGCACGCCCAAGATCTGTCTACTGGGAATAGTTCCTCAATTCCGGGCGTTGTAGCGCAAGTTTTGTGCACTTGCTTTATTGTTGGCAAAGAGACAGGTCGCGCAATGTTGGCATAGCCGGAAGGTACCGAAGAAGAAATCGTGGCTGCATGATATGACCATCTGTCGTGATAGACTACAGACATATGAGGAGCAATTACCGGCGAGGTCCAGACCGAAAGACATGTGGTGTTTTTTGACTAACTATCTTACATCTCTGCAGGACAGTGAGGAGGATTAGTCCATCTTCTGTTTCATCCTCCCGAGTGGGTTGTTTAGTACACGGGTACAGATTGGATGCGGGTGCACACGGGGTGGGCGCTGAAGCTTTGTTTGAATGTACATCCAGGTCATATGCAATGATACTGTCAGGTCTTACGTTGGGGTATGTTGTTTTTTCCGTATAAAAAGTTAAAATGTAAGACTCACGCAATTTGGCAGAATGAGCCCTATATGAGATATTGTGGGAAGTAGAACCTAAAGTGTACATGCCCTGCTTCATATAACGCTTAATGACTACACACTGCTTGCATGGAAATGGCGGGCCGGCCTCAGGGTTGTAGGCTCATGCTGTGTACTCTGCTTGGAATCAATAAAGGTCTTACAAAAAAAAAAAAAGATATGCTCTCGCCTCTCCCGTATTTTCAACATCTCTTTTCATTTTTCCACCTCTTTTGTGTTTCTAGGTAGCCTTTCAGACGATCTGGAACTCCCTCCACATTCTCACGGTCTTTTTGATCGTATGCTAGCCCTTGCACTGCAGCACATTGTTTCTAACTGGAAATCCTTGAACACTTTGTCTATAAATTGTTGGTGGAATTTAGTATGTCAATCACATAGACTTGATGTTGCTTTTGCCTCCTCCTGCAAACCCTCCCGAAATGTTGAACTTTACTGGTTACCTCTCACTTTATATTTAGATCAATCTGCCAAAAAGACATACTCTCCACTTTCCTCGGATAATTTCAAACCCCCTTGAACACATGTACACTTGCCTGTAGTTTATGATATTTTTCAATTTCACTATTGTGATTTTTTAGCTTTATACATGTTTCCTTTTTGCTAAAAGTTCTTATTTCAAGTAATTGCTGAAATATTGTGTATTTTACTGTACTTTCTGACTGACCTTCATTGTATTTTCTATTTTTATTCATTCTTTATGATATTACCATGCTTTTATTTCCCTCCCTCCCCTCCCCCCCTCCTCCCCGTAAAATAATTCAAAATGCTTTGCTTTTCATTGTGATATTGGCTACTTATGTTTAATTTATCCCAACCTTTAGCCTTTTTCTTACATTTTGCTGATGTCACCTTATTGTACTATCTGATTTTACTCTAATAAAGCTTTCAAACTTAAAAAAAAAAAAAAAGCATAATTAGCTTGTAGATTTAGCAATTCAGAGTGGAAGATTTAATAAAAGCCTTACAATCACTCTCCTCATACTCTGTGTGGAAAAGTCACTTAGATGGGAGATTGGATATAGCAGAAAATGTGTTAAGGCCATGGCATAAAACAGTTTCAATAAAAAAAAAATACATGCCATTTATCTTATGTAATAAACATTTTACAGCAGTCTCGTTTTCACATAAAGGACCAATCCAATGTAGTAAGTGGCAATAAGATCAGCAGCTGATTTCATAACATCCCCTTAATATATGTAAAATTACTGCAAAATATAAGGCCAGGTTCTTCAATTGGCCAAGGAGCACAACAAATGCACAGAATTAAAAAACAGGGTGTGAGCTCTTTAATAAAGCAGCAGCCTCTTTCCACATGAAACCATAACCAGGAAATTGATTACCAGCATTAGCGAGAGCAGCCCTCCATACAACAGATCGCTACAACTGAAACCAGTGAACAATATAAGTTAGGAGAGCACCCTTGAGATGACCATGTACATTGTAGCTCATACCATATTACAGTTTTACCTATTGTGTTCCACTTGCCCTACCTTTCTAATCAGCTGTATCCTTTCCCCTCACTGTCTCGCCTTCCCTCTTCAGTCTCAACAGCTCCACCATTGCACATAAACAAGAAAGAGATCAGAGCATCATAGTCACCAGCAAAAAAGACCCACCAAACAGATCAGAAAATCCCAAGACCAAGGTGTAAAAGCAACAAAACGGATCTACAAAATAGCATCATCCATGACACCAAGTGAGAGGAGGGTGATAGGAGCCCACCAATGATGCAGTCGTCATGCGCCAAATGCATCAGCTCACTGGAGAGTGAACTCTCGAATTCCTCTGACAAAACCTGTAATTAAAGAAGTTCACTAGTGGAGCAGCCAGCACTACCAGCACTAGCACGGCCTATAAATAATGTGCAATTGTCAACATTTAAACTATACAACAAGGAGGACATAGCCAAAATGATATTAACTTTGAAACCGTCCGACCCTTCCAATGACCCTCTCCCTGCAAAATGCTGGCACTCATTCAATCACAAGGTCATCCCACTTTAGACTAAGATAATCAATGCTTCTCTAGTACAAGGATCTGGTCCGGAATGTCTAAAAATGGGCCAAGTCATCCCCCTATTGAAAAACCCCACTGAGAACCCTTCCGATCCTAACAATTTGAGGCCGGTAACAAATATTCCCTTACTAGCCAAAGTTCTTGGAAAATGTGCTCATCATCAATTGTGTCAACAAATTATGGACTTTAAGTTACTAAACGATTGCCAATCTGGGTTCAGACCTGATCATAGTACGGAAACTGCTATTCTGCACATAGTGGATGATGCTCTTCTCGCTCTTGACCGTAATGAGCGTAAACTTGTCTCCTTGTCTTTTTAGACCTATCATCTGCTTTTGACACCGTGAATCATGGCAAACTTTTAGACCGTCTAGAAAACAGGATGGGCCCACCTGGAACAGTCTTAAAATGGTTCAGTCCTTCTTACGGAACAGATCTCAGAGATTCATGGTGAACCACAAGCTATCTCTGCCTACCCCGATCCAAATTGGAGTTCCTCAAGGATCAACATTATCACCTTCCCTTTCCAATCTATACCTTGACCCACGTCAACACCATGGCAATAAATGCCCACCTCATCTGAGCTACCTTAGAAAGCTCAAGCCATTCATTAACTCAGAGGACCTGAAATCGGCATTCAAGGTGTTGGTCATTTCTAGAATTGAATACGGTTGCTCAACTTTATCAGGTCTTCCTAAGATTTCAACAGCTCCCCTTAAAGCCTGTCTAAATGCGTCAGCTAGACTTATATCGGGATCCCACACATTTGACCATATCACTCCTCACCTGATAGCTCTCAATTGGTTACCGTTCGTGGCAAGAATACAGCTAGAGATTGCATGTATAACACACAAGGCTATTCACCATTCAACTCCTCATTACCTGGCCCAGAAAATTACATTGTCTGGAGGTTGTAGATCCTCTAGGGGGGGGCGGGAATTTTTTTACTAAAACCAGCTTTATTCCGGAAGAAGAGATCATATGATAGAGCATTCACGGAAGCTACACCTCAGATTTCGAACTCACTCCCGCCGAATATCAGAAGGATTACCCACGGGACCCGATTAACGATGGAGACTAAGGAGCAGTTTATGGTCAATTCACAGAAATTACATCAGATTTCTTGACCGATTCATCGTTGTTCTGGTCTTTTACTGTACTTGTCATACATTATGTCACCTCTGTGTATTACTAGTAAGGCTCAGTATTGGTTTTGGTTTGTAAATAAGGGTTTTGTGATTTGTTTTAAGGTTTGTCTAGTAATATTAAGTGGGTGTTATTGTAACTATTAGAACTTGCAACAGGGTTAAGTCTCATTTTCCCAGTAGTAGGTTGCATAGGTTTTTATCTGAAACTGTAGTGCGATCTAACTGTAAAGTACTCTGACACTCATCTCTTTGGGTCATGTTTGCGCCATAGAAAACACTGCATAAATAAATAAATAAACGCCACTCGAAAACCCAGAATTACTTTCCAAATGAGAGTGTTTCCTTCAGCCATATTAGTTAGTGGCAGATAAACGCAGGGAATGTCTGCATGTGTGGAGCAGCCTCCATTATATTTATGATGGGTCAACAATCTGAAATATGATATGGGGATGAGAAAATACTTTACAAATGTATTTACCTACCTGTTTGTGGTCTCTCTTTGCTAAGGCTACTTCCCCTTGTGCAGCGCTTTCCTGGGTCCCATCAAACAGATTTGACAGTGGCCTCTGAAGATGACTTTGAATTGCATTATTTCCCTTCTCTCTTAAAATGTCTTCCTTTTATTTATGTTGACATTTCTGAATACTCTTATAAAAATCATTTAGCAGATCAAGGTGTGGAGCTACAGAAAGCCACTGATTTACAAGATGATGAAATAAATACTGCACCCAATTCAATTTTTTGCTATGTGTATAGTCTCAAACCACCACAAACGAGATCTCAAAAGGGATCACATCACGGTTAGTGATAAATCATGGAACTTGAATCACCCTGCTGTTGAGAGTGAGGTACACAATGGCAGGCTCTCAGGGCACACATATTTCCTGAGTCTCATTAATAGAGGCATTGACACCCGGCTGTGGCCATGCCACTCACAGCGAAAGACATCAGTCATCATTAAGGCATCAGAGCACAACGTTCTGATGTTTTTGCAATGCAGGTGAGGTCATCCAAGTGCAGCAAGGCTAAGACAGAGAAGATGATGTTTGGAACCTCGCGGATAGAGGAGTGCACTGCTCCAGCATTAGCAGAAACCTGTCTTACACAGAGGCTATAACTGGAACTGTAAAACTGAGATTTTAGGGGAGACAGACCTATACCTGGAGCCACAGGATAGGAAGGTGCTTTAGGTGCACATCATGACGAGGCATGGCACACCAGGAACAATACAGGAGCAGTAAGCAGTGAATAGGAGGACATGCTCCAGGGTCATATATATGGTGGTATCTGGGTAGAGACAACCCACCAGGTACATAATCGGAAACTGTTCCTTGTACAGGAGGTTGGGCCGCATTGATAAGACCCAAAACTCAGAAAGAAACCCACAGAGAGGTGGGTAAGATGGCCTATATATTATAGAAAAGAATAGTGGGAAGACTGGAAGATATGAAGACAACATCATGAGTATTTTTCCATCTGTTTCACAAGAACCACAGAAGATACTCGAGACGAAATACTGAGACACGCTGAATCAGACATGCAGCTATTGACTGCATCAACTCACAACTATTATAAGGTCTGCATAAATATCACGGAAATTACACTGGCTCCTATTAGGGCAGCGTATCAAATTTAAGGTCTTATGTACTACCTTTAAACCTATTCAAAATATAGGACCCCACTACCTTAGGCAGAAGCTCAAATGGTACGAACAAAACAGAACACTTCGCTCCCTGGGGTCAAAAACCCTTAAGGTTCCCAAATTCAGAAAACCAAACTGGGGTGGCAGAAGTGTCATCCTAGGCTCAGCCAAAGCAATGAATGCACTCCCATTCCATATTAGATCCGCAACTGATCTGCTTATGTTCTGTAAACAATAAAAAACTTGGCTATTTAACAACTAGGCCTTTTTCCCTGGATCTCTTTGTACAAACATGAACTAGCGCCAGGACACCTTCGGGAAACAGAGTGCCCTACAAATACGTCTAACATAACTTAATATAACATAGACATTTCAAGACTAAAAGCCCTATGTATTCAAGGAAGTCTGGTGTCCATTGCCTGTACAGGTAGAGGACAATGTTAATTATTAATATTTCTGTGTTCTGTACCTAAGTGCTGTTCCAAGATAAACATCTTCCAGAGACCATTATTTAGTGAACTTTGCCAGGAATGTCTCAAAAGTAGTTCAATGTTATAGCTTTCTGATCAGGGTTCAGGTCAATGGAACAAGGCATGAACATCCAAGGAAATGGCAAGGTGCCCATTGAAAAACATAAGCAATATGAATATGCTCCTAATGAGGTGAGCCAAGGGACTATGGACAGCATTACTACAGATTAAACTCCAATTTACCCCAAGCTTATATGGCTGACTGGGTTCTCCATCCAACATACATCCACATACAATTTAGAAATGCACGAACCAGTGAAGCCAAAAGAAGGTCTGTGAGGACTTAAGTGGGAAGACAGGTGTAGAGATGATCTCCTGTGAGGAAACATAACAGGTGAGTGATCTGAGTGTGCATTCATTCTTGTAATGCTCCTGATTTGCTAATGCCTGCTAAGATTGCACTTAAAATTATAGGGTCAGTTTGCCACCAGTGCCATTTCAGACAATGGCCTGCCAAGCCAACTTCCCACCGTTCAATCCTACTGGTAGTGCTCTGATTGGCAGCAGTCTCCGGTCTTTAAACATTCAGTATGTCTCCAGTTGAGGGTCTCATCTCTTGTTAATTTACAGCCATCCCTCTGGAATTATGCAATTCTGAGGCTGCAGCGTTTTCTGCATGATTATGGATTTGCCTCACTTGCTTCATAATCAATCATCTCTTTGCATAATTTGCAGATTTTAGCAAAATAATGTTTCCAGGTCAAATGGATCAAATGGTACTAAAATGCTGCTACCCATGTTGCTGCTCAGTAGTTGATCCTTTGCTGTGCAGTGACAGGTCACCCGTCCGTTGCAGATTGAAGTGTTCAGGTGTTAAATTGATACCAATGTAGTGAAACCCTTACCATACAGTGTTAACTTGTGTCATAATAGTCTAGTAATTCTGCCACAAATTGTGGTATTGTATGCCACATAATTTGCCATTTCTTATTGCATATTTTAGTCTACCCTGCCACATAATTTGGTACTCCCTTGACATGTTTCACTGGGCTTTTTGATCATTCATGCATGTTGCATACAAATCAGGTGTTCATGCAAGGCTTAGTTCCTAGAGGACCAATACTTGGGATAGTGATAATAGCTAAGAAAGTTTGTGATATCACAACATTATTTTAGCAGTGGTTTGACAATAGTTGTGCTAACAAAAATAACAGAAACACAGCGGAGAGGAACCTACCATTTTGCTATCTGGAGAACTACGTGAGTGATTAACATTGGAAAGCTATCCCGCCTCTAGTGAAACAAATTTGGAAGGAAGCAGAAATGGTTACATTTTCTTTTGCCTTTTGAACACACCTGCGACGGAGACATTGTTTGTTCCTTACAGTGCAGCTACAAAAGATGTCAGAGAATCTGAATGGCTGTATGAGTGAGTGACTGTGTGTAAGTGGCTGTATGAGTGAGTGAGTAGCTGTTTGAGTGGGTGTTTAGTTAAGTGAATTGGGGTGGGAGTCACTGTATTGGAGAGTAAGTGTCTGTGTGAATGGCTTTTTGGGTGAGTGAGCAGATGTCTGAGTGCTTGTTTGGATGTTTGAATGGCCAAGTAAGTGGTTGTGTGGGTGTGTGAGTGAGTGGCTGTGTTGAGAGTCTGTATGGGTGAGTGTGTGGCTACGTGAGTGGCTGTACGGGTGAGTGACTGGTTGTATCGGTGGTTGTATGGGTGAGTGAATGGTTGTGTGAGTGGCTGTATGACTGAGTGAGTGGGTTTGTGAGTGCCTCTATGGAGGAGTGAGTGGATGTGTGGAAATTGGTATGTGTCAGTGAATGGGTATATATGAGTTGCGATGTGGGAGTGTGAGCGGGCGTACAAGAGGTTGTATGGGGTGTCAGTGGGGTGTGAGTAGTTCTGTGTGATGCCATTTGAGATGTCATCAGTGATGTCACTGACCATGTCACGATTGATGTAATATGTGAGGTCATAAGCAATGCATTGTAGGGGCAACCGTTATAGCTAGCTCAGGTAACTATAACTGCTTAATTTCACTGGTTTTGTACGAGTGAAATCTGAGCCTTACTACAACGTCTCTGTAACCTTTGAATTCCCAAAGTTTTAAAATTTTATTTTCAAACAATTATGACTGTTACCTTTGTTTTTTTAGTGAATTTATAAGGTTTTTTAAATTCTATTTCCTAACTATAACGTCACTGTAACCCTTGAATTTTCAAGTACATTTCTATGGTTTTGTAACTAGTAGCCACGTTTGCAGAGTGATGGAGAAAGGGTGTGGGGCCTCCGACCATCTCTCAGGAATACTGCTATCCCATACTTACTTGCAGTAACAGGAGGGATTCTGGGCCCCCAAGAACCCTCAGCATCCAAGAGGACTGCATCCACCAACCAGCAGTGCGCCAGGAATCGCATTTGCTGAGTGGTGGAGAAAGGGGGCATGTCTCCGACACCTCTCAGCAAGTCCACTGTGTGGGACTTACTGGAGGTAACAGGAGGGCTTCTTGGCCCCCAAGGATCTCCCACCAGGAATGCACATGGCTGACCTCGGCCACATGGACGTCATCCCCCGGGGCCTGGCCTCTAGAGTGGGTGTCCTGGTCCCACCCAGGGCACCTACTTTGTAGTATTGGGGACTGTGAGGGGAGCCTCCAGGTCCCCGTGGTCCCCACCGGCTCCCTGTCTCCTGTGGGAGCCTGCACTGCATTGCCAGAGAGGGAGCTGCTAACATGCAGCTCCCTCTCTGTCTGTCAAAGCAATTGTGCACCGCTTTCAGCAAGCAAAAGCAAAATGCTCTCGCTTTCTCAAAGCAGAGCACAGTTTTCTACATAGCAAACAGGTTTGTCCCGGGGTGGACACCCTCGGACATATCAGGAGCTGGCCCTGGGTGGTGGCAGTCCAGTCCCACCGCCTGGAGGAGCACCACGAGCAGTTCATGAACAGACACCGCCCTATAAAGTGCTGCTCTTCCAGCTGAGTTGCGGTAAACAGCAGAGACAAGCTACAAGGCCTTCTAAGTGCTTCTCTTTCAGGTCAAAGATCGGGCCGCTATAAGCAGGATAAGAGGCATTCTGGGTACTGCTCTTCATGGCAAAGGTCAGTTCCACCACAAAGAGGCTGTGGCAGCCTCAAAGTGCCTCTCTTCCAGGTGAGTGCAAGGGATCAGCACAGAGAAGCCACGAGGCTTTGCAAGCACTGCTCCTTGGTTGTTTCAGGTTAATGAGACAGACGGGCACATGACAGGAGGTTTTTCAAGGTGCTTTTCGTACTGAGACCATCACCAGAGAGAGGCCATGAGAGCCTCTATGTGCTACCCTTCCGTGTGAGGCCGACCAGGGAGCACCACGGGAGAGCACCACAGACAGGCCATGCCACTTGACGGTTCTTCTCTTCTGTGTGAGGCTCCATGTGCCCCTTTTCCTCCAAATGAGTCTGGGGTGCCACAGACACGCTAGAAGACCACAAAGCGCGTCTCTTCCCAGTGAGGGCCAGAGTTCGCCATAGAGTTCACCAGGCGCTAGGCACCTACGGGACAGAAACCTCGACAGAACTCTAACTTGATTATTAGTCTACTTCTTTACAACAGTTAACATCATCCCGGCTCGCTCCCTTTCCGAAGAAATGGTGCCTCTGCCGCAGGCAGGTGCAAAGAGTTAACACTGGAATGTTTTTTACTGGAGGGTGTTCAGTTGGCAGGCTCTGGCCATCCAAGTGGCGGGGCTCTGCAAGAAGGGGTTGAATGTGCTCACTCAAGGAAGGGTGTGCAGCTGTTGAAACAAACATTTGCAATGCAATAGGTCTCGCATTTATGCGAGTTGAAGCTATTGGCATTGTAAATGACAATGCGTTTTATTCATGTTTCAAAAACCAAAACATAAATAAAAGGCATTGTCATTTATAATGCCAATAGATGAAACTCGCATAAATGCCCGACCTGTTGCATTGCAAATGCTTGTTATGAAAAGTAATCAAAACCTGAATATTCTTACTGCAATTTAGGCATATTGTTAGTTCTAACTTTCAGTAATCATTTTCTAAAGTCTCAGACTTTACTTTGAGGCAACGTGTTTTTTAACAAAGCAACATTTGTTTTAAAAAAAATGTAACTTCTATCTACATATTAAATATTTTTCTGTTTTACTAAGGAATCCAGTATTACATTCAAACTTTTTCCTAAATATTTCCCTGTTCGAAAAATGTACTATTTTCATACAAACTCATCAAAATGAAGGTGCATGGTTCTGATAGCATTTACAAACCACTTGGCTTTTAGCCTTGTGGTTTGTGATGTTATGTGACCCCCTTGATGGCAATATAGGATCATAGGGATCCCTCGTGCACTGACCTGACCAAGTACCTGCTGGAGTGTTTGGACCATTTACCCGCATTTTCCTTCTACAACTCGCGGAACCCGCTTCGCGGGTCCCGCTTCGTGGCAAGGACAGGGCGCCACTGTAAGCAATCTATTGGGGAGTGAAGGGCAAAGCAGGGCTGCGAGCAGGAGCAAGGACTCGATGTTCCAGGAGTCCTTGCCGGCCAATTAAGACACCTGGCCCGCTCTCCCTGCCAGCCCCGCCCCAAGAGCACCGGACGACGGGAAAATCGCTCCTCTGCCGTTGTGGAGTGGGATCCCTCGTGCACTGACCTGACCAAGTGCCTGCTGGAGTGTTTGGACCATTTACCCGCATTTTCCTTCTACAACTCGCGGAACCCGCTTCGCGGGTCCCGCTTCGTGGCAAGGACAGGGCGCCACTGTAAGCAATCTATTGGGGAGTGAAGGGCAAAGCAGGGCTGCGAGCAGGAGCAAGGACTCGATGTTCCAGGAGTCCTTGCCGGCCAATCAAGACACCTGGCCCGCTCTCCCTGCCAGCCCCGCCCCAAGAGCACCGGACGACGGGAAAAGCACACCTCTATATGACTTAACTGTTATTTAAGTAAGGTACTCTACCGCTGCGCGGGAGCGAGCGGGAGCGCCCGGGGCTAAGCCCGGGCAAAGGGCGGGCCCTCTGTGGCCCTCCGAGGCCTGCAGAGCTTGGCCTGGGCAGGCCCTTTTGCCCTTCTACTTTCGACGGATACCTTCCTTTATTGTTGCGATAAGCCACCAGTTTGTCTTATTTGTTTTATTTTCGCTGCTATTGGTGATCTCATTCGTTACAATTATTGTTTCCAATTGTAGTTTTTTGATATTAGATTGGTATCTACTCCCCACCCCTCTGCTTTTCTGAGCCCACGAGTGTTTGCTACTGTCTACTATGTCTACTTGTAAAACTCGAAGTCAGAGAGCGGCTAATGCTAAAACCAAAAAAGTTATTGGCACTTTAGATAATTTTATTTCACGCACTAACTCTTTGATCGACCAGGGAATTTCACTTATGGAAAGGAGGGTCTCGATGGATCTCGCTCAAGCCAAAAGATCCTCATTAGGCAATATTGCCTTAGTTCGCTCTCCGATCAGAGGTCTAAATAGTTCTGCTCCTCTTTCTAGTCAGCCCGTTGCTGGACTGCTTCCCCCTATGTGCTCCTTATTACCACCTCCAGACCCTCCTTCTGTGAGTACACTACCTACTGCCTCCCCCTTGTTAAACAACTTAGTATCAATAGCAGTTGAAATCCATCAAGAGAATGACTCTTCACAAGTGGGTAGTCTGAAATGTGCTGCGTTAGACCCAAAAATCATGAGCCATATGATTGATACTCCTAATCTTAATGCACAAGAGTCTTCGGGACAAATTGACGGGGAGGTTGATATGGGTGTTTTGGTGGTAGAAGAGAGGGACCTTTTGGGTATTAATGATCATTTGGAGAGTGATATTGCCGAATCTGCTCCCCACCTTTTATCATTGGGTGTCCCAGACGATATAACCCTCGATAGCAGTTTGGCTAGTATCCTGGACGTTAGTAGTAGTGATGAATCTTCATCTGATCAAGAGGCTAGTAATGCCTCTTTTATGAACTCTATGTCCAACCTTATTAAATCATTACTCTTGCCTCTAGAGACCAGACTAGCGAACATTGAACAACAGCTTGAGGCTATTCTTTTAACACAAAAACCCAAAAAGGTTAATCCCGTCCCCAATACCCCTGTTGCACCACCTTCTGTTCATAACAAGGTGCCCATTCCCAAGAAGCACCCTACAGGGGCTAACACTGCTCGCAAGACCCGTCCGCTTAAAATACCAATGCCTGTGAGCAATAAAACCAGTACTAATCAGCCTACCACTACGGCTCCCACTCATATTCAGAAGGGTACTGCTCTTACTATTCCAGCTTCCAGTATACCCTTACCCCACCTTGAAAAGAGTAACATACGCCGGAGCATTAACTTACCACCTGATGCCTGTCCATATGTGGTAGTTCTGACTGGCATTCCTGAACAGGCTCCTGCCGTCTCAGAACCTTTCTGGGCACTTAAAAACAAAATCTGTCACTGGCTAGACAGAAATTATCCTCCACCCCCTGGATTAATCAATAAAATTCTTATGGTAGAGAGGGCCCCTTGGGTAGGTGGGAATAAGAAAAGTCTAAAGGGTGACTGCGTTGTTGTCACATTTGAGGACCCACGACTGGTAGAATTCATTTGCTCCCTTCCCCCATGTGACAACAAGTCTGTGGTTGCGGCCAAACCCTTGTCATTTTTCTATATGCAAGAGGACCATCAAGATGCTAGGTGGAGTTGGCTAAGGTCGTCTAATACAGGGTCAGGGAGAGGGAGAAACAGGAGGGAGAACCATAATTATCAGATTCCCCAAAAGCGGGGTGGGATTGAAGAGGAAGGTTGGAATCTAGTTGGTAGGAGGGCGGGGAGACCATGGATGGGTGATTGTCAGCCGATTGGAGAAGGGTTGGGTCCTCAGCTCAACCATCCTTTATTCCCCTGCTACAACCGTTACAGTGGGTTGGAAGGGGTGGACTGACTTCCACCACAGTCCCCTGAACTATCCGGGGAGAGAGGGGAGCTCACTTCTTCGGGCCCTAGAACCAACAACACTGGCAGGGAGGTACCACTCAACAAGGCCAGAATTAGTCCAGGTATAATAGAAAGGGAATTTGATACTCTGACCCCATCAAAAGAATTATCCACAGCTGACACATCTATTAAGATCATGTCCTGGAACATAGCAGGTCTTAAAAAAAATCTTGTTAATCCTGCCTGGAATGATTTCATAAATGACTTTCATATATGTATGTCCCAAGAAACCTGGTGTGCCCTGCCACAATATAAAAACGGATACTCAAACTTCTTTCCCCTGCTGTTTCGATGGGGAAAGGACATCCGTCTGGAGGTTTACACATTTGGGTTAAGATAGACTTAAACTGTGTCGTTACTACTCATAACACCTCTTCAAATGACATCCTTCTGTAAAAAGTCCCTCCGGAAATAACATATTAGAACTCTTTTGTGTATATGCTAGAGGTTCTCCGGGTGGTCAAATTTCACCTATATTAGAGTTGCTAGACAACAGGTTATCCTCCCTCCCCACTAGATCTAAAATATTGGTGGGGGGTGATTTTAACTGTACTTTCGAGCCCCTGGATGAGGAAGATTTTACGGGTTTAAACAACGAAGTTGGGAGCCAGTTTATACCACCTCTAGCCCTTACCCCAATTAAGAAATGGACTGCCAGAGCAATCCAGTTAAATGCTCTGGTTCTGGAACACAATTTACGGGCCTTAAATGGTCGCACTTTATCCGATCGTGAGGGAGCAATGACTTTTAACAGGATAGGCTGCCCATCACGGATTGATTATATCCTCCTGGATACTCAGTCTTGGGACAACCTAGTGGATATGAAGGTCAGACAAAGAACAGATAGCGACCATAACCCTTTATGCATGGCAATTTATTGGGGAGACAAGTTTAGTAAAAGTGGTCCTAAAGAGATGATTACTAAAGAAGTAGTTCCCACAAACTGCAATCGCAAGCTTAAGTGGAACGCAGTTAGGTGTGATGAAGGGAAATTAGACAATATCAAGGAACTAGTCATGGCCGTACTGCGTGAACTGGCACCGGTTACTTCAACAGCCCCCCATACCTCGGGGTCAAACTTAGTAGCCAAGTAAAAGAATCTAATGAAGGAGATTGGTAGGTTCTTTGTTAAAAAATCTAAGGGGGCGAAACTGGATCAGTACAATCTAAGTAAGGGTAATCTCTGGTACACAGCCAACTGTAGGAGAAAAAGGAAAGCAATTTCTTTTGCTATAAAAAGTAAGGACCCAGTAGCTGTAAGAATTGCTAGACAAGATTACCGCAAAAGTATTGCGATAGCCAAGAAGACCTGGGAAGAGGACCATTGGCAGGCGCTCAAGGATGCAGCATATGGGAAAAACCCCACTCTTTTCTGGAATCTAATTAATATTCTTGACAGGCGAGGTGTAGAGCCTATCCCAAACCACATCACCGAGCTCCAATGGCACTCCCACTTTTTAAAACTATATTGTGAAGGTAGTGTGGAGGGTGCGTTAACATCTCCCGCTCTGGGTATTGCTACCATGGTCAACTCGGAGCGTGGCAGTATTGATGATTTGTTTTCACCCCGTGAAGTTCAGGATGCCATTCATAAAATCATTCCGGGAAAGGCTCCTGGCCCCGATGGCGTTGCGGGGGATTTACTGTTGCATGATCCTATAGTATGGGCAGATTTCATATCTAGAATCATGAATCTTATTCAGTCTGGCCATCCAGTACCTGAATCCTGGAAGGGTGCTGAGGTCATTACCATTTTTAAAAAAGGTGATAGAGAGGACCCTGCCAACTACAGACCAATTAGTTTAATTGATACCATTCAAAAAGTAGTTGGCAGGGTCATCATAAACCGGACAGAGATGTGGCTAATGGAAAACAATATTTTGACTCACTTTCAGGCCGGATTTAGATGCAACGTAGGTGCAATGGACCAGGTTTTTAGATTTTGTGCGGTCTTCTGGAAAACGGTGTTAATAGCCAGGGGGAGCCTGTACCTGGCCTTTATAGATTTAAAAACGGCTTTGGACGTAATCCCCCGCGCCAAACTTTGGGAGGTTCTTTTGGACATGGGATTCCCTTGTTACTTGTTGCAGCTTATAATCAAACTACACGAAGGTAACTTTGCTAGGATTCGGTGGGGGGCACAGGGGCAACTAACCAAGAGGATTCCTGTCAACAGAGGGGTGCGGCAGGGGTGTGTGATGGCTCCGACCTTGTTTTCTCTTTTTATAAATGGAGTGGTGGACCATCTGAGAGAGATCCCGGCCGACGCTCCTGTCATGGCCGGGGAGAAAACACCAACACTCCTCTTTGCCGACGACACCCTCCTGTTGTCCAAAACCCCCAAAGGCCTGCAAATACTCCTTGACCGTTTCGATGTGTTCTGCAAAGTGCGCGGGCTAACGATAAACACTACAAAAACGAAGTTAATGGTTATGACCGCAAAAAGGAATCAAAGGAAGATCCATCTCTCTTTGAATGGGTCACCTTTGGAGGTAGTGGATGAATTTGATTACCTCGGGGTCAGAATTGGTAACAAAATGAATTGGGAATCCCATCTGTGCAAAATGGTTTTAAATCTCAAAAGAGTATCCGGTGCTATTCTAAAGAACCAACGCCTTTCGGTGAGTAGACCAATAGCCCCTGCACTGGCAGTCTATGAGGGAAAGGCGTTAGCATCAGCGGTCTATGGATCAGAACTATGGGGTACTGAGAATACTAAAGCAATGGTGGTGGCTGAGAATAAGTTCATGAGAGACTTAGTCTCGCTTCCTGTCTCACCCCCTCTAAAACCCTTATTTGCTGATTTGGGTAAGAGATCCATTTGTGACATTGTCCAGCTCCGACCACTACTATACTGGGTGCGCCTTAGGAGGACCCCGGAACTAGCAAATTATGCCTTAGTGTTAGACAAACTAATCCACCTGAATGTCTCGAACAAAATAAAGTGGTTAAACGATTTAAAGAAGCTTGTGGTAATTTTGGGTTTACGTGACGCCTGGGCTTCTCAATCTCCCCCACCTAAACAAACAGTTAAAAAAGTTTATTGGGATTGGATAGAGGCCAAGGTTCTGCTAAACCCAAATTGGGGTCCATTAACGGAGAATTTTCTTTCTCACAAGCTCAACATAAAGCTAGAACCGTTTCTGGATTTTATTCAGGTTCCTCGTGACAGAACTCTATTCCTGAAACTTAGATATGGCACTCTCCCTCTCAAAAATGTTATGGTAGGGTGGAAAGGGAGGAGGGATGAGGATAGGAAATGCCCGGGTTGTCCCTGCCCGGAAGAATCCCTAGGCCACTTCCTTTTTGCATGTAAAGCCTATAAACAGGCTAGAAATAAATGGTTGAAGCCAGTCTTTAGGAATCTTGGAGTTAGGGATTACAAAACAGCCCTACGAATCATTGTCTCCAATACTACTTGCATGGTTACTGTTTGTGGGGTCGCCAAGTTTTTAGCTAGTGCCTGGATTATTCGGCTAAGGTTGATGTCCCATCTGTCTACAGTTCATATTTCCACATGATTTTTAAACGTGTTACTCCTCTATCATTTTTTTAATCTTTTGCCAAGATGTAGTGTTTTTAAAGAGTGCGTTTCCTGTAATATATGTGTCTGTATTTTATGTTTGTACTTTTATGATACATGTATCGAATAAAGTATATAAAGAAAGAAAGGATCATAGGAAACACTCAAAGGTTATGGGTATACTACTCATACTATGTAAGTCATGTATATCTTTAGTAGATGCTGGTGCAATCAAATTAACCAAGTCAATATAGTAATAATAGTTTTTCCATGGAGCAGTCTGTATTATTTTGTCTTTTGCTGGAACTTCGTTTTTGCCTTAGATGTGTGCAACTACAGCATGCTTTGTGCTTTTATCTATGTTCTGTTATTATATGTTATGTTATTACATGTTATATTACTATTTGTTATGCCATGTTATTATATGTTATGTTATTATATGTTATCTTATATGTTTTAATATGTTACTATATGTTATGTTAAGGCATTTTATTATATGTTATGTTATGTTATTTTATTAAATGTTATTATGTTATATGTTACTATATGTAATGGTATTATAAGTTACTACTTGTTATGTTAAGGTATGTTATTATATGTTATGTCATTTTGGGGTATTATATGTTATGTTATATGTTTTGTTAATATATGTTATATTATTACATGTTAGTTTACTATTTGTTATTATATGTTAACTTATATGTTTGTCTATGTCTATGTACTGTTTCTTGTAGAGTGCATACATCACCCATAGGTCTCATAGCCGAGACTCATGTGCAGACAGAAAAGATGGCTAGGAACAAAAGAGATTTAGAACAGCCAGGTCTTGAGAGATTTTCGAAACTTTGAATGTATAGGCAAAGAGTTCCATCTGGTGGGGGCCAATTCTGAAAAAGATTGACTACCATGTCTAGCTTTTCGGACCTTTGGAACTATGAGTAAGTGTTTGTTTGAAGAGCGGAGTGTCCAGAAAGGTTGGTACTTCTTTAGTTTTGTTGCCAAATACTGTGGGCCCTGTCCATTTAGAGTTTTATGGACCAGACAGCAGATTTTGAAGTCTATTCGGTTCTTAATAGGTAGCCAATGAAGCGACCTCACATTAGGAGCAGAGGGAGAGCGGGCCAGAAGATTTAAAACCAGTCTGGCTGCTGTATTTTGCAGAACCTGGAGCTTATTAAGGATATCAAGTTTTATAGAAGCCATCAAGGCATTCTCATAATCCAGGCAGCTAACAATCAGACCCTGGACCAGTGGCAAACGGGATGGGAAAGGAACCCATTTGAAGATTTTTCAAAGGGCGTGCATTAACCCGTAACAAGTACATGTTATATGGTTGACATGATCCTGCATAGAGAGTTGGTTATCAATCAATATACCGAGATTACGGGCTGATTCATTCTGGATGGTGCAGGTACCTAAGGTGGAAGGCCACCAGTCGTTTGTCCACAGTGTCTGCGCTTTACCAAGGAGGACAATTTCTGTTTTATTAGTGTTTAGCTGGAGGTTGTTGGCTGACGTCCAGTTGTTTATGTCCAGCATACATTTTCCGAATCTGCATTTGGTACTTGCGGCGCCTGGGCCAAGAGTAATAATAACTGTGTATCATCGACATACGACAGTGTGTCGAAACCGTGGTTCTTGATGATTTTGGCCAAGGGAGATACATATAAATTAAAGAGCGTTGGGCTCAGGATGGATCCCTGTGGAACGCCTTTATTTATGGGCTGGCTTTTGGAGGTGAAAGCACCAATTTGTACTCGAGAGGTGCGATCACTCAGATAGCTCCTAAACCAGGCTAATGCGGAGCCCTCGACACCGGCTTCTCTCAAGCGATCCAGAAGAATGGAACGGGAGATGGTGCAGAGGGCGGCCGACAAATCTAACAAAACTAAGATGGCCGACCTCTGATTGTCCAAGAAAAGCCTAATGCTATCCACCACTTCAAGTAGAGCTGTTTCAGTACTATGAAATGCTCTGAATCCTGACTGAGAGGAATCGAGCACTTTGTTTTTCTCAAGGTGTTTAATTAATTGACCGTTTATCAGGGACTCTTGGATTTTACCAAACAGGGGGAGAAGAGATATAGGTCGATAGTTGTTTAATTGTTCAGGATCAGATTCAGGGTTCTTTAGGATAGGTCTAACTATTGCCTCGTTCCACCTTGTGGGAACCTGCAAGTGTAGTAGTGAGAGGTTAAAGAGCCTCGTTAGACATGGAATGATGACTATGCTAATTTTTAGTAGAACCTGAGAAGACACTATATCAGAGGGGGAGACTGATTTTACCTTTGTAAGTGCCAGAGAGACTTCTTCCGGATCAGATTCTGCGAATTTTTTTAGGGTTGAAGCCGCCAGAGAGCAATTGGCTTCTGTTCTCTGAGTGTACAGTCGGACATGGTCATGCGGGAATTGACTATATATTCTGACAATTTTCTCTACAAAAAAAGTGGATAGAGAATCGACCCACTCCCGAGAAGCAACCAATGAGGGCTGCATAGAGGCAGGATGTGTACATTCATTAAGAATCTTAAATACCTCTTTTTGAGAGTTAGAGGCTTTATTTATTCTTTCGCCTAGATATAATTTTTTTGCCGATTTAATATGGGCTAAGTACTGTCTATGTAAGAGCTTGTAATTATTACAGTCAATAGGGCTTTTTAAATGTCTCTATTTGCGCTCAGCCTTTCTGGATATTAGTTTATCCATTTTTAAGGCTGGAGTGAACCAGAGTGAGGATTTGTGTAACCCTCTTAAACTCTCCTTAGGAGCAATTTTGTCCAGTACCTGACAGATTGCAGCATCCAAGGAAATAGCTATTTCATTAGGAGTGTTAGTATTAGACATCAGGGAGTGACAAAATGTGCAGAAAAAGATGACAGGTCAATATTTTTCCACGGTCTGCGCCATATTTGTTCTGCTATAGGACTTGTACGGCGTAAGGATGGGATTGAGATGTTGAATATAAGCAGGTAATGGACAGTCCACAGGGCAGTAATGGGTGAGTCAATCGTTGTGTTCTGTGAATTTGTGAATAAGAGATCTAGAGTATGACCGGCTATATGGGTTGGACCATTTACTATTTGGGTAAGCCCTAAGGTACTAAGACTAGAAATAAGATCGTTTGTATGCGGGTCGATGGGAAGATCAATATGATAGTTAATGTCACTCAACAGAAGAAAGTTATTGCTTGTTAGTACTTGGGGAGCGATTATCTCCATAAGGCGACTGCTAAATTGGGTCTTGCTGCCAGTGGGGGCGATACAGCAAGGCCCCTTTCCAGGATTCCTTAGATAGGCTGTTTATTTTAAATATGCAGATTTCTACCCAGTATGTGCTGAGAAAATCGATAACGGTAAACTTAATATTTGCTCTAAAAGCAACAGCTAGTCCTCCACCTCTCTTTTCCTTCCTATCCACTCTACTCAGTTGATAGTCTGGTGGGGAAGCTAAGGAAATATCAGTCGTTGATAACTCTTGGAACTAACTCTCAATTATGAAAAAGATATCTGGCTTCTCGAAGTTGAGCAGAGTCCATACACCCAGGGCATGTTTAGAGATAGACTGAGCGCTACATAGCCCTATTATATTTGAAGGGTTAAGCTTATCATCATTTGAGACTGGCCTTGATTGATTTATTAGGATGGGGGGTAGGTTATCGTAAGGGAACTTGGTGTTAAGTTCATGGGAAGAACAGTTATTCATAGAATGAAGTTGCTTACTTGTATATCTGATGGAGTCCAATAATGTGGTGCTTACCAAGAGTAGGCATATGGAAAGAATAGGCTGTAAACCGCGGCACGGCAGGCGGCATGGCAGGCGGCACGGCAGGCGGCAGGCAGCAGGCAACGGCCCAACGTGGACAGGCGCAGACGGGCTTGCCTTTGGCGCGCCGGGGGCTCGCCGCTGTGCGCGTCCGCTGCGCGCGTCCACTGCGCTTCCAGTCTGCACGCCTGTTTTTAAACTGGTGGAAGAAATGGGTAACAGCTGAACTGCTAACCTCCCAGAGACCGGAAGAGTAGCTGACTGTACCGCGTACCACGTCCCTCCGCTCAAACGGCACACGCCCCGGCGGACTGGGGACTGTACAATACAAAAGATAGAAGCACTGTTACTTCAGTTAGCAGTTAAAAGTGTAAAAAGCTCGGTAAATTAAACTAGACACAAAGAATGTATATACAAGTACAAAGAAAGCGGCGTCTGCCTTTCCTGTGCTTTTTGGCAGTTGTTATGTTATGGTATTTTATCATATGGTATGTTATTATATGGTATGCAATATATGTTATTATGTCATGTTATTATATGCTGTTATAGTATTTTATTATATGTTACTATACATTAAGTTAAGGTATGGTATTATATTTGGTCATGCACTGAGAAAAACACACTTTGCATCTTCAGTGTCCATGCAAATCCTTTTTATTGCATGTCCTTCTTACGTACACTTAAAACAGTTAATCTTCAATTTGAATGGTAATCGTATTCAAAGAATATCATTTATTAGGTTACAAATCTTCATCAACATGTAGTGCACTGGACAGTTAAACCAACAGGTGTTTCGCGATATTGTTTCACTTCTTCAGGGCTTAAAAAATGTAGTTCATCCAGGGAAGTTTCTTTCCAATCTCTTGATAAAGGGTTCCTAATATTCTTCATGATCTTATGTTACATCTAATAATAACTTCCAATAGCGCAATTCGGCTGTAGCCTCACATCAGTAAGTGTGACATCATGTCTTAGTATGATATTATATGTTATGTTGTTATATGTTATGTTATTATACCATATGTTAGGCAGATTTGTAGAGTGCTCTATCAGAAGTGAGGGTATCCTGGTGCTGAGCTGGTGTGAGTTTAGACACACCTAGAGCCTAGTGGGACTACTCGAAAAGCCATGTTTTCTGAATCTTGCGGAACTCAAGAAGTGAGGAGAAGGCTCTAATGTACAGCGGCAGTTCGTTCCATGCTGTACCGGAGATGTAGGTGAAGGCTCAAGTGCCTGATCCTGTTTTCTATATGTGTGGGATTTGTGCAAGTAGGAGTCTGGATGAGCGGAGGTGTCAGGAAGGTTTGTAAAAACAGGAGTGATTGTTGAGGTATGCTGGGTTACTGCTATGTAGTGCATTGGAAGAGTGGATGAGGAGTCTGAAATGTGCTTGTTTGTGAATGGGCAGCAAATGGAGCTCCTTCAGGTGCGGTGTGATGTGAGTACGGCATGGGAGGTTGAGAGTGATTCTGGCTGCTGAGTTCTGAATTGTCTGCAGCCTTTTGGTGAGTTTTTTTGTTTATTCTGGGATTGAGGATGTTCCCGTAGTCGATGATGATACCAAGGTTATTGGCATGGGTGGATGTCGGTCCTAGCTCTGTTAGCCACCAGGTGGAATCCCACAGTAATGTGCTCTTCCCGAAGCTCACAATTTGAGGCTTATTGGTATTCAGCTTTAGACAGTTGACCTTCATCCCCTAGGTTGGTTCAGTCATGCAGGCATTGAATTTGATCAAGGTACTGTGTGTCTTGCCTGTGAGGGAAATAATGTGTTGAATTTTGTTGGCATAGGAGAGGACGTTGAAATTGTGTGAGTGGATGATGCTGACAATAGGGATTATGTATGAGTTCAAGAGGGTCGAGTTCAGGGAGGATTCTTGGGGAACTTCGCAGATGAGGGCACAGGCATCTGGGGTGAGGGATGTCAGGCTTAGGTGTAGGCTTTGGATGAAGATTGGGTAGGAGACTGTGAAAAATGTTTCTAAGAGGTCCTGGATGATGAGGGCTGCCATGTCTCCTCTGCCCAGAGTCATGCAGATGTCATTTGTGGCAGCGAGGATGACAGTTTCCATGCTGTGGTTGGGTCTGAAACTAGACTGAGTGGTGTTGAGGAGTTGATGGTCATTGAGGTATTTGACGAGGTGTCTGTTGATAGATTTTTCTAAGACCTTGGACCGGATTGGTAGCAGGGAAATCGATCTGTAGTTGGGAAGCATTGAAGGGTCTGCAGAGGGTTTCTTAAGCAATGGATGGACAGTTGCATGTTTCCAAGTATCCGGGAAGGTCACAGAAGAGGTGGAGTGTGAGACATTGACTTGTTGGCTGAGGCGGTTATGAACCCGTCTCAAGAAATGCAAAGAGATGATGGACGGAATGCTGAATAAACCATACATTCACCCCCAGTCACAGATCTGGGTTTAATCCATCGTTATTTTGCTTGCCACACCATTTCAGTTTGGACACAACCCTTTGCAAATCAGCCTTGACCCTCTTCCCCATGGGAACAATCTTGCCCGAAATTCCAGGCCAGGTCCTCCCTGGACCGGAAAACAAGCATCCTGGGACCGGTTTCGGGGCATCACCCCTCAACAGCCAGGCTAGCTTGAATCCAGTGGCACAGTGAGCAAGGGACCCATGTCTGGGCATACCCATCCCAATTAGGGAAAAAAGTGCTACACAAACTGATGATGGATGGAATGCTGAATAAATCATGCATTAAACCGCAGTCAAGACATCTGGGTTAAATCCTTCATTCTTTTGCTCACCAAGCCGCACCAGTTTAGACCCAGCCATATGCAAAACAGTCTTGACCCTATTCCTCATTGAAACAGTGCAGCCCGAACTGCCAAGCCAGGTCCTCCCTGGACCTGAAAAAAGGATCCTGAGACCAGTTTCGGGGCATCACCACTCAGCAGCTAGGCTAGCTTGAGACCGATTGCATAGTGAGCACGGGACCCATGTGTGGGCATACCTTTCCACTTTCTGTTGAAGTCCTGCGAGGGAATGATTGAGTTAGAGGCAGCTGATGGTGAGGTGAAATCTTTTACAAAGGCTAAGATTTTAATTCCTCTGTTGGTGCTGGCCACAATGTTGTCCGTCATCAGACAGGTGCGTTTGATGGTCTGGATCATTTGATGTTAGTGGTGAATTTGAACGTGCTCCTGTCTGCATTGTCCTGGCTTGTTCTCATTTACGCTCCAGTTTGTTCTGACATTTCATCAGTCTGAGTTTCTCCGTGTATCAATTGATCTGGGCTCTGGATCTTGATGTATTGTTGGGTTTGACGGGGGCCAGGGAGTCTGCACAAGAGGTGATCTAATTGTTGAAAATCTTGATGGCTTTGGCGAGGCTATTGCTGTGTTGGGTTGATGCATGTTAAGAAAAGCAGTGTTCCAGTCCTTGTCAGTGATACTGTTCCAGTTTTGCAGGCTGGTCTGGTGGTGGTGCGTGTGGTTTGGACCGGGGTTGGGATGCTGATTTTGACGAGGGTGGGGTGAGTCCAGGGAACTGGTATGGGCACAACGACTCAGATGTTGCATACGTTGGTGAAAATAGGGTCCACAAGGTGTCCAGCAAACGTAGGTAGATCCCTTTATTTGTTGGGTGAGGCCCAGGCTTCCAAGGTCTTCAATGAGTGCTCTTGAGTTGGGATAGGCATGGTCTTCCAGGTAGAAGTTCAGGTCTCTGAGTAGGATGCAATTGGTAGCCTTAAGATTGAGTGGTGCGACAAATTCCTGATGGTGTAGTTGAAGTTGGTGCTCAGTCCTGGTGGTTTATAGAGGAGAGTGCCACTTAGGGTGAAGTTGACTGTGACGTGGATCTTGAATGACAGGTGTTCAATGATGGAAGATGATGTGTCCTTGGATGTGGTGCAGCTGATGGTGCTCTTGTGGATAATGGTGATTCTGCTTATGGGCTTGTGAAATCTGTTTTGGCTGGCAATCATGTAGCCCAATGGAATGGCTATGGAGATGTCAAGTACCGATTCAGGTTTCAACCAGGTTTCCGTGAGAAATGGATGCCAGGGGAATTGTCATGCAGCAGTGAGCTGGTGTTGAGGAGCATGCATGCAAGTATGAAGTGCTGTGTGGGTGTATGCAGGTCTGTGAGTGTCAGGCAGTGGGTGTTAGGGGCTGTTGGTGCTGTGAGTGTTGGGTGTAGGTAAGTGCATGAAAATTTGCAGGACGCACAGGAGAAGGCTGCTCTACAGGCAGCAGCCTGTAGAGCAGCAGCCAGGTTTGAGGGTGTGGAGGGTCGCTGTAGTGGCAGGAGGAGGCAGGACCAGGATTCCTGGTGCAAGGTGTAGTCCAGGCATGGACTGGCACAGACAGGCTTGTCTTTGATGGGCCCTAGGCCCGCGCCTGCTGCATGTCCGCTCTGTGGGAGTCATTAAGTAGGTCCTGGGAAGGGAGAGGAGTGATGCCACTTCCTAAGTAGATGGATATTGGGAAATCAGTAATTTCACTTCCTGTGCAGATGTATGACAGGAAATTCAGTGATATCACTTCCTGCGCAGATGTATGATGGAAATTACTCCTCTTGCCTGGCTCGATATTTTATTGACAGTTTGGGCAGGACACCAGTGATATCACTTCCTGTGAAGTTGGATGAAGAAAATGACTCCTCTTGCCTGGTTTCTTTTTTTAAAGATAGTTTTGGTGGAAAGCCAGTGATGCCACTTCCGGTTCAAATGGATGATGGGAAATTCAGCTATGACACTTCCTGTGCAGATGGATGATGGGATATCCAGTGATGATACTTCCTGTGTAGATGAAGGATGGAAAATCCAGTGATGTCACTTCCAGTGCAGATGGATAATGGATTTACTTGACTTGTTATGGTTGGTTTGTATTTAATTTACTGGCTTGTGAACAACCAGAATTGACTGTTACATTTATATATGTATCCAATACTTCTTGTACTTGGCTCGCTTGTGAGTCTGTCCTCTCTCTAATGAAACATGGTTTGTTCGACCCGCACACTTTAACCAATAGGGTCAATGTTGGCAAATGTTCTGACCTTTTGCTTTGAAAAAGCTAATTTAATGGAACTCTTTGTGTTAAATCTTGCTGTACAGAGTATTTAGCTCTTTTCTCCCAGCAACCTTGACGCTAGCCCTCCACAGAAAAAGCAGACGTTCCAGCTGGAAACACTTCATGTGATCTAAGTGCTTTGTCTTTCCACTGGGACTGTACAGCGCTTTTAAGAGTGTTATGGCCACTGAGCTCCTATTTAGAACAGTCCCCGCCAGGACTCCATGAAAGGGTCGCAGAAAAGTCAGGACAGGAGTCAAACTCCAGCCAGTCAAGATAAACTAATCTTTATTCGGACAAAGGCCATAAAAGCACAACAAATATATAGGGCCGAGTCACTCTTTCCTGGTGCTGCTATTGCATAAGGCAAATGTGTGACAGCGTAGAGAAGGGCTAACAATTCTGCAGTCCTTAGGGTCACCACAAACTTGCTATACGATCCTTAATTTGAACAAATCATTGTTTTATATTAGGAGAATATATGAATCTTATTGATGATTTTAAGTCATATGTGTGTGACTGAAATGTGCTATATTTTAAAAAATGTTGTATAAATAGCCCTTAAGGGACGGTTCATGAATTTTAATCAAAGCATATCCTACTTGATGATTGCATGCCACATATCCGCACCCCTAGCCAAATTAAATGAGCCCTTTATTTCATGAATTAGACATTTTGTCATGGGCCACTAAATGAAATATCATTTAATTTGTTATGCAATAACTTGTTTTTTGTCCATGATTCTCAAATAATGTGAAAACTGATATACGGGTAAAATTTGGCTGGAATTTTAATGTATCATGTTTTATTTATTTTTTGTGGTTTTATGGCCTTTGGCCGATTAAAGATTAGTTTGTTTCGAGGAGTCAAACTCGTTGTTATGTTGCCACAACTGTTTAATGCGTTAAGTACTGTAAATAAGATTTCTTTTTCAGGCTACATATTGTTATGGTTGTTTTCATTAGACATATATAAAAAGGTCACGATGGTACATATTAGTAGAATGGTTACAGACACTTTGCAATTAAAATTGCACATTGTTAATGTAATCTGCCGTTTGCAGTGACATTTTACTATATTTCAATTGTCTCACCGGATGAGCCACAGACTTCTATAGTTTTAAAGCGTTAGGCTTGAGTGTTTTTAAAGAACTGAAAATATGTAGGTCATTACAAAAAAAGCACAGTTGGACTGGGTACAAGCTTTTTCCCAAGTTCAGTTTAATTAGCCCAAACCTTCCATACAATCGAAGTGTCCTGAGTGAACGTTATTTTGTCAGTAAAACCATTATACCAGCCCCTTGAAAGTTATTTGCATTATGTAAAACAAATTGTGTACATATATTGCACATCTACTTGGAATTAGCCAGTTGACTGGTTGACGTCAATCACATGCTTGACAGTCGGGGTACTAAATGGATCGGAAGCCAGTCAAGAGTAAAGAATGGTGCATTTTCCCTAAAACTGTGAAGCTAGATCCTTCATGATTCTGTCTTCCTGGTTAAGGCGGGGGATATTCGAGTCTGGACACACTGTTTCAACCCTGACTGACCATTGCTCAGTTCATCTTAAACTTATCAGAAACAAACAGGGCAGAAGTTGAGGGTACACACGAGTAGACAACGTCCACCCACTATTTTCACAGGTTGACGCTGTCTACCCTGCCCCACAGAGATAAGCTAAACTTGTCTGAGTGCCTTCAGCAGCGCCTGCAATTTGTCTGCTTATGTAGCGAGCAGCAACTTTCAGGTGGGGAAGGGTCTTATCAGAGTCCATCTGCGACCATAACAAAAGCGTAAGTTAGGGGTCCACCAAGGCTTCTTTTGCTGGAGCATCCTGGCTGAGAGCTATCGGGAACCTCACATCTAGATGCAATGGAGGGTGCTTTTGACTTTGTTCAGTTCCTGTATATATAAGAAATGCATGAACTGTAAAAATGTCAGATTTGTTGGTTTGTACCAGTATTTATACAAGTAACAATTTAAATACCACTATTTTGTTTTATTTCCTAAATAGCGCTTTAGCACTACTCATACCAATGAAAGGTGTCAGAGAGCTTTACATCACACGTACATGTACACATTGACAATAAATCATGTGTGTGTGAATCAATGAAAATAACAGTGTGGATCCCAGTCGTGGGACCCTAGGACCTAGCTCAGCTCAGGTGTATGATTGTTTTAAATCACTATGCCTTAAAGAAAGAAAAATTTCTTTCTAGTGTCCCCTCACTCACGGGGTTTCCCCACGGTGACATGCTTCATCATTGGGGCCATCCCAGTTCTCTACGAAAAGGGGCGTGCTGCGACTCACGACCTACGCAGGAGCACTTTTAGTGTGAATGACTGTGTGTGGTGCAAAAAGAATAAGTGGAGTGGGTGTGTGAGTATTAAAAATACCATACTTAGTGGGCCTAACTGTTTTATTGAGCTCCTATGCAGGTATATTAAAAGTGGGGTTAATGTCACTGTAGGGCAACCTATAATGTGGTTGACTCAGTGATCAATATGGTCGACATGTTTCATGCTACCCCTAGCATTTCTTCGGGACCATGCAGGGACCAGCCCTGCATATGCCACTCCTAAATCCCAATCGTGGGGACAGTGAATTTATAACAATAATAAAGTGGTTTTATGCATGCATTTGTATTAAAATACATACGTTCCTCTCAACTAGTAGGTGTTATTGAAGCGAAAAATGACACTTCATGGTCTCGCTGGGGGGTCAATTTCACTTATGGGATACACTGATCCTGTGTTGTGAAATCGCGCTTCTCTACCTACTCAGCACCTCCCCGGGACCGCATCTGTGTGAATCAATGTACAGGATGTGTTACATAAGACAGTGAGGGTTGCAAGGTGTAGGAACCACATGTCCTTCACAGCTCACTGTGCTACATTAGAAGGATTATAGTTTATGAGCTCCAAGTAACAAAAGGATTTCTGCGTTAAAAGCAGTAACCCACTTACCCATTTACATAAAATAACAATCTGTCATCTGCATGTTACATAATGTACTTTGCAGAAGACATATTAACCCTCTGTGCTACTTTGATTCAAAACTGGGACTAAATAAAACACAGATCTCTCCAGCAAATAAGTTATCCTCCAGAGTTATATTACCACCCTGAGATTTAGCTGGCACACAAAAACCTCTCCAGCAGGTGGCTTAACCCCTTCCATGTGTCGGACGGCCCCCGGCCGTCCAAAATCACGGTGGGGGTGTCGGATGGGGGGGGGCCGTTCGATCTGCGCATGCGTCAAATTCCACCGCAACGGAATTTGTGCATCGGCGAAGCGGTTAACCCCATAAAATATTTTAAAATACAGACTTTGCAACCAATTAAGCATACCATATTTACTGCCACGTTTCTCCTTGTTGCCAATTTCTTTGTGGCAGGGTTTTAAAAATAAATGTATAAGTTGATTGTCACTTCCTGTGAGGTCATAGGGTGTGCTGCCACTTCCTGTGATGCCATGTACGATGTTACGTGCTGTGATGTCAAGCACTGAGATGCCACCTACCTTGATGTAACATGCATACTGACTAACTTCGTTAGTCTCCCCACTTCTTTAGGACTTGTATCCTGGAAACAGCTATGGCAGCATCAGTGGTATTAGCTGCAGCATGTTATGGGAAGAGACAGCTTATTTTCCCTAGTCGTTGCCTAGTTTACCAGTCTGGATGGCCACCTTTTCCACACATGCAGTGTTGTTTATTTCTGGCACTATCTTTCACTGGTGCTGGATGGAACGTAATTTATGATATTTATAAATTACACACTGATCCTCCAAGGAATATCCTGGCACTAAACAAAGTTTTGACTGAGGAAAAAAAAGGTTGTAGTTGAGTGGGAGGATAAAAAAAAACATAAGAGAGGGAGCAGCTTCTAGGTAGGAAGCAACCAATTTCTTATTAATTTTGGAATTGCTGGAAAATCCGATGTAAGACCAGTGAGAGAGGAAGACCATTCCAGTGGGTGTCCGCCAGATAGGTAAAAGACTGTCCTCCCATTCGACCTCTGGCATGCACCTTCTGAAAATAATGGCCTGATTGGCTGACCTGAGTGCTCTTGAGGGTTTGTAAAAACAAACTATTCCTAACAGCCAAAGTACCAGTGAGATAAACAGCTCGATGCGCATGGCAGAAGCTAAAAGAACAGATGATGGACTGAATGCCGAACAAAGCAAACATTCACCCCTAGTCACAGATCTGGGTTTAATCCATCGTTTTTTTGCTCACTATACCACCCCTGTTTAGACCCCGCCCTATGCAAATCAGTCTTGACTCTGCTCCTCATGGGGGCAGTCCAGGCCAAACTGCAAAGCCAGGTCCTCCCTGGACCGGAAACTAACATCCTGGGACCAGTTTTGTGGTATCACCCCTCATCAGCCAGGCTAGCTTGAATCCTATGGCACAGTGAGCACGGGACAGAACAGTTTGAAGATGTCTTTCTTGCGCACTGGTAGGCAGTGGACAGAAGTTACACTAGCTAATTACAGTAGTTCTAGGAGGGTATTGCAAATCATACGCACACCCATATTTTGAATGCTTTGCAGGAATGTAAAAAGATAGTTGGCCATACCTACATTTAAAGCATTACTAGCATGATGTTAGGAGATTCCGCTGCTGTCAGTGATGGAAACCGCATGTATGTCTTATCAGTATGGACTTGAGCCCTAGTAAAGTGGTGAGTTACATTTTATAATAGAATACATCTGATGAATGTTCCTGACACAATAATTTTAACATTTTTAGTAGTGCAATTTGAATTGTCTAAATAGAAGTGGCTATCTAAGGGCGTAATATTCTGACCCAAAATTGTAGATCTTTCCTGGACTGATGATCAAGGCCATCTCCTCTGCCTGCTTCATCATTCTGCACGTTTTGTAAGATCTTCAAGTGGCTACCCCCACAAATGAGACGCACCGTGACACAGGCCCTCATCACCAGCTGACTGGACTGTGGCAAATCCCTCTATGTAACAAGCATTGAAAATGCAATAGGTCTCGCCTTTAATTAAGTTAAAGCCATTTGCTTTTCTATACAATACCATTAGCAAAGCAAATCGCTTCAACTTAATCAAAAGCGAGACCTATTGCATTTTCAATGCTTGTTCAACAGTTGTGTCTCTCGTCGTTCTTATATTTGAGAATGGTTGGGTCAGCCCCGATTGTTATGGGCATTCCATTCCCGATGCTGTGTGCATAATTGGAGAAGGTCTCTTGCCCTGACTTTTCTTTTTTGTACTACTTTATCTCCACTCTGATGATTCCTTGACTCCGAGTGTCCACACAGAGAGGGCAAGCTTGTCAAACTTGCAACAACTCACTGACTGACATGATAACATAAAACGCACTGTACACCACGGTCAGGCAGCCGAACTACCTGTGACCTGATCAGCAAGGGTGTGTGGCGACGAGTGCTGTAATGATATATATAATTTTATGGAATAACTTTGCTCGTAGCAGGTCGCAGCTGGTTGGTAATGTGCATGCGCATCAAGCATTCTGGTGCATGCGTGGTGCAATTCAGAGTACACTATAATGGCAGCTGGCGACAAGTCATGAGTCTACTTTAGAACTGAGCGGATGAGTTCAGACTTGCAAAAAGCTAAGTTGCGAGCCCAAACTATTTCCCACTGCTGCATTTACACAGTGATTTGTGAAAAAGACTCAATTCATATCAAGGGAACAAGAAGTGAAAGTTAAACAAGCACACACGAGCAGAGGCAGGCCAACAACAAGCAACACTGATGGGGTGGGGCACTGAGGAGATTAAGTGCCGGAGAAGCAGATGCGAGTCACGGCAAGTGAATAATTAGGGGAAGCTTGTGGAAGGGAGGGAGGGACAGGCGAGAAGAGGGCAGGCAGGGGCTTGTGGTGAGCGGGGGTTTAACGTCTAAGCAGCCATCTCTGGATGCTTCAGAGTGGCATCTTCATGGGATTGCCTCTGGGAAAGGAAGAGCTCCTGACAACCTTTTAAACATGGTCAGTGTCTCAGTTTGAGTCACTATTGCTTCCCTATGTACATTAGCAGCTTGTAGTGCCATCTAGTGCATGGTTGGTGCCATAAAACAATAGTAACCAACTTAAAACGTGACTGCACTGTTGCGTTCTTTCTTGAAATGCTACCCTCACTTGTTCTGATAAAAAACAATTTGATGTGTACTGTGCAGCCATATGTGCCTCAATAAATTTTCCTGACTAGGAGGGTAACACAAAAAAACAAACAGTGGGTGGGTTATTGAGGTGCCACTGGAGAAGGCGCACACGCTAATTAAACACAAATCTGTATAATAAATGCCACTCCGCTGTCTTCATGGGGTGCATGAAATTGGGAGACAGAGAAACAATGATTACATAATCCCCCTGCAATGTAGACGTCTATCACCGTTCACTGACACTGTCTTTGAATAAGGAACTCAGATACAGGTGATGCTATTGCATTTGTCTTCTCGCTTTATTGCAGAATGTGCTGCAGAAGCAAACAGGAGTTATATTAAAGTAAGACTTTTTTCTAGGAACGAAGACAAAAAAAACACTCTTCTGCTTCCGATAAGTGTACCCCATCAAGGTTATCGTTTGCACGCAATATGAAGAACTCGGCGCCTGCACGGCAGATTGGCATGACATGCGAACAGAGAGTCCGCTGAACTTTTGTTATAAAATATTTAGACTGAAGATAGCGCAGAGGTCTAAGCAGGGCCCTAAACATGCTATGCTCCAGGGGAGAGACAAAAAAACAAGCATTACACGAGAAGCACATCTTCTACACAAAACATACCACGTTTTCCATCATTTGTCACTCAGGCCATAAAACGGAGTTCCTCACGAGCCAAGCTGGCAACTGCTGCATTATGTTTGTTGCAGGTCCCTTAGTTTCACATGGTGCAATTTGCAAAGAAACCGATCCTGACAACCGAACATGCTTTCTCAGAAAGCCTGCTATTCTGCCATTGCATGGTTGAGTTTTACCCATTGTACTTAATCACACTTTTCTGCGCCCTGAAACCTATTTGGGTGGAATATGCAATTTATTCATTATAAGAAAAAACGAAATGAATAAAAAAATACACAAGGTGGGCATACTGTGTGGGGAGGCGGGAGGGGGCTGAAAGAATGGGGCGAGCCCTTAAAAACAAGCTGCTGGGAGAGGAAAAGGGAGTGGGAGGAGGCAACAGGCAGATGGCCAGAATGCGAGTCACGGCCTTTGAAGCACGGCCTTGCGGTCTTGAGCAGGGATGTAATCAGAGGGGAGGAGGGGGGGGGGAGGAGAAGTGGAGAACTGAGGCCGAGCAACAGATGGCTTTAAAGTGGACGCGCTCGAGGCACACCAGGGGGGGCGGAGAAGCAGATTGCCTAGGAGGCAGGCAGAAGGCTCGGGCTTGTGCATGTGCACATGCACTCGTGGAAAACCTCTTTTTGTGAGACCTTAGTTTAAGTCTTGGTTTCACTGCTATAGACTCGTCCTATTCCATTCCTGCGGAATGGGAATAGGCCGAGACCTAAAAATCACCGCACACCATATCTAGAGACTTCAGACCATAACAGAACGCTGCAGCCAGATTAATCCTCAGCCTTCCCTGGCAAACCCACATCACACCCCACTTCAGGCAACTCTACTGGCACCCCGTACCGAAGAGATGCCAATGCAAGCTGTTGACCCCGACACACAAGGCTCTACACAACCAAGAACCTGCCTACAATAAACGCAACCTGAACTTCTGCCAACTGTCAAGAAGACTACACTCCACCTCCCTTTCTCTTGCCCATAGTCCCCACATCTACCGAAGCAGAAGTGGAGGATGCTTCTTCTCCCACATCGCTGCAAAGACCTGGTACAGTCTCCCCAAGCAACTCTGTACCATCACATTACTTCCAGAATACCAAATGGCTCTCAAGTTCTGGCTGTTCGAATAAGCCTCTGGGGGGCCTGCAAGTGCCTGGATACCCTATCTGGTTATTAGGCATGCTTTATAAATCCTAATTGATTGATTTGTTGTTCGCTATTCAGTAGCACACGAACAGTAGTAGGCATGGCTGATGGGAACGTGACAGATCATCCAATTATGTAATGATCAGCTCAATCAGAGTAGAGAATTGTAGACATAATATTAGTCGTGAAGAACCTGTAAGGGTAATTCATAATTAGCAGACACAAACAGAAACTCACTTATGTAATGTACAACCTCATTGCCGCACTCCTTATCGCACCGGCAATGGAGACCAGGGCCAGCCACATGAAACCAGAAAGGGAAAAGCTTGTCTCAGGAACCTGCCATCTGTTCTTTTAGTGCCCATAACTCGGCCACAGATGAACTTGGTTGGGTGGAATAGTTGGCGCTTAAGGGGGCGGAGATTAGGGAGTAAATTATCACCCTGTACTGAACAGCATATGGCACTGAGGGTGAGAGCGTTCTATTGCATTGAGTCACATATTTTACACCTTTTTTATTTCTTTAATTGTTCAGATTAAAATAGGGTTTGTTTGTACAAAGTGCACAGTACTCATGCGGAAAGAAAAGCAAAACTGGCCTAAAAGCTGCAATGTCATCAACATGTTTGAGTGGTATGACTCAATGAGGCCTACTTTTTTCGAAGAGCTCACAACCCCCCGCCCGATTCTTGTTAAGAAGCCTCACAAATAATCTATGAAAATGATCATGAATGCTTGGAAACCCTGTGTTTTTTTAAAAAACTGACGGGAGAGCAAATTTTACAAAATAAGTTTTTTTTTATTTCTAATGATAAAATAACGAGTGGCCTTGGCACTGGTGTAAAGTAATGTCTACAAACATTTTCCGAACAAAGTTGATTTTATTAGAAGAACCATCCCTGCATTAACTAGAAAACCAAGTGTGAAGTCATAAAGTTTCAGAAATATCTCAAGTCAAAATGTTTTCCACCTTCTGTTACACAGGGAGATGAAAAAAGCATAGAGCTTCATTTACATTTTGGCAGAGCAAAACCTCTGCCATAAATTAGCAGAGCTCCAAACTCATGTTATATTGCCTTATTCGCGGGTGGGGTAATGATTGGGTTTCCAATGGCAGAGCCTCAGCTGGCCAACATCTATGAAGCTGACAGCCCTTCTGCCTCATGGCGACCTGGTCACACTGGTGGTGGTTTTCCCTATGAGGGCAGAACTACTACCACTGATTTACTCTGGTGTGGTCACCATGGAATATGCAGTGAAAAAGACCAGAAAAAATAAACAATGACTCTCAAGCGCAGGGAGAAAACTCCCTGCACGTGAAGCTAATTTATTTCCACAAAAAACGCTCTGCTTTGTCAGTTAGTTTGTGGAAACTAAAGAATGGTGAGCCAGAGGCACAACATGGCGGTGTCTACCGTCCATCTGCCTCACCCCCAGATGCACTGTAAGCACAGGGATACCCGACGGGCAGGTGTTGATTTCTAAATATGGTGGGGGCTGATGGATTCGGATGGGTGAAGTGAAAGAGGGAAGAGATTAGAGGTCAATGATAGTGGGTTTATTTATTCAGGAGAGGAGGGTACTATGAGTTTTGATCATGTATCAAAAATGGGTTAAGGGTATTGGTTATTTTTTTGTACCTGGGTTGTGGTTCTCTTCTATATCCCAATATATTCCTCGAATACAAGCAATGTTTTCACAAATCAGCATCCTTTTTTTGTGTGCACTGTTCCCAAAACATCACGGGGAAAGGACTACTACAAACTCCTTACACGGGGCAATTGCCAGGACAGGATGCACAAGGAATGGTATACCTGGGACTCCTGGCATGCTCTTGCTGGGTATGGACATGTATGCGTCGGTAGAGGCAAGATGGAGGCACATGTATGGAGTGTGGCATCTTTTTCACTCTTACTGGAGCCCTTAAGTTCACTCATTGTTTATTATGGCTAATGTATTTGTTGGGTAATGGAGATGATGATTTGAAGGTGGCAGAAAAGAAAAGTGTCAGGGCAATTTACTCACCAAACTGGACAGAATCTACTAGATTAGGAGCATGTTGTTGCATTTTTGGAGACAGGTGACTGGCAGAGGGACTAAGTAGGAAACAGCGGAGGATCAAGGGGAGAGAAAGGGGATTAGACTGTCCCTTTTGGAAGATAGGTGGCCAGGTTGAACTAGGTTGGCTGGCAGGCTCATATGTTAGCGGAAGAAGTACATGCTCGGAGTTGTGCATGCATATGGTAGAGAAGAAGTATTGTACTTCGGACACACTTGGAAAGATTTTGAACTAGATACTGGAAGAATAACATATTGGGTGATGAGGAGACATAAAGGGTGGGAATTGAACCTGTTTTCTGTGATAAGTTTAGCTTTCTGAAAATTATTTCGCAAGAGGACCAGCTCATGGCACAAAGTCATATCTGACTGCCAGTCAGCAGCAGATTTTTGCTCTCATTGCCCTGTATTGTGAACGTCTTCTAGGCATGTGTAGCCTAGAGCGAACAAAACCGATGCCTCACTTTGGAACAAAGATAAACTCCTTTAGGCCCTGAGGAAGTTGGCTGCAAATTGATATCACCACCAAAACATTCATTGTATGTGATTTTTTGTTAAGCCTCTCATCCGCGACGCAACTGCTACAGAACAAAGAATAAACTGCCTCTGTCTTGGGTTAAAAAGACTTGATTTGAGGACTGGGTTTGAGTCCACTTGAGTTTGAATTAATGGTATGTATGCTAGTATAAGAGGTGCGTGAGCTTTGTGAGGATGAAGTAATGTTTTATTAGGTCTCTGAATTTTGTTAGGTAGATATGATGAATAATGTAATAATGGATTGTATATGATGAATTTGGCAGTTTTGTGTGATGAAGCACTTTTCACTTTGCATGTTATATTAAATTCGATAAAAAGATATCTAAACTATGTCAACTGAATAAATAAAATTTAGAATAATACCGGCTCAGTAATTACTGGTTTGATCTATTCGTAATGTGAATAAATAAAGGCTAAGCTGGAATATGTTTTTTTCTGATTGCTGTGCTTTACCCCTGTTTCTCAAACATAAATACCTCTGATGGGGGGGTCTTTCTTGGTCAGGTTTGCAAACAATCATCCCATCACTGGAAGTCATTGCTCTCCTTGCTAAACACCTGCCGATTCTTCAGTATTAGATGTCTCAATATCACCTCAAACTTAATCCTTTAGAAGACTGAGTTCCTCCTCATCATTCCCCTAAACTACAACTCTCAATCCCGACTAGAAGCAGCCAAATTTCTTGAGTGCAAATATTCAATTGTTGAATGTTCAAAATCGCTACTCTGCGAAATGAGCACATCATCAATTTAAATTTGCCTGAGGAATAAAATCCCTCATCAAAGCACACAACTCTAAAAATGTTGTCTATAGTCTTGTGCGGTTGCATAGGAGCAACTCCTTTTTTAAGTATAAACTTAAATCACCCCTTGGTCCTTTTAAAGCATCCCTGGATGCTGCTCAACATCTGATTACATGGACCAGAAGCTTCAACCATATAACCCCTCTCCTGTGCAACCTGAACTGTCTTTCAAAGGAAGCAAGACGAATATTCAAGCTGGTGGTGTGCACAGTCATAAAGTACGTAGGGTGGCTGTCAAAACTATTTAGCTGATAACCTCATCAACCTCATCATCTTGGTGGCTCATGATCACTCTGAAGCTCAAACTCTCTGCCAAATTAAAACCAGCCATAGTAAAAGGAAAATCAGAAACAAAGACAATCCTTTTTAGGAAGCAACCCCAGAGTCTGTAACTCAATCACGCCTCCCTCAGAATCATTTCTTTCTATAGGGCATTTAAAAGAAAACTCAAAGCTCTACTACTCTAATGATACTGCCAAATTGAAAAATAAACCTGAGGTTCATTCTCAGAGTCTGCAACCTTTGACAGTACATTTCTAACATTGTCCTGGGTACCACCGTGTATAGATTATGTCCTCATACCTTTCTGTACTCCATACCTCTGTCTTGGTTGTGTACATGTTGTGATTCTCGTTGCAATTACTATTAATCTACACCAATTTATGATAGGCTATCTCTGTTGAATTATTTCCAGGTTCAAATTTTGAACTTTAGCTTACCATTTAAAGTGTTATTTTACCCTGGTAGGTCTGATATATGCTACACAAAACCACAAATAAATAAATACGCTTGAATTAGACAAAGTATGGCATTTTTAATCTATAAGGCATTGGAGATCTGGTACATTTGCCTCCAAGATGAGAGTGCACCTAAAATATATGTGCTTGTCAGCGAACTGGTGTCACACATCAGGCGCACGATACAGACAACCTCATTTGATGAAAATTACGAGGCAGAACCAAGCCAAAGATCACTCATTGGACATAACAATTGCAGAGCTTCACCTTGAAATTGCCTTAATAGATCTACACCCAACACAATGGAATATCTTGGATAACTGGCATCAAAATAGATGTTTTGGTGCTGAGGAAAAGGTGTTTCACCTGCTGAAATGTACATGTTGTGGTTTAAACACACCACATTTGGTACAATATAATACTACGGGTGGGAAGGGATTTGCACGGTGCAGCACTGCAAACCAAAGGTACAAACTGGTATAGGGCTTTACACTTTGGCCTAGTAAAGTGGAAAAACCTTGGGACGATTTACTGGTGTGTATCTAGGCACAAACCCCTCAACAGAAAGTAGTAACATTTATCGCAAATCACTATGCTACTGAAATATTGTTTCACTTTTCCCATTACTATAACTATGGAGGATCCAATCTTTAATATGCAAGTCCTGCTGTTACTGGACGTAGCAGGATGCCCACCTTGATGAATGGCTAGAATCTATGAGAATTCCACAGCCGTGGCATCAGAATGTTTGGACAAAATATCGTAATACAAAAACATTTTGTTAAGAATATCGGAAAATCAAAAATAACATCAATAGGAATATTGAAGGTAAAAATGTAGCTTTCAGTGTTGTTTTGAATATAGTGGTAAAAAATATTGTTGCACAAATTATTATTGTATGCAATATCATTTGTAAGTGTTAATTAGTATGTAGTTTATTGTAGTGTGTTTCGTTGTATATGTGTATTTGTTTTATTTGTGTTTTTAGTTTTTTCATTTTTTAGTCATGAAATTGTTGACATTTGGAGTTTTTGTTGTATTAATCTATATAATTAACTAGTGAATACTTTTCAGTCAGTAGCAGGATATTAAGTTTTAAGGGACTAAAGGAGGGGAGATTTAAAAAAAATATGTATTCAGTTAAAATGTTAAATTACTAAGTTTAAAAATATGCAAACTAACAAGTTTGAATTTTTAAATGTCTTTTGTTTTAGTAACGTTTTAAATATATTTTTACTAAGGTATATATTACGGTTATGAAATATTTTTTAAATAAATATTATGCAATTTAAAAACCTACAATATTTTATGGCAGTAGGATATTTAGAAAACAATTGTCAAAATGTAAAATTGTATAATCTTTCTAAATATATTTAAAATTGTATAAAATGTAGTTTATTTAAAGTTCTAATTTTAATTATATTTTTTAAAAGTTTTTAAAATATTAATGTTTAATTATTAATTTTGTATTATAATTTTATTTTCAGTTTGTTGATTACATTTTATGAATGGTAGTAAATAGTTTCAAAAATATATTACTTTTTAATAGTCATTAAAAATTAATATTATATATTAAAATGTAAATATGTGTATGAAGTTTTGTAGTGTAAATTAGTGTGTTTTAGATATCATTTTATTAAATTCTATATTTAAAAAATGTTTGATTATGGAGTATTGATTGTGTATGTACAAAAAATAATATTGGCATCACATCTTTAGCCTCCAACACCCTCTTCAAATAGCCTTAGTTTGGAATGGAAATAGTAAATGTCACCCTTTAGTGTCCAACATCTTCCCCAATATGATTATTTTGGAGTGAGAATAGTAAATTTCACCCATTTAGGGTCCAACACTTCCCCCCAATATGTTTAGATTGGAGTGGGAATAGTAAATGTCATCCTTAAGTGTCCAGCACCTTCCCAAAATTACTTTAGATTGGAGTGGGAGTAGTAAATGTCAACCCTTTAGTGTCCAATGCCTACCCCAGATTGGTTTCGATTAGAGTGGGAATAGTAAATGCCACCCCTTTAGTGTTGAACTATTCCCATAAACTGGTTTAGATTGGTGTGGGAATAGTAAGATTCACCCCTTTAGTATCCAACACCTTCCCCAAATTTGTTTAGATTGGAATGGGAATAGGAAATGTCACCCTTTCAGTGTTGAACACCTTTGTCCAATATGGTAAGATTGAAGTGGGAATAGCAAATTGCGCCCCTTTATGGTCCAACACCTTGCTAAAATTGATTTAGATTGCAGTGCGTGTAGTAAATGGCGCCCCTTTAGTGTCCAACACCTTCCCAAAATTTGTTTAGACTGGAGTTGGAATAGTAGATGTCATTTCATTAGTGTCTAACACCTTTCCCCAATAAGGTTACATTGGAGTGGAAATAGTACATTTCACCCTTTTAGTGCCAATGTATTCACCAATTGGTTACGATTGGAGTAGGAATAGTAAATGTCACCTTTTTAGTGTCCAACACCTTCCCCCAATATGGTTACATTGGAGTGGGAATAGTAAATTTCAACCCTTTAATTTCCAGGTCTTCTCCAGTTGGTTTAGATTGGAGTAGCAATAGTAAATGTAACCCATTTAGTATCCAATCCATTCTCACAATATGTTTAGATTGGAGTTGGAGCAGTAAATGTCATCCCTTTAGTGTCTAACATAATTTTTTTTAATGTTATATGTTGGAGTCTGATAATTAAATTTTATAACTGTATTTAAAAAACATTCATTTTACTCTTATTTGTTTGTAGTAGAAGTGGTTCGTCCTATTTTATTATTATTGTTGGTGATTAGAAATATTTTTTTCAAGTAGTTAGTTGTACATTTGTAACCAATACCTTTATTAATTAATTTTTTTTGTAAAATAAAGACATGTTGCATAGTTTTCTATTTTCTTTCTAAATATCTTTATTTAAGTTTTGTATATCAGTAAACAACAATTCAGGGCACAAACCTGCACCACACATAAATTGACACAACAGAGAAAATGAAAATAGCCATGCAATTATTCAAATAAGACAAGCACAGGCAACAAGAGGAAGAGTTAAGATGAATAAAATATATTATGAATTGGGACAAGATCACAGTGTACACTCAGTGTCAAATCGTAGTCAGGGATCTGGTGTATCCCCCACAGGGTATAGACCATAGTGCCTAAGCCAACCTCCCCAGAACTTGAAGAACTTCGTAGGGCACCCCCTACTTTTGTACATAACTTTCTCAGTAGCTATATATAGATCCATCCCTGCCTTCCATTAGGTCATGGTAGGGACCAATGGTGCACCCCAGTGGCGCACCATGTCTCCTTTAGGTACCAGCAGCCCCAGGTTGCAGAAAAAAAGTTGCGGTCCAGGAACATCTACATCACCTGGGAAACTCAGTATAATGTATAGTATTTAGAATCAAGACAAATGTCTCTTTCCAACACTCGGTTGAGCTTCCGCATCACCTGCGAACAATATGTCTGAATGGCTGGGCAGCCCCATAGTGTATGTATGAATGTACCTCTAGTGTTCCCACAGTACAGGCAGGTTGGGAAGGCTGCCCTCCCCATGTGATGCAGGCATTCCCTACCATAGTAGACCCAATGCAGTATCTTGAGCTGAATCAGGCACAGTCGTAACTTTATGGCTACTTCCCTCGGGTGCATCAGGGCTGCCTCCCAGTCGACATCCTAAAGCTCACCTGTGTCCATCTCCCACTTGGCCCTCAGATTAGTCAGTGTATTCGGCATATTGTTGTTCAGCATCTTATAGGTGAGAGAGATAGCCTTCTTCTCTAGCTCTTCAAGTAACAACCTGCCATCCATCAGGGCATATTCAGATAGATCAAAGTCTCCCAGTCTCGCCGCATGACAGGCATATCTCAGTTGCGCATTCTTGCGATACTGGTTGTGGTGCATGGGGTTCTCCCTCTACAGGGATAAAAAGGGTATCAATATGGACTCCTCCAGGAGATCCCCTATACAGGAGATTCCCCGTAGGGCCCAAGTTTCAAAGCCTTGGAGTTTTTCTATCTAGTGCATCCATGCACCCTTCCAGACCAGCATTACCTGTGTTAGCTTTCCACCCAAACCTATACGCCTAGTGGCTTTCTGTCAGGCGTTCAATTGCACCTGTGTCATGGACAGCAGTCGCCAAACTCCTGTCCAGCCATAGAGGTAGTGCGGGAACGAGGGGCTGGCGAACTGCGCTTGCTCCACTCTGTAGGTAGACTGATCTTGCGGCATAAACAGTCAATCATTTATGGCCACCATATGGGTCGCCCAACAATAGGCCTCCATGTCTGGAAGAGCGATCCCACCTTTGTAAAGGTAGCACCGGAGTGTTTCAAGCATTATCCTGGGGTTTCCACCATATCACAGTTAACCCTGGACGGAATATGTGTAGTGCTGCTCCGCGTAGTTCCACTGAGTAAAAAAATCTCTGTGGAACTATGCGGAGCTCAGCCCCGGGACCACAAAGCATGATAACATTTTTTAATAAAACACCACTTATTTTGTCTTCTGCCTTCCCTCCTCCGCCTGCCTGCCAGGTTACAAGTCATTTTGTGGTCAGGCGGACAGGAAGATAGCGTGGCTCATTGTGAGCCTTAAACAGCGATGTTGCGGACCGCCAGTGAGCCTTCCTGCATGGAAAGGAATGCATCATGTCATGCATTCCTTCCAGTGCATAAACTGGGGATGCAAAACTACAGGGGGGCACATCATGTGCCCCCTGCATGCACCCCAGTGCACAGGGGGCAGTAGAGGGCCCAGTACAGCCCACTTTCTTTCCTCACCACCAGCAGTTACATGAGGGAAGAACCTCCATGACACCACTGGCATTGAGGAACGTTGTAATATGCTTGGCATTGCCTCAGGGTACCACCAAGCATATTGCTGCCCTCAGACCACCAAGGGACCACCAGGGAACGTGGTTACCTGTCGGTTGTGGCGGTGCAATGGTGATCCGACTACCAAAGTCCGAATAGGTCGGACCACCGGTGCAGCAGTGGATGTTCCGCCACTGCCGCGCCCTCGCGAGTCTGGTGTTCCTCGGACCACCAGACTCGTAATAAGGCCATAAGTGTTTTGCAGGACATAGAGTAAGTTAGGAATCGTAATCAGCTTAAAAATAACTGCTCTGCCCATCAAGCGAAGGGGCAGCGTTTGCCACCTCCCAGCGTCTGCCTGGAAGTCCTACGTTATCTGACCCTTAGGGCCGATTACAATGTCGGGCGGAAGGCATTCCGACCAAATCGATTACGGAATAGTTTCTGACCAACTCGGATTCAGGGAGTCCGTCTGAGCGATTATGATGGTACTGAAGACCGTTCGGTAGGACTCCCGTTGACTTTAATGGGAGCCTATAGTCCGGCCGACTACACGGGCTCCCTTTGAAAAAAGGGGTGGTTACGGAAAACCTTGCACCCTGTGGCAGGCACCCCATGGTGCCTGCCACACTGTGCATCGTGGGAAAGGGGGTCCCTTGGGTAACCCACGGGCCCCAACTGGAGGCCTCCTGGTGAAGGGGATGTGCTATGGGTCCCCAAGGTTGGATTCCGACAGCCGATTCCGTGTCGGACAGACAGATTTGGAAAGGCTGTACGAATCTGACATCCTAATCGCTCAGTCGGAAACCTATAAGTCGGCTCCGACCGACTTGATGTCTCTAAATGCAGTTCAGCTCGAGTCGGAACTGAGTCGGACAGTCCAAACGGTTTCCGATCGGATTCGAATGCACCGAATGCCATTCGAAGCCTTTCCCAACAACATCGTAATTGGCCCCTTAACAGTTGTTTTTACATTTTCTAAACATTCAATCAACATTTTTACAATATTTCCCCAGTCCTTTCTATGGAGAGATAGTTTTTTAATTTGTTTTGTTTAGAGGGCATTTTTATTTCTACTTTTACCTTCTATTTTGTAATATATTTCCGTTATTTTTAGTCTATTTTTCCAGAACGTGGTCCTGGTAAGGTGCTGGTGTTTGTTGGAACAAGTAAATCCTTTTTTAAGGGTTTTTAAGGATAGTGGGGATTTAGGAGGGAGGTCTAGAAGCAAGTTATAGTGTTGTTCGTGGATTTTTTGTATATTTAAATGTATTATTGTTTGTGTATTTCACTAGTTTGTAGTTTTGCATTTTTGTACACTTTTTTAGTAATGTATCACTATGTTACGTTAAATTGTGGAATGTTATATTTTGATGATTGTCTGTTATGTATATGTATTTTTGGGAACGTAATGTGTTTTGCTGGTGTTTTTTTATTCAGGGTTTTGGAATAAGACACTTATTCATGCATGTGTTTACAGGGCATGCCTTTACAATGCGGGCTATACAATGAACGAGTTGTTACCACGCGCTCCATTACAATGCAACAACTTACTTTAGGGTAGTGCTGGAGTTTGGAATAGAATATTTTACTATTCCAACTCCAGTCTATGCAACAATAGGGAAGGTGGTGGATTTAAAATCCAACACCGTGTTACCTAAAGCAAGTAGTTGTAATGACTTGCGTTGTAATGGAATGCGTGGTAATAACACGTTCATTGTAGTGCCTGCATTTTAATGACACTGCGTTTTTCTGACAGTGTTCTGAGCGCTATTTACCGGGTTTTGTCTACGAACGTGTCTTATGGTAATTTGGAGTTAACTTTTCTTTATTTTTCAGGAAATCCCTTCTGGTTTATAATATACCAATGATTTTTCCTTTGATTTCCTGTTTTTTCTGGTTTCTTGGCGCGTTTCTGTTTTTAAAACACTTGTTTAGGTTTTTTCTGGATCCTAGATACTTTGGATTGCTTCTAAGTATTTCTATTGGATTGTTATATTTTTGCATTTCATTTTGGGATTTTTGGATATTATTCACCTTATTTTTGGTGTATTACAATTTGTTATTATTATATGAATGCAAAGAAAGATCTGCAGCTAGAGAACAGTAAGTTTTCTTTCTTTTCTTTCTTCTGTGTGGGAAATGTGATATTCTATTGTTTATGTAAAATGATATGATTGTTATGAAGAATTATTTGGTTTATGTGTTGTCATTATTTTAAGTGATGGATTGAGTTTGTTTTTAACTATCTTGGTTGCTGGTGGTTACATTTGTTTTATAATTTATATATTATTTTATAATGTCAGTCTTTATTAACATTGAGATTTTAAATAATTGTTTGATTGTTCTAATTAAATATTATATTTAGTATTTTAAAAAGAAGGTTTGGTACATTGGTGTAGAGTCGGTCATAATTTTTTAGGACTTTGGTAGGGTACTTTTTATTTTATAAAATGCTTTTGGATGTGATTTCTAAGTTATCTACTTCTGTGTTATGTATGAAGAGTTTATCTTTCAATTATAGCATGTTGTACATTATTTTCGTTTGTTTGCTAAGTTTAGGGGTAATTTGGCTAACAGATTGCTCCATTCATAGTTCTTGGTAGCTTTGCTCTTTTTGTAATGCTTTTATAAATTTGTAGAGTGTAGGTTGAGTTCTGCCTAGTGTGGTTTGGAAGGCATTGTGCCATCCTTCCACTGCGTCGTTTTTGTTTGGGCTTCCTGTGTCAAGGTGCTGTCGTAGACATTCCACCATGGTATTTGGAAATTAGGTTGGCATCTGTGTACGGAGTGGTACAGTCTGCCAATGCCAAGTGTCTTTGAAATAGTCCAAAAGGGGACCAAGTTTGTCTTCATTTTGTTGGTAGACATGGGTTTCTATTATTAAACTGTAGTGGTTGGCTACTTCTGTGACAGGGACTTAGGCTAGTGCTATAATTTATTTAATTCCAAAGGCAAAATTGCTATTTGTAGAATATTCTCCACTGAGCACAGATTTTTGGGGGTGTTGGACATGGCCCTTTATGCAGGGTTATCCCCAAACCTTATGCCTTCTCCCTCCTAATTGTTCTGTCCTGTTTTTGTTGTCTTTAAGACTCTGGGCACTTTACCACTGCTAACCAGTGCGAATGTGCATATGTTCTCTGTCTAAACTGTATTAGGGATTGTTTTATCCAAGATGGAAATATTTCACCAAGTGTTCCAAGGGCCTGTAAATCAAAAGCTACTAGTGGGCCTGCTGCACTGATTGTGCCACCCACATGAGTAGCCCTGCAAACATGTCTCAGATCTGCCACTGCACGGCCTGTTAGTGCAGTTATAAACAGCCATTTCAACCTGGCAACTGCACCCACTTGCCAGGCCCAAACCTTCCCTTTTACTACATGTAAGTCACCCCTAAGGTAGGCCCAAGGTAATCCCATGGGCAGGGTGTAATGTATTTAAAAAGTAGGACACATACTGGTGTGTTTTATGTGTTCTAATAGTGAAATACTGCAAATGTTTTACTATTGCAAGGACTAGCTCTCCCATGGGGTAACATGGGAATTGCTTTGAAATATACTTTAAGTGCAATTTCCCATTGGGAGCAGATGGGGATTTGGAGTTCGGTGCCTCTGAACACATAATTTGAAAATACATCTATCGATGAAGTTGGTTTTTAAATTGGGTGTTTGAAAATGCAATTTTTAGAAAGTGGGTGTTTTCTTCATTAACCTTTGTGTGCCTCTGCCTGTCTGTAGAATACACATCTGGTTTGGCTGGCAGGCGGGATCTTGTGCATTCACTCTAGACAGTCACACAAAGGGAGCTGAGGGGTGCCTTGCATATCCTGATGGGCCATCACCAGGCTGATGAGCTTTTTCTGGGCTAGAGTGGTGGGAGGAGTTGTCACTGACACCGGAATTGGGCTGTGCCTGTCCTCACACATAGATGTCTCCATCCCCCCTACAGTTTGTCTTGAGCCAGGTCAGGGATTGGCAGGGTCTTATGCACTACAAAGACTTTCCTTTGAAGTTTCCTACTTCAAAGGCAGAGAGAGGTATAAGTATTGGAACTCTGACACCCCAAAATCAGAACACTTCTGGACTAAGGACATTCTGCCAGGAAGAAGTGCTGTGGGAGGGAATGCCACTCTGCCTGTTGCTTTGTTATGCTGGCCTGCAGCTTGTTGCTTCTATCCTGGGAGTGAAAGGATTGGGCTTTGCTTTCTGACTCCAGCTTCCAATGTTCTCCAGGGGCTTGTGCATGCTTGCCTTCTGTTAAGAAGTATCAGAGCCATCAAAGACTTCACCTGCATCTTGCTATCAGCACCTAGACTTCTTTGCTGGGAGTATACCACCGCACCATGAGCAGCCGCATTGTAATAGCAGTGTCAGGATACCCCTGACCGGCAATCAGTTGATCCAGATACCGCAACAGTGTCACGTCCGTCCAACATCATAATTAGGCCGTAATGATTTGGGGTGAATGATAAATATCTTGTTGATGTAATACATATTTATTTATACTATGACACTACTTTCAGGTACAGTGACAGAGGCTGGCAAATGTATCACTTTACAGAAAGGAAAGCAGTTACTAAATCACATGGGCTACACCTACAGCCAAGAAAGTCAATCAGGAACCCACAAGCAGAATCCTTCAAGAAATACTACTTAAAGTCCCCGAACATATAACAGGGCAACTACCACCTATACCCACTTTAAAACGGTTAATTCCTCAAACTAAAAAAGCCAACACAGATACCCCGCTTGCCCCAAGAATATACCAAGACTTACACCTACCTTAACATTTACCAATATCACATAATGATCAACCTTTCCTGTTACATGGCAACCTAAATAATGTGAAACAAATCCTAATATTCTCTACAGCAGACAACTTAATAAAACATACCCAATTTCAAACCTGGATGATAGATGGAACCTTCAAAATGTGTCTGAAACCGTAAAGCTTGTAATGTGGAGTCCCAGCCAAACTCCTCCAACAATCATGTGGTAGAGTTTTTTTTGCATGCGTCTCGAGTGCCAGCAAGAATTGGCATCTCTTAATGCCATTTTCGGGTGCTAGGAGGGTACCGGACCAAAATTGACTGTTCGTGGTGAGAAGGCTGCCGCAAAAAATCGACTCAAATGGCAGCAAAGAAACAGCGCCCACTATCGCACTGTATGGTGCAATTTGCACTGCTTTTGCAGCACAGAACAACTCCCGGTGCTAATAAGCACAGGCCGAATGATGTGCCGATTTCAGCCCGCTTGCTGAACTCTGAGGAATCTCGCTGAGTTTTTATGTAAGTCTAAGGAATTCCGTAGAGTGAAACTCTGCAAATCCCGCCCACCCCTTCAAAAAACAAACAGCTACTATCCCCTAAAAATAATCAGAGTCTTTGAGCAAGCCATGATTCAAACCATTTTATAAATTTACCCCCACACAGCCATACAAGGCTGTTACTATCTGTTAGAAATGGGATATCTAGTTAGCAGTGATTTGCACCCTTTCCAAGTAGTGACCCTCAGTCTAGTCAGGATAAGGAAGTCACACAGCTAAGATAACCCCTGCACACCCCCTTGGTAGCTTGGCACGAGCAGTCAGGCTTATCTCAGAATCAATGTGCATTTTTATTTCACTTAAATATGTGTGTAAAATGTTTTGGGTTTATTTGAAATAATTATTTTAAGTAAATGTGTTTTTTAAATCTATTTAATAATGATTATTTAATAATGTTGGCAATAATATTGTAGTCGATATTGTGTGAATCAATATTTTTTATATACTATATGTTTAAGGTAACAATATATTTGTTTCAAATACTTTTCTTTCGATAAAAGGTGAAAATGTATATTTTTTTCAACAATATTTGTGGTTTTATAGTTAAGTATAGACGAAGTCAATATTTTTGTGATTGATATTGAATTTTCGATATTTTTGTGTTTCGGTATTCTATGAGTCAATATTTATGTAAGTGATCCGACATCAGGCCAGCACCTTAACAAGAAAATAAAGTGCTCGAGAGGATTTTATAGATTTCACTTTCTCGCGACCTAGAAAGTTTCCTTTCTAACTTTGAAGCTTGTTAACTGTGATCCTCCTGTTAAGTATAATACAATGTTTTATTGACATGACTACATAGGTCACAGAGCTGTCAGAGGACGTTACGGTCACCCCACTCTATTTAGGGCAGACTTGTTTTCCCTACTAGGGACCCCCATGCAAGGCAGAGCAATCCAGAGCAGGGAAATCACACAATGGCCTCCATGCTTAGAAAAAGCTCAATGCGTATCAGTCCATTGTTATTGTCTTTTGCAAGATTCAACTAATCCGATCTACCCTGCTGTTCAGGAGGCTGCCACTCCAATTTCTTAAAATAGGATTGGTCTCGATCTTTGACAAGACATATTTTATTAGTTAGACATATTGTATTAGTTTATTAGTTAGACATATTTTATTAGTCATGCTTAGCCTCTCTGTTATTGCTAGCCTCCTTGGGTGCCACTTCTAGACTTACCACTGCTAAAAAATGTATACCAATTACTTTGTCACCTGCGGTCATAATTTCTCAGGATGCATTTGGGGTTGTGTTAAGCAGTTTTTTGAAGTAAAATATGTAAATCACACGAGCAAAATGATGCAAAAATATCTTTAATTCATGTTTTCTTAACTACATTGAAAAAAAAAGAGCCAAACCACAGTTCAGAGGCAGATATGGCTTGAGTTCAACACGTATCATTGAGGGAAAATACATTTTGTAAACAGATTGCAGTAGCAGGCTTGCTGGTTAATAGTGGCAGAGGGTTCCACAACGAACTTCTGAAAGATAACCATACACACTCATATTGCACTGTAGGGGTGAGATTGATGATCGACATAGTGTCTCCCTGTTAACCCACTAATATTCATGATTTATACCTAAACTGAGATCCAGGTCATAGCCGGTAAGAGTCATCTAGGTCTATCTTGACCACTCCAAGTGCTGCACCTGGGGAGTACAAAGCTCCACAGAACTGGGCACGAAGCAGCTTAAATGTGATTGGACAGTCAAGGTAAAATGCTTAAAATAGATGCCACCTCACTCAAGCAGCCATGCCGTATTTTATGTCACCACACTGGAAACAATTACTGCTTTCTGCAGGACACGATTTTCCAGGCTACTTGAAAGCTTCCTAGATTTACTCTTAAGCCCACGAGGCGTGCATCCAGTATTCAGTGCATTCCTGCGCATGCCAGGATTGGGGTGAGCTCTGGCGCAACATCAGTGACGTTCTCTTCATTCTAGTAATGGTGTATTTTGAGTTTCGATTAGCAAAATATGAAGTTATCCTTGCAAAGCCTTAAACAGGGTGCATCTGCACTTCTCATTGGATGCCAAGTTTTGCTGTTTGTGGCTACAGGCTTCAGATGAATACAGTCGTTAAGCATTCAAGGGGTGCTTTAAAGAGCTACTGACAGTTAGGGTACTTATTGACACACCGTTGTTAAGGTCACGGTGCAGTCAGAGTTATAGCTTCAAAGAGGACAGGCATTTACGTACAGCAAGAAAATGTAGCACTTTCCGGGGATTAATTCGGCGTCAACTGTGGATGTATGACGTTACAACGCATACCTTTACAACGCATACCTTTACAACGCATTTTTTACAACGCAACATCCATTACAACGCATTCCATTACAACGCATGCCATTACAACGATTTTTTAGAAATTACCTTTACAACGCATTCCATTACAACGCATACTACCTTTACAATGCATACCATTACAACGCATAACATTACATTGCATGTATGGTAAGCATTGGATAGTGTAGGGGTAAAAATTACTATTCTAACTCCAGGGGGGTGCAACAGTAGGGTAAGTGTTGGATAGTGTAGGGGTATAAATTACTATTCTAACTCCAGGGGGGTGCAACAGTAGGGTAAGTGTTGGATAGTGTAGGGGTAAAAATTACTATTCTAACTCCAGGGGGTGCAACAGTAGGGTAAGTGTTGGAAAGTGTAAGGGTACTATGCGTTGTAATGTTATGCGTTGTAATGGTATGCGTTGTAGTGGAATGCGTTTTAGTGTCATGCGTTGTAATGGTTGCGTTGTAATTTAATGCGATGTAACGGATGTTGCATTGTAAAACTTTCATTGTAATGGTAGTGCCTTGTAAAAGTTGCGTTGTAAATGTTGTTTCCCTGTCCTAGCTCTATAAAGGCTTTAATACAGCGATCTATAGTACTGGAAGGGTTCCTAAATGTGTGGTAATCCTCAGATCGCCTTCATTATACGCAGATGGAAATAAACTATTTTCTACACTACATAATGCCAGACAGGGTGAAACAAAGTTTTTCTTTTCAAAAGAATATGTCTGCCTTTGTCATAGTTTCCTTTTGGTCCTGCGTTCAAGCTTAACAGCTCAGTGTCCTGAACCAATGCTCCAGTGATTGTTTAAAAAATGTTGAACCCCTCAAGTGGAGCAGGGTCTCTAACCCAGACTGTAAATGAGTGCTGATTTGGCCAAACAAAAATGGTCAATATTTATTAGCCACTGGAGTGTCTGATTAATGGGATGGCCAGGAGATGCAGTGGCCAGCGATGGGGGGCAAAAAGCAACACAGTTTATTGTAGCTGAGTAAAGAAACAAGTCTCTCTTCAAACTGTCCGCAAGTCAATGTCCAGGGTGCCAATGGTTTTCGAAAATGACTTATAAAACATAAGCGGCCTGTGTCTCAATAACAGCTGATTACAGTCACAATTGGCCAGTGTTGGAGTAACCAAAAGGACGTATTTGATTCCAAATGTAATTTTTGGGTGTCAAATTAACAAATGCCTACAATCATCCATCACTTTATTAAAATGACAGGTAGTAATTTGCTCACCTCCCCCGGATAGTGACCAAAATCTGCTAATTGTTGCTGCAAATCTGTGAAATTGAAGAATCACGAGGTAGAAATCAAAAGGGTGGCATAACAGTTGGCATCTTCCCATATTTAAACAAGGGACTATGGATGAAGTAATTCTAGGTGCTAGTGTAAAGTTTTTTGCGCATACTGGATTTAGGGCAGGACTGGCCGTAGCGGTCATCGGGGGTTTCCCTGGGAGGCTGAAAGGGTGGGGGCGGGTTTTGCAGCAGTGAGGGCCAAGTTTATACCTGGGGCGCAGTTTTGCTGCAGTGCTGCAAAATCGGCCCTAGTAACAAAAGCAGTAGTGCTTCACCCCTCGCCCCCACAACTACCCAAACTGGGGCCAAGGCTGTTTTGAGTACCCTGCATGGGCTCATCAGGCAGACATCATCGGATGCAAGAAACGATGTCCTCCCCTGCCAGAACTGTGCTTCTCGTACACATCACCATGAACTTTATAGAAGTTCAATCCATACCACATTATTATTCCATTTAGCTGAAAAGATGATAATGTGTAACAAAGCACAAAGACAATGTCACATGTACATCAGCATTCCTTAAAATGTTTCCTGCTTAACCTTGCCTCTAAGGTTCCAGATTATTATACAGATAGAACGTGGTTAAATAACAGTAGGGTATTATAGAGCTTAGCAAAGAGTTGTTGGAATTTAGCCAATGGCTTTCACTCATGACAGAAAGAGATGCAAATCAAAGATGAAAGATGAATGGGGAGAAATTAGGATGAACTGAGCATTGTTGAGATAAGGGACCAAAGATCAAATGGAATTTATCTCGTTTAAAGAGCCCTAAGGAATCAGGTAACTAAAAGTTGACAGAAGCCACTGTTCAATAACAGGCGACAGAGAACTCAAAATTGTCAACCATTTGATCAAATGGTCGACAATGCATAAGATGTTTCCAGGTCACATGATCGTGGCTAATGGTCTGAGATTTCGACAGACAAAATAAAGAATCATACTGATAGTCACTCCAATTTCTGATCTTTACATTTTTGTAATATTCTTATTAAGGACTGTAAGACATTGGGATATTGTTTGAGGGGGCGTCGGAATCCCTACTCAATCAACAACCACAATCCTTGTCGAGGTGTTTCACAAAAGTCATTATATTAACCTGTGCTTAACTCTCTGGTAGCTTGGCACTAAATCAGTCAGGCTTAACTTAGAGGCAATGAGTAAAATATTTATGCAGCACACAAGTGGTAACAAAGTAAAAACACATCACAAAAAAAATCCCAAACCGGTTTGGAAAAATAGAGTACATTTTAATACATAAAAAGTATTAGAATGACAAAAATACAATCAGTAGAATTCGAGATATGCAATTTCAACGTTTTAGGTAGATATAGCGCCTAAAAGAATAATTCGCGGTCATCTGGTCGTGCTAGACTGGGGGAAAGTCACAAGTTCAAACCAACCGTGATGGAGCATGGGCCGGGTACAGGGACCAGGTTAGTCCTGCTGAAAAAGTTACATTCGCAAAGTCCTGCTCAAAGAGTTCAGTTGGCGGTAGAGGAGGCCTCAAGGAGCAGAGAAAGCGTTGCCAAGGGTCGTGGCTGTAGTGCAAAGAGCAGGGCTGATGTCGCAGATGAATGTCGCTGTCGCACGAACATCCAGTTGGCCATAACAGACGGGCATTGCTGGAGCTTCGCATTGGCGGTAACCACGGGCTGCAATTGCTGTGGCACAAAGTACTGATCTCAGGTTGCCAGTCATCGAGGCCAGTCACTGTAGATCGAAGAGTGAAGTTCATCGCAGCTTCGCACTGGCGGTCAACATGTGTGGAAGTGTCTTGGCACGGAAAGCCCAAAACATGAGCATTTCACCTTTTCTTGCAGAAGAAATCACTCAGATACCACCCAAAGGGTTAAGGACCTGAGGATCAGAACAGGGGATCAGCCAACTGACCCTTGGATTTACTCAGGTAGCCTGAGATGAAGGGAGCAGGTTCAGTCTTCCTTCTCAGAAATCTGGGCAGGCCTGAAGCAGCAGGGCAGTCCGCTGGGGAATAAGGCAGACCTGAAGCAGCATGGCAGTTTTCACAGGAAAAAGGTGGGCCTCTAGCAGGAGGTTAGTCTTCTGGGCAACTATGCAGTCCTTCCTCTTGTAATGTCCACAGGCCCAGGAGTGTACTGAAGAGTTGCTCTGAGAGTACAATATTTATACCTGGTGCAGCATTTGAATTGGGGGGACATCCTCGCTAACCCCACATCTGGTTCTAGAAAGTTCTTTCCATCCTGCCAACACCTAGTCCCCCTGTGTCTCACTTTCTGGGAGGAATACACAGAGCACAACAGCTAAGATATTCACAGTCATGTAGTCATGTGACCCAGGATACTGGCAGAAGGTACCAAATGGTTAGGACAAGAAAATTTCCACCTTTCTAAAAATGACATTTTCAGAATTGTGACTTAAAATCTGACTTTACCATTAACGAGGACTTTAAATTACAATTCATTTGATTTGAAACATGATATTTCTACCTGTTCCAAATCAAAGGTTAGCACCTGTTAAATGCAATAAGGTAACCGAATGTTGTCCAACTGAAGAGATCGGCTTTACAGCAGTGAAAAACGAATTTGGGAGTTTTTCACTACCAAAACATGTAAAATTTACAAACACGGCCTACTTTTTAAATACAATGCACCTTGCTCTGTGGACTTTTAGAGCCTAGTTGAGGCGTGGCTTATATGTATTAAAAAGCAAGGTTTATGCCTGGCAAAAGGCTTATTATGCCTGGTCGAAATGGTAGTTTTGAAACTACACTAGAGGCTTCTATAGCAGACCTGAGACATGTTTGAAAGTGCTACTCAAGCGGGTGGCACTGTAAATGCTGCAGACCCACTAGTAGCATTTAATTTACAGGCCATGAGTACATGCAGTACTGCTTTACTATGGACTTATACGCAAATTAAATGTGCCAAACAGGTGTAGGTCAATGTGGAGTTAAAAATAGTAAATCTATACTTACCTATGTACACTTACATCCTCAATATTTTGCTCCTCTGTATTTTGGCTATAATAGAATCTTGATATTGCCTACCGGATATTCCATAAACCATAAAAGGTAAGCTTAGGTCAAAGACAGAAGCACTTATAAACTGGAAACAAATGAATTATGCCCTCTGATGTTGACATTCTTTTGCATAATAAAGGATGAGCAAAATGTATTGCAAATTGTCAATGTTAGGTTTAAATGCAATAGCTTAATCAATTACACTTGATCTTGCATCTTCCCACACTGGAAGTGTGTCCATGGGGCAGTTTGACAAACCTATCAAAAAGATTAATGGAAGACTTATCAAACCTGGGCCTGATTTCGATAAACGGCCGATCGCCGGGGGACAGACCACAAGCGGCAACTTTTCACAACACTTCCGCCAGCTCGGCGATCGACTACACCTTCCTATCTTTTTCAATGTTCACATTAGTTCAAGCCTTCAAAATAGGCACACTCGACTGCAGTGACCATCTCCCGCAAGAACTGATACTAAGGGCTCAAGGGACAGCTCTAACATTTCCCACCAATGGCCCAAAGTTACTGACCACAACAAAATGTAAAACAATCAAGTGCAATATCAATGACCCGGAGCGACTAGCAAAAGAAGCGAAGCTGTGCTGGGAAAGTGTTGCAGATTTGAATGTTGGTTACATTACTGCCTGGGAGTCCTTCTTGAAAACCTTCGGCCTTTTGAATGCCAAGCCCAACTTCTCTGGAGAAAATGACGTACGGACAGGCCAAAAAACAACCACCCGTACCAGTAGCGACTTAAAAACACAATCTCAGACTCTTCTATTCTCCAATTTAAGGGTAATAAAAACGGCCATTAAACAGAACACTCCGCGAGCTGCGGAAAGCTAGGAGTGATACCAACCTAGTGACCAACTAGAGATCATTAAAGTGTCAAAATAACAAAATCCTGTGGCGAATCAAGCAGGAGTCCACTGAACAAACTTGGGCCAAACTGCTGTATGATTAAAAAAACAACAGCGCAAGATTCTGGAAAACTATCAACAAAATAGAGAATCCGAACGCCCTCGGCGTGAACTCCTACATCACTGAGGACACGTGGGCAGATTTTCTGTTCAAACACTTCAATGACGAAGGCTAATGCAAAAATCAACAAAACCCTAAATTTTGCCAAGCAAACCTGATGGCTCCAAAGCCTCTAGTCGAAGAGTCCAACTTCCCAGGCTCAACCGCCCAGTTGAAGGGCCGAATCGTGAAAGGTCGGAAGGAGGGAGCTCCAGGTCCAAATGGAATTCCTCCCATCCTCTATAAGCAAGATCCAACTTACTGGGCCGAACAATTGCTCCCCCTTTTTGTGGAAACCTGGAGGACCGAACAACTCCCATCCTCCTTAAGGGGTTCAATAATTGCCCCAATCTACAAAAAGGGCAACAAGAACGAGGCAAAGAATTATAGGCTCATAGCCCTTATAGATATAGACGCTAAATACTTCTCAGGGCTTCTCTTGGAAGAACTAACAGCATGGGCGTCACGCAAAAAATGTATCCCCATCAATCAGACCGGTTTTCAAAAAAATCTGGGGACCACGACAAACATCTTAGCCCTTTCCCTGCTGACAGATGCCACTATGAAACAGAAAAAGCCACTATATGTGTGTTACATCGATTTTTCAGCTGCATTTGACAGCGTTGAGAGAGGAAAACTATGGGCAAAACTCTCAAGGTGGGGAGTGGACCCCAAATTGCTGAAACTACAGATGTTACTACATACAGATACCTGGATCCAAGTAAAACTGGGGGCCGGCAACCGTCTGTCTAAAGAAATACCAACTACAAAAGGGTTGAAACAGGGGTGCGTTTTCGCACCGACCCTGTTCAACCTTTTTATGTCCGACCTCTCCAAAGATCTGGATAACTGCAACCACCATGCCCCAAAGCTAGGGGGTTTTATGCTGTCCAACCTGCTATATGCAGACGACTTGATACTAATCAGTCAAACACCAGTAGGCCTGCAACACCTCATCAACACCACAAGCAAATTTGCCGGAAAGAACGGGTTATGCGTAAACACGGAACAATCGAAGGTGATGGCACTAAATCAAAAATTAAAAAAGCAAGTATTCCAATGGTCTCTTCGGGACAACAAAATGGAAATAGTTCAAGAATACAAGTATTTGGGCATAATTATTGATTCAAACGGCTCCTTCAAGCGACAAGAAACAGCAATAAGGAACAGAGGGATTTCACTGGCCATTGCATTAAAAAGCATCAAAAACAAAATAACGGGCCCAGACTTAACCCCCTTGCTAGACTTATTTCGTGTGAAATTGCTGCCGTCAATAACATATGGCAGTGAATGTATGAGAGGGAAGGATGAGATCATCTTAGACAACGTGGTCAGCAAAACATTGCGAATACTATTCACGCTCCCTCCTTACACCTGCCCAGCACAGCTAAGGCTCGAGTTTGGCCTACAGAAGCAGCAAATTGCACGTAAAGGCGCATACGTAAAATGATGGTACAAAGTAAAGAACGCTGAAACAGACTCCCTGAATGCTCATCTCTGGAAAGAGATGGAAACAAACAAGGACTCCCCCGCAATGGTGTACCTCCAAGCAGCCATTAACTCCCTTGTGCTAAAAGATCTTTGGGTCTCGAGTTGTACACACACTTGCTTCAAGCGCCTTGTCAACAAATCTCTGAAAACAATCTCGTTGGAAGAGGACAAAGCAGCACTAAGCAAGAGGTCCCATCGGTGGTTTGTGATTCAAGGCTACACCAGCGCCTCACCACATCCATATCTCAGCACCGGCTTTTTAAGGGAGGCGAAGGAAGACTTTTTACGGTTGAGGATGGGGGTAACACCATCCAAAGTAGATCTCCGCCCTTGGATGCGATTGGACTGTAATCCTAAGTGTAGGCTCTGTGATAATGCAAAGGAGGACATCCTGCACCTGCTGTGTAGCTGTAAAGCTCTAGATAGTGCCCGAAAAAACCTACTAACACAGCTCTGGAATCAAAGACGTGTGCACACATGCAGACAAGCTCTGCTGATGAGCTTCAAGGGAGAAGACATTCAACTAGCCTGCAGGCTAGTGTGCTTTATGAAAATAGTCAACACGGCCCTAAACCCAGAGGCCAGTAACTAAACTTGAATTATTGTGATTTGTTTTCGCATTCTAAGACCATTTTCTTCTGATAACTAAAGTCACTACTGATCGCGAAGGACCTTTTCTATTAACGCACAGTACTGTACTAGCTGCATGGCTTCTTTTTTAATTTTTCTAAAAGTGTTTTCAATTGCTTTGCAAAATTGTTACATTTATACTCCTGCTTCCTTCTTGTTTTTATTGAGTAATTGCAAAGATTTTATTTAATCACGCAATAAAGATTATTATTATTATTATGATCTTGCATACAAGATAGGTTTTCGTTATTCATTTACTTTGTATGTATGTATGTATTTATGTATGTATGCACGTATGTATGTATGTATGTATGTATGTATGTATATGCAATGCATATCCAAACCACAGCAGAGTGCTGTACAGGGTGAAAGACAAGCATAAAGTCAACAAGTGATAGGAGAAGTAGCTGTGTTAATGCATTATGATGTAGTATTCTTTAAAGAGGCAAGTCTTCAATTCTTTCCAGAATTGGAGCAGTGTTTGGCCAGTCCTGATGGCTCCAGAGATGTTGTTCCAGATCCTGGGTGAATAGATGGAAAAGACTTGCTTCCTTGGTTTTTTTTTTATACACTTCGTAGTCTGTAGTCTGATGGTGTCCAGTCTGCAAGTATGCCTTAACCACCAGAGATGGTGAATTTAGGGGTGCTGGTCATGATAGCTTTCCAAATTATGCAGGTGGTTTGGGAGATGGTGTGGGCCAGTAAAGGAAGACAATGGGGATCCATCAGGGTGGGGTAATAGGATCAAATTTCTTCAGGCCCTGGATATGACATGCTGCGACATGTAGGACAGCCTTTAGTTTTTATCTTCTGCCTTCTAGGTTCTGCATACAGGATGACATTTTTTAAACTTTTTTAAATTTGTACACGTTATTGTTTTTCTGTGTTTATATTTTTGAGTGTTTTTATTAACTTTTACAGTAAGGATTACTTCTTACCTGATCCAGATTGGTCAGCAGAAAGAACTAGTGCAACTTGCCCAAGGTGCATGAAACCGTGCGTGCGCTACCCCTCTATGAGCGTAAATATGCCCCCGGAACCCCATCCCAAGAGGCCAAAATATACATAAAAGCAGAGGGTGGCTACAAAGCACCACTCCAGAGCCTTAAAAAGGCCCTGGTGACCCCTTCCCCTAGTGGTTGTGATTCAAATTAAAAGGGAGGGAGGTCACTTGGGACCCTCCCCTGAACCTTTAAAGGCTCTGGGTGGGACACCATCCCCCAGGGACACTAACTTCCCTGCCCGCACTACGTTAGCAAGGATATGTTTGCTCCCGTCTGGTGGAAGCATTTTTGAATCTCCTGCTAAATGGTGGCAAACATACAAGTTTGCTCTCAGCCGATGGGAGATATAAAAATGCCCCTGCCAGCTCAGAGCAGTCTTCTGTTCTATTTTCCTGCCTGCACTCCTGCGAGTAGGGAAACAAAACACATAGTGTTCCCTCCCAAAGGGAGCAAGCCGGACACAGTAGTTCTCTATGGGAAGGAGCAATGCTGGCTCCTGCACTATGGGGGGAGCCGGTTGGGGCTGTGGGTGCCATTGAGCTACTACTGTGGCCTCCAACATATTGTTTGTGGGCGTCCGTGGTGGGCACCGGAGCACTCACCTATACTGAAGGCAGGCCTTGTAAGATGGAGTCCTAGTGCCATAATAGGCTCAGGAAGAGAGGTTGCATAGCCTCCCTCACCTCTTATATAAGGTATGGCCCTGGGGTATGGGGTCCTCCTTTCCATTTATAATGTCATGCGACCAGGGGCCTGGGGTCCTCGGGCCTGATAAGGCTCAGAAAGTGGGGCCGTGTGGGGCTTTAGCCCTAGAGGATCCGGGGATTGATGACATCAATGATGTCATTTGAGATGTCATTGGTGATATCATAAATTATGCCATAGAACATGTCATGGTTGATGTAATATGTGAGGTCATAAGCATTGCATGATGGAGGCACAACTTATAGTAAGCTCTGCTCACCATAGCTGGTGAATTTCTGTGGTTATCTGAGTTTAAAACGCTACTGTTGTCACTGACATATTGACTTAACTATAATGTGACTTTAGCCTTTGCTTTTTCAGTGAATTTTGAATGTTTTGTTAAAATTAAAACATCTCCCCCAAGCCTCTTTTGGCCCCAGGCAACCCATCCCCTGGGCCATCCATTTTTTAAAAGGAGGAGGGGGCCTCATGGCCTATTTCCCCTAGCCTCATTAGGCCCCAAGGACCCCCCTCCTCTTGGGCAATATTTTGATAAAAAGGGGAGGGGGGTCCGACTGCCCTCCTCCACCAAGATTTTTAGGCCCTGGGAACCCCACCGCCAGGGTCTGAGTAATTAATAAAGGAAAAGGAAGGTGGAGCACACCCCCCCCTCCCAGAGGTTTTACAGACCCCTCGGACCGTACCTTACTATAAAAGAAAGGAGGCCACAAGCCCCCACTTCTCAGGCCCTGGGGACCCCATCCTCTAGATACATTTTTTTATTTTAAATGTGAGGAGGCAGTGCGTCCCCCCTCCTCGAGTCTTCTGAAGCCTCTTGGGCCCCAGGACCCCTGATTATTTTTTTGGGGGCCCCAGATGAGGGCCCTCTGGTTTCCCCTCATGTGACCTATAGGGGCAGGTTATCTCTCAGAACACTCTAATTTTAAATTAGCTCTCGCCGACCGTAACAATCCTGCAGATATGCAAATATTTTTGTGCCTTAAATTCTACTGCATGGATTTACACCAAATCACAAAAAAACACATTCTGCGGGCCAAGATCTAGCTTCCTGCCAAATTTAGTGTAATCCGTTCTGTAGTTTTCGCAGTAGCTCTTCTCAAAGAAGTCTATGGAAAATGCATGGGGATTTTCTTTTTTGGCACCCTCCCTTTTTCTCGGACCCCAAAACTTTCCATGCACAAACTAGGAAAAAGAGCACTTTTTGGAAGGTTTTGTGGAGATTAGTCAAATGGAGCCAAAGTTACTAGCACAAAAAACACATTTCGAAATGCAGTCCTAACTATAACTACAGAGCTGCTACCGCCACTGGGTTATATATATATATATAATTCACTGAAAAAACCATAGGTTTTACACACGTTATAGTTAGGAAGTAGCATTTATAAAACCTATGAAATTCACTAAAAAAAACATAGGTTTTACACACGTTATAGTTAGGAAGTAGCATTTACAAAACCTATGAAATTCACAGGAAAAACCATAGGTTTGACACCAGTTATAGTTAGCTGGAAATTTTACTGATATAAAACCAATGAAATTCCACGTTATAGTTAGTTGGACTCACTATAACTTGCGCGTGTAATGCACTGCTGATGACATCACATATTACATCACTCATGACATCACTCATGACACCATCCAGTGAATGTGTGTCTTTCTGAAAAATAAATATTAGTGAATAATGTTTAAATTTTTAAATATATGTATTAGTGTTTCACTTTGTGTATAAGTAGCTGCATGGGTTGGTGAGTAGGTACATGTGTATGTACATGGGTTATTAGATGTTTTATTAGTATCAGTATGAGTGTTTGTATTGTTTAGTGTGGGAATTACTTACAACATTGATGCATGAGTGACAGACTCTTTTTTGTATGTATTTTGAAGACTACATATGTGCAGGACTGTATGGTTGAATAGTGTGTATATGTGTATGTTAGTGAGTAAATGACTGTCTCACTAGTGTTTTAAACAGTAACTACATATGTTTTAATCTAGAATATGTGAATATTGATGCATATAAGTGAGTATATGTGAGAGTAAGAGATTGTAAAAGTTCCTGTTTACATAAGTATGTGTTTCGAAAAGTGATTGTTTAAGAGAATAAATATGTGTAATTTTAAATAGAAGTAAGGTGGTAGTGTATGTATTGCTCTGTATGCGAGAAAATGGATGTTCAATAGTTTATTTGCATGTGTGAGTATGTGTGTGAGCAACTTTTGGATGACTGTCGGTGTGTAACAGGAAGTATAGGTGTATCACTTCATATGATGAGTGAGTATATGTATGAGTGACTATATAGAACTGTTGGTGAATGAGTGGGTGTGTATATAGATGGTGGAATTACTGAATTGGTTGTAACTGGTATGGATATCTCTTTTTTTGGAAAATGTTAGTTTCTTTTTTCTTTTTTTGAATGTTTTTCAAGGGTTACATTACACTGAAAGGAGATCTGTTACTCTGTCACAAGGATGGTGTCATCAGTGATCTCATGAGTGATGTCACTGACCATGTCATGAGTGATGTAATATGTGATGTCATCAGCAGTGCATTACACACGCAAGTTATAGTGAGTCCAACTAACTATAACGTGGAATTTCATTGGTTTTATATCAGTAACATTTCCAGCTAACTATAACTGGTGTCAAACCTATGGTTTTTTCAGTGAATTTCATAGGTTTTGTAAATGCTACTTCCTAACTATAACGTGTGTAAAACCTATGTTTTTTTTAGTGAATTTCATTGGTTTTTAAAATGCTAATTCAGAAATATCTCGTGTATGCAACCTATACTTTTGTCAATAAAGTTCTGGCAATATTGTTTTCGGAAACAAGCCGTTTTCTTCACTGTTCAAGTTGCATAGAGACTCCTTGTAAAGCGATACAGAATTAGAAAGTCTGTACCTTGCCTTTTTTTGAACGCATTAAAATTTGTCTGTAAATAAAAATAACCTTTCTAAACTTTTGTGCGCGACCCGGTGTGCGCACTCTCGGCAACAGTTCTCAATAAAATGGATAGCGCATTTCCAGGCTTTCGTGCGCGACCGACTGCGCGCACCCGCCTATATATTTCGTGAAAACTTTGCAATTTGAACTTATTGAATTTCTTCATAGACCCATCAAAGAACTTATAGTACGTCAAAGAGACTAAACCTAGGCTTCTTTTTTATTATTATGAAAATTTTCATTAAATGGAGCCGAATGTCTTTTTAAACTTTCGTGCGTGACCGAATGTACACACCTTGGTATTTTAAAAAAATATATAAAAGGTTTTATACTTTAACAATTGTATGCTTGAATCGAGCTCAGAAGATATATTAAATCCGGATGTGTTTGGATTTACTCCTTTTCACGTTTTGAAACTTCGCTGAATTAGACCGCTACTTCCAAATGACGTACGTGACCAGATACTGTTACCGCGTACACGTCCTGAGACGCGACTGTGAAGTCATGTGACTTGAAAACAACACTTCCAATTGGTTCTTAGTAGTTTCTATTCTGCAATTTACACGGAGCACTCCACCCACTTCCCTCACTATCTTTTGTACTCTCAAAAGAGAACAACGTTCAACATCTTTCGGAAAACTTTGCTGAAATGGCTGCCGTTCCGCATTCATCTTCCAAATCTGAAGGAAATGAGCGACTACCTTTAAAAAGAAAAAAAGAATCTTTTATTTGGCAATTTTTCACTTATCCTGAAGAACAAAAGAAAGTGAATGCGCCAAAAGTTACCTGCACGATATGCAAATCGGTTCTCTCAAGGGGAAATCCAACAAAAAAATATTCCTTTTCCATACATACCATGGTGCGGCATGTCAAACAAGTGCACCCTGTGGAATTTGCACAGGCATCGACAAGAGCCCTGGGCACGCTATTACCATCAGAGGTGGCCAGCACATCTTCTGGTGGACGACCTGTATCTCCATCGAGTGCTGTGATGGACTTGAGACCATATCTTGCAAAGGTGCACATGAAATGCAACGAGTGTGGAGAACTTCTTCTGTACGGAGAGCAGAGCCTCATTCTTACTAAACTAAAAATTGAGAGTCATAAATGCCCCGAGAAAAGATACATTTCTTCATTTCATTTTGATCCTGTGTCACACATGAAAATGTTGTTGCAAGTTTAAAAAATCAAAAACAACATAACACTTGTTTTAAATAATAAAAAAAAAAAAAAAAAAAAAAAAACTTTTCAGAACTAACTCATTGTACCAAAAAGAGCTCCAGGAGCATATTATAAAGGGGGTTTATCTCCGCTTTTTTGGCTTTCGTTCGTGCGCGACCGTGTGCGCGCACCCGCCTATATATTTCGTGAAAACTTTGCAATTGCAACTTATTAAATTTCTTCATAGACCCATCAAAGAACTTATAGTACGTCAAAGAGACTAAACCTAGGCTTCTTTTTTATTATTATGAAAATTTTCATTAAATGGAGCCGAATGTCTTTTTAAACTTTCGTGCGTGACCGAATGTACACACCTTGGTATTTTTAAAAAAAAATATAAAAGGTTTTATACTTTAACAATTGTATGCTTGAATCGAGCTCAGAAGATATATTAAATCCGGATGTGTTTGGATTTACTCCTTTTCACGTTTTGAAACTTCGCTGAATTAGACCGCTACTTCCAAATGACGTACGTGACCAGATACTGTTACCGCGTACACGTCCTGAGACGCGCATGTGAAGTCATGTGACTTGAAAACAACACTTCCAATTGGTTCTTAGTAGTTTCTATTCTGCAATTTACACGGAGCACTCCACCCACTTCCCTCACTATCTTTTGTACTCTCAAAAGAGAACAACGTTCAACATCTTTCGGAAAACTTTGCTGAAATGGCTGCCGTTCCGCATTCATCTTCCGAATCTGAAGGAAATGAGCGACTACCTTTAAAAAGAAAAAAAGAATCTTTTATTTGGCAATTTTTCACTTATCCTGAAGAACAAAAGAAAGTGAATGCGCCAAAAGTTACCTGCACGATATGCAAATCGGTTCTCTCAAGGGGAAATCCAACAAAAAAATATTCCTTTTCCATACATACCATGGTGCGGCATGTCAAACAAGTGCACCCTGTGGAATTTGCACAGGCATCGACAAGAGCCCTGGGCACGCTATTACCATCAGAGGTGGCCAGCACATCTTCTGGTGGACGACCTGTATCTCCATCGAGTGCTGTGATGGACTTGAGACCATATCTTGCAAAGGTGCACATGAAATGCAACGAGTGTGGAGAACTTCTTCTGTACGGAGAGCAGAGCCTCATTCTTACTAAACTAAAAATTGAGAGTCATAAATGCCCCGAGAAAAGATACATTTCTTCATTTCATTTTGATCCTGTGTCACACATGAAAATGTTGTTGCAAGTTTAAAAAATCAAAAACAACATAACACTTGTTTTAAATAATAAAAAAAAAAAAATAAAAAAAAAACTTTTCAGAACTAACTCATTGTACCAAAAAGAGCTCCAGGAGCATATTATAAAGGGGGTTTATCTCCGCTTTTTTGGCTTTCGTTCGTGCGCGACCGTGTGCGCGCACCCGCCTATATATTTCGTGAAAACTTTGCAATTGCAACTTATTAAATTTCTTCATAGACCCATCAAAGAACTTATAGTACGTCAAAGAGACTAAACCTAGGCTTCTTTTTTATTATTATGAAAATTTTCATTAAATTGAGCCGAATGTCTTTTTAAACTTTCGTGCGTGACCGAATGTACACACCTTGGTATTTTTAAAAAAAATATAAAAGGTTTTATACTTTAACAATTGTATGCTTGAATCGAGCTCAGAAGATATATTAAATCCGGATGTGTTTGGATTTACTCCTTTTCACGTTTTGAAACTTCGCTGAATTAGACCGCTACTTCCAAATGACGTACGTGACCAGATACTGTTACCGCGTACACGTCCTGAGACGCGCATGTGAAGTCATGTGACTTGAAAACAACACTTCCAATTGGTTCTTAGTAGTTTCTATTCTGCAATTTACACGGAGCACTCCACCCACTTCCCTCACTATCTTTTGTACTCTCAAAAGAGAACAACGTTCAACATCTTTCGGAAAACTTTGCTGAAATGGCTGCCGTTCCGCATTCATCTTCCGAATCTGAAGGAAATGAGCGACTACCTTTAAAAAGAAAAAAAGAATCTTTTATTTGGCAATTTTTCACTTATCCTGAAGAACAAAAGAAAGTGAATGCGCCAAAAGTTACCTGCACGATATGCAAATCGGTTCTCTCAAGGGGAAATCCAACAAAAAAATATTCCTTTTCCATACATACCATGGTGCGGCATGTCAAACAAGTGCACCCTGTGGAATTTGCACAGGCATCGACAAGAGCCCTGGGCACGCTATTACCATCAGAGGTGGCCAGCACATCTTCTGGTGGACGACCTGTATCTCCATCGAGTGCTGTGATGGACTTGAGACCATATCTTGCAAAGGTGCACATGAAATGCAACGAGTGTGGAGAACTTCTTCTGTACGGAGAGCAGAGCCTCATTCTTACTAAACTAAAAATTGAGAGTCATAAATGCCCCGAGAAAAGATAAATTTCTTCATTTCATTTTGATCCTGTGTCACACATGAAAATGTTGTTGCAAGTTTAAAAAATCAAAAACAACATAACACTTGTTTTAAATAATAAAAAATAAAAAAATAAAAAATTTCAGAACTAACTCATTGTACCAAAAAGAGCTCCAGGAGCATATTATAAAGGGGGTTTATCTCCGCTTTTTTGGCTTTCGTTCGTGCGCGACCGTGCGCGCACCCGCCTATATATTTCGTGAAAACTTTGCAATTGCAACTTATTAAATTTCTTCATAGACCCATCAAAGAACTTATAGTACGTCAAAGAGACTAAACCTAGGCTTCTTTTTTATTATTATGAAAATTTTCATTAAATGGAGCCGAATGTCTTTTTAAACTTTCGTGCGTGACCGAATGTACACACCTTGGTATTTTAAAAAAATATATAAAAGGTTTTACACTTTAACAATTGTATGCTTGAATCGAGCTCAGAAGATATATTAAATCCGGATGTGTTTGGATTTACTCCTTTTCACGTTTTGAAACTTCGCTGAATTAGACCGCTACTTCCAAATGACATACGTGACCAGATACTGTCACCGCGTACACGTCCTGAGACGCGCATGTGAAGTCATGTGACTTGAAAACAACACTTCCAATTGGTTCTTAGTAGTTTCTATTCTGCAATTTACACGGAGCACTCCACCCACTTCCCTCACTATGTTTTCTACTCTCAAAAGAGAACAACGTTCAACATCTTTCGGAAGACTTTCTTTTCACGCGATAATGTGAAATACTGAGATTGTTACAGGATTTTCTATCAGATATGTGTTACCATTGCTGTTGAAGCACTAACACCGTGGAAAATTCCACCGATAGCAGTGATATTTTTAACGCCGAGCACCGGCGATTTTTATCGCTTAGAAGCCTTCCTATTATGAAGGTTTATCTCCTAAGTCTCTGATTCTCAAACTGTGCAACGCGGCTCCCCTGTGTGCCGTAATGAGGTGCTAGGGGCGCCGCGCACACTCTAGTGTGACTAACCATCCATAAATTCCACGGACATCTCTACCCTGTTATCTGCAATTGTGAACATCAAAAGGAGCTGCACTACGCCCCTGTGAGAGGCCTCACTCCCACTGCTGCAACGGCTTGGCAGTCCTCCAGATGCACAGGAACAGCCCCTCCGATCCATTGAAGTTCTGTGTTGGTCTCAATACCACTTACGAAATGAAAATAAGCACTGAAGAATATTCAAGCATGTAGTACTCCTCCTGCTACAGCATACAGAATGCATTCTATTACCTATAAAAAAGTGAAACACCCACGCTACAATCATATAGAACACTTCCTCTAAAGAAGCCTGTGAATAACTTTAAAACATCAGGTTAACCTTTTTTTACTCTCTCATCATTGTTAAAGATAAGTATTTACAATACTATATTAAACAATGCCATGGTTGTTGCTTTTTAATTTTGAAATTCTTGCAATCTTTCACAAACCCAATACTCATGGCTTCTTTTTCGTGACAAAAATCTTGCAATAATACATACCTACATAGAATAACAGAAAAAACATAACACTACAAAGGCCGAACACTCTACTAAACGCGGATTTGTAACCTATGGGGCAGATTTATGTTAACTACTTCATACCCAGATATGCACCAGTTAATGTGCACCACAGTATGCTAGTGCTCCGTTACCCATGGTATGCCACATTTGAAATGTGGCGCACCGTGGTACAAAAACACCATACATGCGTAACACATCTGTGCTGAAAAAGTAATGCATTGCTAGAGTTGCATCGCAAGTGTGATGCAGCTCCAGTAAGGCTCACCAATGCACTATATTCACAATGCTGCGTCAATACCTACGCCTGCTTCAAGCACATGCACAGTTTTGAAACAGCATGGGCCTGAATGTCACTGAGTGAAATATCATGCATTACAGTCAGCCACTTTCAAGACGCATTCCTTCAGAGGAACACTTACCGTTTATTAGAGGTAGATCGTCCGACTCCACCGGAGGACACCCCTAATAAAAAGGACATATATATAAAATGCGGACTAGCCGCTGTATCGTGCTAGCAAACTTTAACTTAAAGATCGTTAGAAAAAACAAAAGGAATCGAGCAAAATCAGTAGGCCACTGATAGGATCTCTTTTTGACCTCGCTAAAATAGAAACATTAGGAACAACCCCTCATGAGAAATATGAAACTAGTGAGAGAAACCGAGCTCGACGCCATGATGGCTGCAAGACAGCTCGGCTCCGCCGCCCACCCCGCCCAAAATAACGACAAACCCTATGCAAATATTATAAATATATACAACACACCAGTAAAGTAACAGGGTAAAACGTTTTATTAAATAACTATTTACATGGCAGCCTGCTGCAACATCGATCCAAATGCATGACGCTGTTCCTGTCGAGGTAGCATAGCTGGCGGCCTAGGGGTGGAGGACCGTTGTGCAAATACCCCGGGGACGACACCATGCGCCAAGGCTCGTCCCCAGTACATCCAGAGGTGATGTCCGACAAGTTGTATGGGGGGATGCCTTGCTGATGCCGCCACCCCCACCACCTTCTTGTTGCCTGATCCGGCCAGCTCAATCGATCGAGCATGAGACTCATGCACTCTGATCTCCTTGGCCTCAGTCAAGCATCAATAGTAAGATTTTCATAGGTGAGTGTAGGTTCATAGTTTTCCATCCACAGACTAAAAGCCTGGAGTGGGAGTGAAAAAACCATAACTAGGTAAGAAGGAAGGCAGAGACTGTAGGAAGGACTCCGGATATGCTTGGTCCCTGACATGCTTCGATGTCACTGCCTTGCACAAATGGCATAAGTCCTGGATGTTGGGTGCCATAGTTGAGGGTTTGACCTAAAGACACGTCCTGTGGTGCCCTGGTCCAACCATCACATATACCTGCGCCAGGAGACGGCGTGGGGTGCACTGGAAGGGAGAGGCAGCGCGAACGAGCCTCCCCCACCTCCCCAGGTGGAGGTTTCCCAGCTACACCCCAGCGCTTCACTCGACAAGCTGAGTTGCGCCCGCTCCTGCGGCACATTGCCTCGCTCGGCCAGCTGAATTACGCCTGCTCTTGCTATTACAGCGTCTCACCCGCCATCCGGCTGAATTGCACCCACTCTTGCGATACAGCGACAGGCGGCTGCCACGGAGCTCAGGAAATGGCGGTCGGCTCCACAGACTTGGGCCTGGCCTGCAAGGATGGCTCTGGGCAACCCTGGAACTCGGACGCTTGACTGCTAGGGCATGGGCCCCATTCCCAAAAGCGTCCCATCAGCCTTGAAGATTCTACAAGAGTCACCGGGGCCCCCGACTCCCGCAGAGTTCCGGTGGGGAGCGACTGCCATGATTGCTCGCGGAATGGCCACGACGTAGCCACGGGGTGCTCTCATGCTGACGCCAGCTTCAGTCTGAAACATCCAGAAACACTGTAGACTACCAATTCGATCAGTTCCGGTGGAGCCCCAACGACGTATCGCGTTGTTGCATAATGCGTCATATGACACGCCGCGTTAGCGCACCTGGAAATGCTCCGGTGCGCGAGGCGCGAAGCGCAGCTTCCCGGAAGCAATCCGGGGCGCGGCGCGGAGCGCGTAACGTAAGCATAACAGGTCATGTGACTTGTTAATAAAACTTTTCATTGGTTTAGAACTATTTTTTGTCCCAAATGATGAAAACCCCTCCTTGTTTCCTCTTGGCTCCTGCCCCCTCCCCAAGTCTCGCTCGGCCAGCTGAGTTTCGCCCACTCTTGCGGCCTACGACGTGGATAGGCCGGGGCGTTATGGATCAGTATGGGCAAATATACACTTGGGGATTCACAAGCAACAACAAGCCTTTGTATTTGGGGCTCTAAATCAACAACAGTGACAGAGAACAGAACCGAACTAAGCACTCAGGGGCTACGTTTAAACGTAACATCATCTCCCCAGAGGTACATCACCTTACACAGACATGCACTCTGATCTCCTTGGCCTCAGTCAAGCATCAATAGTAAGATTTTCATAGGTGAGTCTAGGTTCATGGTTTTCCATCCACAGACTAAAAGCCTGGAGTGGGAGTGAAAAAACCATAACTAGGTAAGAAGGAAGGCAGAAACAGAATCTTCCTCTGCAACATCAGGCTCTGCATCGCTACTTACTTATAAATGCAGAAAAAACTCAATTAACACAAGGGCTCTTTTCAGAGCCACCTTATATCAAAGCACTCAAACTTCTGATTTATCTCCATTTTCACACTCTTGTAAATAGGTGTGCGCGCCCGAGTGCGCGCACCCCGCAACTTAAAAAAAAAATATATATATATATTTTCGCCTTTAAGGGCCTTACTGCACACCCTGAGAAAACCTACGCAGCAAAACAATCTCTACCTTCTCCCCTTTCCATGTTCCAACGCTTTGAAATGAACAATATATTTACTTGCAGTGACAAAATGGCGGTCAACACTTCCTGATTTCCTTCGAATCGAACGTTAACAGACGTCACGCAGCAAAAAAAAATTCCGCTCGCGCGCAGCCGCTTGAGTGCGCGCACCCGTGCGCGCGTATAGATATATAATTGACTTTAACTTTAATTTTCTCAGCAACTACTGAACGGATTTACACCATTCCAAAAAAAGCGTAATCTGCGAGCCGGACTCTACAGTTTTGCCAAATTTCTTATAAATCCATTCAGCCGTTCGACCTGTAGCCGTGTCTAAACGTCCTATGGAAAATAACATGGAGAAAACACGTTTTGGGACTCCCCTTTTATCTCAGCCCCCACTTCACCAATCCCCTCCAAACTTTCAGGGAAGGAGCGCAGCGGACCGAGCCATCTTCTTTGAGAAATTCACAAAGATTCATCCACCAGGGCCAAAGTTAATCCAAATAGAATGTTGAGGATTTCCTATGGAAACTAGGTCCTAACTATAACTACCTACTGGCGACCGCCAGTAGGTAATATATATATATATATATATATATATATATATATATATATATATATATATATATATATTACCTACTGGCGGTCGCCAGTAGGTAGTTATAGTTAGGACCTAGTTTCCATAGGAAATCCGCAGCATTCTATTGGGAATAACTTTGGCGCCGGTGGATGAATTTTCGCGAATTTCTCAAATTAGATGGCCCGCTCCGGTCCGCTCCTTCCCTGGGATTCGTTAAGCGGGGGCCGAGATAAAAGGGGGTCCCAAAACGTGTTTTTCCCATGTTAATTTCCATAGGGCGGTTGGACTCACTTTTAGCCCGAACGGCTGAATGGATTTCCACCAAACTTGGCAAAATTGTAGGGACTGGTAGCCTGGTGTGCCTTTGCTATGTCTCAAGATATGTGCTCCAGTGGATTTTGAGTAATTTAGGTAAAAAAAAATATATATATCTATAAGCGCGCCCCGGTACGCGCATCGGGGCGCGTACCGGCGCGCTACGCGAGTGGAAATCTGATTGGCTCTCGGGTGTCTGTCAACATTCCAAACAGTCCGGAGCAGCCACCATCTTGTGTCTCGGTAGGATCGAGACACAAGAGGTGGCAAAAACAAAGGGGGAAATGACCAAAAGGGGGCAGTGTAGACCCCCCTGACCCCCTAGGTTTGATGTGGGGGCCATTTTTTTTTTCGATTTTCGCGGGGGGAGCGCCCGGTACGCGCACCGGGGAGCGTACCGGGGAGCGTACCAGGGGGAAAAAAGAATGACAGATTTTTTTTTTTAAAAAGCATTTTTTTATAAATTGGAGGTAGTTCTAAAAAGAACTGTTTTTTTATTCTTTTTGTTGTTTTATATTTTTTTATTGTTTTTGGGAACATTTTGTACTTTTTTTGGCTTTTATAAACAATTTTATATTTTTTTGTTATTTTTATGGGGACAAACAAAAAACAGGGAATTGTAAACGGCTCAACTGGAGCAAAAAAAAAACTGGAAAAAATTAAGGTTTCTTGGGGCACACGTGGTTGTCACCAGCACGGTTGATGAGCTTAATGCGTTGCTCACCATAAGTAATTGTTTGCTCACAAAAATACAAACAAATTTGAATTGTGCAAATCCGGGTTGTATGTTTGGGACCATCTCCCTTGTCTCTGGACCCGATGGAGTGGGTTGTTTACTTTGGGAGGTGCTCGGAGAAGATTGGGGAGGGTTCCTGGCCATTTCTCGGACCTCTGCTCTCGCATAGTTGTTAGGGTGCCGGCGTTGCATGTGGCGAATCATGGTGTTATTGCCAAACAAATATTTTTTTTTAGGGTTCCCCCTTGAAAGTTCAGTGCCACAGATTAGGCAAGTAACCCTTGGCGCATTTACTTTCTTCTGGTCCTTTGGGATAGAAAAAAACTCCCAAATAATGTGCTGCTTTGGCCTATATGGGGTATTATCTTCTGGCAGGAAGCTCCTCCTCCTCTCCTCCTCCTCCTCCTCCTCCTCTTCTTCATCTCCACCACTGTGGTGTTGTGGAGGTCCTCTTGGTGGTGGTGGTGGTGGTGGTGGTGGTGGCTGAGATGCTCCTGCTGCTGCTGCTACTGAAGCCATTTTAAAGTACAAATTGGGAGTAGCTCTCCAAACAGGTCTTCCTCAGTCAAAGGACAAAGTGAGAAGAAGGAAAAAAGGTGGGGGCTTTCATCATTTGGAAAACAAAACTGTCCTGAACCAATGAAAAGTGTTAATTTCAGGTCACATGACCCGACGCGCTTACGCTACGCGACCCGGGGCGTGCCCCGGGGCGCTTACGTAGCGTGTTCATATGCGCGTGGGTGCTTCCGGGCGCGCTTACGCCGTGCGTATCACGCGGACGCGGCTACGCGATACGTCACGATGATATTTTCGTTTGCGGCAATAGCGCTAACGGGACGCTCCCCAGTACGCGCCCCGGGGCGCGCCTCAAAATTGAGCTGACCGGGGCGCTCCCCGGTACGCGCCCCGGGAGCGCACCAAGGCAAAAAAAAAAAAAGAGGAATATACATATAAAAAATAGTATTACATAAATATACAATATATGATTCATTAAAAAAATATTATATTTGATAGCAATAGAAATTTGCTATTAAAAAACCTATGAAATTCACTGAAAAAACCATAGGTTTCACACCAGTTATAGTTAGGAATTAGCATTTAAAAAACCTATTAAATTCACTGAAAAAACCATAGGTTTCACACCAGTTATAGTTAGCTGGAAATTTTACTCGCATAAAACCAATGAAATTCCCACGTTATAGTTAGTTGGACTCACTATAACTTGCGCGTGCCATGCACTGCTGATGACGTCACATATTACATCACTCATGACATGGTCAGTGACATCACTCATGGTTTTATTGATGGCTGCATCTATTGACCTGCTCTTGTAACCCCTAGCTAGTAATCTGATTTTGCTTTCTAGTTCTATTTTTTGCAGATCGGTGGGGTTGATACATATTCGTTTGATTCACAGCATTTCCCCATATGGGATACTGTTTATAAAGTGGCGTGGGTGAACACCCTTCGAGAGCAGGACCGAGTTTTCCCGCAGTTTCCTTCCTGAATAGTCTAGTTTCCAGTTTGTTGTGTTTTACAAAGACTTCCACATCAAGGAAATGAATTGTGTGGCTGCTGATTGTTGACGTGAAGCTCAAGTTAATGTCATTATTGTTGATATTATTTACAAATTCATTAGCTTCCGTTGTAGAGCCATCCCAAACAATAAAGATATCATCAATAAATCTAAGAAAGAGTTTTACATTTTTATCCATAAAGTGTTTGTGCGTTGCGTTGAGGACCAGCTCCTCCCACCACCCCATATGTAGGCAGGTGCAGCTGGGGGAGAAGCTGGCCTCCATCGCAACGCCACGCACCTGCTGGTAAACAGTTTTATCAAACAAAAATACATTATTGTTTAGGCAGAATTGGGTCAAATTTCTTAGCATTATACAATGTGCAGACAGTCTTGTTTTTCCTTTGCCTAAGAAGTACTCCAGTGCCCTTATACCATCCTTATGTATAGATACTGGTATACAGGGACACTACGTCCAAAGACAACAATTGGTATCCCTCTTTCCACTCGAAAATTAGCAATTTGGCTAAAAAATAACTGTAACTTGTAACCTTTGAGAGTGTGAGTGGCTGCACAGGTCAGTGAGTGGGTGTGTGAGTGACGTTATTGGTCTGTGATTGGGTGTGTGAGTGGTTGAATGGGTGTCAGTGGCTGTATGGGTCTGAGAGGGTATGTGAGCTGGTGAATGGGTCTGCGAGTGGGTGCATGAATGTCTGAGTGAGTCTGTTATTTGGTGCATGAGTTTCTGAGTGGGTATCTGAGTAGGTGTAAGAGTCTGGATGGGTGCATGAGTGAGTGTCTGAGTGGGTCTGTGAGTGGGTGAGAGAGTGTCTGAGTGGGTTTGTGAGTGCCTCCATGAGTGTGTGAGTCAGTCTGTGAGTGGGTGTATGAGTGTCTGAATCAGTCTGTGAGTGTGTGTTTGAATCTCTGAGTGGGTCTGAGTCCCTGAGGGGTCTGTGAGTGTGTGTGTGCATCTCTGAGTGGGTCTGGGAGTGGGTGTTTGAGTCTCTGAGTAGGTCTGTGAGTGGGTATGTGAGTCTCTAAGTAGGTCTGTGAGTGGATGTGAGAGAGTATGAGTGGGTCTGTAAATGGGTGCATGAGTGTCTGAGTGGATCTGTGAGTGGGTGTACATGTCTGAGTGGGTTTGAGAGATGGTGCATGAGTGTCAGAATGGGTCTGTGAGTTGGTGTGAGTGTCTGAGTGTGTCTGTGAGTGGCTGTATGAGTGTCTGGGTTAGTCTATGAGTGCTTGTGAGAGTGTCTGAGTAGGTCTGTGAGTGGGTATGTGAGTGAATGTCTGAGTGGGTCTGTCAGTGAATTTGTGAGTGCCTGAGTGTGAGCAAGTGTCTACTGGTCTGTGTGGGTGAGTCAGTAGCTGTGTGAGTGACTAGGCCACAACAGAACTGCATCTGGCCCTTTATCCAACAAGAGTCCACAGTTTTGAACAAAATATCTACTCAAGTGGAATACTTTCTTCTGGTTAATTAGTAACTGCTACCTTCTTGAGTAATTGTCAAGTGCGTATTCTACTATACATCTTTGTAATGGACCACAAGGAAATGTCACCAGTGACCTTGTGTGCATTTCGGCAATGTGATTGTTCCTTCTGCATGTATATCCAGAAATCTGTGATAACATGAATCCCCTATATAGAGGGTAAAGAGACTATAAAGAGGTACATCTCCTCCAAACAAGGGTACTTCCTCTTATATTCCGCTATATGAAGTAAGTGCTTCTTTGCTTGGTGGGGATGTCCTCATATTCCTCGGTATGAAGAGCATGTCACCAAAATAAGCGAGAAACACCCTGGAGCCCCTTTTTGTAAGCTGTCCATCATCCGAGCAAAAGGCAGAAAGACCTTTGCATACTACTAAGGTGGGTGGAGTGGCCCGCCCAATTATTAGAAAGGGTGTGGGGCCACATGGCCCCCTTCTCTGGGCCTTGATTGGCTCAGGGGCCCCCATGCACGGGCTCTGGCAAACCTTCAATGGGGAGGAGGGTCAGACGGTCCTCTTCCCCTGGCTGATTCTGCCCAGGGACTCCATTCCCCAGGCTCAGCCTTATTTTATTGGGGTAGGGGGGCCGCGCGCCCACCAGGCCGATTTTGTCCTCAGACGCCCCATCTCCCAGGGCCCGGACATGTCTCACTGGGTGCCCTAGTCGCACCAAGGACACTTAGTCTGCATGTTGGGGGCCGCAGGAGAGCCTCAAGGCAACTGTGGTCCCAGCTGGCTCCCCGGCTTCTGCGGAAGCCGGCATTGCTCTTGCACACAGAGAGCTACTGAAAATGCAGCTCCCTGTGTGCGAAAGCATTACTTTCATCTCGTTTCCTGCCTGCATGTCTGCAGGCAGGGAAAGAGATGAAAATTCTGCTTCCAGCAAGCTGGAGCAGTTTAACAGCTCCCGCTTGCTGGAAGCGGAGTGTTTGCTTGGAGGGAGCTGTCAGCTCCCACCAAGCAAAAGCAAAGAGCTATGTCCTGGGAGTGGGTACCCTGGGACAAAGCAGGAGCGGGCCTCCAATGGTTGTGGTCCCCTGAGCCATTAACAGCTCCAGAAGGGGGGGGGGGTGGCCCAGCTCCCTCTGTTTTCACAGGTTGACCCGGGGAGGTGGTGGTCCCTGGGGTCGTATATGGCCTGGGCTGGGGCCGCACGCCCTCCTCCACATGAACTTTAATTGCTAGCCCATGGAGATGGTATTCCCCAGGGAGCAAGAGGGGGGTTGGCATGTCCCCGCTAATTATTGGTCCGAAGCCCCGGGGAGGTAGAGGTCTCGGGGCTCTAAAGAGCCCATGTAGTGGGGTCCACGTGCCCCCCTCCAATATTCTAACTAAAGCCACGGGGAAGTGGTGGTCTCCGGGGCTCAAAAAAGCCCATGGAAGGAGGTCTGCGCGTCCGCCTCCAATATGTAAATAAAGCCCTGGGGAGGTGGTGGTCCCCAGAGCTCAAGGAGCCTTTATTAAGAAATGTCTCTGGGACATGGCCCACCCGGGGGCTCTTTTCAAAACAAGCGTGGAAATGCCGCAAATCCACTGAGATTTTCAGCTAAATCTTTAAAAAAATGCTTTTTTGCTCTGGCGGGGAGGACCAGAGCCAAGGGGTCACGGTATTCCTACCCTGCCCCCTTTTCTTTTTTTTAATGTTTTTTCTAGGAACTTGGCAGAAGCCAAGTCCTAAGATGGCTTCAAACACGTCCTGGTTGAAGTGTTGCCAGCCAATAAGATCTCAGCAGGAGATCGATAGGGTTTGTGAGTCTTCGCGTCCGTACGTATACAAATTTGTTTTTTCTTTAATATCTCCCAAACTACTTACCGGATCTACATCAAATAACAAAAAGCAATCTTTCTGGCCAAGAGGTAGCTTTCTTCCAAATTTGGTGTAATTATATCCAGCCATTCGGGATGTAGTCATGTCCAAAATCCCTATGGGAAAACCTTTTCTAGACTCTACCTCTTTTTTCTCCACCCCCGCTTGACGGATCACCCTGAAATGTTCCATGTACAACAAGAATCACTGGCACACTTTTTTTGCAAAATTTTGTGAAGATTCATCAAACGGCGCCAGAGATATAGGCAAGTCAAAAACGCTTTTCCTATGGAAACATGCTCCTAACTGTAACTACCTACTGGTGACCGACAGTAGGTAAGAGACAGATAGATAGATAGATAGATAGATAGATAGATAGATAGATAGATAGATAGATAGATAGATAGATAGATAGATAGACAGACAGATAGATAGATAGATAGATAGATAGATAGATAGATAGATAGATAGATAGATAGATAGATAGATAGATAGATAGATAGATAGATAGATAGATAGATAGATAATGAGCTTCACCTCAGCCCTCTTGTTAGATTAGTCTTTTCAAATGTCATTCAAATTTTGCTTCCACTCTCCACAGCCTATAGCATAGAGCTCTGGATCAGTCTGCTTCAGTCATCGGCTCTGTTGCACAGCAAATTATAGCATTTTGCCTACTCAAGTGTGGGCATTCGCCTAAAAAGATGTGAACTTAGTGTCGGAAATGTTCTTTTCTTTCTATTTCTTATCTTTTTGGTTTTTTAGTCATCCTTGTGTGTTTAAACCATCTCTTCATGTTACATTGCTCAAAAGCAACAGTAACTTTTCTGTGCACCAGTAGGAATAACATTTTCCATTGCGGTTTATAGAAAGTACTTCAATACCTGTTCTTAGGACACCTGCCTGCTAGGACGCACAGATTCTTTTCTATTAAAATTAAATGCAATTTTTTAAATTGTTATTTAATAATTTATTGCATGAGTATGGTTTCCACATTAAGGCAGTAACAATTTCCTGTTGATTTATGTGGCATATGCTTATAGTAAAAATGATACAAGCATTAGCCAAGCCAATATGTCTCGCTTTTAGGATCTTCTGACTTAGCCAACAGTTTTCAGCAATGCTTCACAGCATCCCTGTTGCTGTGCAAAATGGCTAAATATTTTTTTTAGTCTTAGATGTGGCTAAATGTGTAATTTTGTAGACTCGCATACCACGGATGCACCCATCTACAAAATTACACTGACACTTTTTTCCTTTCTTGTTACACATCCGGGTTGTATTGTTAACCAAAAAGAACAAAACAATACACAAAAGTGTTTTTTTTAAGCGGGTGGGGATGCAACACGGTGGACAGAAGCAACATGGGGTGGGGGAGGGCTCAACACTGAATGGTCGAGGCACCCTTAGGGAGCGCAGGGAACCAACACAGAGGGCGTCGGTGGGCAGAAGCAAAACAGAGGACATGAGCGGAGAGAAAGCAGACAACACAGAAAGAGCCAAGTGGGGTACTAGGGAAAACAGGCAAAAGAGAGCAAAATGGAACTGGCAGGTGAGAAGCACACAGGTGAGAAAGCAACTGGCAAGAATATAAGGGCAGGCGCAACATGGAGGGTGATGGCACATGGGCAACAGAAAACAATGCAGAGTGCAGTTAACAGAAATATACGGGGGAGGCAGCTGGAAAATACATGCTCTCCCTTGGACTTCTTAACCCAAAAGAAAAAGGAGTGCCTGAAAAGCACACAGCGAAAGCTCAAGAGCCAGTCAATCAGAGGTCTGATGATAAACAGGCTATGTTATATGAGAGGGACAAACAAAAGATTGGCAAGCTGGGTCACAAATAAAAAGCAGGTATGGGCCACAGAAGAAAACATAATTTCTTATTTCTAAACCGGGCTCAGGCCAAAATCATCAACAATAGACCATACAGTTGCCCTATCCAACTTGGTTAATCGCACCTGGCAGGCTTTTAGCCTCCCCCTATTTCATCTACTACTCAGCTGCATTCAACGGTGTGGACCAAAAGATACTATGGTCAAAGCTTGCACAACAAGGTATCTCCTCTTTTCTGAAGGCCATCATCTCTCTGTATTCGAACACATGGGATTGCATTAAGTTAAGCATTGGGCATTTGGCTACATTTGAAATACCCACAATAGCACCTATTCTGTTCAATCTGTATGCATCTGACCTGGGCCAAAGCCAAGCCAAGCTGTGCCTCCACAGATTGGCACACATAGATTTCCTTTGCTTCAGTACACTGACTACCTGATCCTACTGGAATACACCACAAATGGTATGCAGTGAGCGCTTGATCAGCTTAATTTATACAACGAGCTCATCACTATTGCTGGGAAGACAAAGGTCATGATATTTAAAAACTACAAAAATAAATAGGAACAGACATGGAGGCTTGGAAAACTGATGATCACCAACAACCAAATATAACAGTCATGACGTTTTGTTGTCAGTAAATCGAAAGGTTAAAACACAGCTACAGCACCTCAGAAGAAAAGCATCAGCAGTCACATGTGCGGTCTGTAAATGAAATGCATGCACAGCCCTTAGCCCGAAGAAATTCTACGAGCTGTGCAAACAAAGCTGCGGCCCATTGTTTCAGAACAGCCACCAAGCTTACCCTGGGAAATTACCCGCTGCTTTCGACCAAATACAGTGTAGGGCACAGCTTTCCAAACTTTTCATGTTGGTGACGCACTTTTTAGCGCTGTTTCATTTTGGGACACAGTAAGGCAGTGTAGCGAGTGAGCCCGAACCCCTTAAGGGGGGTTCGGGAGGGTTCTCCCGCCGGGAGAACATTTTGAAATAAAAGTGGGCATATGGTGCATTTTCAAGCAAATTTGAGACCATGAGGTTGAACAGAGACCCCTGCAGCGGATGTCTTTGTCCACTCAGCCACCAGACCCGGCATACATACATCTTTCTCTCTCTCTGTCTCCTTCCCTCTCTCTATCTCTCCCTCCCCCTCTCTCTCCCTCCCTCTTTCCCTCTCTCTGTCTCCCTCTGTCTCACTCACTCTCTCTGTCTCCCCCTCTCTCTCTGTCTCCCTCTCTCTGTCTCCCTCCCTCTCCCTCCTTCTCTCTCCCTCTGCCTCCCTCTAGCTCTCCCTCTGTCTGTCTCCCTCTGTCTGTCTCTCTCCCTCTGTCTCCCTCTCTCTCTGTCTCCCTCCCTCAGTCTCCCTCTCTCTCTGTCTACCTCCCTCTGTCTCCCTCTCTCTCTGTCTCTCTCTCTGTCTCCCTCTCTGTCCCCCTCTCTCTCTGTCTCCCTCGGTCTCCCTCCCCCTGTCTCACTCCCTCTGTCTCTCTACCTACCTCTGTCTCCCTCTATCTGTCTCGCTCCCTCTGTTACCCTCCTCCCTCTGTCTCCCTCTGTCTGTCTCCTTCCCTCTGTCTGTCTCCCTATGTCTGTTGCCCTCTGTCTCTCACTCTCGGACTCCCTCAGTTTCCATCCCTCTGTCTCCCTCCCTCTGTCTCCGTCCCTCTATCTCCCTCCCTCTGTCTCCCTCCCTCTCTCTCCCTCTGTCTCCCTCTGTCTCTCTCTCCCTCTGTCTGTCTCCCTGTGTCTCTCTCCCTCTGTCTACTTCCCTCTGTCTCCTTCCCTTTGTCTCCCTCCCGCTGTCTCCCTCCCTCTCTCTCTCTACCTCTCTCTCTGTCTCCCTCCCTCTGTCTCTCTCCTTCTGTCTCTCTCCCTCTGTCTCTCTCCCTCTGTCTCTTTCCCTCTGTCTCCCTCCCTCTGTCTCCCTCTGTCTCTGTCTCCCTCTGTCTCTGTCTCCCTCCCTCTGTCTCCCCCCTCTGTCTGTCTCCCTCTCTCTCCCTCTCCTTCCCTCTCTCTCCCTCTCTCTCTCCCTTTGTCTCCCTCCGTCTCCCTCTCTGTCTTTCTGCCTCTCTGTCTCTGTCTGTCTCTGTCTCAATCTCTGCCTCTATCTGTCTGTCCCTGTCTCTGCCTCTCTCTGTGTGCCTGTCCCTGTCTGTCCCTGTATGTATGTCTCCCTCCCTCTGTCTCCCTCTCCGTCTCTCTGTCTCTGTCTGTCTCTGCCTCTATCTTTCTGCCCCATCCCTGTCTCTGCCTCTATCTGTCTCTATCTGTCCCTGTCTCGATCTGTCTCTGTCTCTATCTCTGTCTGTCTCTGTCTCCCTCCCTCTCTCTGTCTTTCTCTCTCTCTGTCTCCCTCCCCTCTCTATCTCCCTCTCTCTATCTCTCTCTCTGTCTCCCTCACTCTGTCTGTCTCCCTCTCTCTAACTCCCTCCCTCTCTCTCGCTCTGTCTGTCTCCCTCTTGTCAGTCTCCCTCTTGTCAGTCTCCCTCTGTCTCCCTCTCTCTCTGTCTCCCTGTGTCTGTCTCTCTCTCTCTGTCTCCCTCTCTCTCTGTCTCCCTCTATCTCTGTATCCCTCTCGCTATGTCTCCCTCCCTCTCTCTCCCTCCCTTTGTCTGTTTTGCTCTCCTTCCCTCTGTCTCCCCTGACTCCCTCCGTCTGTCTCCCTCTGCCTCCCTCCCTCTATCTCCCTCTCTCTGTCTCCCTCTCTCTGTCTCCCTCTGTCTCCCTCACCCACTCTCTCTTACTCCGTCTTCGTCTCCCTCTCTGTCTCTCTGCCTGTCTCAGTCTCTGCCTCTGTCTGTCTGTCCCTGTCTATGCCTCTATATGTCTGTCTGACCCTGTCTCTGTCTGCCCCTGTCTCCCTCACTCTCTGTCTCCCTCTCCGTCTCTGCCTCTATCTGTCTACCCCGTCCCTGTCTCTGCCTCTATCCGTCTATGTCTGTTCCTATCTCTGTCTGTCTGTCTCCCTCTCTCTCTCTCCATCTGTCTCCCTCTGTCTCCCTCTCTGACTCCTTCTCTCTGTCTCCCTCTCTCTCTGTCTCTCTCTCTCCGTCTCCCTCCCTCTGTCTCCCTCTATCTGTCTCCCTCTCCCTCCCTCTGTCTGCCCCGGACTCCCTCCATCTGTCTCTCTCCCTCTGTCTCCCTCTCTCTCTGTCACCCACAGTTTCCCTCTCTCTGTCTCCCTCCCTCTGTCTGTCTCCGTCTGTCTCCTTCTCCCTCCCTCTCTCCCTGTCTGTCTCCTTCCCTCTGTCGATCACTGCCTCCCTCTCTGTCTCCATCCCTCTGTCTCCGCCCCTCTATCTCCGTCCCTCTGGCTCCCTCCCTCTGTCTCCCCCCCGCTCTCTCTCTCCCTCCCTCTGTTTACCTCTGTCTGTCTGTCTGTTTCCCTCTTTCTGTCTCCCTCTGTCTGTCGCCATCTGCCTCTCTCTCTGTCTCCCTCCCTCTGTTCCTTTCCCTCTGTCTCCCTCCCTCTGTCTCCCTCCCTCTTTCTCCCTCCCTCTGTCTTCCTCCCTCCGTCTCCCTCTGTCTGTCACCCTCTGTCACCTCACCCCAGCTTCCCTGGCACACACACAGCCCACCCGAGCACTTCACAGGTCTTTAAAAGACAATTTACTTGTTAATGAGGCTTTGTTGTGAATCGCCCGGTCCCCATAGAGCAGAGTGTCTAGGAATGCCTCTTAATTAGCAGCAGTGCCAAGTGCCTGTGACACAACCACCATTTGTAGGCGACACAGTACTGTGTCAGGACACACAGTTTGGAAAGCTCTGGGGGCATGGGCGAGTCTTCAATTTACCAAACTTCACCAGGCAAGCACTGTTATGCCTGAAGTTCAATCTGACAAGACAAACCCTGGAATGCAAGGCTTAATTCATTAAATACCACCTCTCACTTGTTGTAGTCGACCAAGGAACTCTTATAAAGGCTTTACTGGAGATCTTCAGGGCTCCAGCTAACCTCTGGGGAGCATAATTAAATAATTGAATAAACGCGGCCAACGAGCTAATGACCAGCCTAGAGACAGTCACTACATTGTCAGTAACATTTCAGGCCATTAAATCAACTTTGAAAAAAAAGATGCTGGTCATTTCTCGAAAAGCAAAATTAGAGAAAATTCAGGATGCACCTTACGCCCACATAAATGCTAGCTCCCATGAAATAACAAAGATGCAGCCCTATTCAAAAGAGGCCTGAAGCTGAACGAGCCGACACGTAATATTTATTACATGCAAGATTGATGGCTCTGCCTCTTCAGGAGAACAGAACCAACTGGGAAAACTAGCACAGTCCTGGAGCTGAAGGTGCTGTGATTACAGGTGTGAAACAATACTCCACCTGTTATGTTGATGCCTAGTGGTTTTAACTGCATGCTGCACCTTACTGGCCAATTTTTTTAACCAAGGAAATTTCCACTAGTAAAGAACCTTGGACTTACTTAAGACCGATGGACGGATCAGGGTTCGGCAAATTTGTAAACATTATGCATGTCACAAAAAGACTGGAAACTTGAGCGTAATTTTGTGTGTGTGTGTGGGGGGGGGGGGGGGGGGGGGAGACTCGCTTACAAGAGCAGGACCCAAGGATCCATCTTTTATTGGTACAAAAATATCATTGTCATATTTTTTAAACTTGTTATACCAGTAGTTTTATAGTATTTGCACATTATCTAATATTGTGTGTTTTTTATTTGGTGTTTATTAAACGCAATTTATATTAATTGACACAATAAAGAGTTCTCTCTCTTTCTGTCTCACAAATAAGAAGCAGTCAAGTGAGAGTGAAAGGTAAGCAAACCAATGGTAAGCAATGGGCTGGCACCAAGCCCATTTACGTTCTTGGTAAGCCCACAAAGTGTTTCACCAAAGACAACTCATCAGCTGTCTAGTACTAGTCGAGACCTAAAAATAGGTCTCAACTTGCCAAGGCAACACCTACTAGCTTTCAAAATGCTTGTTTAATTCTGCAACTGTGCTTATGCACCTATCAGCTTTTATGCTAGAAACACGAAAGTATTTGTGTTACATTTGAACAAAGAAACTGCTATTTGTAGCGCTTTCATTCTAACAAGTAGGAAGGGCCGTCACAGAACCAGCCACGCACGCGGGCAATGGTTGTTCAGTAGACTCGCCAATTGTGGAGGGGCATTTAATGCCAATGGCTGGCTGTCATACTTCACAGTAGAGACTTGTTAAGCTGTCGTCAGCTTATAAGTGACAACATAAAACAGTTTTAAAAACCATCAGTAGGTAAAGGTTGGACCAGGTGTTCTCGCTCTTTAATCATAAAACCACTTTCAAAGTACACATTGGCATGGAAACAAGCAGATAGTATCAGATCTGCTCAAACTGTCCTAGCTATCAAGGGAGGCAGTTTGCAGTGCTGTGGACGCAGTGTAGTGCGTTAACATTTTTAGGACGGCAATCAGAAGAACTGAATCTTCGCGTTTTTTTTAACAGTCGGCATCGTTAATTCTGGGTGCAGTGGCACTCGTGATATTGATGACAGAAGGGAGGAACGTTGAGTGGACCCTGTGTAGATCAGAACGAATGACGCAATTTAAAATATCTACTTCCGCGCGCGATGCACAGTACTAACGTGTGAAAACGGAGGGGTTTTGCATTCACAGCAAGTATTTAATAACATTCCAGCACGCGCGCATTGAGTAGGATGGCGCGTGGGCTGCTGACAGTTGGCGCACGAGCTCAGGATCTCAGACTTCAAAGTTGTTTTAAAAAAAAGTGTCGGTTCGAGAAGAACTGCGTACTCTGTAAACTGTGACACTAACTTTATACTGTCTATGTCATCAAAAGCAATTAAACAAGGACATGCAAACCACAAAAAAGTCGCTACTTTCCAGCCCCCACATGTAGCAAAATTGTGCATGCATTTGAAGAGTACGGGCCGTTCCATTCCAGTACTTGTTAGAGGAGGAATATTTATTGTACCCTAAAAACTGTGATAATGCTGAGGTCCGGTGCTGAGGGGGGGTGTGGGAAGGGGCAGCTTGGCAGAGAGCAACTGTTCCCTTGAGATTAAGGCGCAAATGGACTGACAGTGGCACTTTACAGGCCATTAATAACCCCTCGAGCACAAGGAAGACAGAGACCAGCAGCATGGTGTGACAGGCTGTGGCACTTCGGTAAACAGGTTAACTCTGTCCCTCTTTTCAGAAAGGGGGGAATAACGGAGACCACAAAAAGCATGCAGCAGGTGCCAGAGGGAGCCCCGGGTCCTCGGCCAGGCAGGTGGCGGACTCTGGGCTCACGGCAGGCGCTCTCTACCTGGCACTGGGCTGGAGCAGCTCTCGGCGGGGCGGGCTCCTCTAGTGTTTCGCGGACTCTCCTGGTCCCAGCCGGCGGCTCTATATTTATCTGAGCCCCGAATCCCCCGTGATGTCAGCCGCAGGGAGGGGGGCTAGCTTAAGGTGGACTCATTAAAGGGCCAGTGTCACCCCTCGCACTGACCCCCGGGAAGGCGGGGAAGAGGGGGGGGGGGGGGCAATATGCAGGCGTTAGTATTTATTTATGTATTTATTAGTGGCGAACACAACACATGTTATTGTATTGATAGCATCCTAACCCTACAAAATGTGGTGAGGAACTGCATTTTCATTTAGGCTCTGTGCTTAATGCCGAAATGTTTCTTAGGAGCACACCGTTGGTGTTGCCAAATGCTGTGGTTTCCGAATACCAAGGTTGCCTGGTCTTGATTCCACCTCTCTACTAGACTCCTATCTCTGTATCTCACTCTTCCAGATTTATTTTCATCCGTGCTTTCTCCCTTTGTCACCGTTTTTCTATCTTCAATGCCCTCTTCCTTTCTCAATTTCTGCCTCTCTCCTTCTTGTCCCGGGTCCTAGACTAATGGTAGATAAGCTTTACCAAAGCCAGAAGGTCTGATCTTCCCCAGATTGTTCATTGGATGTTTTATTATTGTTTACTTGCAAATAAATGCCTCTAAAGTAAAAAGTAAAAACGATGTTACTTAAATGTTACTACTCTATGCTTGCAATGAAAATTAGAAATTTTAAAAGCATTCACTTAATGGACAACTTTTTTTTTCATAGAACATTTTTATTGATTTTTAGCACCAGCGGCATCGGTAGAACAGTTAAGTAAGACACATACCATGCAGCATTATAGGAGGCAAGTAGTCCATACAGGGCAATACATCTGGTAATCATTGAACAGTGTAGTATTATGAAGCGCAGTAGCTGGACAGCATATCTAATTAAGTAATCTGCCCAAGCCATTTCCCCCACACCCTTGCGTTCTTCCGAGGACAGCCACGAGCTTCGTAGACCACCCCCTCTTGCTGCGCACACCAGTCAACTCCTCTTCTCCATTTTGACAGAGCGGTCAGTCTATGCGCCAACCATTGCGAGGCAATGTCGTGCTTTGCCACCGAGGGCCATTCCTAGGAAGGACCTTTTGGCTCTTGTACCCCTGGTACCCTCAAATACCCCAAGAAGAATCACCATTGGGGACAGGGGAATCTCCCAGCCCAAAACCCCTGACAACTCCGTAGTCACGTCCGTCCAGTAATTAAGTATGGCATCAAAGGCCCATACCATGTGGTGAAAATCTGCGGGCTCAATTCCGCAGAGCGGGCAGGTGGAGGTTAGTTGTAGGTCGGCTCGATGAAAGCAGTTTGGAGAGAAATAAACAGAGTAGAGATAGTTAGTCTGAATAAGGTGCAGTGTAGCCGAGCTAGATAGTTTCCTTGGGCCATTAGCACGTGCCTCCAGTCTTCATCCTCAATTGGGTCCATCCAACCCTCTCTTCGGTTCCTAAGATGGTCCAGTGTCCCAGGGAATTTATGATGAGTGTCCGGTAAATCTGTGAGATCCGGTCCCTATCCATGTGTCCCATCAACAGCTTGGCCTCCAGCGGGCTGACTTCCGGTAGGGGATCCGATGAGAGAGAGTGGGTGCCAAGGGCATGTCTGAGTTGAAGGTATTCATAAAAGTGGGAGTGTGTGAGGTTATGTGTCTGCTGCAGATCATAGAAGGGCCGCATATGTTACCCCTACCAAACGTCCCCCAGCCTTGTGATGCCAATGAGGTCCCAGGAGCAAAAGTTGTTCAGAGACGTTGTTTCCCTCAACCAGGTGCCATGCCAACGTGGGGTTTGTTGCTTAAGTTTAGTCTCCCATCGCACATGGGCATGGCTGCCCTCCATACGAGAAATACCACTCGGGTCACCATAGGCATTGAGAGTGGGATCAGGGCTTCGTAAAACATGTTTTGAATCTGAGAGAATTCCAGCTGTAAGAGTTCCAAGTGGTAGACAGGGTCTGACCATCCCCGACTGAACCAGTCATGGATGACAAGTAGGTGAGAAGATAGGTAGTAAAGGTAGAGGTTGGACATGCCCAGGCCCCCATAATAAGGCCCCCGTTGGCAATGTTTGAGTGTGATGCATGGCTGGGAGCCCCTCCATATGAATGATGTTGTGGTGCTAGCCAGGGCCAAGAACCAGGCTTGGGGCAGCCGAAGCTGTAAGTTCGGAAAAACATACCGGAATCGTGGGAGGATCATCATTTTGTAGAGAGCGATATGGTCTAAAGTGTTGAGGGGGAAAGTATGCCACTCAATTCAAATTCAAATTCAAAATTAACTTTATTCGGATTTCAATATGAAAACCACAAAAGTACAAATTTATACTGTAAAAAAACACTGATAAAAATAGATACGTTTAAAAAGTACATGATATGAGTTAAAAACAATTAGTTCACTGTATACTGTGCAATGGATTTACTAGAGGCCGTATTTAGGCGGATTCATGGGTTGTTCATAAGTTCGTACGGTGTTTAAGGCATACTCTAAGGTAATGTGCCACGGATCTTGAGACTAGTAGATTGTCCAAGAGCTGCAATGCCAAGAATGCTGGGCGACATCTTCTGACCTTCATTGCTTTTAGGATTGGTAAAATCCATCTCTTCCGGAATGGAGTGTAAAAGGTACAGAAGAAGAGAACGTGGATTGTGGACTGGGAAGAATTAGAATCACAGGGGCATGGTGTTCTAGTGTATGTCCAGTTGTTTTGGGTGGGGAATGAAACCATGATGTGAAAAAGATTAAACCTGAAACGGGTTAACAGTAGTTTTTCGAAATGTGTCAAGTCTTCCTGTAGATATGGTTGTATGGATGGAACAGATTGTATCATGAGGCTATGTTGTACCGACGGTTTTCCTATTTCTGACATCAGTCTTAGTTGGTTTAAATGGGACAGACATATCTTTTTTAGTTCTTTTTTTGCTATGTCTGCGACTGATTGTGGGTCGTTGAAGAACCTCAGTAGACCAATATCTGTGAGGAAGGTTTTTACATAATGAAGCCACCTGATCTTTTCCATATGTTCTAGATTCATGCAATCCTCGATGATTGCTCTTGTGAGTGTGCATTCTTCCGTTGCCCATATTCTACGCCATAGCATTATGGGTTCGATCTTGATCAGATCTGAAATATATTCTAGTCCAAGTTCTAAGTGGCATCCAAAGGTAGTCGTACTCTTAGGGACTGCTAGTAAAAATTTGAGGAAGGTGTTTTCGATCTTTTGGATTTGTTCAACGTTTGCCGTTCCCCAAACTCCTGCTCCAAAGATAGCCGTGGTGATACACTTTGCTTTGTAAATCTTTAACATCTCCGCCAAGGGTTTTTTCCCTAGGTGGAGAGAAAAGGCTTTTAGGGCGCCGACTGTTCGTATGAGCGATAACTTGCGGGAATTAATTGCGTCTTTCCATTTGAACTCCTCGTCGATGGTAATTCCGAGATATGGGTAGGTTTTTGTTGTTTCGAGTGGTGTGTTATCTATTGAGATTGTTTTCGTCCTTTTCCCTTTACTGCCGACATGCATCACAAAAGTTTTCTTTATATTAACTTTCAAGTTGAGGTTAGTCATGAAGGTACAGTAGTTGTTTACGGCTTTTTGCAACTGTATTGGAGTTCGGGCAAGTATCACCGCGTCGTCGGCGTATAGCAATGCTGGAATTGGTCGCCGTCCTACTATTGGAAAGTCTTTTGTGCCCTGCAGCATTGCTGCCTCTAGTCCGTTGGTGTACAGCGTGAATAAGAAGGGGGCCAGGACACACCCCTGCCTGACCCCCTTCCGTATTGGGAAGCTGTCTGTGAGTTGTCCTTCCAGCCCGTATCTTACCTTGCCTGTGGCGTCAGAGTATAACTCGCGTAAAAAATCTACAATTGGGGGATCAATCCCCATGTCCAGCATTATTAGCCATAGTTTTGTGTGTACCACACAGTCAAACGCTGCCGTGAGGTCAACGTAGACTAGGTGGAGACTGTTTTTTTTGACACTTGTGTATTTTGCGGCCAGTAGAGTTAGGTTCAGGACTTGGTCCACGGTGCTCAGGCCAGCCCTGAACCCGTACTGAAGATCTGAGAAGACCCCGTGTTCCTGTGACCATTCCTGTAGACGATCGAGGAGGATCCTTCCTGCCATCTTACCCACAGAGTCCAGAAGTGAAATGGGTCGGTAGCAGGAAGGACTGTCTCTGTTTCCTTTCTTGAAGATGGGAATTAGGATTGATGTTGACCAAGATTTAGGGAGGGTTCTTTCCCTAGCTGCATTCAATACTTTTGTTAAGAGTGGGGACCAGAGGTCGGGAAGGAATTTATAGAGGTCCATTGGAACGGAGTCTGGGCCTGGCGCTTTGCCATTTTTTGCCGAATTGATGGCTTTCTGTGTCTCGTTGATGGTAAAGTGTATATCTAACGGATACTTCACCGCTGGGAGCGCTGGTCCAGTAGGTGGAGCTCCGGTTCTTGCCTCTCCGAAGACTTCTGAAAAGTACACTACCCAGTCTTTCGCATTGATTGCCACGTCTAGGGATGGACCCTCCTTATTCCCTGCTAGGAAAGGAGTCTTGACTGTTCTCCAGAATGCTATGTTGTCTTTTTGCAAACTACTATTTAAAAGCTGAGTCCAGAGATTATGTTGAATCTCGTTTTTCCGTTCTTTGAGTGCTTGCGCATAACTTTTCCGTAGTTTGGCTATCTCTTCCCTGTTTCGTTCGTTCTTTGCTAGAGCTTTCTTTAGGGTAGAGTAGGCTTTTGTACACTTGGTGTTAAACCATCCATTTCTTTGTGTGTTGTTTTGTTTTCTGGGCTTGGTTAATTCATTTCCTATGGTTTTCACTATTCTGTCATAGTCGTTCAGAACTTCGTCAGCGCCTGCTGAAGGATTTAAGCAGTTTTCGATAAATGGCCTGCATTTGTCCACTATTCTTTTGGTGGTATGTTCTTGATCTAGGGTGCCCCATTTTAGGGTGAAGCCATTCAACCTGTTTAACATAAGATTGTCTTGTAGTAATAGAGTATGATTGTCTTTTACTCGATTCTTGTGGCGATCAGGTTCAAGGTATGTTAATTTGAGGGGATAGTGGTCACTTAGTACGTTGTTAACCACTTCAAACTGCTTTATAAAGCCGGCGTTGTTGTTAGAAACCAGGATGTAGTCAATTAGTGTTTGTGCCCCTCTTCCGTGAAAGGTTGGCTTGAATGGGGTTGTTGGTGACATTATCATATTTGCAAACCCTAGATCTAACTCGAAGATGGTGGCTTGTGTGTTATTTCCTTCTTCCGTATGTACAAAATGGGTTAGGGGATTATCATGTTCGTCAATGATCCCACAAGTGGGTGCATTGCTTTGACTGCAGATGTGTAAATTAAAGTCTCCTCCCCAGATTATTGAATGAGTAATTTTTACAAATTTGACTTTTTGGAAATTTATTGTTTCAGTTATTTCACTTAGTATTTTGAGTAAGTCTTCCGAGCTCATGTTGTTATAGAAATTTACAATTGTATAGGAGATATTAATAGTGACTTTAATATTGATTATTTGATAGTTCTGGTGAAGAGCTACAGGTGTTATATCTTGACATGGCCAAAGATTCGAGATGTATGTTATTAGGCCTCCTTTGCTTCTCCCTGATTGCGATTTGGTAGCTTTTGAAAAAAATGTTCTATATCCCTCTAGGTGGACTGGGTCGGTCAGCCATGTCTCTTGTAGACATTTTAAATCTTGTGTATGGACCAGTTCCAGGAAGGCTTTTTCTTGGTGCTTTGTTGCAAGACCCGCCACGTTCCAGAACAACAGGTTCCTCTCGAGTTTGTCTGTCATGTGATTCTTAATGGAGACAGATTTTTCTTGTATGCTTGCGTTTGGATAATCGGTTATCTGATTTGTTTTAGACAAACATTTATTTAAAGGTGATGATGACAGTTTCTGCACAACCAGGACCAAATTACCATGTTGTTGTCTAGTTTCGGTCTGACGGGCTCCATCTAATTTTCCCTGTTTTGATGTATCATTATTTGTTCTTCGCTTTGTTACGGACTGAGTTTTTCCTGTAATGTGTATTTTAGAAGCAGTAGGTGGCAAAAATGGTAGCGTGGTGGTTTTGTACGGGAGACTTGGAGAATGGGGCTGAGATGGTGGTCAGTCTACCATATCCAGACAGCTAAAATGATTAAATGTCGGAATTCCCGACCATGGTTCATTATACATTTGTTGATATGGTCTTTTACCGGAATTCCAGTCACCTCGGCTGGGGGGTTCGTATCCCCAGTCGCTGTGCGGATGGGACCTCTGGCTATATCCTTGTCCCCTATTTCCCTGGTGCCAATTTCTTGGTCCTTGCTCGGGTTGGCTCCAGGACCAATTTGATGGCCAAGTGGGGTCCTCGGGGCGATGGGATTGTCGGGGGTAGAAAAAAGATAGGCGTTTGACACTTATTCCTTCGTTGTATTCTGGAGTATCCCAGGAGCAAGTGTAATCAACTGCCCGTGGGTTTTCAAAATTTACGATTATGCAGTCTCCTGGGATTGTTTTAGGCTGGTGGCCAATCCACGAGACCCTTCTTACCGTGGTTATTCTGGGGATGTTGTTAGGGTGGTTAGGCCTGTTGACATTTAACCAGTAACGTACTTTATTTAGTAGGGACCATGTAGGTTCATCTGAGTCTCTGCCTAATTCGGGTACGCCCGTTAGAATGGCTACAAACGGAGTTGCCTCAGGAGGGAGATTTACTACCTTTCTCCATCTCTTGTTGAGTTGTCCTGTTTTGCTATTGTGGGTCTGTGTTTGTTCGAGTCTTGGGGGAATTTCAGTTGGTGGTTTGGAAGGTTTATTTGTCTGTACAGCGTTTGTTGAGTTGGAATCTGTATTTGGTTGGTTTTGAGTACCTGAGTTGTGTGTTGGTTTATTTTGATCGGTCTTTGTTTTTACGGTGTTAATTTGGTTGATAGATTTATTTTCTGGTTCGGTCACTGTTTTCGTTGTAGTTGTTGTGGTGGTAGTATGGACCGGTTTGTTAGCTGTTTGATTTGGTGAGTTGATTGCATTTCTTTTTCCTGAGTCGGTGGCAGCGCCTAGAGGAACAGGTAGATCGTTTTTCTTTGGGATAGTGGTTGTTTTTGCGGAGGCTATTAATATGGCCACTTGTTTTTCTATTACCTCAAGGCTTTTTTGTAAAGGTTGTAGTTGATATTTTATTATTTCCGCAATTTTATTTAGCAGAAGTGTGTCAACTTTAGAGTGATTTGTGACTTTTTCTGCTCCAACAAATGGTTTGTCTTGACGAATCTTGTTGGAACTGGATCTGTTTACGTGGTCTTCGACTATGAGGACATCGGATAGGATATTCTTAGCGGAGTCTGTGATGACAATGTTCTCCTGAGTTTGTTGACTAGCAGTATCTGGGTTAGTGGCACTTGTGTGCTCTGAACTATTAGATCTTAGTTGTAAAGGGTTCTGTTTTGGGATTGCTCCTTCTCTTATGCCTCTTAGTTCTTGTTGCGTTGGATCGTTGATTGTCGGTTGGAGACTTGCGAAGATATCGGGGGTCAGTTCAAGATCCTGTGAGGATTGTGAGTTTGACAGTTGTGACAATTGTGTGATTACCGATAAGTCAACGGTGTTAGGTAAGGCGTGTATTTCCACATTTGTGTCTATGATGGATTTTTTTGAGGATATCGCATTTGGTGTTTGGGCCTGTGCCAAAATGCCCATTGATGAGCGCCGAGCTTGGTCTAGCTCGTATGATACGCGACGGTCAATCATCAGAACTGTTTGATCTATGGTTTCGTTTACTTTATGTAGGAATTGTTCAATTGGACCGACAGTAGTTGATTCGTTTTTTTTCATAGTTTTGCTTCTAGAGCCTCTCGTGGTCATTGTATGTTTATTGACCAGGTGTGGAGCAAAGGTAATGACCTTGGTTGGTTTTGGTTCGGAAGGACGAGTGCTTATACTTTTTGTTAAGGGGCCTGTCCTCGGTGGTTTACCTTTCCTTAGTTGTTAGGGGGGTGCGCCCGGCCCGGTCTCCTCCGGTCTGTGACGGGCTTGGACGGGCCCACCCTTGGCCCAGGCTTCGCCCAGTGTCCCGCTCGCGTCCCGCGAAGGGGGGCGCTGACGCCCTTTATGCGCCTCCTAGCGCGTCGTGAAGGGGGTGTGGCTGGAGACCTCGAGGGCTGCCGGGAGTTGTAGGCAGCCCCTCGCCTCGCTCCACTCGGCGTTCCCGCTGTCAATTGGCAGGAAACAGCAGGACGGCGGTAGAGAGGCGGTGGGGGGTCTCAACAGCACAGGAGTCCGTGACGGTGGCAGAGTCTTCCTCGCTCGCTCTGCGGAGTACAGGTCAGGCCGATAGTGCAGCTGGGCTGGTTTGGTGAAAACAGCGTGTGTCAGTTTCCTTATGGGAGTAACGCCCTTTATGCGCCTCCTAGCGCGTCGTCAAGGGGGTGTGGCTGGAGACCTCGAGGGCTGCCGGGAGTTGTAGGCAGCCCCTCGCCTCGCTCCACTCGGCGTTCCCGCTGTCAATTGGCAGGAAACAGCAGGACGGCGGTAGAGAGGCGGTGGGGGGTCTCAACAGCACAGGAGTCCGTGACGGTGGCAGAGTCTTCCTCGCTCGCTCTGCGGAGTACAGGTCAGGCCGATAGTGCAGCTGGGCTGGTTTGGTGAAAACAGCGTGTGTCAGTTTCCTTATGGGAGTAACGCCCTTTATGCGCCTCCTAGCGCGTCATCAAGGGGGTGTGGCTGGAGACCTCGAGGGCTGCAGAGAGTTGTAGGCAGCCCCTCGCCTCGCTCCACTCGGCGTTCCCGCTGTCAATTGGCAGGAAACAGCAGGACGGCGGTAGAGAGACGGTGGGGGGTCTCAACAGCACAGGAGTCCGTGACGGTGGCAGAGTCTTCCTCGCTCGCTCTGCGGAGTACAGGTCAGGCCGATAGTGCAGCTGGGCTGGTTTGGTGAAAACAGCGTGTGTCAGTTTCCTTATGGGAGTAACGCCCTTTATGCGCCTCCTAGCGCGTCGTCAAGGGGGTGTGGCTGGAGACCTCGAGGGCTGCCGGGAGTTGTAGGCAGCCCCTCGCCTCGCTCCACTCGGCGTTCCCGCTGTCAATTGGCAGGAAACAGCAGGACGGCGGTAGAGAGGCGGTGGGGGGTCTCAACAGCACAGGAGTCCGTGACGGTGGCAGAGTCTTCCTCGCTCGCTCTGCGGAGTACAGGTCAGGCCGATAGTGCAGCTGGGCTGGTTTGGTGAAAACAGCGTATGTCAGTTTCCTTATGGGAGTAACGCCCTTTATGCGCCTCCTAGCGCGTCGTCAAGGGGGTGTGGCTGGAGACCTCGAGGGCTGCCGGGAGTTGTAGGCAGCCCCTCGCCTCGCTCCACTCGGCGTTCCCGCTGTCAATTGGCAGGAAACAGCAGGACGGCGGTAGAGAGGCGGTGGGGGGTCTCAACAGCACAGGAGTCCGTGACGGTGGCAGAGTCTTCCTCGCTCGCTCTGCGGAGTACAGGTCAGGCCGATAGTGCAGCTGGGCTGGTTTGGTGAAAACAGCGTGTGTCAGTTTCCTTATGGGAGTAACGCCCTTTATGCGCCTCCTAGCGCGTCGTCAAGGGGGTGTGGCTGGAGACCTCGAGGGCTGCCGGGAGTTGTAGGCAGCCCCTCGCCTCGCTCCACTCGGCGTTCCCGCTGTCAATTGGCAGGAAACAGCAGGACGGCGGTAGAGAGGCGGTGGGGGGTCTCAACAGCACAGGAGTCCGTGACGGTGGCAGAGTCTTCCTCGCTCGCTCTGCGGAGTACAGGTCAGGCCGATAGTGCAGCTGGGCTGGTTTGGTGAAAACAGCGTGTGTCAGTTTCCTTATGGGAGTAACGCCCTTTATGCGCCTCCTAGCGCGTCGTCAAGGGGGTGTGGCTGGAGACCTCGAGGGCTGCCGGGAGTTGTAGGCAGCCCCTCGCCTCGCTCCACTCGGCGTTCCCGCTGTCAAGTGGCAGGAAACAGCAGGACGGCGGTAGAGAGGCGGTGGGGGGTCTCAACAGCACAGGAGTCCGTGACGGTGGCAGAGTCTTCCTCGCTCGCTCTGCGGAGTACAGGTCAGGCCGATAGTGCAGCTGGGCTGGTTATGCCACTCATTAAGATCAGACTTGGCCTTCTGAACCAGAGGTTGGAGGTCCAAGAGAGCTCAGGGTGTAATGTGACCCATATACCTTGGTACTTGAAGCTGAGTCTACGTAGGGGGATCATCGCCTGCCAATCAAAGCAATCCCTAGTCGATGCTAGAGGGACCTTCAATTCAGAGGGGGACCCCACATCAATCTAAGGCAGGTAGACGGGGAAAAGAACATCAAATACGAAAAGGGTACCTGCCTTATGGATTTAGACAGAAAGGCCTAGGAGAGGTCCAATGTATTAATATAGGAACACCTAAACCCAGGCAAATTACACCAAAAATACAGATTTGTTCATTTTATATCAGAATTTATTTTTCATGAGTAAATGTTTTGAACTGCCTTTCATTGCAGATACATAAATATGATTTATAGAGTAACCTACACCATAATAAATAGACACAATAATAAAAAAATAAATAAATATGAACAGTGGTTCAAATTCCGCTCTGACATATCATCTACATTCATACAACAATCATTCACAAATCAAACAACACCAAGCGATGATGGTTATAAATAACAAAGGGACCGATGGTTCGAGGTCCAGGTTGGTTCTGAAAGTTCCTGGGTGGGAACAAGCGCCAACGCGCGTTTCGGTGCAGGGCCCCGTCCGGGGCTACACCTTCATCAGGGCACAGTGAGAGGACGGAAGAGGAACCACAATCAGGAAGGATTTCTGTGAAACAAGCATTAAAAACAATGGTAAGGTATATATATTTTTGCGAGGGTTTAGGTTTGAACTAGCAAGGCTGACATCTATGATCAGGCTAGTAACATCCAGTTTGTGGGCGGTCGGGACTTAGCTTGCAGGACACACACATAACATGATTGGGATATTTATTGACAAAGAAGGGAGAGAGGGAGGGAATTTAAAGGCAAACAATGGCTACAATCTGCTCAGACTATTAAAGAAAGAACAAGGGAAAAACACTGACGGGGAGGAAAAATTTGAGATGGAGTGCTTTGGGATGCAATGGTGAAGCATTTTACCTGGTTTATCACAGGTGGTGCCGTCTATCTTGAGAGGGCACAATTACTATCAGCTTGCGTCGGAAAAGGCAGACAATTCACCGTGGCATTTCTGAGGGGATTTAATTAACGAACAGCTCAAAAAGGGCCTAATCATTTTTAAGCTTTTTTTTATATAAAAAAAAAAAAAATAAGGTCTCTCTGTAGTTAATGGTCTAGAGAGAAAACCAGATTGATTTTACGGTCCAGCATACCTGTTTGACAAAGGAAATGCCCCAAGGGCATGCACGGGAAAGAAGGGGCTAATAGGTAGGATCCTACGACAAGGTGAAAGCACAGGAAACCCTGTTGACGAACAATACATAATAATAAGAATACATAGAGCTGGTAAATGAGGGCGAAAGGAATTTTAAGTTAATTTGGGCAAATAAACACAAGAGTCAAAAAAGCAGGAGGGAAAAAAACAATTACCGGTAATAACAGGTGATGCTCTCCTCAATGGGTTCTCGGGGAAGGGGGGGCGCCGCCAGCTGGTACAAAATTAAATAGGCACCTATCCAAAAGACATACAGAGCGGCTGACTTAGAAAATGGAACCTACTGCGGGAGACCGCTAGCGCATAAGATAGAACTGCGTGGGCTGGGGGGCGCATGCTTTGATTCTTACCCGGAGGGTGTCCAAACGTATGAAATGACCCATCTGGTGTTTGGCATCTAGGTGCGTCCTGGCATTTTCTAATTGCGATAACCAGCGACGAAACTAGCAAGACACAATTAAAGATAAGGGTCCCCGGGTGAGTACGAAGAAAAAAATACTTTGGGAAGAATTTACAATTCTAGCAGATAGACTCAAGGGGGCCCTGCGGACTAAGAGGTAGCACTTACTAGAAGTTGGGTCGGGTCGCCTTTTCCAGCCGGCGGTCTCCACGGATGATGGGATGGCTCAACGAGGGAACAGAGTCCAGCTACGGTAGACGCCTCTATATAGCGGACCGGAGGCTGGAATAGTGGTCAGCTGGGATGGCGCGCTGACACCGAGGGGGCAGTGAAATAAAAGACGGTTCGGAATAGTCCCGAGTTCAGTGGGGACAGTGGCGGCCATCTTATAATAGGAAGCGGCGCCTGGTTCCGGAATCGGAAACAGTCCCAATAGAGTGTAAAGGACCCGGAATGGTGTTTAGAATACTCAGAATAAACGAAAGAAATAAAATAGCATAAGGAGAAAGACATTCAAAATTTATTAAGGGAGGAAAAAGAATATTGAATACGAAAAACGATTCGATATTAATCATATACGAGGCGATTGAAGGGGAGTTTTAGGTTATATCTGTCACTAGGCAAGGTACCCTAAATGAATACTGTTCAGTACCTTTCTGCTGCGTAATTCTAGGAAAAGTGCATATAAACTAGGGACGGATAAATATCATATGTGGGACTCAGATTTCAAAGAAGCCCTGTGTCTGCAATCTATACCTCAGGTGGAGGCGGAGTGTAAAAATAAAGCTTTACAGTAATGCATTGGCCCATGGGCATTCCTCGTTAAGACCTTTCTCCATGCTGTTGAGAAAGAAGATCCAAAAGACCTCTCGTTTTTTTCTCCACAGGGTGGGGTCCGTGCCCGCCGGTGTTTGAATCTTTTCCAATATAGACCGCCTAAGGTCAGTTTCAGAATGTTCGAGGGACATCCAATGTTCGACAAGGGGAGCCCCCCTTTTGCCGATACGTATATTGGATTTATGCTCCCCGATGCGGAGTCTTATCTCCCTGCCCGTTTCACCAACGTATGGAATTTCACATGGGCATAAGATAATGTAAATGCAATTAGGGGTCCGACAGTTGGTCATAGTAGGGAGATTTATGTTGCGGGTAGGCGTGGGGATCAAATTCCCCACTATGGCATTCGGACATGCTTGGCATCTGCCGCATTTGTGGTTGCCAGTAACTGGGTCAGGGCCAACAATGGAACTCTGGATCCATGGTTTCGATTCACGCATTTTACCTCTTACTAGATGGTTTCTAAGATTTTTATTGCGCTTGAATGCAAAGATGGGTTTGGGTAAAGCACTTTGGTCCTGATGAAAATTCAAAAGGAACCAGCTGGAATTGATGGCCTGTCTAAGTTGGTTGTTGGCCATAGAGTGTCGCGTGATACAAACAATCGATTCCTTAGGATTGGAGTTCCTGGGTTCGAACATGGAGTCACGGTTATAGTATCTGGCTCGTTTAAAGCTCTCCTTAACCAGCCGGTAAGGGTAGCCCCGTTGTAGCAACTTGTCCTTGAGAATATCCCCTTCAGTTAAGAAATCCCTAATGTCTGTACAATTCCTCCTGATTCGGAGAAATTGGCTGAACGGGATATTGTCGCGTTGGCAACGGGGATGGTAACTGCCATATTGGAGAATGGTGTTACGGCAGTGGGTTTGGTGAATAGGGATACCGTGATGACCTGATTATGATGTTCGACCCATAGGTCCAGGAATTCAATCTTGTCTTGGCTGAAATGGCTGGTGAACCTAAGATTAGGGTCAGCTAGGTTGAGCCAAGCGATAAATTCAATCAGGGTGGTGTCATCCCCCTCCCAGATGAAGAACACGTCGTCGATAAAACGAGACCAGGCGCGCACATTCTCGAAGAATGGGGCCATCTCGTTGTATATATGGGTTCGTTCGAATTCTCCCATATACAGACAGGCGATGCTGGGTGCACATGCAGCTCCCATGCTGACTCCACCAGTTTGGTGGTAGAAATTGTTGTTGAACTCGAAGTAGTTTTCCGTTAAAACTGTTTTTAGGCATTCCATGATGAAGCTGGCATTCTCAATTTGGGGGTTGGATGTTAAAATCTTCTGTACAACGGATAGAGCTCCTATCTGGGGGATGTTGGAGTACAGAGACTCCACATCCAGGGTGACCAGGAGTTGCCGGTTATGATGGTAAGTGATTCCTTCCACCTTGGAGATAAAATGGCCTGTGTCCTTGATGTAAGATTCCAAAGTTCCCACTAGGGGTTGAAGGAATCGGTCAATGTATTTGGATAAGGGCTCTAAGGCAGATCCAATCATAGACACGATGGGCCTTAGAGGAGGGTCATGTAGATTCTTATGGGTCTTAGGGACCCCATAAATGATCGGCATTCGGGTGAATGTGGGGGTAAGGAATTCGGCTTCCTTCTCGCAGATGTGACCATTGTGGACTCCTCTCTCGGTTATCTGTAGGATACGACGTTTGAGGGCAGGTTCCGGGTTCCTGGTTATTCTTTTGTAGTATTCAGTGGCGGACAAGAGGGTGTTCATTTTTTCGATGTAAGTGGGGGTGTCGAAGATGACGATACCCCCTCCCTTGTCACAAGGTTTTATAGTAAGGGTGTCATTAGTTTCCAGGGATTTTAGAGTTTCTTCCTCGGTATTAGTGAGGTTTCTGGGTCCCTTGGGAATAGATTTGAGCATCCTATTGATTTTAAGGATGACTGTTTTTTCAAAGGTTCCTACCTCATGGCCAATGTCCTCCAAATTGGGAGTAAAATTGGACGGAGGTTTAAGGCCTGACTTGTTTTCATTTTCCTCCGGGGAGGGATGACTCAGGAAGAATTTCTTAAGGCGTATTTTTCTAAAAAACGCATAAAGATCCCTGAGAAACTCAAATTTGTTAAACCGTGTGGTGGGCACAAAGGATAGACCCCTAGATAAGAGTCCCACCGTATCCGGGGTCATGTCATTAGTAGACAGGTTGAAGACCGGAATAGGCCTCACCTTGTCCAGTACTGTTGATGTCGAGTCTGGACATATGGTTGAGGAGGACCCTGATGGTAGTTGCCTCTGTGCGGGTTCCGATTTCTTGGTTTGTAGTTCCTCCGGCGATTTCCTAAAAAACGGATGGATCGTAGGGGTCTGTCAGTGTTGTCCGATCTACCAGGAAGGGGATAGTTACTGTCATAGTTGGTATCATAGTTTGAGTTATGGTTCTCTTCGCCGCCAGAATCTGTTGTATCTGAGAAAGTGGTTATTCGCTGGTTACCCCAATTTTGGTGGCCACTCTGTTGGTCCAGGCTGTTAGAAGCACTATAAAAATTACTCGCAAGGTAAGGGTATGCCTTTTCTTGGGTAAAGAGGCGGATATCCTTGCGGAACTTTTCCGTCTTCCTCTTGAGTAGGTACTCGGAGAAAGAGTCTAAATCCGCCTCGATCTCATCAAGTTTCTTTTTAGCAAGGTCTAACGCGTCTTCTGATTTTAATTTTTCTTCAAGTGTCTCGATTTCTTTGGCAAGAATGTCTAGGATCTCACGGGCGGTCTCTATTATGAGCATCATCCAGTCCCTGGAGCATCGATTGGAAATGAGGGCCCATTTCTCCAGGAACTGTCTGACCTCAACAAAGAGGCCCGGGATGTTTCTAACTCTAAGGCCTATGGGTATAGTGCCCGCCTTGAGATAATCGAGAATAAACTTGGCGTGGGATTCTGTGCGCTTGGATTTTTTGCGCAGATTAAGGAGTTTGGACCATTCGCCCTGTAATCCTTTAGGTGGAAGAAAGGCGGAATTGTCGCTGGATATAGCGCCGACCATTTTGGCGTAATCATCATCGGAAAAGCCGAAAGTTTTAATGCTCTCCATGGGGTGATCTCTGGGGGGGAAAAAAGATTTTAATAAATTAAAAGGGGGGGCAGAGGGAGAATGATGGAGATTGAAGAAAAGAGGAATATGAATGGAAAAAGGGATAGCGGGAATGTACAACAGGCAACAACAAGATTCAGCAGTTCAAACAAGCCAAGCGTGGGACCAGATACAATACTGGAGTCCAGAGAAAAGAATAATGCACACTAACCCCCGCAGCACCGGGCTGCGAAGAAACTTCAATTCAGAGGGGGACCCCACATCAATCTAAGGCAGGTAGACGGGGAAAAGAACATCAAATACGAAAAGGGTACCTGCCTTATGGATTTAGACAGAAAGGCCTAGGAGAGGTCCAATGTATTAATATAGGAACACCTAAACCCAGGCAAATTACACCAAAAATACAGATTTGTTCATTTTATATCAGAATTTATTTTTCATGAGTAAATGTTTTGAACTGCCTTTCATTGCAGATACATAAATATGATTTATAGAGTAACCTACACCATAATAAATAGACACAATAATAAAAAAAAAAAATATATATGAACAGTGGTTCAAATTCCGCTCTGACATATCATCTACATTCATACAACAATCATTCACAAATCAAACAACACCAAGCGATGATGGTTATAAATAACAAAGGGACCGATGGTTCGAGGTCCAGGTTGGTTCTGAAAGTTCCTGGGTGGGAACAAGCGCCAACGCGCGTTTCGGTGCAGGGCCCCGTCCGGGGCTACACCTTCATCAGGGCACAGTGAGAGGACGGACGAGGAACCACAATCAGGTAGAATTTCTGTGAAACAAGCATTAAAAACAATGGTAAGGTATATATATTTTTGCGAGGGTTTAGGTTTAAACTAGCAAGGCTGACATCTATGATCAGGCTAGTAACATCCAGTTTGTGGGCGGTCGGGACTTAGCTTGCAGGACACACACATAACATGATTGGGATATTTATTGACAAAGAAGGGAGAGAGGGAGGGAATTTAAAGGCAAACAATGGCTACAATCTGCTCAGACTATTAAAGAAAGAACAAGGGAAAAACACTGACGGGGAGGAAAAATTTGAGATGGAGTGCTTTGGGATGCAATGGTGAAGCATTTTACCTGGTTTATCACAGGTGGTGCCGTCTATCTTGAGAGGGCACAATTACTATCAGCTTGCGTCGGAAAAGGCAGACAATTCACCGTGGCATTTCTGAGGGGATTTAATTAATGAACAGCTCAAAAAGGGCCTAATCATTTTTAAGCTTTTTTTTATATAAAAAAAAAAAAAATAAGGTCTCTCTGTAGTTAATGGTCTAGAGAGAAAACCAGATTGATTTTACGGTCCAGCATACCTGTTTGACAAAGGAAATGCCCCAAGGGCATGCACGGGAAAGAAGGGGCTAATAGGTAGGATCCTACGACAAGGTGAAAGCACAGGAAACCCTGTTGACGAACAATACATAATAATAAGAATACATAGAGCTGGTAAATGAGGACGAAAGGAATTTTAAGTTAATTTGGGCAAATAAACACAAGAGTCAAAAAAGCAGGAGGGAAAAAAACAATTACTGGTAATAACAGGTGATGCTCTCCTCAATGGGTTCTCGGGGAAGGGGGGGCGCCGCCAGCTGGTACAAAATTAAATAGGCACCTATCCAAAAGACATACAGAGCGGCTGACTTAGAAAATGGAACCTACTGCGGGAGACCGCTAGCGCATAAGATAGAACTGCGTGGGCTGGGGGGCGCATGCTTTGATTCTTACCCGGAGGGTGTCCAAACGTATGAAATGACCCATCTGGTGTTTGGCATCTAGGTGCGTCCTGGCATTTTCTAATTGCGATAACCAGCGACGAAATTAGCAAGACACAATTAAAGATAAGGGTCCCCGGGTGAGTACGAAGAAAAAAATACTTTGGGAAGAATTTACAATTCTAGCAGATAGACTCAAGGGGGCCCTGCGGACTAAGAGGTAGCACTTACTAGAAGTTGGGTCGGGTCGCGTTTTCCAGCCGGCGGTCTCCACGGATGATGGGATGGCTCAACGAGGGAATAGAGTCCAGCTACGGTAGACGCCTCTATATAGCGGACCGGAGGCTGGAATAGTGGTCAGCTGGGATGGCGCGCTGACACCGAGGGGGCAGTGAAATAAAAGACGGTTCGGAATAGTCCCGAGTTCAGTGGGGACAGTGGCGGCCATCTTATAATAGGAAGCGGCGCCTGGTTCCGGAATCGGAAACAGTCCCAATAGAGTGTAAAGGGCCCGGAATGGTGTTTAGAATACTCAGAATAAACGAAAGAAATAAAATAGCATAAGGAGAAAGAAATTCAAAAATTATTAAGGGAGTTAAAAGAATATTGAATACGAAAAACGATTCGATATTAATCATATACGAGGCGATTGAAGGGGAGTTTTAGGTTATATCTGTCACTAGGCAAGGTACCCTAAATGAATACTGTTCAGTACCTTTCTGCTGCGTAATTCTAGGAAAAGTGCATATAAACTAGGGACGGATAAAGATCATATGTGGGACTCAGATTTCAAAGAAGCCCCGTGTCTGCAATCTACACCTCAGGTGGAGGCGGAGTGTAAAAATAAAGCTTTACAGTAATGCATTGGCCCATGGGCATTCCTCGTTAAGACCTTTCTCCATGCTGTTGAGAAAGAAGATCCAAAAGACCTCTCGTTTTTTTCTCCACAGGGTGGGGTCCGTGCCCGCCGGTGTTTGAATCTTTTCCAATATAGACCACCTAAGGTCAGTTTCAGAATGTTCGAGGGACATCCAATGTTCGACAAGGGGAGCCCCCCTTTTGCCGGTACGTATATTGGATTTATGCTCCCCGATGCGGAGTCTTATCTCCCTGCCCGTTTCACCAACGTATGGAATTTCACATGGGCATAAGATAATGTAAATGCAATTAGGGGTCCGACAGTTGGTCATAGTAGGGAGATTTATGTTGCGGGTAGGCGTGGGGATCAAATTCCCCACTATGGCATTCGGACATGCTTGGCATCTGCCGCATTTGTGGTTGCCAGTAACTGGGTCAGGGCCAACAATGGAACTCTGGATCCATGGTTTCGATTCACGCATTTTACCTCTTACTAGATGGTTTCTAAGATTTTTATTGCGCTTGAATGCAAAGATGGGTTTGGGTAAAGCACTTTGGTCCTGATGTAAATTCAAAAGGAACCAGCTGGAATTGATGGCCTGTCTAAGTTGGTTGTTGGCCATAGAGTGTCGCGTGATACAAACAATCGATTCCTTAGGATTGGAGTTCCTGGGTTCGAACATGGAGTCACGGTTATAGTATCTGGCTCGTTTAAAGCTCTCCTTAACCAGCCGGTAAGGGTAGCCCCGTTGTAGCAACTTGTCCTTGAGAATATCCCCTTCAGTTAAGAAATCCCTAATGTCTGTACAATTCCTCCTGATTCGGAGAAATTGGCTGAACGGGATATTGTCGCGTTGGCAACGGGGATGGTAACTGCCATATTGGAGAATGGTGTTACGGGCAGTGGGTTTGGTGAATAGGGATACCGTGATGACCTGATTATGATGTTCGACCCATAGGTCCAGGAATTCAATCTTGTCTTGGCTGAAATGGCTGGTGAACCTAAGATTAGGGTCAGCTAGGTTGAGCCAAGCGATAAATTCAATCAGGGTGGTGTCATCCCCCTCCCAGATGAAGAACACGTCGTCGATAAAACGAGACCAGGCGCGCACATTCTCGAAGAATGGGGCCATCTCGTTGTATATATGGGTTCGTTCGATTTCTCCCATATACAGACTGGCGATGCTAGGTGCACATGCAGCTCCCATGCTGACTCCACCAGTTTGGTGGTAGAAATTGTTGTTGAACTCGAAGTAGTTTTCCGTTAAAACTGTTTTTAGGCATTCCATGATTAAGCTGGCATTCTCAATTTGGGGGTTGGATGTTAAAATCTTCTGTACAACGGATAGAGCTCCTATCTGGGGGATGTTGGAGTAAAGAGACGCCACATCCAGGGTGACCAGGAGTTGCCGGTTATGATGGTAAGTGATTCCTTCCACCTTGGAGATAAAATGGCCTGTGTCCTTGATGTAAGATTCCAAAGTTCCCACTAGGGGTTGAAGGAATCGGTCAATGTATTTGGATAAGGGCTCTAAGGCAGATCCAATCATAGACACGATGGGCCTTAGAGGAGGGTCATGTAGATTCTTATGGGTCTTAGGGACCCCATAAATGATCGGCATTCGGGTGAATGTGGGGGTAAGGAATTCGGCTTCCTTCTCACAGATGTGACCATTGTGGACTCCTCTCTCGGTTATCTGTAGAATACGACGTTTGAGGGCAGGTTCAGGGTTCCTGGTTATTCTTTTGTAGTATTCAGTGGCGGACAAGAGGGTGTTCATTTTTTCGATGTAAGTGGGGGTGTCGAAGATGACGATACCCCCTCCCTTGTCACAAGGTTTTATAGTAAGGGTGTCATTGGTTTCCAGGGATTTTAGAGTTTCTTCCTCGGTATTAGTGAGGTTTCTGGGTCCCTTGGGAATAGATTTGAGCATCCTATTGATTTTAAGGATGACTGTTTTTTCAAAGGTTCCTACCTCATGGCCAATGTCCTCCAAATTGGGAGTAAAATTGGACGGAGGTTTAAGGCCTGACTTGTTTTCATTTTCCTCCGGGGAGGGATGACTCAGGAAGAATTTCTTAAGGCGTATTTTTCAAAAAAACGCACAAAGATCCCTGAGAAACTCAAATTTGTTAAACCGTGTGGTGGGTGCTAGAGGGACCAACACAGACTTAGAGGGGTTCAACCGCAGACTGTACGCTTATTCAAACCGTTTGAGCAGTCGGAGACATCTGGGTCCATTCACTGCCAGCTGGGCCAAATACAGCAGGATGTCATCCGCGTACAGCGCAATGCAGTCTTTGTGGCCTTTTCCCCACCTCCAACCGGATAAGCGGGAGTCCTTGCGGATAAGTACGGCTAGGGGCTCTATCGCCAATGCGAAGTGGAGGGGGTACAGGGGGCAACCCTGTCTGGTCCCCCACTCTATAGGGAAGGATTTGGAGAGAACACCGTTTACCTGAACCTGGGCAGTGGGGTTGGCTTAAAGGGCTCTGAACATGCCCTGAAAACTGGGTCCGATGCCTGCTCGAATCAACACCAACTGCAGGTGGTCCCAATCCACCGAATCGTAGGCTTTTTCAAAGTCAAGAAGAAGTAAAGTAAGGTTGAAGGGCAGACGATGTTGGTGTCCCAGAGCCACATGCAGTCTTCGCATACAGCTTCTCATGCTCCGACGCAGCAGAAAGCCGCATTGGTCCGGTGCACCAGACTAGTGATGATGCGACAAAGCCAATTCACCAGAATGTATTTTTCACATTGCCGTTGAGGAGTGATATTGGGCGATAGTCTGCACATGAAGTGGAGGGGGGCTGCGTCTTGGGTATCACTACTATAGTTGCTAAGTCCACCTCTACCGGTAAAGATCCAACCTTTTCGACCTCATGATAGAACTGCAATAGATAGGTGGTGAGAGTCTCCCAGAATGCAATTATAGTACTCCATAGGGGAACCGTTAGGGCCCAGTTCCGGACATTGCCTCTATGATTTTTTCCACTGTGAGGGACTCGTCCAGGGCACAGGTGTCAAGGAGGGACAGGTGTGGGAGTGGGAGTGAGTCAAGGAAGGCCTGTGCTACCGTTGTGTCTCTGGCCGCAGGTCTAGCTTATAGGTTTTGGTACTAATGTGCAAAGGTCTGCGCTATCTCTGGGAGGGAGTGCTGAGTTGACCATGTGCGTCGAGGACTTCTGGAACGATCCTGTTGGTCTGCAAATGTGAGACCAGCCAGTAAAGTAACTTCCTGTTTGTGTCCACCCAGCTGTAGATTCTGGCAGTTGTGGCCCACCAGAGGTATTTGGCTGTCACAAGGGAGTGTAGCCTAATGTCTTCCCCAGTGGCGGCTGGTGACATTTGAAAGTGGTGAGGCGTAAACTGATAATCATACTGCACCGTAGCGAGCAAGCCTAGCGAGCAAGCCCGAACCCCCTAAGGAGGGTTCGGGGGGAATTCCCCCCGAGAAAATTTAGAAAAAATAGTGGAAAAATGGTGCATTTTCAAGCAAATTTGAGAAAGCAGGAAGGTTAATGAAGCAATTGTGAAAGTGCAGGTATTACATTATTAAAGAGCTGTCATATAACATAGGTAGCTGCTTATTCAGTATAACCACAGAGCTTCATAACAGGCTATGCCAATGAAAATACTGGCTGCTACCTGCTGTTATGGCTGACAAATTTGAATAGCGGCTGCCCAAATCTATTTACAAGCCACAGGTAATAGAGCTGAAAAATTCAAATGCTTTCGACGGTGGACCAAAACATGGTTTATAGGATGTGGCCTTGCCCTAACAATGGACCACATTATTACTACTGACATATAAAAATAACAATAACAGTTTGCACTGCAGGCGAATTTAAATATTGCAAATCCAAATGTGTTTACGCGATACAGTTGATGCGCTGATGCGCATTAAAATTCCACGGACCAAAAAGTAACTGTTTACTAGACCTTAAGAAGTCTTGGTCAGAACAAATTTTATTAATCAGAATTTGTAGTGTAGAAAACAGTTCCTTTCTGTGCACCTTAAATTACACAGAAAGCATTGTAAATGAGAAAAGCGGAAACATTTGCTGCTGCTGGCTAGTACTGTGTTTTTCTGATTCGAAAGTGCGTCATGGCTTGAAACACCCATCCCTGGGCAGTGCAGTGGGGCACCTCGAGGCGATTTCAGCCTGTTATCACTCCATATGAGATAGCCTCCCTACCTATCCTCCCCAATCCCCTCCACCGAGATAGAGGACAGATACGGCAAAGCCTTCTGAGACACCAACAGGCCACATAAATACTCTACGGTGAGCCTAGCTCTCTGGAACACTCGTTGAATGTGGGAATGAAATTGGAAGCAACCCAGGAGAAGCAGTGGGAGCTTTTCACGGGCAAGGCCAGGGCAGATATTAAGCATGTATTGGTCCAGTTTCTCCGGTGTGCACTGTGTTTTGTTTTAAAACAAGATTAAAATACATACTTTAAACGTGATCACCTCGACTTCTGCCCAGGCACACAGGCCTTTCTTAGGCCATGCTTTAGATCCCCACAGTTCGGTATTTCCCACATTTATGTTAATTGTTAGTCAACAAACGCAGTAAAATGGGATTTTGAGCCAGGAATTTGCTAACTTTCTAACCTCACATTCATTAACCCACAGAGCAACCCTCCATGCATTTTAATATGTCTTACCCAGTTATATTTATATTATAAACCTCACAAGGATGAAATGTGGAGCCAGGTCACATCTAACTATCCAACTCTGCCAAGGGCCCGCGCCACTTTCAGAATAAGAGTTACTCTTAGAGATGACACCACCCCATCCACAGGCTAGCCCACCCCTGTCAGATTTTGCAGGGTTGTGCACACTTTAAAACAATGACGGAGGCACATGTGGGTAGAAATGTGGTGTATAACCAAAAGAGCCTCCAAGAAGCTCCGATAGCTTGGAGTTCAAATTGCTTATTCTCGCTGATGCTGTTCTTAAGGCACGCAACCCCACAACTTAAATAAAAAAAATGTTAAACAGTATTCAGGACATTTGCTCCCACCTAGATGTGCCCAAAAGCTAATTCAAAAGCATCCTACTGGGAAATTACATGTGTTTTTATAACAATATATCCTTAAAAAGAAGCGAAAATGCAGCAATAATAATAATTTTAAAAAACGCTTTGAAATCCTAATGGTGTTTTCTAGTGTTAGACGTGTCAGAACTTGTGCAAGCAGATGCCGCCTAAAAGTGATTATGGTGTATTAACAAATTACCAGGGGACTGGTGCTTCCAGCATTGCAGGAATGATCCCTTTCCCAGCGTTTCACATCAAAAGCCTGGCGGATTCACCAGCCCTAATCCCTGCTGGGCTCTCTCCGGTAAATATATATAGAGGCACATCGGTCGAAAGAAGCAATACGGGCCACACCTCCTCATTTAAATCTCATCATACTCTGATATGCATCTGTTCTTCTATGAGCCTGTACGTAAGGTATTCTGGGACGTGTAGTCAATTAAATCCAAAGAAGGATGCTTCTTATGGTAAATGCCCAATGTAAGCTCACATTGAGCCCCAAGGAAAGGTGCGCTTCTAAATTCGGAAAGCGCGCTCCACATTTAAGTCCATGTTGAGACTCCATGGCCCCCTGCAATCCCGGGGTGGTGTGACTTTTATTAGTTGGAATCATCACTGGTGTTTATTCTCTTAGGGTTCCACATAGGCAACAGTTAAAAAAGATGCCACATAATGTGCTAAGCTATTTGTCCAGGATGTGCCTACAATCTTTCTCTTGGGCATTACTGTAATGTTAGCCCCTCCAACAAAAAGCCTGGTCATTGCTATTAAGTGCAGCTCGTAGAAGACGCATCTAGTACAGAGGGCAGTTCTCTACATGTGGACAAAATTAAATACATACATGAATACACACATAGACGTCACTTTTCGGATCCCACTATTGATCCTACTATTGAGGTCTACCTGTTGGGGTTAGTGCAGTGGCCCAGATGTCGTGGGTTTATTGCACCAGCTCCTTTAGAGCTGCATGTGAATGTATGAGGGCGATGATAATGATGTAGCAAGAGTATCAGGAGCTGTGAGATTTAAAATTGTTCCCTTATAAGCTATATGTATCATGTGATTGATTGGGGTAAGCAAGGTTCAGAGCTAACAGAGCACTATTTGTAACCTGATTAGCGTAAAGAGCCTGGGATGTCCCAGCACGTTATTGCAGTCCTTGGAGAAGGCTGGAAAGAGATCTGTCCCATGGGGGCAGGAAGAGCACTGTGCAGGACTGAACCGAGCAACCACTGCAATACATTATCAAAACAGCGAGCAGACAGAGCGTTACAAGCATCATGAAAAAAACACACAGCTCTGTCTGGCAAATTTCTCTCTATAAAATCTGCTTTGCACAAGTCATTTAAAAAAAGGGGGAAAACCAATTTTCTTTTAAAGGAACAGAAAAACATTTGCAATTAATTTTTTTCAGAGCCCAGACTGAACAGTTATGTCCAAGGTGGGGTGATGAGTCCAACTTAATCGTAATTGATCCGTGAAGGTGTGCGTGGCCCGTGCTGGGTTTGGTAAAATTACCTCACCCTGAGGGTTGTAGACTACAGACAGCAGACACATACTTGTGCTGTGATTTGCCAGAAGGCCTGCTGTTAAGCGGTTCTATGAAAGAGAACAGAATGACAGCCCCGGGCACCATGCCTTTTTTTACCTGTCAAATGCAGACAATGGCAGGTACAATACTGGGTATGAACCTCGTGTGCCCACTCTTCACTAGATGTTCGGAATTACTAGTGGCACGCATTTTTTGTAAAAAATGCAGGCCAACAGGGACACAGAATAGTTTCATTACTAAAGAAAAATCTTTGTTAAAACATAGTAAAAATACAGCAATGGATAACATTTTGACTTCCAGCCACACTAGTCCAGAGAAGTCCAACTATCAGTGCCATTCACTTTGGGGCTCTGTTTGGAAAGAGGATAGTCCCTGCATAGAGAAAGAAAAACTCTAGACTCACGACCGAACCCGGAGCCATGAGATGAGCAGCCACTTCTGAGTATATGTTTAGTTATGGGGACACTCCTTTGCTGAATCTGAATCCGGCGTTGTTGCTTTTTCCAGGCTCTCCCACCCACGCCTTGCGGTACCCGCTCCGCGGGTCCCGCTTCGTTGCTCACCTGACTGACTCTCCGGTGGTTCATGCATCCAGCCGCTCCTGTGGGGTTCTGTGAGGCGGCAGGGCTGCGAGCGCGACCCGGGACTCGCTTTCCCAGGAGTCCCGGTGTCTCTGGCCGAGTCACCTGGCCCGCTCTCCCTGACCGCCCCGCCCCAGCTGCACCAGGTGAAAAAGAGGAAAGGAACTCTTCCCCGTGGGACACTCCTTTGCTGAATCTGAATCCGGCGTTGTTGCTTTTTCCAGGCTCTCCCACCCACGCCTTGCGGTACCCGCTCCGCGGGTCCCGCTTCGTTGCTCACCTGACTGACTCTCCGGTGGTTCCTGCATCCAGCCGCTCCTGTGGGGTTCTGTGAGGCGGCAGGGCTGCGAGCGCGACCCGGGACTCGCTTTCCCAGGAGTCCCGGTGTCTCTGGCCGAGTCACCTGGCCCCGCTCTCCCTGACCGCCCCGCCCCACCCCGCCCTATTGGTTCAGGACCATAAACTTGGAAGCTCCTCGCTGCGCGGGAGCGCGCGGGAGCGCCCGGGGCTAAGCCCGGGCAAAGGGCGGGCCCTCTGTGGCCCTCCGTGGCCTGCAGTGCCTGGTCTGGGCGCACCTTTATTTTTCCACTGACTATAGCTTCGTACTTAATTTCACATTTGCCTTTGATTGAAGCTATCGGGGTAACTTTTTCCCCTGTGTATTCTATTTGTTTGCTCTGTGTTTATTGTTATTCTTGGGTCATTTGCTGTGCTATTTTACTATCGCTTGTTTTTTTTACCCTGTCAGAGATGTCCACTCGTAAAACCAGGAGCCAGAGAGCTGGAAACGATAAAACTAAAAAAGTTATTGGCACCCTAGATAATTTTATTTCTCGGACAAACTCTCTGATAGACCAGGGTATTTCTTTAATGGAAAGGAGGGTTTCATTGGACCTTGCTCACGCAAAAAGGTCTTCATTGGGCAACATAGCAATGATACATTCCCCGCCGCAAAGTTTGATTAACCTTGTTGTTACTTCTGCTGGGATGCCTATTAATGATTCCACTCCTGCCAGTTGCCAATCACTAATTCCCATCAATGCCCCCTCTATGAGCACATTACCCCCTAATATCCCCGATTCACCCGCGATAGTTAATTATGATGTCATCGACTCTTCCAAGACGGGTGGGTCAGACACTATTATGTCAACTTTAAATGTCTTGAACCCAACAAATCTTCCAACTGACAACCCCGCTAAAATTATACAAGGGTCTATGGGTTTTAATTCCGGGGGGGAGAATACAGGTGTGGCGATAGCGAATGATGGGACTCTTCAGGCCCCCATTGATCATACTGAGTCTGACCCCTTAGACTCCACTCCTCACTTATTATCTTTAGGGGTTCCGGACGATATAACTCTTGATAGCAGCTTGGCCAGCATTCTGGATACCAGCGGAAGCAATGACTCACTAACTAATTCAGGGGACGGGCTTGACTCTCTAATGGAGTCTATGTCTAGCTTGCTAAAATCTTTGCTTTCGCCTCTGGAGAATAGGCTCTCTAATATAGAACATCAACTAGCTACTATTCTTGCGCTACAAGACCCTAGGTTGACTACCCCTGGCCCCTGTATTCCGGTGGTTCCACCGCCTGTTACTAACACTGGGATTGTTAACACAAATCCACCCACGGGGAGTATTCCGGTTCCCACAATCAACCCTTCCATTTCCTCTCTACCGGCAACTAATATAGTGAATAATATTAAACCCTCCACTTCGACATGTCCGAGTGCAGCGAATAGAAATGCACCCAGTGCAGTGAGTAGAAAGACTTCTAGCAACCCAGCTCCTATTATTCCCCAGCCACAGCCCAGAAAAACCACTTCGCGACGAAACATCAATTTACCACCCGATGCATGTCCGTATGTGGTTGTTCTGACGGGGATTCCTGAGCTGCCAATGTCCACCTCTGAGCCCTTCTGGGCGATTAAAAACAAAATATGCCACTGGCTTGACAAAAATTACCCTCCACCACCTAGCCTAAACAAGAATATACTTATGGTAGAACGGGCACCTTGGGTAGGTGGGAAGAAGAAAAGCATAAAGGGTGATTGTGTCGTTATCACGTTTGAGGATCCACGACTTGTAGAATTTATTTGTTCCTCTCCTCCCTGTGATAGCAAGTCAGTGGTATCAGCCAAACCCCTGTCTTTTTTTTATGTGCAAGAGGGCCATGAGGATGTTAGATGGAGTTGGTTGAGGCCGGCTATGAAAGGCTTGGGTAGAGGTGGCACACATCAGAACCTGCTACAGTGGGGAATGCCTGTAGAGGAAGGATGGAACTTAGTCCATAGGAGGAGGGGGCATCAGTGGAAGGGAGATACACAGTTCAATGGAGAAGGATGGGGCCCACAGCTCAACTATCCCTTATTCCCTTGTTATAATCGATTTAGTGGGCTGGAAGAAGTGGACTGACTATCACCCCAGTCTATTGAAGATGCCAAGGGCTGTGGGGTACCTACTCCCGTAGATAGTGGTTCTATCGTTGCTATCAGGGAGGAAATACCCGATCAGGATAGCACTATTCCAGACCTCTTGTCAGGGGATGTTGATATTCAGGCCACCCTGGATACACCTATGTTGTCCCCTTCCCTTGTTAAAATTCTGTCCTGGAACATAGCGGGCTTAAAGAAAAACTTGCCCGATCCGGAATGGAATAATTTCTTAGAAGATTTCCATATCTGTATGTTCCAGGAAACCTGGTGTGTAGAGCCAGAACACAAGCAGGACTATTCTACATTCTTTGTCCCTGCAACACAGCTTGGGAGGGGGCGCCCATCGGGTGGTCTACTCATTTGGATCAGGATAGATTTGAATTGTGAGGTCACTGTTAATTATGTCCCCTGTAATGACATTCTCCATATAACTGTTAAAAGGCAGTCTGTCAGGAATGCTTTTGAACTTTTTTGCATTTATGCCAGGGGGCTTCCAGGGGGCCAATCGTCTCCAATATTGGAGTTGCTAGACAACAGGCTTTCAGCCCTCCCCTCTAAATCCTCAGTACTAGTGGGAGGTGATTTTAATTGTACATTTGAGCCTCTCGATGAGGATGAATTTTTGGGCTCTTTTAATAAGCCAGGAAACCAGTTAATTCCATCCCTATCTCTGGCCCCAATTAAGAAGTGGTCGGCTCGAGCTATCCAATTAAATGCCCTGGTGTCTGCCCATGACCTATGGGCCTTAAACGGCCGTACCACATCCGATCGTATGGGTGCTATGACCTTCAATCGATTAGGCTGCCCGTCACGGATTGACTACATCCTTTTGGATGTAGGGTCATGGGCCAATCTTGTTGATATGGAGGTCAGTCAGAGGATTGATAGTGACCATAATCCCCTTTGCATGGGTATGTTCTGGGGAGACAATATTGGTGAGGAGGTTCAAAATGAGCTGATTACTAAAGAACTAGTCCCTTCTAACTGTAATCGCAGGATTAAATGGAATGTGGTTAGGTGTAATGAAGGGACACTGGAGAATATTAGGGTTCTAGTTTCGGCTGCTTCATCTGCCCTGGTACCAGTGAATCAAATTTTACTCCAGCCTCAGGGGCCGGTGCTGGCAACTAAGTACAAAGACCTAATAGGGGAGATTAGTATGTTTTTCTCTAAAAAAAACAAGGGATGCCAATTGACTAAATGTACGCAAAAAAAGGGGAACCCTTGGTATACTGCCTCCTGCAGAGGAAAAAGAAAAGCAATTTCATTAGCTATTAAAAATAAGGATGCCTTAGCAGCTAGATTAGCTAGAAATGACTATCGCATTAGTATTGCGAAAGCCAAAAAAGATTGGGAAGAGGAACATTGGCAGGCTCTAAAGGAAGCGGCTCACGGGAAAAATGCCACTGCATTTTGGAAACTGATTAACGTCATTGATAGACGAGGTGCTGAGCCTATTCCAAACCATATAACCGAGTCCCAATGGCATTCCCATTTCTCGAAATTATATGGCGTAGGCTCCTTGGAAGTTGCGCTAGCATCCCCTATAATAGGTACCGGTTGTTTGATCCATCGAAATGATGGCTTTACAGATGTATTGTTTTCGCCCCGCGAGGTACAGGAGGCCATCCTTAAAATAAAACCGGGTAAAGCACCCGGCCCGGACGGAATACCGGGCGATTTACTGTTGTTTAACCCATTGGTTTGGGCTGATTTTATTGTAAATGTTTTGAACCTCATTCAGTTGGGCCAGCAAGTACCGGACTCATGGAAGGGTGCTGAAGTTGTCACCATTTTCAAAAAGGGTGAGAGAGAGGACCCTGCCAACTACAGACCAATTAGTTTAATTGATGTTATTCAAAAAGTAGTTGGTAGGGTAATTGTAAATAGGATTGAGGGCTGGCTTATGGAAGAAAATATTCTGTCCCACTTTCAGGCTGGATTCAGAAGTAATGTAGGGGCAATTGACCAGGTTTTCAGATTTTGTGCAGTTTTTTGGAAAACAGTGTCAATAGCCAGAGGGAGCCTCTACTTGGCATTTATTGATCTTAAAACTGCTTTTGATGTAATACCCCGTGTTAAACTTTGGAATGTCCTATTGGATATGGGTTTCCCATCTTATCTGCTAAATCTTATTATTAAACTCCATGAGGGTACTTATGCGAAGATACGCTGGGGGGCGCAGGGTCAACTTACTAAGAGTATACCGGTTAACAGAGGGGTGCGGCAGGGGTGTGTGATGGCCCCTACTTTATTCTCCCTCTTTATAAATGGGGTGGTGAAACATCTGCAAGAGACACCGGCAGACGCCCCCATTGTGGCTGGGGAGAAAACGCCATCGCTCCTCTTTGCCGACGACACCCTCCTGTTATCAAAAACCCCCACAGGCCTTCAAACCCTTCTTGATCAGTTTAGTGTTTTTTGTCAGGAACGGGGACTTACAATAAACACAACTAAAACTAAACTAATGGTTATGACCGCCAAGAGGAAATATAGGAATATCCATTTGACCCTGAATGGATCCCCTTTGGAGGTGGTCGAAGAGTTTGATTACCTCGGTGTTAGGATTAACAACCATTTGAAATGGGAACCCCATATATGTAAAATGATTTTAAATCTTAAAAGGGTTTCCGGCACTATTTTAAAAAACCAACGTCTCTCTGTGAGTAGGCCAGTTGCCCCTGCCTTATCAGTTTATGAGGGTAAAGCAATTGCCTCAGCTGTCTATGGTTCGGAACTGTGGGGTAATGAGAATACTAACGACCACGTCCGATCAGAGAACAAGTTTATGAGGGACTTGGTATCACTTCCATCCTCTACCCCACTTAAACCTCTATTCTTAGACCTGGGTAGAAAGTCTATTCGGGACATCCTCCAGCTCCGTCCCCTCTTATACTGGGTCCGTTTGAGGAGGACTCCCGAGTTAGCTAATTATGTCTTAGTGTTAGATGAAATGTTAAAATTAAACACTTCAGGCAAAATTAAGTGGCTAAATGCTTTAAAACATCTTGTAGCAAGTGTGGGTTTAAGCGACGCTTGGGTATCCCAATCACCTCCACCAAAACTAGTGGTGAAAAAATTATATTGGGATTGGACAGAGGCCAAGGCGCTTCAGAACCCAAACTGGGGACATTTGACCGAGACTTTTTTGACCCATAAATGCACCTTCCAATTGGAATTGTTTTTGGATTGCATCCAGATTCCTCGGGAAAGGATTTTATATCTGAAGTTTAGATATGGTACATTGCCCCTCAAAACTTTTACATCTAGATGGTATAATAGGAGGGAAGAGGATACAAAGTGTCCAGGTTGTACAAATCCCGAAGAATCATTGGGCCACTTTTTTTTTTGCCTGTAAGGCATATATCCTACCTAGGAAGAAATGGTTAAAACCAGTACTAAAGAATCTTGGTGTTGGAGATTATAAATCAGCTTTGCGTATTCTTATCTCCAACACCTCTTCTATGGTTACTATTTGTGGGGTTGCAAAGTTTTTATCTTGTGCCTGGATCATTAGGACTAAGATTTTAAAAAATGTTCATCAAGTCAATTTTTCCACATAACTTTTATATGTATTTTTGTAAATAATGAATTGGTTTTATAATTATGTGTGTATTATATGTTTGTACTTTTTATGATACATGTGTCGAATAAAAGTATAATGACTTGACTTGGAAATAAATCATATTCTATAAAATACGAGCGAAATAAATAGTAAACCAGAACAACAAGCCCCACGTCTGAGTACAGAAAGGAAAGATTTGTGTACCAACACAAGCATACATGCAAACATGAAAAGCAATGCCACCAGCTCTTCAATTAACATAGTAATACATGCAAACTGCTATGAAGAACTGGCTGTATGATTTATCACATTAAAGGCAGACCTTTTGGCTTTCCCAAAGCTTTTTTTGCCACTAGCACAATCCGAATTTTAAGAGTGAAGCCAAGCAAAACAGTGCTGGGGAATTAATCAATGGCGTTCTTTGAAGTAACCTAGTATTAAATCACAGTATACCTTTTCCGTTTCACCTACTTACATGTAAACAAGAAAGAAGAGGAGATTCAGATAGGCACATGGAGATTAAAGTGCCAGACTTTTAGTTCATGCCAAAATGTAACCAGCATGACCACCTTATAGTAAATGCAACAGTCTCTCTCTTTGCAGCATTATCACTGAGCTTGCAGCCAGCTTGTGCACACAGTTTTAGAACCCTAAAGCAGCCCAAGCACGGCACAACAAATGATTCCCAGAAGTCTTTTCAGTCTTGAAACAAAGAGGAAGTTGCGGGGAAATATTGTACTGCCCTGCCTCTGAAACTGCATGTTAGATCAATGAGTATGCCTACAAATCAGTTATATACAGCTAAAAGGGCATACTCCCAAATTTGAAGTGAAAAGTTAATATGTTTTTTATACAGCTATTTCAAATTTATAAAAAAAAAGTTTAAAACCCACACTTATACACATGTGCAACTCCCACAAAAGCGTTATGCTGGCCGGATGCCTATCTTCAGCAGCAAGACACCAATCCTCAGGTTGTTAATCTAGGTCTAACACACAAATCCCTGTAAGGTCTTAGGTAATCAGTAACCAACCATGAATATGTCTGCAGCTGTTTCTGGAGATGCACTCAAGAAGACCTTGAATAATCTCAAACTGTTGCCTCAACCACAGATCCCTGTGCCGAAAAAACATCAAACTGTTCTAGTCTGTTATCAAACTGATCTACACACGTTACTGGGGATTGTCCCTCAAACGCTTGGATGTCATATTTACCCAGCTTATTCAGAAACTGACTGCCCATGAATCAAACTTTACCCAACTACAGACCGATGTCCCTTTATCACCTAGCACTAAAATCCTCAGAACTGCTGTTAGCTCACAATTATCAAATTATTTGGAAACAAATAACCTCCGCAGTGACTTTCAGTCAAGGTTCAGACTGTGTAGCGGTACCGAAAATACATTACTAAGCATTAAATAACAACTGCTTTCCACAATGACCAGAGTAAGTATCCTCGTAGACATGCTTTATGTATTCGATAAAGTAGATTAAAAAAAAATAATCTAATGTGCCAGTGAACACTTTTGGCATAGACAAAATTGTACTCTAGTGGTTACGTTATTCCTCTGAAACTTTACCTAGCAAGTAAAGCTTAGCCCCCTCCTCCTTAAAATGTCACAAGTGACACAAGGGCTTCCAAGAGTTTTCCAAAAAGTCCTTGCCGACAACTACACCACTCAAGGCTTTCCACAGCAGCTATATCACTGGTTATTCGTTTAAATTCACAGTTAAATTGAAAGAAAGCTCTAATACTGAAAACCAGTCAGGGTATTGGCTTTTGCCTATTGAAATGCAAGGTACATGCATACATAAATACAGTGGGTGAAGTTTTGTTTGCACGCTGTGGTGCACAGTGGACGCAATGTTAATGAACACAATTAAATAAGGGGAGTAGAAATGTAGATTTTCCCAGTATTTATGACGGAAAGTCTTAATTTTATTAAAGACACGGAGGCGAGTATTATGCCTTCTTTTCTTGCTTTATTTTAAATAGCAGCAAGATAAGCAAAGAACTACAAATACCCAGAAGGCCCAGCAGAAAACTACTGGCCAATGGGGATAGAATAAACAAACAATGGTCCAATCACAACCAGGATAGTATATATGGCCATCCCTGACCACACGAAGTCCTCTTTTCTTGTGCGAGAAGTCAAAGAGAATGCATAAACAATGGAAAAATAGAAACTAAAATGCACACAGTCATAATCCAAGCCAAAATATCCTGTAGGAAACCCAGGACTGCAGGAAAACGCTGGAGGAGAGTCCCCGATGAAGAAAGAACATCCACTGGAGCAGATGCAGGTTCAGTTGGAGGTCGGTGGTAAAGCCGGAGTTCCTAAGGGTGGGAAAAACAGACAAAATTAGTAGAATAGAGGTGGGATAATACTCGACTCCGTGTCTTTAATAAAATTAAGACTTTCCGTCATAAATACTAGGAAAATCTACATTTTATGTCAAGAACGGAGGCTCCTATTATGCTTGTTCAAAGCATATCAACAACAACAGAAGAAGCAGAAACAACAGGTTTACAATAAAACGTTTTGAAAATAGCATCATTAGACCAATCTGCTGATTTCAGGATATCCTCCAAACGAGAGCCTGCCCAAAAGGCTTTAGAGGCCATGGCACCCCTGGCCGAGTGTGCACCAAAAGCAGTAACATCAATGCCCGCAAGGGACATGATCCACCTCACCCAACGGGCTAAAGTGGCAGAGGACACAGGGAGATGGGGTTTGCGAAAAGAAATGAGCAATTGCGAATGAGAGGAAGACCTGAGACCAGCAGTTTTTTGTTCATAACTCTTTAAACATTGTCCAACACAAAGTTGGGGCTGTGAAGGAAAATAAGGATAAAACACAGATTGTATATTGGTTTTGGTACGCCTGTGAACCTGAAACAAAACACCAGAAGGTGAAAACTGTCTGGAAGACAAATCCAAAGCTCTGACATCAGAGACACGTTTGATTGAAATTAAACATAACAACATGGTAAGTTTGGCTGACAACATTTTGAGAGAAAGAGCATCATTTGCAGGCCATGAAATAAACAATTTGAACACCAAATTAACATCCCACAAAAAGGAATACTTAGCCAACGGAGGTTTTGAAAATCGAACTCCACGAAGCAGGCGACACACCAAAGGGTGGGAACCCACAGGTTTATTGTCAATAGGACAATGATTCAAAGAGATAGCAGATCTGTACAGATTAACCGTGCGATAGGACTTACCCGCACTAGCTTCGGAAGCCAAGAAATTAACCACGAGGCTTAAAGGAGCTGAAAAGGGATCGACAGACCGTTCCATACACCAGCTTGCCCATAAAGACCAAGCGGACTTGTAGGCTCTGGAGGTGCCAGGGGCCCAAGCTCTGCTGATAAAGATTGAAGCCTCCTGTGAAATGAAGACGTCAGGTGCGGAAGACCGGAGATCCTCCAAGCGGACAGAACTAGAGATCTGTCCAGAATCAAGGCGTGTGGAAGTCCCTGAGGATCTAGCAGGAGATCTTCGCTGAAGGGAAGCAGCACCGGAAAGTCCACCGCGAGCTCCAAGAGAGAGGGGAACCAGATTTGGGCTTGCCAGAAAGGAGCCAGGAGAACCAAGGATGTCGACTGACGACGAACCTGGGCCAGAACCCTGTTGATCATTATGAACGGAGGAAACGCATAATTGAGAGTCAGAGACCAATCCTGCAGGAATGCATCTGTCGCGAGAGCAAGAGGGTCCGGTCTCCAGCTGAAGAAAGCGGGAAGTTGGGAATTGAGCCGGGAAGCGAAGAGATCGATAGAAAAGGGACCCCATTTCTGGGAGAGAGAAAGAAAGACGGAGGGAAGCAGCTTCCAATCGCTTGAATCTCGAAGGTATCGAGAGTGCCAATCTGCGATGGCGTTGAGACTGCCCGGGAGATATTCCGCTCGGAGAGATAGCTTGTGTTGAAGACAGAAGTGCCAAAGGCTCTTTGCAAGTTCCGCCAGCGGTTTTGACTTTGTGCCACCTAGATGGTTTATGTAGCGAACCGCAGAAACATTGTCCATCCGAAGGAGGATGGAACAACTTGCTTTGTTTTTTTTCCAGACTGCGGATTGCAAAGGAGCCTGCCAGCATCTCTAAACAGTTTATGTGCAATGACGACTCCTCTGGAGACCATGTACCTCCAGTCGAGATTGAACCACATCGGGCGCCCCAACCCGACAGGCTGGCATCTGATTCTAATACAAGATCGGGGGCCGTTGCAAAAATCGTTCTCCCGTTCCACGCATCTAAATGGTCTATCCACCATTGTAACTCGAGACGAGATTCTTGGTCCAGCTGGACAAGATCCGAGTACGCCAAGCCTTGGCGCAGATGACGAATCTTCAAGCGCTGCAGAGCTCGATAGTGCAGAGGTCCTGGAAAGATCGCTTGAATGGAGGCTGACAGAAGGCCTACGACCCTTGCAAGCGAACGAAGAGACACCTCGGAAAGGCGAAGAATTTGACATAATTCTGACCGAATGGCTGAAACTTTGGATTTCGGGAGATAAAGAGATGCTGTGGAAGAGTCCACTCGGAAGCCTAGAAATTCCACACTCTGGGAAGGGACTAACATAGATTTCTCGGAATTGATGAGGAAACCCAGATCCAGAAGGAGAGACTGAGCAATCTCGAGGTGAGAAAGAAGAGTCTGCATGTCCGAGTGCATGATCAAGATATCGTCTAGATAAATGATGAGACGAATACCGAGGGAGCGCAGATGGGACACCACTGGCTTCATCACTTTGGTGAAGCACCAAGGAGCGGAAGAAAGTCCGAAAGGAAGAGAACAAAATCGGTAAGTGACACCGGACCACTGAAATTGTAGAAATTTGGTGTGGGCCTCGTGTATAGGAATTGAAAGATATGCGTCCTGTAGATCGAGTCTGACCATCCAATCGGATTGGCGTAACGTATCCCTGAGATGGAGAATGGTCTCCATCTTGAAGTGGCGATAAACCACGAACTGGTTGAACCACTTGAGATTGATGACTGGACGAACTTTTTTGTTCTTTTTTCGAACCAAAAAGAGGGAGCTTAGAAAACCTGAGGGATCGAAGGGAGCGACAAGAATGGCTTGTTTGTGAAGAAGACTTCGGATCTCCTGTGAGACTAGCAGAGCTACGTCTGCGGAAAAAACCAACGGAGGAGGAAAAATAGACTGGAAAGGCTGAGCGTAAAACTCGATGAGATAGCCTTGAACGGAATTGAGGACCCAGGGATCCGCCGTGAGCGCGCGCCACCTGTGAAGAAAAAGAGCAAGACGTCCTCCGATAGGAGGGGGAGGGCTCACCTTGGTTGTTGACGTTGTTGTTGTGGGCGCGGAAACCTTTTTGTCCTCGACCCCTGAAGCCACGACCTCTTTGGGGGTAGAACTGTGGCTTGAATTCTTGATAGCCGGAGTTGGCTGCGCCTCTGGAACCTTGGTTCGGGTAACCGCGGCCGGAAGAGCGGTTCCTGCCTCTGCCGGCCCTGCCAAAAACCCGAGGGGCAAACACTTTTTTGATAGAAAATTGCGCTTTGTCTAAAGAAGCAAATGTGGACACGTAACGGCTGAGATCCTTGACAAGGGAATCGCCAAACAAAAGGCCGTCAGCCTTGACACCCGGATCCTGGGTAGCTAGGTTGGCCAACTTCGGATCCAATTTGATCAACAGTCCTTTACGGCGCTCATGAGTGATCGCTGCATTGGCATTACCTAACAGGCAAAAGGAGCGTTGAAGCCACAAAGAGATTTCTTCCGGATCAAGGTCCGAACCTTCCAAGCGGGCCGTCTCCGCCATATCCAAAACCCGGGCCAAAGGGCCCACAACATCCAAAAGCTTGTCCTGGCAAGTGGACCAGGCCTTATCCACACCCCTGCGGGGATCCTTGCCAAACTTCGAGAAGAAAGTAAGAAGGGGCTGATCAATTGAAGGGGTAACGGTGACATGACAAGGAAGGGAAGGTTTTGGACACTCAGACTTGAGCTTAGCACGAACAGACTTGTCCAAAGGCAGACGGAGCTTGGAGGAGATGTATTCACCCACATGAGGAGTGGGGAACCACTCAGTAGAATTGGGATGTCTGATAGAAGAGGGGTCAAACATAGGCTGGTCCTCCGAATCCAAAACAGGTTTAGACGCAAAAGCATCCAATCTCGCTTTCTTGGGGGAAGGAGAATCAAGCAAGTGAAGTAAACCAGTCGAATCATCTGTGTCACCCATATCATCATCATCATCATCCGTGTCAGGAATTGTATCAATGACCAGCTTCTTAGGAACCTCCACATTTTTTGTCTTAGTTTTACTCTTAGACGTAGCAACCTTTAACCCCTCCTTGCTAGGAGGCCTGGGAGGAACCACGTCCTCAACCAAATGCGAGGAGGCCTCGCGACCCAACAGTGACACTTTTTTAGGCAGAGAAGTGGAAGGAACCAGTTTACGCTTTCTGCTATCCCCCGCAGAATGGGCCAAAGCTTTGGTCATGAGGCTTAAAAGGGAATTTTCCATGTGTCTGGACACACGAGTCATAGAAGCCTCGACAGCAGTCTCCACTGAATTATTAATGAAGTGACTGAGGTCTGACTTGAAAGCCTCGCTTTCCTCATTATCCAGCTCTGGAGAGCTTGTATTTTCCATTGCAGCAAAAACGGAAGGGAAAGGGTTAATGCAGAGAGGAAGGAAAGGGGGCGGAAACGGGCCGGAATGGCAGGGAGACACTCCCCTGGGGGCGGACACCCCGTTGTGCAAGCAGCGGTAGACACACGAGCAGCAGGGAGCCACGGAGCACTGTGAGGGAACAGCCGGTAAGGCGGGAAGCGTGCGCAGCGGGAGAAACCAAACGCTGACACACGCGAGGGGGGGGGGTCCGAAAACGGGGCAGAAGCAACTCGGAACAAAGACCAACCAGCAAAAGGAGCGCGAACGCTCGTTAAGCACAACAGTAACTTTGGCAGCAAACGGAGCATAAATAAAACACAGCAATGCAATAAACGCGCACTAAACAGTAAAATATGAAAGAGGAAAAGAAAATGCGACTTATCTTTCTGCGGAGCAGCAAGAAAAGAGGACTTCGTGTGGTCAGGGATGGCCATATATACTATCCTGGTTGTGATTGGACCATTGTTTGTTTATTCTATCCCCATTGGCCAGTAGTTTTCTGCTGGGCCTTCTGGGTATTTGTAGTTCTTTGCTTATCTTGCTGCTATTTAAAATAAAGCAAGAAAAGAAGGCATAATAGGAGCCTCCGTTCTTGACATAAAATTAGAAAATTCAAATGCTAATTTCATCATTGGCGAGAAAACCAAGGAAATCACTAGGGAAGTATTAATATTGCATCCAATTGAATTTAGAAACAAACAAACGACAAAGGGATTGAACTGTTACACCTACTGCTTGTCAAAGATTAAGAAACTATGTCAGGGAGTTAACGAACAGTCAGTAGTCCATCAGTGAGCTGCAGTGATTTTACAGGAGTGTTCCAGTCCTGCCAAGCGTCACGCAACAGGTGTGACGCTCACGCATTTCAGTGCGGTGATCCGCGTCACCGCACTGAAATACAATGTCACGCATTTTGCACCTGCTGCCAGGCGAGCCACCAGCGGCGCCTCTGTCACTGTGCCCGTGGCTCTCTGTTGCTCCGAGGTGCGCCTACTTCTGTGTGTCCCTACAGTTAACCAGACTACACTGCAGTGCTCAGCTCTGAGAGCCGAGCGCTATTAGCCAGCAAATCACCGACCGTGTCACCAGGGGGGCCGGGATTTTAATCCGGAAGTGCGGCGGTAGAGTGCCGTCACGTCAGGCCCAGGAACAGGAAGTTTGTAAAGCGGCGGGGGATCTGAAAGTGCAGGCTGCCTGCCTGCTGCTCACAGCCTCTCTCATGCTGGCAGGCCGGCCGCCGCGGCCGCAGGGGGTCCAGCCGAATGATCATTCCCTTTTGCAGCATGAGCAGCGCCGGCTTGCCTTCAAGAAGTAAGTGCCTGAAAAAGATAGAGCCAGCATTAATCTGTCTTAAAGTAAACTTCTGCTATATCGGTTATTGAAAGACTAGCATATGTGGTGCAACTAAACTGAGGTAGCGAGCGGGTGGACAGTTGGAGCACAGGGCTCTAGGACGCTAAGCTATAATTAATGTTTTTTTATTTTGATTCCTTGAGTTGTCAAAGAGTGTGTATTTGAAATACCACAGCCTGTCGGCTGTGACCTAGACTGTCAGCTGCCTATAATTACGATGGGTGACGCAGCTGAAATCAGTGTAGGGGCCTCCTCCATCCTTCAAGACTGAACCTGGGTCCCACGTGGGTCCCACGTGGGTCAGAGAGTGCGGCCATCGATTGATTGCCAGAAAAACAAGCCCGGGCCCAATGCGCGTACTAAGGCTTGTGAAAGCTTGCAGGTCGTTTCTGCCTGTGTTCAGTTGGTTTGAGCTCCCCTTCTATTTGTGCCCTTATAATACCGGCCCATCCACCAACAGGTGACCGAGGCCCTGGCAGTATGACCCTGGATCAGTTTCCTACCTGCCCGGCAGGGCCCCCTGTGATTGTTGCTGTCGCCTTGCAACACTTGTACTTTGGAGCAGGTGGTGCTTTTCTTTAAATACCAGGGAAAGCAGGCCTCTTTCCAGACTGCGCACAGTGCAGCCTCTAGCACAGAATGACCCTCTCGAGACCGACTGACTTCAACAGCCTCTGAGAGACTGCATGCCGCCCGCCGAGCCAGTGAATGTGTGACAGTCACTTTCGCACCAACGACATCGACAGCTGCCTTATTTTTTTTGTTTCCCCTGACCTCGCTATATACCTAATACATCAAGAATGAAAACTGCGTCATTTAGACTAAGTTTGTAAAATTACCTTGGCACCCACATTTTTTCACTGGCACACAATTATTTTGCCACCCGATTAAGAACTGCGCATAAACAGAAGAAAAATCACCTGGGTAAATGGCAACTGTGCGCCCCCCCCTTTTAATATATTACCCTGTGCACACAAATCCGCACGTTCCTTTTAGAAAAGGTACATCTGATAGTAAGCGGCCGAGAACCGGGTGCTTTTTACATCTAATGAACCACTTACTCAAGGGCTTCAGTAACCCAGTCAATGCAATAATTGACGAGCCATTGGTATCAAGAGGCTAAAAATAGGATGCTCTGATGGTATAAAATATGCACACATATGGGCATATCATTTATTGCTTATATAACAACAATATGACGTTCTCTCTTGCGATGTCTGATTGCGCTTCACATTGTTAACATATACTAAATGTTTTTCAACTTGCCCCTATGTCATGACGATTTCTTTTAGTAATTTAGCATTGGTGTAAAAAAACACAGCACAAATCCTTATGAATTACACCGTTTGTGCTGCATGTGTAATTCAGAAATAGGCAAACAGATTTAGCTCCTTCAGTCAACATCATAGAAAGAGCTTTGCTCCACGGCTTGCATGGCGAAAATATGGTGAAAAACCATAGGTAACAGAGCTGTTGCTTATGAATCGTTTTTAGGAGTGTTTTAGATATTTTAACTAGTTAAAGCAGTTAACAGTAGTGTTGTGCCTCTGACTTTACAAGGGCACTAGGTTAGTGCCCTTCCATTTCTGGTGCTTAGCAGCGGTTAACTTCGTAGTTTCTCGTTGCTCAGATGGGTGTAATTTCTGATATTTGTTACCCTCGTCTTCTTTGCTTAATTTTACTCGCGATACAGTGTCACTCATAGTTGTTGAAATTTCACTCATAATCGCACTACAATTATAGAAATGTCACTCATAGCAACCTGAAACCTTGGCAGCTATGGTGTTCCATGGCCCATGATATAGGTGTGTTAGCCAGGACACCCTCTGGCACCCACAGCACTATGTAATTAGTGCTAAAGCCGGGCCATTACAGAAAACACAGCACATTATCACGTAGCTGGCAGGCAATGTGTGCAGGAGGGCCGGTGTGAAAGGAAAGGAGCGAGTGAACAGCAAGGCGGGGAAAAGGGGGGACTCGTCATTTTTCAACAGGTGCTGGAATGTGGGAGGAAGAAGAGAGTGTGAAAAGGGGTAGGTCGTGTGAGGCCACAATAAAAAAAACGTTTTTTTTTTAAAACAGTAATAAAAACAAATACCTGAAACAACTAAACTATCCTGCCTATGTCCGACCACAAGTTGGTTTCTGGCTGCTCTGAAACAAACCCACGTGTGACACACTGGAAACAGCCATCTCGAGTCTGCGCAGACTCGATTTCTCAGCTTCCAGTCTGTTTACAGCCTTAACCCCACCCTTTCCCAACTCGTCACAGTGACGAGTTGGGAATGGGCGGTGTGACCAATTCTCCATTCTCTGATTGACGTGAAGCCCCGGGATTACAGGGCTTCACTGAAAACGCCCAGGGCTGATTTCATCCCCACGGCATCAGGGGGTGGAGACTGGTCCGCAACTCCATGCTTTTGCCGAGCTGATGACATCACAAGCCCCAGGGCGGTGAGATCATCAGCCGGCAAAAGCTGTAGACATTGCCACTCTGAGATCGTCAGCCTCGCTGCAGAATCAATCATCGCAGGTAGTGTGTGCGCACCCCCGACCCTGAAAAAAAAAAAGAAGAAACTGCATTTTTAGGCTGTGTGTGTTCACTGTGTCACTAACACAAAACAGTGAAACACAACACTTTGCTTGTTTGACGAGTGCCAGCTAAAGTTAAGGGGGCGGAGCCCCGACGCCCTCAAGGAGAAACCGCCCCTCGGCTTGCATGGCGAAAATAATGGTGAAAAACCATAGGTAACAGAGCTGTTGCTTATGAATCGTTTTTAGGAGTGTTTTAGATATTTTAACTAGTTAAAGCAGTTAACAGTAGTGTTCTGCCTCTGACTTTACAAGGGCACTAGGTTAGTGCCCTTCCATTTCTGGTGCTTAGCAGCGGTTAACTTCGTAGTTTCTCGTTGCTCAGATGGGTGTAATTTCTGATATTTGTTACCCTCGTCTTCTTTGCTTAATTTTACTCGCGATACAGTGTCACTCATAGTTGTTGAAATGTCACTCATAATCGCACTACAATTATAGAAATGTCACTCATAGCAACCTGAAACCTTGGCAGCTATGGTGTTCCATGGCCCATGATATAGGTGTGTTAGCCAGGACACCCTCTGGCACCCACAGCACTATGTAATTAGTGCTAAAGCTGGGCCATTACAGAAAACACTGCACATTATCACGTAGCTGGCAGGCAATGTGTGCAGGAGGGCCGGTGTGAAAGGAAAGGAGCGAGTGAACAGCAAGGGGGGGAAAGGGGGGGACTCGTCATTTTTCAACAGGTGCTGGAATGTGGGAGGAAGAAGAGAGTGTGAAAAGGGGTAGGTCGTGTGAGGCCACAATAAAAAAAACGTTTTTTTTTTAAACAGTAATAAAAACAAATACCTGGAACAACTAAACTCGCCTGCCTATGTCCGACCACAAGTTGGTTTCTGGCTGCTCTGAAACAAACCCACGTGTGACACACTGGAAACAGCCATCTCGAGTCTGCGCAGACTCGATTTCTCAGCTTCCAGTCTGTTTACAGCCTTAACCCCACCCTTTCCCAACTCGTCACAGTGACGAGTTGGGAATGGGCGGTGTGACCAATTCTCCATTCTCTGATTGACGTGAAGCCCCGGGATTACAGGGCTTCACTGAAAACACCCAGGGCTGATTTTATCGCCACGGCATCAGGGGGTGGAGACTGGTCTGCAACTCCATGCTTTTGCCGAGCTGATGACATCACAAGCCCCAGGGCGGTGAGATCATCAGCCGGCAAAAGCTGTAGACATTGCCACTCTGAGATCGTCAGCCTCGCTGCAGAATCAATCATCGTAGGTAGTGTGTGCGCACCCCCGACCCTGAAAAAAAAAAAGAAGAAACTGCATTTTTAGGCTGTGTGTGTTCACTGTGTCACTAACACAAAACAGTGAAACACAACACTTTGCTTGTTTGACGAGTGCCAGCTAAAGTTAAGGGGGCGGAGCCCCGACGCCCTCAAGGAGAAACCGCCCCTGGTCTTCCCTGATAAGGCCCAGCTGGCGAGTGACAGTCACCTGGGTTTCGCCTTCAGCTGTTACTCCAACTGGAGAGCCTGCACCTCCAATTGGGCGACCAGGGTAGATCGTTCACGCTTTCTGACTCTGATATAACCTTTAGCAAAAACTCTTATTGTCGCCTTACTGGCAGACCATAGCGTTCCTGTCTTGGTCACAGAGCCAGCATGGGTTGCAAAAAATGACCAGAGTTCCGACCTAAGGCGGCATGTAAACTCGTTGTCCTGAAGATACCAGGCGTTCATGCGCCACATGGGACGCTGAGCCCCAGTAGGGTGCCCAAGCATAGAAGTAAGGGGGAGTGATCTGAGATACAGTGGGACAGAATCGGGGCCAATTTTTGTCAATCGGGGGCGGGCAGAAAGATCAGATCCATCCGGGAGTGAGTGTGATGGGCCACCAAGGTGTGCGTGAATTGCCGCCGCCGAGGTTGCCAAAACCTCCAGACATTGCAAAGCCCCCAAGCCGGGGCCCAGTCAGTGAGACGGCGGGTGCTCATCCCACCCGAAGCCGTGGGGATAGGGGAGCATTCTGCTTCGGGGTCTCAGACAGCGTTGAAGTCACCTCCTATTACCATGAGTCCCGGCGGGAGATGGGTAAGGAGATCAGAGAGATCTAGTAGCCTGGCAGTTAGGGATATGGGCGGTATGTAGACACAACTAGTAGTACCACTTGACCCTCTAGCGTGCCCTCCAGCATAATGGAACGACCCTGCGGGTCGCACGTAACATTTGTGGCCATCATCGGAAAGGAGCAGTGCAGCAAGATGGCAGCCCCCTTGGTCCCACGTGAGAATCACTCATGATAAACTCTGGCATAGCCCCTCCAGGCCAGGAAGGGGTAGAGATCCCCCAGGAGGTGGGTTTCGTGCAACAGGAGAACTTCTGGATGATGCCGGTGGGCGATAGGAAATACAGCTGCATGTTTCACTTGGTCTAGCAGCCCGTTAACATAAAAAGGTCATATGTGCGCAAGATTAGGGGTGGTATGGAGGACGTGTAATGATGTACCCGTACAGTTTCGATCTGTGGGGCCCCAGAAAGCTTTGCTAGGTGTGCTAGTGGCAAAAGGTAAATGAGTATTACCCAAGGACTGTGCATGAAAATACTGTGTGTGTGTGTGTGCCATAACCTGAGTAGGAAAGAAACAGAGTTCAACAGAAAAGCAACGAACAATGTGTAAACTTAACCCCACCCCCAATGCCCACCCCTCCCCATACTTATACCCCACAATCATCTGTCACCTTGTTATGAGAGAAAACATAAAAAACAATGTACTCAGTAACATTCTAGGTGTCTTAGTGGATATACAAGCACACGCGGTTTCCATGTAAAAATCCTCAAAGTACGACCAAAGGTATTGGAAAGCTGGTAAGAGGAGGCTGTTTGGACCACCGGGTGGGTCGTCGTGGCCAAATGGATTCAGCATGGCCCCTTTGTAGGTGGGCAAGCAAGGCAGTGGGAGGCCAGGGGATGTTACCCCACCAGGAACTGGGCCTCGCTGTTGGCCTGTTGCAAGTGTCCCGAGAGCAACAGCTAGGCCCAGGGACACTCCAATCGGGTACCCAGGATTGGGGCGACACCCAGTTTCTCTGCCTGCAATTCTTCACTGTACCATAGCATGTGGAGAAAGACGAAGTCTTAATTTAGGACAAGTGAGAGTTCGGCTGGCAGTCATTCAATAATGGGGCTACGGGACAAGTCGGAGTCAGAATGGGGGGCGGCTAAGTCTGACTGCTGGGTTCCCCACTCCTCAACCGCGAGGTCCTCTTCTCCTCCCCCTAAAGTGGCACCGGGGGCCTTTTGAGAGGGCGGGGGAAGGGCTTCCCGAAGGGATCCCATGGGGGACAGTGAACGTCCCCTCCTCCGCCCCCCCTCGACCGGTTGTGTAGTCTTCATAGTTTGGGTAGAGTCCATGTTTCCAGGGCACCGGGTACATCCCGCCTTCGAGAGGGAGCAGCTCCCGCAGTGAGCGCTCCTCTGTGAGCCACTGCCAGGTGACTTGAGGTGTGTCAAAAAAGTGGGATTTGTTCAGAGAAAGGACCCGAAGGCGTGCTGGGAAAAGCCGGTGGTATTGAATTCCCTTCACTCTCAGTTTCTTCTTGACCTCTGTGTAGGAGCAGTGCCGCTGCTGGACCTCACAGGTGTAATACGGAAAGAGAAGTACTTTGGGGTCCCCAAAGCTGTGATCCCCCTGCCTTTGGGCTTCATGAAAGATGGCATCTCTGCCCTAAAAGTTCAGAATGCAGGCAATGACGAGAAGAGGTGGAGCCGCCGGCGGCGGCCTCTGGATCAGAGCCTGGTGCGCTCTTTCGATGGCAAACCATGTGGATCAGCGGTTGGCGGGCATCCAAGATTTCATCCAGCTCTCCACTCGGTTCGCCACTTGTCTAGTAATATTACCTTCTGTCCACTCCTGGACTTTGATTAGGCAGGTGCTAATACGCCAGGAGTGGATTTTGGCATCCTCTGCTTGCCTGTGGAGATCTGCTGTTCTCGTGAGTAGAGTGGATATTTGCTTTTTAAGATTGAAGATGTCAACTTTAGCATATGTGAACCAGGTTTCTGCTTCAGTCAGTCTGGCTGTGGTGTTATGGAAAACTTGGCGCAACAGGGACACGTCCATTCGAACCTCCCCTACTTTGTTCTCCACCGCTGACTGTGAAGTCTGAATTGTCTGCAGTATCATGGTGAGGTCTGGGTGTGGGGAGCCGAGCCCGCCACCCTCTGGGTGGCCCGAGGAACTCGCAGAGGAGCCGGCTGTGAATTGATAAATTTTCGGCTGTGTCTGCGTGGTGCCTGAGCAGGCAGGCCTGTCTTTGCCCATTTTGATGAAGAGCGGTTAGTGTAGGCCGGGGATTCTGCACCGGGTTAAGCTGCATCTGGGTCACAGACAGCCGTGTCGATGGTAAGCGCTGAGGCAGGCACGGGGCCCAGGTGTCCAATTCATTGGGCAGGTAACCCGGGGCAGAGTCGAAGTCAGAGGGGTATGTGTCCCTCCAATCCAGGAATGGTCAATGGGGCCCACTCAGTAGCCCTGGCCTTTGTGGTGTATAGGTAGAGGCACCCCAGTAGCAGCCCCCAAACAGCCGGTGGGGTGAACGATGCAGTTTCCAGGGTCTCCCACCCAAGACACTAGCCAGCAGCAAGGTGGGGAGACAAGATGTGGCCCTGGTCCCCAGAGATGCACAAGGTCCTTAGCGTCTTGAGAGCATCCCCTGGGTTCAGTGCTAGCAGCGTGGCAGGGGGGCCCAGCCACCTGCCAGCTCGGTGGTCATAAAACCCCAGCAGGGATTAGATTCGGTGACCCTCCTTAACAGAGCGTCAACTGGTAGTGTAGGCTGAAGGAGAAAAAAGGGTGAGGGAGTCTCTGAAGCAAATGGGTCACCATCAGAAGTCTCTCCCTGAGGCACGGCTCCCTACACAGAGGGCAACTCCGCCTCAGACTCCGTCGCTCTGTCTCCAATTTGGGCTCAATAAGGCCAATGGCCCCCTCCAGTCAGGGAGCAGAAACCAAAATCCAGGGTCTGGCAGGCCAACCAACAGCCAAATCACTGGCACAGCCCACCTGCCAAAGGGCGAGGACAGATCCTGGGCCCAGAGGCAACCCCCCCCAGTCAATAGACAAATCGATTGCGGCAGGGGGCCCTCCTCGGCCCGCACCTGTGCAACCCCTGCTCGGGGCACAGTCAGAAGCCGGTAACCCAGGAACAGGAGCGGCACTCCGCACAAGGCAACAGTAGTCCAGACACTCGGAGGCCTTCAGCCAGCTCCTGGGCAATGAACAGCTCATGCGGGTTGGGGGCACGCCCCAACAGTTGGACCCCCGGCGGGCACCCCCTCCCCAGGGTCTTGCACCCACACAGTACCTTTCTGCAGCCCTAGTGCTCTGCTCTCCATGAGCACCTCTGCTGCAAGCCTGTATCCAATAGGAAGGAGTGGGGAAACGAGACTCCCCAGTCGGCTTGCATGGCTCACTCCTTGCAGCCTGCGCGGCTCCCCCCCCTGTGGTCTTGGGCAATCCAGGTGGTACCACCTCAGGGCTGCCTCAGATTCAGTCTGGTCCTCACCAAGGCAGCTGGGTAACAAAGGTAAGAGGCCTCCGGTGAGGGGGTTCGAGAAGGGGGTGGTGATGGACAGAGTATCTGAATTAAACAGAACACTCATACCCAGTCAAAAGATCAGGGCTTGATCCATCACCGTTTTTTAGCTCACTACACCAGCCCAGTTCAGAACCTGGCTATATGCAAATTAGTCTGTCCCTGGCCCAGTGCATCATGGGAACAGGGCAGACCCAACTACCAAGCCAATTCTTTACTGGAAAGGAACCAAGCTTCCGGGGACCGGTTTTTGGCATTACAGCCGTCTTCGGCCCGGCTTGCTTGAATCCTGATGGTGCAGTGAGCAAGGGACTCACATCTGAGCATACCCTACCACACTTGTGGTGGCCAAAACGATTCGAGAAGGGGGTGGTGATGGACAGAGTATCTGAATTAAACAGAACACTCATACCCAGTCAAAAGATCAGGGCTTGATCCATCACCGTTTTTTAGCTCACTACACCAGCCCAGTTCAGAACCTGGCTATATGCAAATTAGTCTGTCCCTGGCCCAGTGCATCATGGGAACAGGGCAGACCAAACTACCAAGCCAATTCTTTACTGGAAAGGAAACAAGGTTCCGGGGACCGGTTTCTGGCATTACAGCCATCTTCGGCCCGGCTTGCTTGAATCCTGATGGTGCAGTGAGCAAGGGACTCACATCTGAGCATACCCTACCACGCTTGTGGTGGCCAAAACGATTCGAGAAGGGGGTGGTGATGGACAGAGTATCTGAATTAAACAGAACACTCATACCCAGTCAAAAGATGGCCAAAACGATTCGAGAAGGGGGTGGTGAGGGGGCGCGCTCCCGCCTCAGAATCTTTGCCTCCTGTTGTGGTTGTTATGGGGGGCCCCGCAGTCAGAACCAGATAAGTCTCTGCTGTGCTGAGGAGCACCCTGCAGGCCCCTTGGATTGAGGGGTGGGCCCGTGGCAACCTACCTCCTTACGCCATGTGACCTCGGGGGCCCTGGACAGAACACCGCAATGAGGTTTGTTTACCCCAATCCGCTCCCCCAGCCTCGATATGCCATGGCTGCACTCTCAGAGGAAAAGAATTACCTCCAGTATGCTCGAACCAGCATTTTGCCATAGCTGTCCACTTGTTTAAATTATTATTTCCAGTACTTCAGGGTCTACATTTTGCCTTGAGTGCCCTCCTTCCTTACAAGAATTACCTCCAATGTCCTAGCACCAGCATTTTACCACAGGTGCACCAAGAATTTGTTCCAGTATGCTTGCACCACCACTTCTCCACAGGGCCTCTATGCTTCTAGTATGTCAGGGCCTTCAATTTGACAGGAGTGCTCTTCGTTATGCCAAAAATTGTCTCCAATATGCCATCTGAAGAATACTACCTTAGTGCTGCCGTAAGTCCAGAATCATATTAACTATGCCATGGCCAGCGACAGACTCACAATCCTAAAACATGCAAACACAAAACACACTCTTGCTCACTCACAATCTCTCACTCTCACTATTGCTCACTCTCTCACATTCACTCTCTTTCCTCACAGTAACTAACACACTTTCACTTACACGTTATCCCTCAGACTCACTTACACTTACTGTTACTCAAACACAGATGTATGCACTCTCACTGATTCTCACTCTTACTTACAAACACAGATACACACAGTCACTCTTTCACACTCACTGACTCTAGGCCCTGGTGCAACCGCACCTACTACACCATTGATAGCTACGCCTGACTCACTTCCACTCTCTCACACAATTTCTCTCACTCACTTTTTCTAACACACGCACACTCCTTCACTCACTTACACCGACTTTCACTTATTCAAACACTCTCTCGAACTCAGATTCTCACTCACTTTCACTCTCATTGACACTCTGAAACACACTCACACTTACTCAACTCCCTTCATTCTCAATCACTCACAAAAAGACCCAAAATCACATAATGTTAGTCCTGTCCTGTCTTCCCCCAAACTCTTTTCCTTTACTCCTCATGTTTTGCTGAAATCATGTTTGTTGTCCCTAGGGCTCTGTGTTCTTTACATCAGCTAACCAGTGTTAAAGTGCTTGTGCTCTCTTCTTTAAACATAGTGAAATTAGCTTACTCCCAATCGGCATATTTAACTTACTTGTACTTTATTTATTTTTATTTATTTTATTTTATTTAAGAAGTTTTCTATAGCGCTTTCAAGACCCGAAGGTATCAGAGCGCTTTACAGTAGGAGAATAGCATATAATCAACAGAAACATGACATATGAGCGATATAACAATCAACGAGTGACAGAGTATAGAGCGGCGTAATTGTAATGCAGACTTCTTTGGCTTCAAGATTCTATGGGGTCGCATAGCTCTGTGGTTGCCGACTGTCCCGAGGGATGTATGACATTACAACGCATGGTTTTACCACGCATGCCTTTACATCGCAGTTTTTACAACGCATGCTGTTACAACGCATAGCGTTAAGGGGTGCTGGATGGTGAATAGTTTAATTTACTATTCCAACTCCAGTTCCCGTGGATAGTAGGGAAGGTGTTGGATAGTAAATTAAATCTATTCCCTATCCTAGAGCGCACCCAGTGCTATGCGTTGTAATGACATGCGTTGTAATAGTTGCGTCGTAAAGGCACTGCGTGGTAAAAGTTGCGTTGAAAAGGATGTTCCCCGTCCCGAGTTATCCACAACCAAGGGAACGGTTAAGGAACAGGGATTTGAGTTGACTTTTGAATTCCACAAAGGACGGTATGGTTCTGATGTGCGGGGGGATGGAATTCCAGATTTTGGGGGCGTTTCCCGTGAAAGAGCAATCCGCTGTTCTTTTCCTTCTAGTTTTAGGTGGGATGAGTAGGAGGGAGTAAGAGCTTCTCAAATTCCTGGATTGGCCTGCTTTTTTGAGTTTTTTTGCCAGGTATTCGGGTTTGCCTGTATGGAGGGCTTTGTGGGTTAGGCAGGCCGTTCTGAAGTTACTTCGCATTTCTACTGAAATTTATTTGAGTTCTTTGAGTGCAGGGGAGATATGATCAGATTTTTTGATGCCGGTGATCATTCTGGCTGCCGCATGTAATGTTGTTTTGATCGGTGCCAGGTGCGATTTAGGAATTCCTGTTAGGACTGCGTTCCCATAGTCCAGTCTTGACAGTACCAGAGATTGTGTGGCCAGTTTGAGATCCTTGGTTGGAATGTAGGGTTTGATTTTGTTCAGAAGTCTAAGGTTAAGGAATGCACCTTTGGCCGAGTTCTTAATGTGTTTCATCATGTTCAGTTTCGGGTCTAAGGTGATGCCTAGAGATTTGACAGAGTCTGCTAGAGTAAGATTCCCTTTGAGCGCATCGATAGCCTTTAGCCATTTGGTGATTTGTGGGTTATCCTCCTTGTTCAAGATGAGGAGTGTCTCGGTCTTGTCTGGATTTAGTTTCAGGTGGTTGTTTGTCAGCCATTCTTGAACATCTTTCAGGACAACATTTAGTCTTTGGATGTCTTTGAGAGAAGTAGTTTCCAGATAGATCTGCGTATCGTCCGCATAGAGGTGGAAGCGGATGTTGGCTTTTCTGAGTAGTTTCGAGAGCGGTTTCATATAGATGTTAAAGAGTTGTGGAGAGAGCACTGATCCTTGGGGAATGCCCATTTTGACTTGCTGGGTTTTGGAGGTGAAGTTCTTGATTTTAATTTTTTGCGTGCGATTATGAATAAAGGAAGAAAACCACTTGAGAACTACCTCACCGAGACCAGCTCCTTCTTGAAGAGCCCTGATGAGGAGTTTGTGGTCCACCGTATCAAATGCTGCTGAGAGGTCAAGGAGAATGAGGAGGCAGCATTTGTCAGAGTCTAGTGATCCATGTATATCATCCATGATGTTCAGAATTGCGGTTTCTGTGCTGCAACCTTTTCTGAAACCGGACTGGTGGGGGTCTAATAGGTTGATGTTGTCCAGATGCTGTGTTAGTTGATAAAGTACGCATCATTCAAGTGTTTTCGAGAGCAAGGGGAGGTTTGATACAGGTCTGAAATTGTTCAGATCTGTCGAATCTAGACCGGGTTTTTTCAGCAGTGGGGTGACTTGCCCCATTTTAAGGCAATCAGGAACCAATCCATTTTTTAAGGAGCTATTTATGATTTTGCCCCATAGCGGTGCAAAAGCGTGTTTCATTTTTTTGATTAGTAGGGAAGGAATGGGGTCTGAGACATGTGCTGATTGTTTGGAGGTGGAGATCAACGAGATTATCTCAGTTTCTTGAATGGGGCAGAAGCTAAGCCAGAGGGTGAGAGAAGAGCCAGGAGAAAGAGCATGAGGTACAGCCGTGATGCTCTTCATGGGGTGTGATTTGTTGATGTCTAGTGATAGTTCGATTTATGTGATCTTGTTGTTGAAGAAGTGGGCGAAGTTGTCACATAGTTCAGTGGTTCCCAAACTTTTGACTCCTGAGGACCCCCACTGAATCACTACTGGAAGCCGGGGACCCCCAGCAATTTGTACAATTTCAATTTCCAAAAATTAAAACAGTAATTCGCAAAAAATACACAAACAAGTAAACACCAAACAAATACTTGCATTACCAAAGCTTTTATTATTTTATATTGAAAAATATGCAAAAATCAAAACATTTTAATGGGAAGGATGGTGCTGCATCTCGGCTTCTAACTTTTCAATGTTTGGTTTTATTTCAGAAAGTTGAATACTTAGGTCAGATTCAACATTTTGCAAGCGATTTCCGCACTTATTTTTAAGGTACATAAGATTTGAGAAAGCCTTCTCACATAAATATGTGGTGGGGAAAGGAAGTAAAACCTTAAGTGCCTTGTACGATAATTCAGGGTAGTCTGTTCGTACATGCAGCCAAAAATTTGTCAGACTCAGAGTCTTTTCCTTGAATTGAAGTAGAACAACATTTTACCACCTATGGGTGAGCAGTGCAGTTAAGGCATATTTTAGAGAGGCCTCACATGGCACCTGAGGAGACCTTCTCCTGTTAAGGTGCCCCCTGCCTCCGTCCCCTGCCAACAACAAACCACAAAGGCTACACAGTGTCTATTAAGTGGTCCTGATAAGGGAGCATATTCCACAACCGTTCAGGCATACACAAATAGGATTTTTACACAGGGGCAACTCGTAGCTCCCCGAAGACCCTAGCGACTAGTTCCTCCAGGTTCAGACCTGTGAACCTTCATACAGTTTTTTTTAAAGAGTTCTATATAGCGCAAACTAGACCCGAGGATATCAGGTATCAGAGCACTTTACATGACCACCAGTTACGTTACAGATGGACACATGCATTTTTGTTAGGCACTGGGGGATTAAGTGATTTGCCCAGAATCACAGGATGTTGAGCTTCCATGCTGAGACTCAAACCCGGTTCACCAGCTTCGAGGTTAACCTCCGATGACAGGACGGCCATGTTAAAAGTCAGCAGGGGAATAGGTCTTTGTGTGCAAATGAATCCCCAAACAGAAATATATTACTTTGTAAACCTGGTGATCAGTGATATGTAATTGATTCTTTTGTCGAAGCAAAACACTTTTTGAATTCCAGCTCAGTCTCCCCCGGTAGGGTCAGTGGTACAGCCCTCACTTCCATGAGTCTATCAGATTAGTATTTCCATTACAGTCCTCTTTAAATTTAGAAGCAGGGGCGAGGTGGGGCTGAAAGAACAAGCATTGGCATAGCCAATAGGTCCCGCCTTTGGGACCTTATAAGTGTTTAGCCAGATATATTGACTTTGCCTATGTCTTTAAGCTGTGCTGTACAGAAGTCTGCAGCATGCTGGAAAGTTATAATAAAGAAGTGGTAGAAGCAAACTCCACCCAGGCTTAATTGTGGGTTAGGCACAGGGCCCGGCTGGCCAAAGGCTGTGCACATTGGGAAGGGAACACTTTCAGAAGTTGAGTTTACTTGTTAGTATAGTTTGACAGGGGGAATTTGTTATTCTAAAACGAAGAACTCTTTTTAATTAAAAAAATATTTTATTGAATTGAGAACAAAAGATCTAAAAGTGCAACAACTACAATCCAACGATAACTATAATAAGTTATAGTTATCGTGATAAGGGGCAGTAAATGGGCAGTGGGCAGTCAGGAGGGCGGAGCCACAGGGGGCACAGCGGCGGGGGAAACGAGTGGAACAGAAGGCAAAAGGGGCACAAAAACGAGTGGCACAGAAGGCAGAAAGGCACAAAAAAGAGTGGAACAGAGGGCAGAAGGGCACAAAAAATGAGGGAAAAACGAGTGGCACAGAGGGCAGAAGGGCACAAAAAACGAGTGGAACAGAGGGCAGCGAAAAGCCAAAAACAAACTACAGCACCTACCATTGCATTGAAAATGCTAAACTCTGGCCCACAGTAAGTGGGAGCCAGCACCCAAAGACACTAGACTTAGTTTATGTTTTACAAAACGCTGTTTCCTGCACTTCTATGAAAGATTCCATGCCAACCGAGGTAGACCTCAGATTGCAATTAAATCTCAATTGCTTAATGTATCTTCCAGAAAGGGGAAATGCTGTAAGCAAGGTCACTGGGATAATGCAAATGTGCAGCAGCTGTGTTTTCTCTATAATCATGAATTTGCTGCATATGCCACATAATCTGTCATCTGCTGCCTAATCTTCGGATTTTAGCAAACAAACTTTGTTTGCAGCTCAAAAAGATTAAAAGTTACTAAAAATTCAGCAACACACGTTGCTGTGCAGTGGAAGGCCCTTTGCAAAAGTTGACTGGTTCCCCTTCTGGTACTTATTGTGTATTTGGGTGTTAACGTGATAATAATGGGGAGTGAAACCTTATCCCTGGCAGTGTTAACCTGTGTACAAATTACAAAATACGGAAGCAATACTGTAATAAAATGTGCAGGGATGCAATACTGTAATAAAATGTGCAGCATTAAGCCACATAATTTGTTTTTCCTTTCCGCATTATTTAGTAAATCCTGCAACACAATTTCATCCTCCCCTGCCGCATAATTCCAGTGGCCCTGGCTATTAGACATTTCAAACATTACATCATATTATTATCTTCTCACTCCGCATTCATTGCTGCTCTCACACCAAGTGAAACAAACACATTTGTCTCTGCTAAACCTGTTTGTCTCTTAGGATCTGGCTATCAATATATAATGCACAATATATATTTCTGTATAATTTGTTTCCCTTTTGTCTGTCTCCCTTTTGCTTTCACTTCCCCATTACTTCAAATTAGTGCTCATAAATCATGTCTCTTGTTTTATTCCTGGTCCTCCAGCATTGACTCGTAACTGGCTATTCTCCTGGCTCAGGCGCACTCCAACTCTGCCACCTTCATCTGTCATCCTTCTTGGAGTCCCTCCTGGTCACTCACAAGCTTTCCCTTCTTGTATTAATTCCTCAACCATCTCGCCAGGCTCCTCCATTCAGGAGCATCCCGCCAAGTCTGGCTGTGATTCCTCGACTTGATCACAGCTCCGCTTAAGTTATGCAAACTACAAGTGTGACCGAAGGAAGCATTAAATATACATTACAATCACATGTGAATGTTCTCAAACAACTGTGACCTCTGCTCAAGAACCACACCAGAGTTATTTATGCCATGCAAGAATTGACTAAAAGTAAACAACAATGAAAAAATATGTCATAAATACAGAGCCCGCTCTCCAAAATGTTTAGCTGACCTTAACGAATAAATACATAAATTAACTGGAATTCTAAAATGCCCTTCACTCAGGGATAAGGGATGAAAAAGAGCGCAGCATAGATATAAGGCAGATATTGGCAGAACACATTTATTTTGACTGCACTTTGTGAGTTATGAGCGGTCGGACATTCCACAGTTTTTTGTGTATGTATTGAAAAATAGTGATTTACAAGGTCTGATTGTCTAAATATAGGAAGCATCGCAAGGAGATTAGATTCTGAAAAATGCCAACAGGAAGAATAATAGAGAAACTACCTGTCAGCCACATAAGATGGGATCAATATAGTGAACATATCAATGAACCAGGAAGGGAATTTGAAATTCACTGTGTCTTGTGGCAGGGAACCAGGACAGTAACCTCGAGTCTCAGAAAAATACTTAGTGAGGCTGCAAACACAGTGGCCAGATTTCATTGCAGTCTTGCCGCCCCAATGCCAGCTACATTCACACCTCTCGTGCTGTGAGCCTGGGTGCCAGATTGTATTGCAGTCTTGCCGCCCAGGCGCTAAGTACTTTCACACCTCTTACGTTAGGCACTCAAGTCCTGCGGACCCCCTGGGAATGTGTCACGGACCCTTGGGGGTCCCCGGACCACAGTTTGGGAAACGCTGACATAGTTCTTTGGACGCCTGTACAGATGAGGACACTGGCTTGGAGGTTTGGTGTCTAATGATGCTATAGAGCTCCTTCGGTCTGTTTTTGGCACTGTTCAGTGCCTCGCGGAAGAAGCTGGATTTCTTGTTTTTGATGTGGTTGTTGTACTTCCTACGGGCTGATTTCAGTTGATCGCGAAGGATGGCGGTCGGGTTGTTTTTCCACTTTCTTTCTTTGTCTCTTAAGTTTCTCCTTTCTGAGTTGTGGTCAGAGTTGAACCATGTTCTGGATGGAATGGCTCTGCTCCTTTTAAGCTTTAGTGGAGCTAGTTTGTCGAGTAAGGACACTAGCTCGGAATTGTACCGGTCAGTAAGGTCATTGGTGGAGAGGTGGTCTTTGTAGTCCGGGAGAAGTGAGCTTATCTGAACTTCCAGGATATCCAGCGGTACTTGAGAGAGGTTTCTCATCCATTTGGGGGGGTCTTGTGGGGGTTGATGGGAGAGAGTGGGGTGATTGATAAGAAATAGGATCATGTGGTGATCTGGCCAGTCGACGGGAAGTATGTGGTTGACCGTGATTGAGTTCTTTTGCGCAATGATGGCATCCAGTGTGGCTCCTTTGTAATATGTCTCTTCTGTACAGTATTATACAAGGTTGTTATCGCAGGGGAGACTGGATAACGATTGGATTAGATGATTGTTTGTCTCGTTCCACCGTAGATTCAGATCACCGAGAATTAAATTATTGGTATCACAGAGTGCACCTTGCGCTATCAGGTTGGATAGTTGTTCTCCAAATGCAGTGTTTCTACCTGGGGGGTGACACAGTAAAGAACCGCTATCTTGTCTTGATGATGGAGGAGAGACATTCAAATGAATCGTAATCTAAAGAGGTGGTTTCCGAGATAACCACACTATCCTTGTGGATAATAGCAACCCCTCCTCCTCGCTGATCTATCCTGTCTTTGGTGATAAGGGAGAAACCAGGTGGTACCAGTATCTCTAGGCAAGGAGGAGATATCTTATTCAGCCAGGTCTCCGCGAGGAACGCAATGTCAATGTCACGTGAGAGGATAGCTTCAGCTAGTTCCTTTTAAAACATTTCCCAGGCATGCCATTGCAGCCTTTATGTGCAGTTTTAAGCTGCCATTTTTGACCTCGCAAAATACTCCCTTTGTCAGGCACAAATCTTCCTTTTTAATACATATAAGTCACCTCTAATGTAGGCCATGTACAGCTCTTAGGGCAGGGACCATTGTATTTAAAGGATGTTGGACATGTGTTTTTAAATATCACATATACTTGTAATGAAAAACTCCATTATGATTTTCTCACTGCTGCAAGGCCTACATCTCCCATAGGATTACAATGGGTAGGAATGTCTTGTTTGGTGTCTAATGAATTATAACCTAAAACCCTCTTTAATGGCAAAGTGAGATTTTAAGTCACAATTCTGAAATGCCACTTTAAGAAAGTTGTCATTTTCTTGTCCTAACTCGTCCGTGCCTGCAACATGTGCCTGGATCACATGAGTAGGTGTAGTTGGGAATTGGCCTTTGTGTATTCCTCCCAGACAGTATCACAATCGAAGACTAGATGTTGGCAGGATTGGCCATCTCTGGCAGGATGAGGGGAGGAGCCGTCATCTACCACATTTGCACATCAATGGGGCTGCTTCATTACAGGTGCAAAGGACTTCACACCAGCCCTTTGTTCCCCCAGACAGCTTTGGGCCTAGGCATGGAGGCAGGAAAGTACATACACCTGTGTTAGAGGAAAACCTCAGAAGATTCTTCAACTTCAAAGTGGGTACAAGGTATAAAATGGAACCCTCAGACCCACTCTTTAGTACACATCTGGACCTGTGGATACTACAGAAGAAGGACATCCTTATGCTTCTGCCCTGCCCTGCTTGCTTGCTGCGAAGGAAGGCTCAACCTGCTCTTTTCATTCCAGGCTCCAAATGTCAGCTGACTGTCCTCCTGTTCTAATCTACAAAGACATAACAAGCTCTAGAGGCCTCCCTGCATCTACCCAGCTGACCTGCTCCCTGTATCTGCAACTAGAATTGCCTGAGCCCCGCTGGCCCCTCCAAGAGTGAGTCCCTGATCCACAAGACATGCCTCTCAGGTCCTGGGCCCTTCGCTGGCATCAGAGGGCACACCTCTGACTTAAAAGGGAGAAATCCTGAAGTTTTGGGTTCTTGCCAACTGCGAACGGGCCTGTTCATGCCAAAATCTTGCCAATTGCACTGACCACCAAGGCACAGCTCCACTGAACCTGAGTCTTTGCTCTACAGCGACCACCAGTGATGACTGCCAGAGATGACCAGACATGCAAGATCTACACGTCTCTTTACAGCATAAACAGCACGCAGTGAACGCTAAAGCAAATCTCCAGCAACAACCGTCCGTGATGGCCGACAGGATCCTTTCCCTACAGCGACGACTGTCGCAACACCTGGTCTGCTCTTTGCGCTACAGTGATGACCCTCCCTGATGCTCTCCCTACACCTCACAGCCTCCTCCACTACAAATGGAACTCGTCTCACTGGAAGTTTAGAAGATAACTTTTTCAGCAGAACTAACTTGGTCTCTGTATTCGGCCCACACTCCATCGAGGTCAGCCTGAACTTGAAACTTTCACAAATCTTGCATGACCAGATTGCCATAAGTGGCGCTTTGGGCATTTAAGGTGCTATACTTACCTTAAACATTTGAAACTGCATGTATACAGTTCTGCTAATTGGATTTCTCTTGTATTGGTGCCAAATAATTCTAATAACTTTTACTCTATTTTTGTAAATTGTGGGATTGTTCCTGTATGTTTTTTTCCCTTTATTGCTGTTTGTCCGCTGCATAAATACTTTACCCGTTGCCGCCAAGTTAAGCCTGACTGCTTTTGTGCCAGGTTACCAGAGAGTTAAGCACATGTTAATTTTGTGACTCTTGTGTTTCACCCTGTCAAGGATTGTTGCTGTTGCTTGAGAAGGGTTCACACCCTGTCAACCAACAACCCAATTTCTCACCTTGGCACTCAGTGTTGGGATTAGTGTTTGTACAGTGCCTTACAGTAATTTTGTGTAACACTAAAATCCCTTATAAATAATTTGATATCAAATAAATCTGTTGCTTTTTACAAATTCACTTCCATTCTACCTGATATTGTGCACCCATGGCCATACCTGCAAGCATGGAGTTTGAGCTCCACAACCTGGAGAGCTACACTGTGGCTGAGCTCAAGGGATTCTGCAGAGATAGATGGCTGCCATCAACCAAGGGCTTCAAGAAGCAGGAGCTCCAAAACACCCTCAGGGCCTCGTGGGAAGTCCACCAGTTAAAGGCTACTGAGGAGGAGGTTGAGGGGTGGATGTTGAGGAAGAGCAGAAGGAAAAGATGGAGGGGTGTGTTACCAGCCCCCTGATCATGGCTCTGGAGGAGAGAGGAGGACCCACATGAGTGAGGCCCCCTGCCAGACCCAGTAGCAGCCTCTCAGCTCATAACCTGTCCCCAAAGGAGCTGGTGGACAGGAAAGCAGAGAAAGAGTTCAAGCTGTTGATGGCCAAACTCAAGATGGAGGAGGCAGTAGCCCAGAGGGCTGCTGAGGAGAATAACCCAGAGAGAGCCTTGGAAAAAAGAGAAGGCTGAGCCTGAGAGAGCTTTGGCTGAAAATAAACCATTACTGGCGCCTGAAGTGAGAATGAAGGAGCTGCAAATCAAAGCAAAACAAGCCTCAGAGTTCAGCAACAAGAGTGGCAGTGCACCTTCAGTGTTCACTGGAAAGGTGAGTCAGCATACCGCTAGACATGGTGTCCAAACCTGAGTTCCCATGATTAGTAATAAGATTCTAGGTGGGGGGGGAGGGGTGATGAACCTCCATGACAAGAATGCCATTACTATTCATGGTGACTCAGATTTTAAAATAGTATGTGGCAAAATGCATGAATTACATATTTATATCAGCTAGCACGCTGATGTACCACATTTTGCTAAGCGATCACCGTTTTTGTATTGTAATCAATACGAATCTAACACTCTAAACAGATTACATTTCTTGTTAAGCCATCAGAGAATACCTGTAAATCCCTCAGAATGCGTGGTGATGACAGCACGCTTTCTGACGTACTGTGTGATACAGAAGTGATACTTATACTTATCTGCGTACGGTCGATCTCTAACATGCATGGTTTAAAGGACACTTGTAAGGATTTCGGCAGGTCACAAACACATAACGAGGTAAGTCAGGTGGGGGGGAGTTCTTAACTTTACTGTTTTTGTCTGCATACAAATATCTGTCTTGACGAGTGTGAGAATAAGGTCCGCCCACCTCTAAAACTCTATGGAGCTATGTTATGTGATGTTACTATAACTTATAGAGCGCATATGCACCAAACTGTTTCTTGGTGCTGAGGTAACTAAGCGAAACTGCTCAGGATAGTACTAATAAGCTTGCTTAAAGAGCCACGTCTTTAGCATCTGTCTGAATTTCCCATAATTGGGAGAAATTCTGAGCTCCAGTGGCAGGGAGTTCCATATGCGAGGGACAATGACTGAAAATCTGGCTCCACATGTTCTTTTCCTCTTGAATTGGGGATTACTAGGTAGTGTAAATGAGTTGATCTGAGATTTCCGTTGGGAGAGTACTCATGAAGGCTAGATCTATTAAAGGTTGGACTTTGCATGTGCAGAGCTTTGAGTTCAATACAATATGTTTTAAAGGTTGCTCTCTGGCCAACTGGAAGCCAGTGAAGATCTTTTGTCACTTGTGAAATGTGACAATGTCTGGAGAGTTGATAATTCAACCTTGCGGCCTGGTTTTGGACCAACTGATGCCTCCAGGTGAGTTAGTGGGAAGGCCCAGATAGAGTGACCGGCACAGTCAATTCTTGACATAACCAAAGCAATTATAAATTGGCCCAAGGCGTCAACAGTGAGATATTTCTTTATCTTCTTGATTCTGTGGAGTTAGAAAAAGCAGGAAGCTGTCTCTGAGCCAAGTTGTGGTTTCAAGGAAAGGTAATCATTAATGACGAATCCAAGATTTTTTACCAACTTCTCTGGGGGGAGTAGGAGGGAGAAAGGGTTCCAAAGACTGAGCTTATTTTTCGTAATTGCTATCTTTGTTTTATCAGAGTTTAGCTTCAAGTGATTGCTCCTCATCCAAACCCGGATGAACAGCATAGTGTCTTGGAACTGCATCTTGGAATTAGGGGTGTTGTCAATCGTAAAACGAAGTTGCTTGTTGTCAGCATAATGATACATTTTAACTTTCATGTCCTTGAGAGAATGGACCAATGGGAGGATATATAAATTAAAAAGATGTGGGGAAAGACAAGTCTCTTACAGCTCTCCACAATTCAATTGTACTTTAGAGCAAAGGAAGGGAGGGTAGTCAAACCGATTGTGATGTATCCAATTGATTGCCAAGTACATAAACATATCAAAGGAATGTGGGTCTAAAGATCTGACACTTCGGCATGTTTTTATGCACAAGTGTGTTTTGCACTAATTTGAAAGTGCTAGTATTGTACCAACCTTAGCACCAGGACAGTGTATGCATTCTCTTTACCATGACACAAGTTAGCAATGAAGCTGCATGAGCTCATGCATCACTAGTTGAGAGTACAGAATGTTCTCCAAGTGACCACTTTAGAGGTGGTAGTAGGTTATGAGTTGTAACTAATGTCTTTCTACCTATCTTTACAGATACAGTACCGAGGGAAGTGCCCTTTGTATGGTTTGCATAGGCATGCATTATGTATAGTATGTGAAATACTCATGGATGATTAGCCTACACAAATAGTGTCGGCTCAGGAAGAGAAAAGTATTTAGAAACCTTCTACTTCATTCCTAAAGACAACCATACAACCTTTTCTAGGTGTCTTTTATTGGCTGAAACATGTCCACCTTAGATGATGAAGAACATTGTATACTCTGAGAACATCTTTTTTTAAACATTTTTAACCTTGCCAAAGCTACCCTGAATAAATAAAAGTACCAGAAAAATAGGGAAAATCTGAAGGCATTTTAACTTGAGATGAAGTCATACCCTCAGAAAAGAGCTAAGCTCGTCCACAGCCTTGAGCCCACCCAAGTACATTAGGAGTATTGTTTGCGGACCCAAAGATGAAGTATTCCACCAGTGTTACTGTGACAGTTATGACACTGTTGTGTGAAATATAGATATCAATACAGATCTGAGCAAAGATAGTGGTCTATGCCAGAAATATAAATGGATTCCACAACCTATGAGTGATAACAATTTAGCCCTATTTTTTAAGGATAATTGTTTGGATATTGATAAATGGATGTCATCAGACAAAAGAGATACATTTAGGTTCTACAACAGATTCAAGATAACAAGGAATTCATTAATAGAGAGGCTGATAAGAATGGTAACATGGGTCCCAAATTGTGAAGGGACTTACGACTTGTAAAGTTACAAGTGCGGAGTCTCAGCAGCTAGTGCGGAGAGTCCGTCCTGAGTGTGGAGATTGTAACATTGACAATGGAATTATGTCTCTTGTTGTGTCCAGCTTGATAACAATCCTACCTCTGGAATCAGTACCTTGCTCAATACTGAGTTAATACAACGGCATGAGAATGAACTATAATTGGTTGAAGAATTTTTGTATTTGAAAATGTTGAAACCTAAGTATTCATGCATGTGTATTCTCTTGCTAAAATACATAAAATGGGCCACTTTCCTCTGGACAGGCCTATCATTACTGGCATTAATGGGCTGACTGAGAGAATTTCAGAATTTTGTAGATTTGTTTTAATGACCATACGTACTGAATCTTACATCTTTTATTATGGACACTAAGCATGTCCTTAATCTTTTATGCAACATTGCCTGGGAAGAAGGAATGATACTGGCAACTTTACATGTTGTTTCGTTATACATGAATCTGATACATAATTTTGAAATATTGCCTGTGGAAAACTTTCTCAATAAAAGACCTGTTAAACACTTTTCAAACACCAGAATGATCTTAGGTATGGTCCGACTTATTCTAGAAAATAATGTTTTCATGTACATAGGACAATGGCACCGTCAACTTGGCAGGACTACAATGGGCTCCAGATTTACCCCCTCTTATGTGAACATTTTTATGGGCTGGCTTAAGAAGAGGCATGTCTGAGGCCCTGGTGGTGCAAAATGGATTGATTTATTGAGGAAGATTAATAGATGACGTCCTGATGATCTGGACTGGGCTATTGGATACATTATCTGAGTTTGAAGCATACTTGAAATCAAACTCATGTAATTTGAGCTTCACTTTGGATCACAATAATAAGAGCATCAACTTTCTAGAAGTATAACTGTATGTTAATAACATGTAATTTCAAAGGCGGATGTATCGTAAGACAGCTTCATGTATTCACTGTTACATGCATCTAGTGTGCACCCAGAGGTCAATAAATGGCCATTCCATTTGGAGAAATTTTGCATGCCAGAAGTAACTGGAGCATGAATAGTGATTTCTTACATAATATCAATGATATTGACCAGAGATTTTTCCGAAGAAGTTATGATATTCGAAAAGTTAAAGCTGCTACATCAAAAACAAACAAATTGTATAGGAGCATCACATTAAAAGAAAAGGCAAGGAAACATTCTCGAACTAGTGAAAGAATTATACTGATTACATCCTATGGCTCACAGGCCATTGAACTTAGTAAGATTCTTAAACACTGACATTTCTTGATGAAAGACACTGTAGCTAGGGAACATATTACTTACTCCTCACCCCCACCATTAGTAATCACAAAGGATGAATAATAAGGAACATGAACATCATTAGTCCTTGTTGTCCTGGACCAACAAAGATTGTGCCCTGGCGCTCCCCTATTACTAAAGGTTTTCATAAATGTGGGTATTGTGCTGTCTGTAAACTTGCGATTGACAAGGTGCAATCCTTTTGCTATAATAATAGCAGGTGCAATCCTTTTGCTATAATAATAGCCCAAACTATGCGATCAATTGCTGCCTATGCGAGCAAATTTGCTTGCTGTGTAGTGTAAGTCTAAGTTCAGTGGTAGCTTTGAGCAGCACCCTATTCATTTTATCCCTACGATCAGGATGGGGGGCAATCTTTAAAAAGGTGTCCCTTCCCAGATTATTGTACCAACTACAAAACCAATCAGATAGTACTTATATAACGCTGGGTATCCAGGCACTGAGGTCTCACAGGTCTTAGTCAAAGAGCCAGGTCGAGTTCCTTTCTGAAGTCAGTGAGTGAAGGGGAGGTTTGAATACGATGGGAGAGGTCATTGCAAAAGAAGAAATTACCTCCACTGTGGCTTTGGCATATGCAGGGGATATGGGCGAGGGAGGTGGAGCGCAGTTGTCTGGCGGGTTGGTGAAAAATCAGGCGGTAGTTGATGTGGGTCAGTCCTAGGTTGTGGAGGGCTTTGTAGGTGTGGGTTTTGCATCTTTAACCAGCATATCTTTTACACAAGGAGCCAGTGGAGTTTTCTGAGGTTAGGGGTGATGTTGATCTTTTTGGGAGAGGTTAAGGATGAGTCTGGCTGCTGTATTCTGTATAGTCTGGGGTCGCTTGAGGAGTTGGGTGCTGATTCCGGGATAGAGTATATTTCCGTGATCCAGTTAGCTGGTGATGATGGCTCATGTGACTGTTTTACTTGTGTTGATGGGTATCCATATGAATATCTTTCGAAGCATGCAGAGGGTATGGAAGCAGGAGTATATTGTGTTGATGTGGCGCTTCATAGTGAGTTTGCTTTCCAGGATTATACAGAGGTTGCAGGTGTTATCAGTGGGGGATGGTGAGGATCCAAGTTTGGTGGTCCACCAGGTGTCGTCTCACGGTGAGGTGTTCCTCCCGCAGATGAGTACTTCTGTCTTGTCCGTGTTCAGCTTTAGGCAGTTGGACCTCAACCAGCCAGGGACGACGGTCATGGCATTCTGGGAAGTTGAATCTAGTGGTGGCCGGGTCTTCCATGAGGGAGAGGAGGAGTTGGGTGTCATCTGCATAGGAGATGATGTTGAGTCTGTGGGTGTGGACAATGTCAGCCTGCGAAATCATATAGGTGTTGAACAAGTTGGGGCTGAGGGAGGAGTATTGGGTGATGCTGCAGATTATGCCTTTGGGCTCAGAGGTGAAGGGAGCTAGTTGGATTCTATGAGTGCATCCATTTAAACCTTATGACCATGGTATGACATCTTCTATCCTTCTTCCTCAAGGCCCAGTGATGTTCCCAGTGCAACTTCCCCATGTCCAGGACATTTCTATATGTGATCTAGAACCCGGGTTATGCAAATTTGGTTAGTACATGCTCTGCTTTATATTTGAATGCAGCCATCTCATAGTCAAGGCAGGATGTTGTCATTTTCACTATAATCTTTAAAATTACCTAAAGATACATATCATAAATTCACTGTTGTGTATACTGGCGTCTCTACATGTTCATATGAGGAGATTACCACTACACCCCTGTGCCACCCTCTTAATTAAGATCATGTCTCTTGCCTCATTATTCCATTAGAGAAATACAAAACATCTACAAGTGCGTGTGGAGGTCTTCCTCCATGTTAAGGCTATTGGGAGTGTTTTTAATTCAGTTCTATTATGTTTCTGGATTACAGCTTTCTTAGGGCTTTCTCCAGGTCCCCTCCCATGATGTTCATGGGGGTTGCATCTACTACAAAGTATTTAAGGACATTACTGTTGCTCTTGTGTTGTTCCACAAAAGGTCTGGCAACAGAATATGTTTTATCTTAATTATTGATTGCCCTAAGATGCTGTAAAATCCTTTTGGGCACAGGGAGTATGGTGCTCCCCACATAAATTAACTTGCAGGGGCATTGTAGGACATATGGTGGCCCCAAGATCTGGGGGTGACACCTACGCCATGTGCTCAGGCAGAAAATCTGGGAGTCTGGTTAGACTCTAGCCTCTCTTTCGATTACCAAACTAGGCGGGTGGCAGGGACTTGCTTCGGGATTCTGAAGGTCCTGCTGAAAACCTTGGACCTATTACCCAGGGTAGCTAGGAAGACATTGGTCCATGCGCTGGTGACATCGCGCCTAGATTATGGTAACATCTTGTATCTAGGCGCACCAGCCAGATGCATGATACGTTTGCAGGGAGTGCAGAACGCAGCCGCCTGCCTCATTTTGAGGCGTCCGAGACGGTCTTCTGCTAGAGCAGCACGAGCGGTAATTCACTGGGTCCCGATTAGAGAAAAAGTCACCTTTAAAGCACTCTGTATCTGTCACAGGATTCTACCTAGAAAAGCCCCTCTGTACCTAGCTGATCTTGTGAACCCGTACATTCCTGCACGCCAGCTGAGGTCAGAGGGAGTAGGCCTGGTATATGTTCCCACTACTAAAAAGGCCAGGATGGGCGGACGGTCCTTCCGACTACTGGTGGCTAAACAATGGAATGCCCTCCCGATGGAACTCCGGATGGAGTCCCAGGAGAGATCTTTTCGAAAAAAAACTAAAAACATTCCTCTTTCCTCGAGGATAGGTGGCTTATGGCTTTGGGTTTTTGCTTTCCGGTCAACTTTACCGCAGCGCAGGGAAACACTGGCATTAGTGTAACCATTGCGCTTTATAAATGGACATGATGATGATGATGATGATGATATACTGCGTAATCTGTTTTACAGTGGTAGCTCCCATGAATTCTTTTACTCCAGGAGAAGAAAATACCTCCACTGTGGCTTTGGCAGATGCAGGGGATATGGGCGAGGGAGGTGGAGTGCAGTTGTCTGGCGGGTTGGTGGAAAATCAGGCGGTAGTTGATGTGGGTCAGTCCTAGTTTGTGGAGGGCTATGTAGGTGTGGGTTTTGCATCTTTAACCAGCACCTCTTTTACACAAGGAGCCAGTGGAGTTTTCTGAGGTTAGGGGTGATGTTGGTCTTTTTGGGAGAGGTTAAGGATGAGTCTGGCTGCTGTATTCTGTATAGTCTGGGGTCGCTTGAGGAGTTGGGTGCTGATTCCGGGATAGAGTGTATTTCCGTGATCCAGTTAGCTGGTGATGATGGCTCATGTGACTGTTTTACTTGTGTTGATGGGTATCCATATGAAGATCTTTCGAAGCATGCAGAGGGTATGGAAGCAGGATGATATTGCGTTGATGTGGCGCTTCATAGTGAGTTTGCTGTCTAGGATTATACAGAGGTTGCAGGTGTTATCAGTGGGGGATGGTGAGGGTCCAAGTTTGGTGGTCTACCAGGTGTCGTCCCACGGTGTGGTGTTCCTCCCGAAGATGAGTACTTCTGTCTTGTCCGTGTTCAGCTTTAGGCAGTTGGACCTCAACCAGCCAGGGACGACGGTCATGGCATTCCGGGAAGTTGAATCTAGTGGTGGCCGGGTCTTCCATGAGGGAGAGGACGAGTTGGGTATCATCTGAATAGGAGATGATGTTGAGTCTGTGGGTGTGGACAATGTCAGCCCGCGAAATCATATAGGTGTTGAACAAGTTGGGCTGAGGGAGGAGTATTGGGTGATGCTGCAGATGATGCCTTTGGGTTCAGAGGTGAAGGGAGCTAGTTGGGTTCTTTGAGTGCATCCATTTAAACCTTATGACCATGGTATGACATCTTCTATCCTTCTTCCTCAAGGCCCAGTGATGTTCCCAGTGCAACTTCACCATGTCCAGAACATTTCTATATGTGATCTAGAACCCGGGTTATGCAAATTTGGTTAGTACATGCCTACTTTATATTTGAATGCAACCATCTCATAGTCAAGGCAGGATGTTGTCATTTTCACTATAATCTATAAAATTACCTAAAGATACATATCATAAATTCACTGTTGTGTATACTGGCGTCTCTACATGTTCATATGAGGAGATTACCACTACACCCCTGTGCCACCTTCTTAATTAAGATCATGTCTATTGCCTCATTATTCCATTAGAGCAATACAAAACATCTAGAAGTGCGTGTGGAGGTCTTCCTCCATGTTAAGGCTATTGGGAGTGTTTTTAATTAAGTTCTATTATATTTCTGGATTCCAGCTTTCTTAGGGCTTTCTCCAGGCCCCCTCCCATGATGTTCATGGGGGTTGCGTCTACTATAAAGTATTTAAGGACATTACTGTTGCTCTTGTGTTGTTCCACAAAAGGCCTGGCATCAGAATATGTTTTATCTTCATTATTGATTGCCCTAAGATGCTGTAAAAATCCTTTTGGGCACTGGGAGTATGGTGCTCCCCACATATATTAACTTGCAGGGGCATTGTAGGACATATGGTGGCCCCAAGATCTGGGGGTGACACCTACGCCATGTGCTCAGGCAAAAAATCTGGGAGTCTGGTTAGACTCTAGCCTCTCTTTCGATTACCAAACTAGGCGGGTGGCAGGGACTTGCTTCGGGATTCTGAAGGTCCTGCTGAAAACCTTGGACCTATTACCCAGGGTGGCTAGGAAGACATTGGTCCATGCGCTGGTGACATTGCGCCTAGATTATGGTAACATCTTGTATCTAGGCGCACCATCCAGATGCCTGATACGTTTGCAGGGAGTGCAGAACGCAGCCGCCCGCCTCATTTTGAGGCGTCCGAGACGGTCTTCTGCTAGAGCAGCATGAGCGGTGCTTCACTGGGTCCCAATTAGAGAAAGAGTCACCTTTAAAGCACTCTGTATCTGTCACAGGATTCTACCTAGAAAAGCCCCTCTGTACCTAGCTGATCTTGTGACCCCGTACATTCCTGCACGCCAGCTGAGGTCAGGGGGAGTAGGCCTGGTATGTGTTCCCACTACTAAAAAGGCCAGGATGGGCGGACAGTCCTTCCGACTACTGGTGGCTAAACAATGGAATGCCCTCCCGATGGAACTCCGGATGGAGTCCCAGGAGAGATGTTTTAGAAAAAAACTAAAATATTCCTCTTTCCTCGAGGATAGGTGGATTATGGCTTTGGATTTTTGCTTTCCGGTCAACTTTACCGCAGCGCAGGGACACACTGGCATTAGTGTAACCATTGCGCTTTATAAATGGACATAATGATGATGATGATGATGATATACTGCGTAATCTGTTTTACAGTGGTAGCTCCCATGAATTCTTTTACTCCAGGAGAAGAAAATACCTCCACTGTGTCTTTGGCAGATGCAGGGGATATGGGCGAGGGAGGTGGAGCGCAGTTGTCTGGCGGGTTGCTGGAAAATCAGGCGGTAGTTGATGTGGGTCAGTCCTAGTTTGTGGAGGGCTATGTAGGTGTGGGATTTGCATCTTTAACCAGAATCTCTTCTACACAAGGAGCCAGTGGAGTTTTCCGAGGTTAGGGGTGATGTTGGTCTTTTTGGGAGAGGTTAAGGATGAGTCTGGCTTCTGTATTCTGTATAGTCTGGGGTCGCTTGAGGAGTTGTGTGCTGATTCCGGGTTAGAGTGTATTTCCGTGATCCAGTCAGCTGGTGATGATGGCTCGTGTGACTGTTTTACTTGTGTTGATGGGTATCTTTCGAAGCATGTACAGGGTATGGAAGCAGAAGGATATTGCGTTGATGTGGCGCTTCTGCATAGGAGATGATGTTGAGTCTGTTGGTGTGGACAATTTTAGCCTGCGGAATCATATAGGTGTTAAACACGTTGGGGCTGAGGGAGGAGTATTTGGTGATGCTGCAGATGATGCCTTTGGGCTCAGAGGTGAATGGCGCTAGTTGGATTATTTGAGTGCATCCGTTTAAGCCTCATGACCATGGTATGACATCTTCTATCCTTCTTCCTCAAGGCCCAGTGATGTTACCAGTGCAACTTTACCATGTCCAGGACATTTCTATATGTGATCTAGAACCCGGGTTATGCAAATTTGGTTAATACATGCTCTGCTTTATATTTGAATGCAACCATCTCATAGTCAAGGCAGAATGTTGTAATTTTCACAATCATCTATAAAAGTACCTAAAGATACATATCATAAGTTCACTGTTGTGTATACTGGCGGCTCTACATGTTCATATGAGGCGATTACCACTACACCCCTTTGCCACCCTCTTAATTAGGATCATGTCTATTGCCTCATTATTCCATTAGAGCGATACAAAACACCTACAAGTGCGTGTGGAGGTCTTCCTCCATGTTAAGGCTATTGGGAGTGTTTTTAATTCAGTTCTATTATATTTCTGGATTCCAGCTTTCTCAGTGCTTTCTCCAGGTCCCCTCCCATGATGTTCATGGGGATTGCATCTACTACAAAGTATTTAAGGACATTACTGTTGCTCTTGTGTTGTACCACAAAAACGTCTAGCAACAGAATATGTTATATCTTCATTATTTATTGCCCTAAGATGCTGTAAAATTCTTTTTGGCACTGGGAGTATGGTGCTCCCCACATATATTAACTTGCAGGGGCATTGAATGACATATACTGCGTAATCTGTTTTACAGTGGTAGCTCCCATGAATTCTTTTACTCCTTTTTGAAAAAGGTGTCTTATATTCCTTGGTGTTGATGTTGGCATACCTTACACTGACTGCACTTCCTAAAACCCATGCTGCGACCTAACGAAGTGGTCTGTGTAGATGGTACATTTTCAGGATGTTTTGACTAACTCCTGTCTCATGGCTCTTGCTTTCTTAAATGTTATCCCTGCTCTGGGGGGGGGGCACTTTCCCCCAAATGGGGTCCTTTTAAATTAGATGCTAGCAGTTTTGCAGAATAGATCTCATTGCATCTTCCTGTTTCTTGTTTACTGTAACTAGTCTGAAGTGTGGATGCATTTTAGTGTGTTTCGTAGTGGCACTTTTTTCAAATAGCAACCTCTCTCTCGCTTTAGATTTAGATTTCTTTTGAGCTTGGTCAATGTTAACTCTCAAATACCCCCTGTCAATAAACTTTCTTGTTAAGTGTTCCAAGGCCCTATCTTCTTCAATCACTTCACTACAGTTGCGTTTTACTTGCAAACCTTCCCTGTAATGGATGCTGTTCAAGCCTCAGGGACGAAAACTGGTTGTATGACATAGTGTATTACCTGAGGTAGCTTTTCTGAACAGTTTTTTTCCAATCTGTTGTTCTTTTTGTATACTGTAAGGTCAAGAAAGCTAACCTCAACATTGCTAATGGTGTGTGTGAATTGTAGGTTGAGGTTATGGATATGTATTTTCCTTAAAATGGATCTTTCATTGCTTTCCATACCCTTCCATACCATGAACAGGTCATCAATATACCTGCTGCAGTGTATTACATGCTCAGCCCATTTTGAATGTAGATTTAAAGAAGGAATCTTTTTTTCCGGCAGCAAAGAAAAGGGCACACCTAGTCAAAAGAGAAGAACTGATTTTTTGCAGCAGGAACAAAAAGAGGGAGAGGTTGCTGCTAATGAAAACAGATATATAGCAGATTACAAAATGGTATGGCAAAAGATCCGGAGTGTAATGATGTGGCATTGGCATTTAATAAGAAGTAATCCAGTTGTGGGTGATAAGATCCCTAGAAAAGTATTGATAACATATAGAAGGGGTAAATCAATGAGAGACGCCATGATAAGTACTAACCCTGGTACCGCTGATAATCAAAATTGACTGTCTAAGAGCAAGGGCGTTAGGAAATGTGCTAAGTGTAAGGCATGCCAGTTTGGCATAAATTCAACAGAATGTTCTGCCCCTTTCCAGAACAGATCACAAATGATTAGAGTAGCTTGAACTGCAGAAGTGAATAAGCGGTTTATGTACTTACTTGTCCATGCCCCTTGATGTATGTAGGGAGCACTGTTCATCAGGTACATCAATGTATTCTGCAGCATATCCGTGCCATAAAAAATTGTGACTAAACATATCCGGTGGCCTGACACTATAATACAGTACATAAAGGAGATGTGGCATTGTTGAAATACTTTGTTATTGATAATGTTCCCTGAGACTTGAGAGGAGGAAAAGCTACTTCAGCTTGAGTTAAGGTATATCCTTGAATTAGACAGCAAGAGCAACCAGGGCCTGAATATGGAAGAAGATCTGTACACATTCTTTTAAATCCCTTTCTTCATGCTTCTAGTAAAGAAACACCAGCCTGGATATATGTTTTTATATATTTTGGTATGGTTATGAAACAATGATTATTTATGGACATAGATGTTTGTGATTAACTTTTGGTTTGATTTTATGATGATTTAATAGTTTGGTTTGACAGGGAGTGCAGAACGCAGCCGCCCGCCTCATTTTGAGGCGTCCAAGACGGTCTTCTGCTAGAGCAGCACGAGGGGTGCTTCACTGGGTCCCGATTAGAGAAAGAGTCACCTTTAAAGCACTCTGTATCTGTCACAGGATTCTGCCTAGAAAAGCCCCTCTGTACCTAGCTGATCTTGTGACCCCGTACATTCCTGCACACCAGCTGAGGTCAGGGGGAGTAGGCCTGGTATGTGTTCCCACTACTAAAAAGGCCAGGATGAGTGGACGGTCCTTCCGACTACTGGTGGCTAAACAATGGAATGTCCTCCCGATGGAACTCCGGATGGTGTCCCAGGAGAGATATTTTAGAAAAAAAATAAAAACATTCCTCTTTCCTCGAGGATAGGTGGCTTATGGCTTTGGGTTTTTGCTTTCCGGTCATTTTTACCGCAGCGCAGGGACACACTGGCATTAGTGTAACCATTGCGCTTTATAAATGGACATGATGATGATGATGATATACTGCGTAATCTGTTTTACAGTGGTAGCTCTCATGAATTCTTTTACTCCAGGAGAAGAAAATACCTCCACTGTGGCTTTGGCAGATGCAGGGGATATGGGCGAGGGAGGTGGAGTACAGTTGTCTGGCGGTTTGGTGGAAAATCAGGCAGTAGTTGATTTGGGTCAGTCCTAGGTTGTGGAGGGCTATGTAGGTGTGGGATTTGCATCTTTAACCAGCATCTCTTTTACACATGGAGTCAGTGGAGTTTTCTGAGGTTAGGGGTGATGTTGGTCTTTTTGGGAGAGGTTAAGGATGAGTCTGGCTGCTGTATTCTGTATAGTCTGGGGTCGCTTGAGGAGTTGGGTGCTGATTCCGGGATAGAGTGTATTTCCGTGATCCAGTCAGCTGGTGATGATGGCTCGTGTGACTGTTTTACTTGTGTTGATGGGTATCCATATGAAGATCTTTCGAAGCATGCAGAGGGTATGGAAGCAGAAAGATATTGCGTTGATGTGGCGCTTCATAGTGAGTTTGCTGTCCAGGATTATATAGAGGCTGCAGGTGTTATCAGTGGGGGGTGGTGAGGGTCCAAGTTTGGTGGTCCACCAGGTGTCATCCCACGGTGAGGTGTTCCTCCTGAAGAGGAGTACTTTTGTCTTGTCCGTGTTCAGCTTTAGGCAGTTGGACCTCAACCAAGCAGGGACGACGGTAATGGCATTCCGGGAAGTTGAATCTAGTGGTGGCCGGGTCTTCCATGAGGGAGAGGACGAGTTGGGTGTCATCTGCATAGGAGATGATGTTGAGTCTGTGGGTGTGGACAATGTCAACCCGCGAAATCATATAGGTGTTGAACACGTTGGGGCTGAGGGAGGAGTATTGGGTGATGCTGCAGATGATGCCTTTGGGCTCAGAGGTGAATGGCGCTGGTTGGATTATTTGAGTGCATCTGTTTAAGCCTCATGGCCATGGTATGACATCTTCTATCCTTCTTCCTCAAGACCCAGTGATGTTACCAGTGCAACTTTACCATGTCCAGGACATGGTAAAGTGTGATCTAGAACCCGGGTTATGCAAATTTGGTTAGTACATGCTCTGCTTTATATTTGAATGCAACCATCTCATAGTGAAGGCAGAATGTTTTTTTTTTCACCATAATCCATAAAATTACCTACTGATACATATCATAAATTCACTGTTGTGTATACTGGCGTCTCTACATGTTCATATGAGAGATTACCACTACACCCCTGTGCCACCCTCTTAATTAGGATCATGTCTATTACCTCATTATTCCATTAGAGCGATACAAAACATCTGCAAGTGCGTGTGGAGGTCTTCCTACATGTTAAGGCTATTGGGAGTGTTTTTAATTCAGTTCTATTATATTTCTGGATTCCAGCTTTCTTAGTGCTTTTTCCAGGTCCCCTCCCATGATGTTCATGGGGATTGCATCTACTACAAAGTATTTAAGGACATTACTGTTGCTCTTGTGTTGTTCCACAAAACGTCTAGCAACAGAATATGTTTTATCTTCATTATTTATTGCTCTAAGATGCTGTAAAATTATTTTTGGCACTGGGAGTATGGTGCTCCCCACATATATTAACTTGCAGGGGCATTGAATGACATATACTGCGTAATCTGTTTTACAGTGGTAGCTCCCATGAATTCTTTTACTCCTTTTTGAAAAAGGTGTCTTATATTCCTTGGTGTTGATGTTGGCATAACTTACACTGACTGCACTTCCTAAAACCTATGCTGCAACCTAACGAAGTGGTCTGTGTAGATGGTACATTTTCAGGATGTTTTGACTAACTCCTGTCTCATGGCTCTTGCTTTCTTAAATGTTATCCCTGCTCTGGGGGGAGCACTTTCCCCCAAATGGGTTCCTTTTAAATTAGATGCTAGCAGTTTTGCAGAATAGATCTCATTGCATCTTCCTGTTTGTTGTTTACTGTCGCTAGTCTGAAGTGTGGATGCATTTTAGTGTGTTTCGTAGTGGCACTTTTTTCAAATAGCAACCTCTCTCTCGCTTTAGATTTAGATTTCTTTTGAGCTTGGTCAATGTTAACTCTCAAATACCCCCTGTCAATAAACTTTCTTTTTAAGTGTTCCAAGGCCCTATCTTCTTCAATCACTTCACAACAGTTGCGTTTTACTTGCAAACCTTCCCTGTAATGGATGCTGTTCAAGCTTCAGGGACGAAAACTGGTTGCATGGCATAGTGTATTACCTGAGGTAGCTTTTCTGAACAGTTTTTTTCCAATCTGTTGTTCTTTATGTATACTGTAAGGTCAAGAAAGCTAACCTCAACATTGCTGATGGTGTGTGTGAATTGTAGGTTGAGGTTATGGATATGTATTTTCCTTAAAATGGATCTTTCATTGCTTTCCATACCCTTCCATACCATGAACAGGTCATCAATATACCTGCTCCAGTGTATTACATGCTTAGCCCATTTTGAATGTAGATTTAAAGAAGGAATCTATTTTTCCGGCAGCAAAGAAAAGGGCACACCTAGTCAAAAGAGAAGAACTGATTTTTTGCAGCAGGAACAAAAAGAGGGAGAGGTTGCTGCTAATGAAAACAGATATATAGCAGATTACAAAATGGTATGGCAAAAGATCCGGAGTGTAATGATGTGGCATTGGCATTTAATGAGAAGTAATCCAGTTGTGGGTGATAAGATCCCTAGAAAAGTATTGATAACATATAGAAGGGGTAAATCAATGAGAGACGCCATGATAAGTACTAACCCTGGTACCGCTGATAATCAAAATTGACTGTCTAAGAGCAAGGGCGTTAGGAAATGTGCTAAGTGTAAGGCATGCCGGTTTGGCATAAATTCAACAGAATGTTCTGCCCCTTTCCAGAACAGATCACAAATGATTAGTAGCTTGAACTGCAGAAGTGAGTAAGCGGTTTATGTACTTTCTTGTCCATGCCCCTTGATGTATGTAGGGAGCACTCTTCATCAGGTACATCAATGTATTCTGCAGCATATCCTTGCCATAAAAAATTGTGACTAAACATATCCGGTGGCCTGACACTATAATACAGTACATAAAGGAGATGTGGCATTGTTGAAATACTTTGTTATTGATAATGTTCCCTGAGACTTGAGAGGAGGAAAAGCAACTTCAGCTTGAGCTAAGGTATATCCTTGAATTAGACAGCAAGAGCAACCAGGGGCTGAATATGGAAGAAGATCTGTACACATTCTTTTAAATCCCTTTCTTCATGCTTCTAGTAAAGAAACACCAGCCTGGATATATGTTTTTATATATTTTGGTATGGTTATGAAACAATGATTATTTTTTGACATAGATGTTTGTGATTAACTTTTGGTTTGATTTTATGATGATTTAATAGTTTGGTTTGACATTGGGGATAATGACGATTTTACATAATTTCTGATGCTTATAAACCTCCCTCACTCCAGGAAAACTATCTGTTTTAATAGGATTTTTGCTGCTATCAAGGTGCATCTAGTTTAGTATATATATATATGCACACTTATCTAGTTTTGCATATATTTGCGCACTTTGGATAATCTTATGATGTGAGATGCCTAAAAAATGATCATGTATACACACACTATCAGTAGATTGGTATTGAAATACTGATGATTCGGCAACATGAATCAGTTGTGCAGTATTAGTGTATATCTTTTACTTTCAAACATTTTCCATGTTTTTTTTTTTAGCAGCGAATTGATGTATTGTTGAGGACATTATTTTTATTATTGCAATAATGTGGATAAGATTATAAAGAAGATTCAACTACATATCATAGGAAAAATAGTTCTTTTAGCAGCACATCAAGCACTGACAGCTGGGCGTGCCACAAAAGTCGACTGGGCAACCGGTCCCCTTCCCTTCTTATTTATCCGATGGCCCTTCTTCCTGGTAACCAACAAATGGGCCATTACCCAAGCCATTCTCTAATGTGGCACCCAATGCATCACATGGCCCAGTGACCGCAGTTACCTATGTTCCAACAACCCTTTCCTCTGCTAACTTTTTTCAACAGAGGATGGGACAGAGGCAGTGACTAAAGAAGAGCAGGCAACAAAAGGGTACAATGGCAGCATCCCGAACCTCAAATGCTGCTCAGAAAACCTGAAGACAAATGGGGAGCAATTGTCCTCTTGACCAAAACCGTCTAAGACAATGAATGCCTACAGCAACTCTCTAATGATCAGTACTATTTTCCTATTGACAACGACCCGACTACCAGACTGTCAATCAAGATTAAGCATCTGGTAAGTGCAACAGAAGGACGGATAACTAAGAATGAAGTGTACTTTTTAGTTAACCTCACACCCAAGATCCAGTATTTTTATATCTTGTCCAAGATACATAGGGGGGTCTCCCCACTCCTGGGTTGACCAATAATATAAATTATTGGCTCCCTCTTTCATCCAGTAAGTACATTTTGCGATCACTTCCTGAGACCTCTTGTTTCAAAGACACCTTTTTACCGGAAGGACACCACTGAATACTGAACCTACTTAAGAACCTCACCTTCCAGCAGAAGGTCGATCTGCTAGTTACCCTCGATGCCAAGGCTCTTTATACCAACATGCCACAAGATGCCACTGTTGAAGTGATGGAAACTGGCATACGAGCAGAGACCCAGTGGGAGTAAGCAACACCGATCAGCTTCATCATGGACTGCGCGTCTATAGCCCTCAAAGAAAATTTGTCAAATATATAGACCAACTGTACCACCAAATACCGGGAACATCAATGGGGAGCACCTTTGTTCTGAGGTAAGCCTGCCCCTACTTGGCAGAGTTTGAAAAAGAATATATATTCGGAGACGGCAATTCATATCATACCAATATGCTGATATGGTGCAGATTCATAAATTATATTCTTATCCTCTGACATGAGAATATGGAAACATGCAAAAGCTTCTGCTTCTGATACACTCAATCCATACCTGAAGTTCACTAGCACCATATCAGTTGAAGCAGTACAATTTCTGGACATCCTGGCACTGGGAGACTGCACCACTACCAATTTCAAGAATCCAACTGACCAGAACAGTCTTTGTCTCTATGTAAGTCACCATCCAAAAGCATTATGCAATAATCTTCCATTTGGCCAATGCATTCACCTTCAGCGCAACTGCGACACTCTGAAGGAATATGGCTTTCAAGCTAAGGAACTCTCCACCAACTTAACCTCACAACACTGCCCGCTGAAGATAGTCACTCAAGCATGTAAGAGGGCGATGAATAATCATTGGAAAGCCCTATTAGAGACACGAGAGAAGGAACTGAGGGGCATATGTATCAAGCTATTTAGAGGTTGCAAACACTGCAAATCACTAAAAAACAGTGTTTGCAATCGCCAAATAGCTCCCCCTATGTATGACAGAGTTTCGTAGTGCAAAATAGGAAATTGTTAAAATTGTGAATACCTATTTTGCGAGTCAGACATTCTGCGAATTTCTTTTGCGACTTCACAAATACCGACACACAATTTGCGACAATCGCAAAAAGTGTTGTCGCAAATTGCGAAAACGCAAAGCTATGTATCACAAATTAGCAAATTGCAAATTCACAAAATTCACACATTTGCACATGATTATTACCACCAACTCTGAGCAGGTGGTAACCAGGGGCAACCTATTTAAACATGCCCACAATGCTACAGGGCTTTCCACTCCCCCTGGGCGAAGGACTTCGCTACGTCCACGGAGTGGGCGTAGTGTTGCCTACTTCACCCTTTGCAAAGTAGGCGTAGCTGGCAACACTACGCCCACTCCGAGGGCATAGCAAAGTTGCAGAATGCGCATGTGCGGGCGGCTGCGCCTGCGCATTTCTCGCGAGAAATGCGCATGCGCGGGCGGCCGCGCTTGCGCATTGGTATCCAAGACGGCGGCGTGAACGAGCAGAGGGAGCCCCGGGATGCAACGGACAAGGTAAGTGCCTTTTATTTACTTTTCTTTGAGCATTTACAAAAATTAGGTATGTAGGGGGCTACGCGAAGTGCGCAGGTGGGCATAGTTTCTCGCCCACTTTGCGTAGCTTCGGGTAGCCCCACTATGCATACTACGGTTCCATGTTTAAATATCGATTACAAAAATATAGTTTACAAAAATATAGATGTAAAAATATCGATTACAAAAATATCGACTCCCTATACTTAAACAGGTAAGTATAATAATATCGACTCTAAAATATAGATGTAAAAAATATCGACTTTAAAAAATTTATAACTTAAATTGAATAATTAAATATTATTCATATTATTAACAAAATAAATTACATTACATTTATATTTTAACTATTTATAACAAATAAACTTAATTTATTCATTATAAACTTAATAAATGTGTACATATACATATATTTTCTTAAATACATTTTATTATTATCTTTATTTAATTTATAAACTTTAATAATTATATAAAAATAAAATAAAAACATATATAAAACATTTTGAATAAAATAACATTTTCTATATTTAATTACCACATAAAAGTATTTAAAAATAATAATACATACATTTAATAACAAAATTAAAACATTAGTAGTTAAAACATTTGATAGCGAAGGGGTAAAAATTACTATTCCCACTCCAAAGGGTGCAACAGTAGGGAAAGCACTGGATAGCGTAGGGGTAAAAATGACTATTCCCACTCCAGAGGGTGCAACAGTAGGGAAAGCGTTGAATAGCGTAGGGGTAAAAATTACTATTCCGACTCCAGTGAGTGCAACAGTAGGGAAAGCGTTGGATAGCGTTGGGGTAAAAATTACTATTCCCACTCCAAAGGGTGCAACAGTAGGGAAAGCGCTGGATAGCATAGGGGTAAAAATTATTATTCCCACTCCAGAGGGTGCAACAGTAAGGAAAGCGTTGGATAGCGTAGGGGTACAAATTAATATTCCCACTCCAAAGGGTGCAACAGTAGGGAAAGCGTTGGATAGCGTAGGGGTCAAAATTACTATTCCCACTCCAGAGGGTGCAACAGTAGGGAAAGCGTTGGATAGCGTAGGGGTAAAAATTACTATTCCAACTCCAGTGAGTGCAACAGTAGGGAAAGCGTTGGATAGCGTAGAGGTAAAAATTACTATTCCCACTCCAAAGGGTGCAACAGTAGGGAAAGCCCTGGATAGCGTAGGGGTAAAATTTACTATTCCCACTCCAGAGGGTGCAACAGTAGGGAAAGCGTTGGATAGCGTAGGAGTAAAAATTACTATTCCCACTCCAGAGGGTGCAACAGTAGGGAAAGCATTGGATAGCGTAGGGGTAAAAATTACTATTCCCACTCCAAAGGGTGCAACAGTAGGGAAAGCGTTGGATAGCGTAGGGGTAAAAATTACTATTCCCACTCCAAAGGGTGCAACAGTAGGGAAAGCGTTGGATAGCGTAGGGGTAAAAATTACTATTCCCACTCCAGTGAGTGCAACAGTAGGGAAAGCGTTGGATAGCGTAGAGGTAAAAATTTCTATTCCCACTCCAAAGGGTGCAACAGTAGGGAAAGCGTTGGATAGCGTAGGGGTAAAAATTACTATTCCCACTCCAGTGAGTGCAACAGTAGGGAAAGCTTTGGATAGCGTAGGGGGTAAAAATTACTATTCCCACTCCAGAGAGTGCAACAGTAGGGAAAGCGTTGGATAGCGTAGGGGTGAAAATTACTATTCCCACTCCAGAGGGTGCAACAGTAGGGAAAGCATTGGATAGCGTAGGAGTAAAAATTACTATTCCCACTCCAAAGGGTGCAACAGTAGGGAAAGCGTTGGATAGCGTAGGGGTAAAAATTACTATTCCCACTCCAGTGAGTGCAACAGTAGGGAAAGCTTTGGATAGCGTAGGGGGTAAAAATTACTATTCCCACTCCAGAGAGTGCAACAGTAGGGAAAGCGTTGGATAGCGTAGGGGTGAAAATTACTATTCCCACTCCACAGGGTACAACAGTAGGGAAAGCGCTGGAACCCAAAACAATAAAAAAGCAGGTGCTACAAAGTTTGGCCGCGCCCAACCAGTGTGACCCGTCTGGCTCGTCAGTGGGCGTGTCAGCAGAGGAGCGTAGCGCGGTTTGTGTGCGGAGGCTGCCGGGGTCAAGGCTGTGCGCCGAGAGGTCTGAGCCAGCGTTGGCGCTGGAGCCAGAGCCGGAGCCGGAGCCTGAGTTAACCCGGGCGAGGCAGGAGCCGAGTGGAGCGACGACCGGAGAGCGGCGGATAGCGGTAAGGCCGCTTGGGCGGCTAAGCTCACGCAAGGGGGGTTGGGGCGTAGGGGTCGACTGTGTCGACTGGGAGGAGGCAGTCACGCCCTTCTTTCGACCGGGTGTGCGGGCGGTTTTCCGCTTGTCTCTTCCCCCCCCCGAGACAGCGTGGATGCAGCCGCCTTACGCTGAGAGCTCCTTGAGTTCTCTAGCCTGCTAGCTCTGCCGGCTGTGCTCCCCTGGTCCTCGAGTGGTGCTCCCTTGGTCCTCGAGTGGTGCTCCCTTGGTCCTCGAGGCATCCCTTGCTCGGCTTCTCGGCATTTTGGCGCTCCCTGACCTCCGGTCAGGTGCCGGTGGTGCCTTGTCTGTCCTGCAGCCTCTGCCCACGACCGCCCCTTCTTCTGTTGGCCACTTATCTGACTTGCGAAAGCGAGTTCGCCAGCCCTGGGCCTGCTCCCCTTGCACTGGTCCTGACCCGGCTGCCCCCTGACCCCCTTGCCCGGCGCTCGCCTGCTTACCGCTGCTGGACCACCCCGTTTTTAGGTCTCGAGGTGTGCGCCCCTTCTCTCAGGGGGCTGCACTGCACGCAACCTCCAGTGTCCCAGGGCCTGAATGACCTAGAGAGGAGTGGTGAGTCGGAGTGGTGTCTACGGGCACGGGCAGGAGAGGGCGGCGGTTTGGTTGAGCAGGACTATGTGAGCAGGGGGGTGCCATCCGCTGGAGATTGACACAGCCATACAGAGGGCAGCCAACACAGTCACCCCCGAAGTGTGAATCTAGAAAACCGTCCTCCAACAATTCTGCCCCTGTACCAAAGCAGCAGCGGAGCTGGACCTGCGATTAGCTAAAATAGCCCTAAGCCAAGACCACTTCGGTGCAATGAGATCTGGGAACGAAAGAAACAACACTGCACCCAAGCGAAGGAAGCCCAAGCAATCAGACGCAGCTGGGGTACAAGCCCACGCCAACCATACACTAAAACCTCAAAAACTCAAAAGCCTAACTCTACGGGACTTTTTCAGAAAGACTCCATCAAAAACTGTGGAACTAATACAATCATTAGAGCAACACCCGCAAATTTCGGAGGTAACCACTTCTACAGTCTCGGACCACTTGGGGTTCGACCGCCAAGCACCAGCGCAGAACTGGGTATTGGAGACGATGCCAGCAAAAGAGCCGCCAGAGGTCTATATCTTTGGGTCCACTCGCACTAATCATAACAGGGAAAACATCCAAACCGCTCCTGTTCAACCAGGCAGGCCCTTTACGTCTCTGGCAGATGACAATGGGCCCTTCCACCTACCGCAACTACAGCTGGAAGACACCATGTGCCCAATAGAGGTTTCCCCTGTGCCGCTACAACTCTCACAATCTCCCGTCATCGGACTGGTGTCTTTGACCCCGTCTAAGCCATCTACGGGCCTCCCCCTGCAAACAACGACGGTGCAAATCCACGGGCAAGCTGGGCCTGTGCAACCCAACGGCAGTCATCCACTTTTAACCTCGCTAACCCCACCAATAACAAAAACACCAGTAGCACCAACAGACTTGAGCCCTCTTTACAAGTTACTCTCGCCTTCTGGCCAAACAAGGACTCCATATCAAAGTCAATCAGCGCAGCCGGCTGTAAATGACCAACTCATGTCGGATCTGTCCCTCTTCTTCAAGACCACCCCAAGTTCCCCAAGCCTGAGCCTCTCTCCGAACGAAAAACCTAACATAGAAGAGGGCACTACGACTAGTGGCTGGCCACAATTATTACAGACTCTCCAACAAACTGTGACCGCACTCAACTACCATTCAGTAAAACTAGAGGTGAAGGTAGACTTATTAAACACCTTGGCACTTTTTACGTCAGGGATTGACGGCAAATTAGACAAACTAAACTCGCTAATTTTAAGGGCCCAAGCATCTGCGAACTCTGTCCAACCAACATGCTGCTGCTCCCCAATCATTGACTCCCTTTCTCTGCTTCCAGACTGCCTTTCCACCATCATCAGGGAAGTAAAGCAGTTGAGGGGTGGAAATGTGTTGGTCGAATCGCAACCCCCCAAACATCAAGAACTGGACAAACCCCCGGAGGACCTTGGAAACAAAAATACAAAAATAAAGGAAGAAGAAGCGGATACCACAGGAACAATCAATCGCCCATCACCAAGGAACGGTCATCCTCAGAGCGCTTCAATAAAACCAACATCGACGGTTGAAAATGGCCCTCTCCCGTCACCAATTGGGCTAACAATCCAGCATGCCCAATCCGAGGATGGGCGAAACAACAGTTCGGCTTCCTCGCCCGTTCCACCAGTCCCGGCCCCCTCGGGGCCCATTCCTCCTTGCAGCAAGAGAGAGCGAAAGCGCCAACGCAAAGCCAGAAACAAGCTCAGGGCGAATTCCAACCTGGCCCATCAGGATCTGTTTCCAATTTTTTCGATAGCCGAAAATAAAAAACCCGCCAAAGAAACCAGCACAGTGGAACCAACGACAAACCCAATAATAACCCCCAACGGAGCCGCACCGGATTCATTAATCCAAGAATCGGCGAGGAGCCCTCAGAGTCAAAGAATACAAACAATTGCCCTGGCAGCGACAGCAGAGGGCAGTGATCCCGTAACAAGCATAGGGGTCACCCCAGCCAGGTCAAGTAACACTGGGCATGAGACAGCGGCAGGAAAATCTCGGCCTTTAATGGCTCTCCCCCTTTCTGGAAACGAAAACACATTGCTAAAATTAAGTTTTACTAAAACTATCTGTAATGATACAGTTACCCGGATCAGTCACACATTACAATCAAAACGGGTCCCCCTACAACCACCACAGCAGTCACATAAAAACAGATCAGATGCAATAATCGAAAAAGCGGTCCCCAGACCGACAAGTGCACCAGAACCGCGAAGCGATGACCAATCGTGCCATCGGATTTTACTAGCCCCCGAATACAAATCCAAGGGGAGGCATGATATTCTTAACAGATCAAATCTGTTGAAATTAGTGGAGGATATACCAGGGCTAGCAGGTATGGACACGAAAAGCATCGAATCCATTGAATTCCTTCCCCCACGAGGAAACCAACCCTCTGAGGTCACCGTTGTAACTTTTGCACAGGGAGGCTGGGCAGGAGCCTTTCTTGAACCTAAGGCCACACTGCGGAACTGGGGAATTAGAGCGTACCCTTACTCAACGCCAGGGTATCCAATCTCGCTGCTACCCAGAGCGACAACATCCAGCCAGTCGGCCCCTACCGAAAACAAAGAGCATGGGAAGCCGTTCTCTGTTTTAAAAAATGCCTCAGGGTCGGACACAGAACTTAAATATCCCGAAATAGTGGTGAGAAACGAAGAACTAGACCACGTTTGGGGATGGCTGCCTGCAGCACTGGCCTCAAAACACCCAAACTGACCACTGGCTGCTGGGTCATTCGCAGAAACACACAATGCATCCAAATCACTCCTCCCAGCAGGGGTACTACAGCACAAAGCGGATAATAGCAAAGGGGGGACACTCTTCTCACTGTGCTCATGTAATATCAGCGGCCTATACCAAAAACCTCAAATGAAGACACTATGGCTTTCCTGGGGGAACACATGGCAATTGCTCTACAGGAAACCTGGGAATTAGTGGGCCGCCCCATAGAAGGATTTATCGAATATCGGAAACCGGCACTTAGGGACAGCCGCTTCAGCCACCCCAAAGGAGGGCTGTCCATATACATATCCAATAACTTAAAAGGCGAATTCAGTCAACTTTGCTTGAAAGAAGACTGGCTACTGGGGGTCAAAATTAACTTGCGGAGCAGACAGCGATTACTCCTGCTTATAAATGTGTACATTAACCCCAACACCCGCACAAAAAAAGATCATCTGGCCAGACTCTGTGAAATTATGAATGATATAGCCACAGAATATCCCAACACGGACCGCATTATCACAGGGGACTTTAATACAAACCTATTTCAGGGGAACACAGCAGACTTAGAAGGACCCAACATGACTAGCATCATTGAGGCTATCCCCCAATCCAAACCTCCTGTGCAAGTTTCCAATACTTTAGGCGAGATCACCGTGATGAGACTCTACAACGCAGGTTACTTGGTGGTGAATGGAAGATCGGCCAGCGATTCCCCCCCAAACTGGACCTGGTCAAACGGAAGAAAAAAATCCTACTTGGACTTTACTATCTGCAATTCGGAAGTCCTGTTTAATCTGGATAGCTTCTCCGTTCTGCCTAGGTCAGAAAGCGACCACAGGCCATTGACTATCTCCTTCACCACAAATTTTGCTCTCCATAAAAAGGCACCATTTACTTACAAAGGAATATATTCCGATAATTTAAAACGCCTTAAATGGAGTGAGTCCAATTGTCAGAACATCTTAAGAACAAGCAAGGATTTTATCATGTGTGCTCCAGGCCAAGTGGCTTCTCCAACAGTAGTATGGTCGCAGTTATGCGCACATCTGATCAGCACTTACCCAGTGATAAGGCAGGGCCCAAATCATACTCCACGAGTAGGAGCACCAACCCTCCCTATTATAAAATCACTAAAAAGAACGAGAAACAACGCACTGAGGTTGTTATCAAAATTTCCAGGGAACAGCAGCTTTCTCGTTACATACTGTCACGCCCAAAAGATACTTAGGAGGGCAGTCGCCCAAGAGAAAAGGGCCCAGGAATCTCAATTCTGGGTCAAACTGGTATGGGAAAGCAAGCAAAAGAACTCAAGGAAATTCTGGTCACTTGTCAACCGCACCGATCCAAACATAACATCGTTTGGATCAGCGAACATTCAAGAAGCAGACTGGATTTCATACTTAACAGAGCATTTCCAGGCACAAGACCACCCTGGCCGCCCTGGAGCAACATGGGCTTTTGACACTGGCATGGGCGTAGCACCGAATACCCAATCCAACTTAATGCAGGGGTTTACCACACTTGATGAACTGTCTGAAGAAAGAGTAGCCAAAGCACTGACAAAAGGGAGACAAGATGGAGCACCGGGCCCGAATGGCCTGCCAAAAGGCTATTCAAGTCCGATGTCCCCTTCTGGTCTACGGTGCTTACAAACCTCTTTAATTAACCACTTGGATGCTAAGATACCTGATATTCTTCAATGTAATTTCCATTGAAATCAATGGAAACTCCATGACGAGCTGAGCTCGTCATGAGCGTCGAAGGGGTTAACCACACCTTGAGCTCTCGAACAATCCCAGACTCTTGGAGAGGGGCTATCATTCATCCTATTAATAAAGCTGGAGCACGAGGCAACCCGAACAATTACAGATTATTCGCCTTGTTGGATATAGAGGCAAAGCACTTTTCAGGCCTCATTCTGGAAGATCTCAGACAATGGGCAAAGGATAACAACCTGATTCCCCTGAATCAAACAGGGTTTGTTCCTAACTCAGGCACAATGACAAACTTGTTGACAATCTCCACCATTATTGACAAAGCTCTTTCAAGCTCTAGGTCGATTTTTTGCTGCTTTGTTGATTTCAAAGCAGCATTTGACAGGGTGCCCAGGGCAGCACTCTGGCAAAAACTGAGGCAGTGGGGAATCCCAGACAACATTCTGAATCCAATTATCCTGCTGTATTCCAACACATGGGTCCGAGTGAAGTTAGGGTCTGGCTCGCATCTCTCCTGGAAAATCTCGACCTTTCGTGGTGTCAAACAGGGATGCATGCTGGCCCCCCTCCTCTTCAACCTATTCATTGCTGACCTGTCAAGTACCCTAGAAAAGGTAAACAGTCACCCACCCAAAGTAGGAGGTACGGCATTATGTAATCTTTTATATGCCGACGATCTGGCACTGCTCAGTCTCACCAGAGTGGGGCTACAAAGACTCCTCGATGCCTTAGCGCAATACACGGCCAACAACCAGTTAGAAATTAACATGACAAAAACTATGATTGTCCCGTTTGGCAAAAAACGCTACAGCGGTGGAGGATGGTCGATAGATAAAGAAAGCCTTTCAATCTGCCAATCTTACAAATATTTAGGGGTCCATCTTGACTCCAGGGGCAGTTTTACTAAACAGAACACTGCGATTGCAGCCAAGGCCACAGCCTTATTGGTATCCTTGGCTAAGTTATCGAGGAGACTCTCAGGCCCCACTGTCTTGCCCTTACTGGAAGTGCTTAGAGCAAAGATCGGCCCTACACTCTCGTACGGCATAGAGATTTTCAAGGGTAAAATGAACATTACCCTAAATAAACTCACAACCAAACTACAAGAAATTGCTTCACTTGCCGAGCTCCTCCTCGCCAGCACAGGTCAGACTAGAGTTGGGGTTAATTAATTATGAAGCCTCCAACGTTGGCTCATATCTTAAGCTGATCCACAAATTAAGACAGGCAGAAGCAGGTACCCTGGAATTCCTAGTTTGGAAGGAAATCAGCGTGAACAACCCGGGGGGATCATTTGGCCGCCTCCTAAATGACCACATTCAACGAATGTCTGCTGCGGATCTATGGGCTCTTAATCCAAGCCAGACTGTCTTTAAAAATACAATCAAAAAATGTATAAGATTGAAATCCCTGACCATGGACAAAACCCTACTTGCGAAACGCAGTCACGCCTGGGCAGTAGCCAACTCTTATAAACGACTATCCCCGGCTAATTACCTTTCGGCAACATTTTCTCATTATCTAAAGCGATGCCTGATCGCTCTCAGATTGGGAGACTGGCGTGTCCTTCAAAATCTCCCAGCATGGCGCCGAAAACGGGACGATCTAATGTGCAGAGGGTGTGGGGCAGCTATTGAAACCATTCTGCACGTGCTTTGCATATGCCCTCTCTTTACTCATCAACGCAGACGCCTACTCAGGCCAAAATGGAACAGGTTGGGAGTCCGGACATGCAGGCACGCCCTTATTGCTGCTCTGTCTTTAGAGAACACTGTTTTAAATATAAAACTGGCCAAATTTGTTCAGCAAGTCTACAGTATTTTAGAAAAATTGGAAACGGCTAAGGCTCCGCTGACAATTATGTAGAATGATATGTATTTTAACTTCATCTGCTTGTCCGGGAGTGTTAATTTTTAAATTGATACGTCGCATTAAGCACTGATAAGAAAGGCCAAATTTTATTTTGCGTTTTCTACTTTTTTAATCTGTGAAATTGTACTTAATGTCTTGGAAGAATCTTTTAAAGATATGTTTTTATATATCTAAATAAAGAAATTATTATATATATAATAAAAAAACAAACTATCAAATTTTTTATTAAATTTAATTTCCAATATAAACATAATTAATATATACATTTAAATATATTATTATTAACAAAGATAATAAAAAATATATATTTACACATTATTTAACACTATAATATCCACCACACACCTAACATTAATTATACAATTACATTTCATATTTACTAATTAATTAATGAAAGTTAATTGTTTTTTAAATTAATTAATTAATTATTTAATGGACAGATTTCACACCATATACACTTATAAACACCACAACACAAACCTAAAATTAATTACAGATTTACAATTAATAATTACTAATTAATTAATGGTAATTAATTTATAAAGTATTTAATAATTAATCAATAACAATTTACTTACTTCACACCATTTACACATATAAACTCCACTACACACACCTAAAATTAATTAAACAATTAACATAATTAATTAACATAATTAATTAATTAACATAATTAATTAATAATTGACTAATTGAAATTAATTAACAAATAATTAATAAATTAACACATTAATTAATCAATTAATTTTATATATTTAAATTACTTCCCACCCTATTCCCCTATAAACCCACAACCCGCTACAGAACTAATAACACAAAATTCAACATAATATACATTAATAACTATTAAAATTCTACAACATATATTAAAATGACAAACAATTCTCATTAAAAACACTAAAATACATAACATTATTAAAAAAACGATATTTTGTAAACTATATTTTTGTAAACGATATTTATTACAACTATATTATTGTTATCGATATTACTTACCTGTCTGTCGATATTCTGGTCAAACTATATTTTTGTTATCGATATTTCTTCAAATCGATATTTCTGTGGGGATATTTATGTCAGACGATATTTTTCCGTCGATATTCCTGCTCTGCACCCATACTACACCCAGGGTTACTTTCCACAATGGCAGAGCTGTATGTGATAGCCAGGAGGATGCAGATTCAAGCAGCAGCACAGAGAAGGAGGCAACAGGAATGGGTCTTCAGAGTGCGCATCACTCTGTTCCAGCAGACAGAGGAAGAGATACATGAGAAGTATAGGCTGGACACAGCTACCATACTGGACTTGATTGCAGAGCTAAAACCAATGCTTGAACACCCCACCCACCGACCCAAACCATAATACCACGTGTGCGAGTCCTCTGTTCACTGCACTTACTGGCATCAGGGAGCTTCCAGGGGGTGATAGCGGCAGCAGGACGGGTCTCCCAGAGTTGCTTGTCGCGCTTCTTCCATGCATTCCTGGATGCACTGGTACATAGGCTACATCATCACATCACATTCGTCTCCACACAACAGGCATTGCAGCAAACCAAACTAGACTCTTACCAGATTGCCCAATTTTCCCATGTCATTGATTGCATAGATGGTACCCATGTAGCCCTCTCACCCCCTCCAACAATGAGTACGTATTCAGAAACCGCAAAACACACCATTCCCTCAACATACAGGTCATCTCCAACACCAAATATATCAAAACTGATATAGTGGCAAAATACCTTGGCAGTACACACGATTCCTTCATTTTCAGACACAGTGGGATATACAGACGTCTTACTGGGGGCGAATTTGGTGAGGGCTGCCCGCTAGGTAAATGCATGTCAAGCACTCTTACATACAATAAAGGGTTGACGTGACAGTACAGTGAATAACCATATGTCTTTCATCCTGCAGGCGACAGTGCGTATGCAGTCAGCGAATTCATCCTTACACCATACCTCAATCCGGCTAATCCAAGAGAGTGAAGATACAATGGCGCACACAAGTCAACGCGCTGTGCAATTAAGCGGACATTTGGTATTCTGAAGAGCAGGTTCCGCTGCCTGCATATAAGTGGAGGAGCATTACAATGCAGTCCAGAGACCTGCTTCAAGATTTTGGCTACTTGTGCCATGCTGCACAACATTGCGACTAGAAAAGGCATACCAGTAGAACTGACAGTTACAGAATCAGATGAGGATGAGGTACTAGGCCCACTTTGCAGACCAGCAGGTGGTGTAGGGGCAGCTCCGGGATGACAGAGACGTGATGAGATAACACACAACTATTTCTAAGTGAGTGATGATGACACAATGCAAATAATGATTTGACAATGGCTGTGTTTTATTTTTCCTTTAGCCTCAGGTAAATACCAGTCACACACCTAACAAACACACTTTATGTGTGGCACAATCTGTTACACATGTCATCACAGTGCATGGATGAAGGGTAAACAAAAGTCCATATTCCATGGGTTACTACACCCATTGGCATTCTGCTGTGGTGACAGTTTATTTTTTGCGTGCACTTCCTTCTGTTGCATGCTCAGGGTGCTGACTGCTCTCCCTTGAGGCATCCAATGGTGTTCCCTGCCTCACACTACGCCGTCTGGGTTTGGCAATTGGTGGGGTGATGCTGCTTCGGCTTGAGAGCTCCTTACTGTCTCCTGATCTCAGGAGACCTGTGCCTCCTATGGTAGCTGTCTGCAGCTAGTCTACTACATTTGTCACTTGTACCAACTCTTTGGCCACATCCTGAATGCAGTGTGCCATTTCGACCTGCATGGTCACTGTGTGGCGTGACAGTACGGAAATGGCATTTGACAAGCAGTTGACCGCCTTGCTATAAGTGTCCAGACAGGTGTAGAGACGTTGTTTCCCCCTGCATATGGATGCCTGGTCTCCTTTCATGGTGGCACAGAGTTCTATTATTGCTCCCGTCATTTCCCCGATGCTGTACGCACAGGCCTTATGTCCCTCATCTATTTTAACAATCAGCTCTCTGATACCCTCCTTCATGTCAGTCAGGTTATGGTTCACAGACACCAGCTGCCTGTGTACTGACTTCATGCTTCTTGTTTGCAGGCGCTGTACCTTCACCCTGGTGCCTTCCAGACTGGAAAACACTGTAGGATCCTCTACTGAATATTTGCTGGTGTGTGCCCTTGGCCTGGCCTCCTGCAAGTTTCTTCTCTATGGTGCACAGGGGACTGATCGTTGACCTATTGTGCACAGTGTTCCTGCTCTGGCTTGGCCTCATCCCCTATGGACTTTGGTTCTCCCTCCAACAGTGGAAATGGAGGCACAATCTGAGAGTGTCTCTGTGGAACAGATGTTGGCAGTGTTGTCTGCTCTGTGTCCTATTGTCCCGCCTGTCCCTCTGTGTGTACTGCCTCCTCGGCTTCAGTATTGTCAGCCTATGTTTCTAGTTCAACTGTAAATGAAGAACCACTTTTTATTTTGTGTTCTGCTTCACATTGTTCACTGAATAACGTTTTCTGAATTTAGGTTAGCTAAGTACTGTCTAGTATTTTTTCCTTTACTAATTTGCTGCAACTGCTTATACATTGCTGTGTTTCATTGCTCCTCTGTATTATGTATGTAACTACATCTCCCTTGATGCATTGCTGGGTGTGCTCGAAAATGTGGAATGGAGTTGCATTGTTGCTTTGTAGTTGGGGCATTCGTTAGTGTGTTATTAGGTTGGTAATGTGTCAGGGCTGATTTGGCATGCATCTTACCTTGTCTGGTGTTGGGACTGTCGGAGCTGTCGATGTCAGCCACACCACTGATACTCTCAGGCAGTAGGGTGGACTCCACCAACTCCTCAAGGGGCGTGGGCTCTGTCTCAGTGGATGTACCCCACCAGTCTTCTTTGCCTCCGCAAGCCTGGTTGCCACCTTGTCTTTGGACCTGGAGCGCATGTCATACCAGCGCTTGCGTAGGTCAGCAATGGAGCGCTGGGTTACACCGATGGCATTCACCTTTGCCTGTATGACCAGACACATTTTTCTGTTCTGTGATGCTGGGACATGAAGTTATTTTTTCCCAAACAGCTACTCATGCCTATGGACGTACTCTTCAATGAGTACCTCCTGCTCCCTCTCACTGAATTTGTGCTTTATTTTCCTCCCAGCCTTATCCTGATCCATCTCCTGTGGATCGATTTGGTTTTGGTGGTGTTGCAGTCCAAAGTGGTTTGCTTCTCCTCCCAGCCTCTCACACAGCCTCAGGCAATCAGGAACAGCATGGGCAGTCACACTTCCTGGGTGTGATGTCATCATGCTGCACATGAATTGCAGATTTGCTAAAATTGTGAATTCGCAAATAAGGAATCGCTAATATGGAGTTCGCAAATGAATTCTGTGATTTTGAAGGAATCGCTAAATTATTGCGAATATTTATTTACATCGTGGTTTGCGATTCTCAAATTGCGATTCACTAAAAATTGCAATTTCAGAATCGCAAATAGCTTTTTTGATACATATGCTCCCAGATGATTTAATCACGTGTGTGATCATCTTTACACCCTCCTCCAACCGGATCCAGAAAATTACCAAAAAACATTGGTCAATCCTCACGAGGAGTACCCTAGACATCTCCAACCCGAGATTGACGTATAAATGGAGACAAAACTTAAGAAACCTCCTTGTTCACACACAACCTCAAGCCCCGCCAAAGGACATCACAACCCACCCTATGGGGGTTACTACCAGTTATGGGCCACTACTCATGTGGGATGTGCGTTATATTCCCATTTACGAAAGCAACCAAAGAGGTCGATTTGGGGGATTCCAGCACTTGGGTACAAAAAAGACATACAAACTGTAACACATAGGATTGCATTTACCTCATCACCTGCCCCTATTCGCTACAATATGTAGGGATGACCACTAGAACACTAAAGGCCAGTATTACAGAACATCGCAGCAATGTTTGATGTAAACGAGCCACCACCAAAATGCCAGTACATATTCTCACTGTCAATCACATACCAGAACACATTAGGTGGACCATCCTAGAGGCCAATAATCGCTGGAAGATCCTTCTCAAGACCCACATTCATGGGCTTAATGATGACATTCCTATGACATGAATGTAATGGATAACATTACTTACAACTCTCAACAGGCTATGGACCACATTAGACATTCCTTGCATATGTCACACCTATGCCTGGAAACAGGCACATTTTTACAACAGTGTTCAAGCCATACCCTTGGCTAACTTGATATACCCGAGTGTCTATCCCCCATCCAAAGCGACAGCTCTGCTCCAAGGTACCTGTGGTGGCAGCATGAGTGACCCAGAGGCTTGAGTAACATTTTTCTAAGCACACCAGGCTATGAGTGGATATTGACATTGGGCATACAGTTTAAAAAACAAAATGAAGAGATATATTTATGTTATCTTTAAACATTATGACCCTGTCTTTATTTATATGGAGTCATTCTATACACCTACACCCATATTTTGTAAACACTTCTCGGCTTCCTTTCACCATCTTAAGGTGGCCGCCAAGGTCCTGCCACCTATTCAAGACTGCAACTACTCACGGCATAGGTTAACATTAGGGGGGCTTGTCTTGCTACCTATCAGTAGCACTCTCCAGTGCCTCCCGGCTTCTGCATTTTTTTACCAGGCAAGCTGTGCGAAATAAAAACAAATCCCTTTTGGGGTAAGAATAACCTACTCTCTTAACAGGTTTTGACTAGGCCAAGATGGCCTCACCTTTTCAGCCCCTGCACTATGTGACTAATTGGCCGCAACTCCCTGACCAACACCTTGTGGCCAAACTTCCGGGCACTGGTCGAGTGAATGAATTTCACCTGGAAAATTAACGGCCTAAAAAACAGCTGCCCTCCCAGCACACTCACTACCTCCAGGCAGACAGAGCAAGGGGTAGGTCACATGCACATCTCCGCGTTGGAAGTTGTATGTATTGAAAACTGTTATGGCATGCCCCGGGTTCTCCAGGTACGTCTGCTGTGTTCCTAATTTGTCTATCCTGACTTATGTGTTTCAGTTTACACCGCAGTTATTACGCAGTCCTTTGCCTTGACCTAAGGAGCAACAAATTCAGTTTCAGCTGGGTAAGAAGTATCCCTACCCTTAGCTAGGCTACTATATCAATTGGGTGCATAAGTGTCTGATGTCACATGTCTCGGTTATATGTCTTGCAATAAATATATGCCATCACCATTGTACCACTTGCCTTCTCTGGTATTTGTGGCACTTATCACGAAGGAGCTAATTTTTGCGCTCCAAGCACGTTACCAATGATTTAGTATATTAATACTTATCAATGAATACCTTGCTATGATTCTTCAACATGTACAGACTTTATACATGTGACATTAGTTTATCCAATTTTCTTCTCTTTCTTAGGTTGGAATGTGAAATCCGAATAGGGAGATTATCTGTAGGTACATTTCACTTTTACTATCCCTTGAGATCATTAGACACAACCCAGTTACTATACATTCATATTCCCTGCCCTGAATGAAGGTAGGGAAACTTGATTCAGTTGGTCCTGAAGAAATGCCAAGGATCCCTCTTGGGGCCACGCAGGTGTGAAACATGTCGACCTTTTAAGCACTTATCAAGAGATTGTCAGACTTTGTAACACTTCCCTGACAATCCACACTAACCTGCTTTTAACTCTACCAAGGGGACCACTGATTAAAATATTTTCGGTACCCTGAGGTAGTTTAAAAGCTCTTTTTCATCGAATTCCCAACCACCTGCATGCATCATCAAGCCCAAAATGAAAAGATCTCTGCTAAAGAACCTTCTGGCAGGGCTAGTGGGGCATTGCAGTGCCGCCCCATGAGTAGCTAGGCCTGATGATGAAGCATGACACCCACTTAGGTGTGTGGGGGCAACACCTTCCAATAAGGAAGATCCCCTCACCTCATATACATTCCTACCAGGCATCTTCTTTAGAGGAACAGTTACCCTCTTTTTGTGCAAATATGCTTATAAACCTCCCCGCTTGGGGTAACCTATCTGTTTTAATAGGACTTTTGCTGCTATCAAGGTGCATCAAATTTAGTATATATGCTAGGGAGAAGATGGGGCCTAAGGGCTACTGCGGTCAATCTCAAATCTGGGGAACCGGGTTCGAGTCTCTGCAATGACGCGCAATATCCTGTGATTCTGGGTAAATGACTTAATCTCTCCCGTGCCTAACCTAAAAATTATTTTAGAAAATGAAGTGCGGGCTGCTGCGCTTCATTTAATTAGGACCAAGTCAGGCCAGGTCCCAGGGGAAATGATCTAAATATATGGGGGGCCCATTGGGCTCCTGCAGCCCCGGGACCGTCACCTCCCTGGGACTATGTTCAATATTTATGGTTGCCAATGCTGGTCCCCCTCTGCCCCGGGTACCGCCACCTCCCCGGGGCTTTATTTTAAAAAAAGGCAAGGGGTTCTCCTGCCCCCCCACAGCCCCAGGGCCCCCACCTCCCCAGGGCCAATTCAGTTAAATATGGGGGGCCAGGCAGCCCCCCACAGAGCCCCAGGGACCGCCACCTCCCCGGAGCGATATTACAAAATAAAGTGTGGGGACTCCTGTTACCTCCAGTAAGTCGCTAAGTTGCTAAGAGGTCTTCAGAGGCCATGCCCCCATTCTCCACCACTCTACTGGTTGAGGTATGAAGTCTACTGTACTCCTGAGGGATCTTGGGGACCAAGAAGCCCTCCTGGTACCTCCTGTAAGTCCTATGCAGTGGAATTCCTGAGAGTTGGTTGGACACCCAGCCCTTTTCCACACCACTCTGCAAAAGTGACTACTAGTTAAAAAACCATCCAAATTCACTGAAAAAAACCCACAGGTTTCAGGGACATTATAGTTAGAAATTAGCACGTAAAAAACCTTAGATATTCACTGAAAAAAACACAGGTTTCATGGACGTTATAGTTAGAAATGAGCACGTAAAAACCTTAGAAATGCACTGAAAAGAACACAGGTTTCAGGAACGTTATAGTTAGAAATTAGCACGTAAAAAATCTTAGAAATGCCCTGAAAAAAAACACAGGTTTCAAGGATGTTATAGTTAGAAATTAGCATCTAAAAAAACCTTACATATTTACGGAAAAAACAAAGGTTACAGAGACGTTATAGTTAGGCTGACATTTCGCTCGTACAAAACCAGAGAAATTCAGTCTGGTAACTATAAAAACTGCTGTCTCCACAAGTTTCTAATCATCCACAAATATATCCTGATATACATGTTATGTATTGTAAGCTAAGTCCAAACAGTATCAAACAGTATCAAGGCACATCCAATATAAAGTACAACTGTCATATATTTGATCTTTAATTAAAACATTCTCTGCAGCCTGATCTATATATATATATATTCAGAACCAAAATAATGATGTACTTATGTGGTTTTATCAGAAAAGGGTTTAGATTTACTTCACCATCTGCAACATAATTTGCTGATATCCTAAAAAAAAATGTCTAGCTCAAATTCATCAAAAGTTACTGAAAATTATGCGTCTTTTGTAAGGGCTAACAAGTCATCTTTTAGTTGTTCATTGCAGTGGTTGGTGTTACAGTGGTATCAATCAAACTAATCCCTTTCCAAAACAGTCCTAATCTCTGTTAAAATGACAAAACCTCAAAAATGTTGGCATGGATTTAGAAGTATAACGCTGCATCATTTTACATTTCTTGTACAATGTAGTAGTCATCCCCACATCATTTTATTTTCCTTTGCGGCATAATTTATTGGCAGTCTCCTCAGTCTCTCATTTGCAATCTTAGTTACAATAATAGTTGAGCAACCCTAACTTTGTTAAAATTGTGGCAAGCCTTTTTGCTATGCTGCCCTACGCCCATTCGAAAGGGCAGGAATGCAGTGTAATTACAAGATATGGTGTGTTCTTGTCCTTTTTGCCTGCTACAGCGCACACTTTGGTGTCTAGAGCTAACACAGGCGCCCTTGCACCATGATGCAAGGATGTCTGCATTGTAGGCAGGATTGTTTTTATGCAGGAATGGGCACCTCTCTGCATAAAAACAATCCCAAGAGGCATTTTAATCTTTTATGTATTATGCAAAATGTAGCAGACAAAGAAAGAGTAAAAATCAAGGGGAAATAAAGACATTTCTCCTCGTTACTCCTCCCCTGGGGAGGTGTACAGTTTTGAGACAGTCCCAGGTTTACAGAACCTTGTAAATCTGGGAATGTGTATCATGGGTGTTGTGTGTAAACACCCACAGCAACGCCCATGGAATGCCCCCCTGATGCAGTGTAAGGCAACGCAGCGACTTGTGCTGCATTGCCTTAAACCATATCTATGAGGCCATGAAAAGCCACGCAAAGCTGCTGTGTGTCACCTCGTACATATGGGTTTGCAATCTGCACCACCGAAGCGTTATAAAAAGTGACATACTGGCGGCACAAGGGGCATGTAAATAATCCCCTGCATAAAAAAAATGTAAATGACATATGTCATCACAAGAAATCTAGCAATTCAGAAGGCTTCCTTGTTGTCACAATGGTCTGTTTGAAAACAAGCATGGCATCAAATAACTATGAATTCTTTAGGTTTATCTGATTACTGATTTGCAAGAAATACTATGAACAACACCCTGAGCAATTAAACTATGTAAATTAGCATGAATAATGTATTAAATGAAACAGATACAAGAAAGGTTCAAATAAAATATGATGATCAGCAATTTTCCGAGTGCCCGCATTCTTTTTTAATACTTTGCTTTAGATGCTTTCAAAGTGCAAATTCGAATATTTCCACTATTTAGACATTTCGATTAAAGGATTGCAGAGACTTGCTTGGAAACATAATCATTTCGTAACCCATGGCAAATGCATGATAAAACGCACATCCATAATTGATTCGTTGTTTGACCTGAAATTCAGTTTTGTTTCTGTTTAGGCCGGTAGAATGACTGAATACAACCTTCACTACTGACACAAGCAGTGATTTGTGGGTCACAGAATCGAGTTAGGCAAGGCTGATGCAGCCTCTTGTGCATTGCACAGAAGCTATAACATATCGGCGCCATGTCTGCCTGTCTCTCAGTTCCTTGGAATGTACATGCAGCAACATCCAGTTCCCCAGACAGAGGATCAGTAATGTACCCTTCTCACAAAGCACCCTCACTAGTGGGCCAAGAAATCTGTTAGACTTCTCTGAGGTAATTTCACCCAGGAGGCAGAACCTGGAAATGCTAGAGGAGTCCTGGTCAAAAGCCTCAGACTTGGCAGATTACATTTTTGCAGAGGAATTGTACATAAACACCCTGATGGATGAGGAAATATATACTAAAATCAGGCCCTATGTAATGACATATGTTTGGCCAGGATTCCGTCTTAAAATTAATTGGTGACTGTGGTATCCTGCTGCTCAGCCAGATTGACTGCTTGATAGGATGTTGGTGTTTGGAATGTTTGCGTGCGTGAATCAGTTGGTGGATGGGGTGAGCAGCAGGGAGGCTGCTCCTGGTGGGGGTCTCGCGTACGCTCTTGCTTACGTTCTTGCTTACTCTCTGACTTAAGGATTACTCACTCTACAATGTATCCTGCTACTCAATTAACCTACATGGAAAATCTACCTGGAGCATTCTTCATTATACTACATTTTGGTACCAGGAGTGTCTGACTACGGTCTGGAAGAGAACCTACCTCTGCCACCTGATGAACTACTGACCTTTCAAGCACCACGCCACTGCTGAACTTTGAGAGGCTGAAGAAACTGTCTGCCCACAAAAGATAAATGATTTTCTCTGAAATTAAATGCTGAGCACGTCAAATTAACTGGCATTTCTGAGCCCCACCATGACCTTCCACCGGTCCCCCACAACACTTACCTGCAGTTCCTGCCATCCTCTACTTTATGCTGACTTTCGCTTTGCTGCCTACTTATCCTGCTGCCTCCCAGTTTATGCTTTATTTCATTTTGCTTGCCTGCTGTGACATGCCTTGGGAGAGTCCCCCCCATTTGCGTAAATAGGAGCGTAAGGGCTTGTACATCAGTGAGAGCTGCTCATTTTGAAGTGTGGAGACAACAGGTCTGCTACTAGTTTCCACTGTGCCTTCCTGTGTGTTTCAACAACTTTTACAACTTGTTAAGGAAAAGGAGATTCACTGCCAGCCCTTCCGCATTTGCAGTCATCTACTACATTTATTTTCCTTGTTTGAGACATTGGCGGGGAGTTATTTATTTATTTCTTAACTCCTTCATTGCCTTTGTGGTGCGCCTCACGGAGGCAGTGGAGAGGTGTGGTGCAGTGGCCAGGGCAGCTAACTTTGGAGCACAGGGTTCACAGTTTGATCCCTGCTCCGGCGCAGCTCAGCACCATGTGACTCTGGGCAATAGCTCACTTAATTTCCACCACCCCCCCCCCCAGCACCTTGAGACCCATAAGGGTGAGTAGTTTGCTCTTCACAAATACGGATTTACATTTACAGTTTAACGGCCTCCCTCATACTTTTAAACATTACTCGAGCGCACACACACAGCACGCGTACTCTTACCGTCATTCCTGCTGCCTTGTAAGTCCTGCCTTCATTTCGTTGTGACATCTCTTGCAGTTAGTGCTCCATTGTTTCCTATGGACGCAGCTATGCTTACTTTTCTGCTTGGTGGTGCCGTGAGCCACACGGCTGTGTGTGTGGGCCCCTCCCACACCTTCCACCCCAGGGGTAGTTCTGCAGTTCCTGTATTGTTATTGCATTTTACCGTGTGGTATACACCCACACTTTCCACCCCAACCTGTCTTGGGGGAAGTTCTATGGTGTAGCTTGTCTCTTCGTTTCCACTCATTTCCTATTTCAGTGAGCTCTACACCACATTATTTGCTGTGCTTCTGTGGACTTTTTCCCCATGCTCCTGTTTCTGTGTAGGGCAGCCATTCTTTCCTTGTTCCGTTTACGGCACTCTTCCACCTTTTCTCTTTTCTCTTTACTTCTCTGGTTGTTTTACTTCTTCAACTTCTTTCTAGCACCCTGTACTTTCCTTGTGTTTGCCTGGCCAGCTTTCATGATCCTAGAACTTGGTTTCTTTTTAGACTGTGGTATGGGTGTGTGTTGTGTTTCTGGTGGAAAGGAAGATGGTGCATGTGTAATTTATACTTGCCTTTCCTTTCTCTTCCTGTCCACTTTACTTCCTCTGCTTGCTTTTCTATTCTTAATTTCCATGCCATCTTACAGTATTTCATCCTCTCATATTTCTGGCTACTTTTTATGCGTTTTGAAACTTCCTTCCTTTCCATTGTAAAGGAGTGAGATATATGGTATCCTGCTGCTCAGCCAGATTTACTGCTTGATAGAATGTTGGTGTTTGGAATGTTTGCGTGCGTGAATCAGTTGGTGGATGGGCTGAGCAGCAGGGAGGCTGCTCCTGGTGGCGATCTCACTTACGCTCTTGCTTACATTCTTGCTGACTTTCTGACTTAAGAATTACTCACTCTACCATGTATCCTGCTACTCAATGAACCTACATGGAAAAGCTACCTGGCTTGGAGCATTCTTCATTATACTACAGTGACACAAAAGGTTCACATTGTTTGGATCAACAAGGAACCTAACCCCCTCGCAGCACAAATACTTGGGCTTAGCAGAACCATTTCTGCACGTGAAACTTGAGAACTTTGTAGTATCTTCCTGTTGTGGTTATAATGTTCCTTGTTACCTGGTTCCTAGCTGCTTAGTCAGTGTGATCGTTCCGTATAGAATGTTGGAGTGATGGATATGAGTGGAATGCTTGTGTGCCTGTTGTGAGTGTTGACAGTTGGAAGATGGGCTGAGCAGAAGGCAGGCTGCTCCTGGTGGGGCTGCTACCACTGATGTTATGGACTTAATAAATAACTTACAAAGGCACTACTCGGCTATGTCTACTTCATCACCTCTACGCATGGAACTTCATCACTACATTTTGGCGACTAGATGGGAACTACTCATGCTCTACTTGTGGTCTTAAAGAAGTTAAACATGAGATGTCAAGGAAGTCTTCATGTTGGAAGGAACTTACTGAAACTACAAGCGTAGACAGCACACGGAACAGGTAGTGGTTCACAAAGGACCACACAGAGTGCGCAAGCACATTTTCAGGAGGAAATGGTCCAAAAGAGACAAGACAGACAGCGCAAATTTGCTTTTGTAAAATTGGTGACATGTCGTATTTGTCTTCAATGCAGAAAGAACCTACTACAGACAGCTCTAGTACATTTCCAGGAAGAAGTGTTGACACAAAAGGTACAAGATCCACAAGAAACAAGTGATATGTGCATCACAAGAAACAAAAGAAAATGAAGCAGCACGCCTCGCAGCCCCACCAGTGTCCCTCACACCGGAAAACCAGCCCAGGCGTGCTCTGCTCACAAACATCACATCTATTGGACTTTAAAGAAACAAGAATTGTGTGCTACTTCAGGCTCAACAAAATACAGTTTGCCACACAATTTGACTGATGGGAAAACGTGTTTTAATGCTGTGCGGATTGACATTTTCATGGACATAATTTACAGACACTCAAGCTCCACAATAGCTTGGAAATGTAACAGTGATTTTCACAGTGCCTTGTGTAAGTGTCTTCTCCTACAGTGCTTTGGAGAAAACTGTAGCTGTCACCTTTGGATTACAGGAAAAGTTGTCTTGTGCATTAAACAGTTGCACACGCCTTTGAGACATCAGCCTAGTAATGACAGCAGGGGCAGGACATCTGGTGAGACTATTTTTGCTTATTATTAGTTTTTTGTTACTCTTGCGTGCCTCCCTCACAGTTTTGGGAGTTAAACAGTTTTTTGCGGTTTAAAAAACTTTGTTGTTAGTTGTGAGTATCACTTGCACACTCACCTGCATATTACTGTCACTCGGAGACATTTTCCTTTGCACTTCCTTGCTAGGCAGCCTGTAATGCTGCTTTTGGATGCTTTGCAGGAACAACAAGCCTAGAGCCACTTGAGGTTGGATGAAGCTCACTTCAAGCTCAGCAGCAATTTTTGCCTACAGTTTGAGTGGTGAGTTCGAGTTTTAAGGGCTATAAAATGCCCTTATGCCAGTGTACTTTGCCTCCAGTTCCAGTGGTGAGTTCCAACTCGAGTGGCCAGAGTTGCTGTCTGGTTTCACAGAACATTTTTCGGTAGTCTCTTAGCTTCCGGTGACACGCACACGTCGTCATCATTAAAAGTGAAGGTTGTCGCATGTTAAAGTTCTGCTTGTCTCAACAAGATTGCGGTGATTGGCACACCATTGACAATGACTGATTGTTTTTATTTGTAAACATAACTAATGTGTTTTGTGTGACATGTTATAGTTGTTTGCCAGCATATGTTTTTCTTACCTTTCTCTTTCCTGTTTGACTTACATTAGATTGTATATAAACCCAATTCAATATTTTGTACCCTTACAGGAGGGTGGTCACATTGTTTTTTTTTGCAAAGCTTGTATCCCTTTCTTGAGGGATGGGAATGGGTTATAGTCCCATGTCCACATTGTCAGCCACTGCACCCTTACGTGAGGAGTGGCTTAAGGGGTGTGTTTCCTTTTACACTTGGAAGGGGTTTTAGTCCCATTTCCACTCTGTAGTCACATGTCCCTTACAGGAGGGTTGGTTTAAGGGTTGTCTCTCCCTTTTTTCCACAGTTTTTGGGTTGTAGTCTCATTTAACACATGGTTGTCATGTTCCTTATTCGTGTAAGTCACCATGTGCTTCATGGTGGTCATTGCAGTGTGTAAGTCATCTTGTGCTTCTCTGTTTGATTTTTTGTAGTGGGTGTTAGTCCCACCTACACAGTTTGTAATCAGTGTTAGTCCAATCAGTTGTTTCCATTATGGGTCATTGTCCTATTTTTGCACTCCACAGCTTCTTGATTTTGTAATGGGCTGAGTCCCATCTACACTGTTTACATTATTGGTTATAGCCCCATTTTGTTTGCATTTATGATCCCTTACATCAGGTGTGGAAAGTTGGGTTATAGTCGCTTGTCCACATTTTCAATGGTTTTGTTCCTGACATAAGGAGTAGATTCATTGGTGCGGCCCAGCCATAGTGTTAGAGTTCTGGGGGTGCGTCCCTCCTTTGTTTCTCTTCACAGTGTTAGTTCTCGGAGTGTGTTGCTACCGTGTTTCTCTTCACAGTGTTCACGTGTTTTGTCATGTGGTGTTAGCTCACTTTGTGTCTGTGAGCTATATGTTCTCACAACTTTCTTTTTGTTTTAATATTAAAGGAGGAGGATGATAATTGTTTGTGTATATCTTTTCATCCTTATTTCCTTCTTTGTTTAGTCTGTGTTCCCTCTTGTGGTGTGGTTTTTACCATTCATCCCTGGGATATGGACTATTGACTTTTTTGTACAGTGTTATGTATAGTGGTTTTCATTTTAGTAAGGTTACATTTATTTTCAATTTTAAGGGGAGAAGATAATGTAGTATCTTCCTGTTGTGGTTATAATGTTCCCTGTACCGGGTTCCTAGCTGCTCAGCCAGTGTGAATGTTCTGTATGGAATATTGCTGTGATGGACATGAGTGGAATGCTTGGGTACCTGGTGTGAGTGTTGACAGTTGTAAGATGGGCTGAGCAGCAGGCAGGCTGCTCCTCTTGGGGCTACTACCACTGATGTTATGGACTTAATAAATAACTTACAAAGGCACTACTTGGCTACGTCTACTTCATCACCTCTACGCATGGAACTTCATCACTGCAAAACGTCTCCCTTTTCCAACAACTCTGTCATTCCTTCTTAGCCTCAGGACCATCTTCTTTGAAAGATCTCTGGGCCAAGGAGCCTTAATGAGGTCTGAGTCTTAAGTGATGACTGCAAACTTTATGGACTAGCACGTTATGACTATTAACTGAACCTAATGATCTCAAAAAGACTATTTCTAGCTGTCTAGGGGGACCCGTGCAGCCTGCCCCACATTGAAACAGAATCTGAATGAGGATGCCACAGTCAGGAAGGAGACACAAGACGCCAGTGGACATGGAAGCCTTCCACATCAGGTTCACCATGATCTTGTCTGTTATAATAGCCTGATAAATATCAGCTTTATTTGGAGGAGTCAGACTATGAATCTGAAAATAGTTAATATGGAATGGATGGTACCATTCTGTCTGAAAAAACATACATGCTCAATATTGTATCAGGCTTAGGAACAAAAGGATGCATAGAATGTTTACAGGGGTCCACTCAAGTGTACATTAATTTTAAATCTAGTCAATCCCAAACTAATTCTCCCTAGGGTATTTAACACACTCATCATAGTAATTAAAAGAGGGTAAGGTGGAATCAGAAGAGGAAAGGGGTTCTAGATGTTGTCCATTTAAGGACCCAAGCCAGTTTGAACTACTTTTAAAATAAGTCACCCTCAGAGACAGACCTCCCCATCATTGTAATCAGAAGAGGTCAAGTGCAATCAGAAGATGAAAAGGGTTTGAGAGTTTGGCTGTCTAAGGACCCTACACCAAGTTGGGGATTGTCCTGGAGAGACCATCTTTGTTTTCCACTGCTTTCTAAAGAGGAGAACAGAAGGCAGAATCGATTTAGGTTACTTACTGGGTTTCTTCTGACTGCCCACATTCTTGTGTCTGTCTGGGAGGGAATGGTCATAGACTCCCTCGTAGCCGTATCCTTGTCTATACCTAAAAAGAACAATCAGGCAAAATGAAATCATTAAACGAGCTGTGTTCTGCCACACCAAAGATATTGACCATTGATTTAGTTCTTACCTTGTCCAGATGCCAAACTGTACCCATCTGGTGATCGCAAAGCTGCCTGGAGGTTCAAGTAAAGTGGCAATAACCGAACCCACGTGATCTCAAAGGATACCCCTTGAAATAGTACTGCCCATGTGCTGCATGCCCTGGTACACTAGCTTGCTGCCGGTGCTTATCACCTAGAACTTAAGAAAGGAGAACTTTGCCCATTAATGGAAGATAAGAGGTTCAGAATCTACTTTTCATCCAATTATCATCAGGTTGTTGCTCAGCAGAATCTGTCAGGAGGATAAAGGTTCTGAACCTGAGATACAAGCCCGAGCCAAAGGGGAGATCATACAATGAGGGAGAAGGCGTATTTGAACTGATATAGTCTAAGCTGTAAGGGTTATAAGTCTATTGGAAAATTTCAACCACTAAGGGTAGAATGTTCTGAATGGAAAAAGGGAGAAATAAAAAGACAAACATTGGAATGTTAAGGGCAGAAGGCTTATACCACCCATTATAAGTCCTGAGACACTTAATGGTCTTCAATGGAGCTCTCAACATTCCAGTGTTCTAATTAGTGTTCTTCTAAGTCTACATACCTCCACATCAATGTACAGTAAAGATAAATATGATATGTATAGTTAAGAATAATACATCTTACTATACCAATATACTCATACCTTCACAATATTATGGTATTCAATATTTTGGTGACAATATTTTAGGAGACAATATTTAAATGAATATTCTGGTAGAATACCTTTGAAGAGTAGAGAAACAATTGCATATTTCATGTATGTGGGGAGCATCTTCTTGGAGGGGACCATTGAGAATGTGTGATATCTAGGCACTATTTAAGTAAGCATCTGTCTGGATTTGATAGGCTTTCTAACATTGATTCCCCAGAAGGGTCGGGAAAGCCTGGAGAGTTGGGTGAATGGGGCTTTAGTACTAGACACCACAACATTGTATCTTGGCATCTTCTCACCTCCTGGGTAGTCTGACCACTTCCGGGGTTTTGGTGGAAGAATCAGTATTTAGCTGCATTTCAATATGGAGCAGAAATCTGGCAATGTGTTGCATAGTTTTTTTTTGTTTAAAATTTTTCTATTGGGATTTTCACTTTTCATGGTACGGAATTGCACATTTTTATTAAAACAGGAAAGCAGTTGCATGCAGACCGTTGAATGATTTCCTTGTGACCCAAAAACAATAATGTGTTGGATAGTTGCTGTGGTTTCCCACTTCTCAGTAGTTCCCACTTGTTGTCTGCCCTTGCACTTTTGTTACTTTCTTCTTTACAGCCTCCCCGTTAATCCTTTAGTGACTTCCTTATTCCTCTGATATTGTTGTTTACCTTCTCGTTTGTTCCTGATTGATGTTTTTAACTCAGTTAGTGATCTGACTATCCTCTGGAGTCCTGGCGTTTCTGCCCAACATCCTGTTCTGGCAGGAACTTGTTATATCGCAATTCATCATTACAAAGTGTTAGTCATTCACTTTTTGTCTATCTATTAGCATTTTCTTACTCTAAATATTACATTTCAAACTCATAAATGTTGCCTTCTCTTTAGCTACAGAGTGGGTCTCAATTCTTTAACTACAGCTGGCCTGTCAGGATTCTTCGAACCATGAGAAAAGTTATGTCTTGCACACCACTATTTAAACAAGTTCATCTTGGTTGATTCTCTTATGGAGCTATCCTGGTGTACGCTTCATCCAAAAAGCGCCAAACATGTAAATCAAAAATGGAACGCTGATATACGAAGTACTATCAGTCCCAGGATGCATCACACCATATCGGTTGGTAACCTTAATCGTAAACGAATTAGTCCACAATCCATTTTTCTGTTCCATATTTTTAATAGTTTATAGTTCATTTGTTGATATGTTCAAGACAAGGTAATGCCCCATTACGTATCTAATTGTATCTCCCATAGTCAGCGTTTTCCCTCTATAAGCAAAATAATACCAATTACTGAAGCGGTTTCGTGGATTTATGCGCATAAATCCACGAAACCGCTTCAGTAATTGGTATTTTTTTGCTTATAGAGGGAAAACGCTGACTATGGGAGATACAATTAGATGCGTAATGGGGCATTGAAAACAGCTTCACAATGTATATTTGACATGTGGACACAAGTTTAAAAATGCTAATGGCAATATATTTGATTTTAACTTACAGATATGAACCCCTGACAAAGGGCCATAACAGCTTGAAATGCATTGGGTTAACATTATCATATACTTCTGGCGCAAGGGATTTTACATGCTGTATTCAAAGGCGATTGTGCATTATACATGCATTTGAAAATTGAAATTACCTTGTCTTGAACATATCAACAAATGAACTATAAACTATTAAAAATATGGAACAGAAAAATGGATTGTGGACTAATTCGTTTACGATTAAGGTTACCAACCGATATGGTGTGATGCATCCTGGGACTGATAGTACTTCGTATATCAGCGTCCCGTTTTTGATTGTCAGGATTCTTGCCACAGCTCACCTCTCTTGACTATCACAGTATATCAGCATGACTCATATAACTCCTCCCAACACTTATGAATGAACAAACGTCTTGTACTCTGACTTTTGACCATATTAGAAGCTGTTGGTAACAGCTAGCTGCAGCAGGTGTTCCCCGGTTTGTTTGAAAAGGCTTAATAGCTTTTGCAAATGTTTTACCATGCATATGCAAGGTCAGGTTTCAGGCACCATGGAAACATCCAGATTGATAATCCACCAGAATAAGCATCAAGCAAACAGCATAGATGACCCCCACGTAACCCTTCTGGAAGACAGCCCTCATCAAATTAATCCCCTGCACTTGTTCCTTGCTATAAGCAATTATAACGCGACCTTTGTCAAAATTGTTAAACACCTTCTAGAAGATAGCCTCATCAAATGTATCATCCACACCTGTTCCTTACTATAAGAAATTAGAACTCAAACTTTGTGATCATTCTAAAGCACCTTTTAAAAGGTAGCCTCATCAAGTTAATTATCTGCAACTGGTCATTGTTACAAATAATTAGAATGTGACTTTTATGAATGTTCTAAACCAGTCTTATTTGAAGACCGCCTGCACACCTCCTCTTCACTTAGCCTCTTTGCCTGCCACTTACCTGATTCCCGGCTTCCAGGACTTTGTCTTGCCAGCTCCCTTGTTCCTTCCACTTTGACCTCACCACAAAGGACGTCCCATATCAGTCTTGCACCTGGATGGAAAAACATGGAGAAAAATAGAAATGCATTAACAGACTTGATTTCGTGACGCTCTGATCTCAGTCGCAACATCATGCTTGCAGTCAAGGTAACCAGTGTTTTTGTTCAACTTGTACATTCTATTGGCAGGGCTCTGCCAAAAAGGACTAGTGTGAATGCCTGTGGCAGTTTTGTGTTTGAGTAGACGAGCCACGTCATCTTTTGACTGCACACGCTCTCTCCTTTCTAACCCCCTTCCCCCTGGAATTTGCTACAGGAGCAGTGTCTTCTTCTGTAAACCAAGGTCCCGTCTCAAGAGGATTCGGGGACCAGTGTCTCTGCCCCATTGGAATAACCTGGGATCCAGGTAGGTGGCTTATGACATGGCCCCTAATTCGTTTGATGGAAGCCCCTAAACTGCACCACCATCTCAAACAAATCCAGTGAGAGGGTGAATCCAGTTCTGGTTTTTACCCACTCCTTTCCCTATCATACCCTCTAGCAGGTGTATCGTCAAACAGAAACCCCACACGAGGAATTAGGGAGATTAAGGTTTCCCGGCGGGTCTGAACACCTGGTATTCCTTGAGAACAGGGCAAGGTTTTCTTTGCATTTTAGTTGCTTTTATTTTACTGGCTAATTTGCTCAACCTCATCCTTGGGCTCTAAGAAAAATTGGAATCAGTCTTACATGGGTAAGACTAATGATGGTATGGCGATTGGCCAGGGTATTTGGTGATAGCCTCTTGCATTTTCACTATTTTGAATCAAAAAGCTGAGAATGTCTTCATAATGCATCTAAATTGTGCTTAGATGTTTGTCCAGGATTGGAGGTCTTTTTGTGTAAGAATATATTTTGGATATTTCCCTCAACTGATTGCTTGCTTCATTGACGTTACAGAGCTAGCTTTTAGCCCTCTGATGTTTTCCATTGTATGATCTGCTGGAGAATCTCCAACTACTTTTTTCTAAGTTAAGTCCGAATTCACTTTACTGTCATTCTGGATTCTGCCCTACCATTTTCAGGCTTGCAAAAACACAAAGCCACTCTTTGGTTGGTTTTTGCCTTCTTTTTCCGTTTTCATTTTGATGAAAGTCATTTTGTTTTCCGAGTCACTGTTACTTTGAGTTGAACCTCTTGATCAGTTTCTGCTTCATCTCTACTTCCTTTTTTTCTAGTATACCAGTTACAAAATTAAATAGAATATAATTCTTCTTGAACACACGTTAACCATTACATATTTTGTATGTCATTGAAACTCAGTTCATAGAGTTTAGGAGCCTATGTGCTTCCTGGTTCCTGCTGTCGACCGAAAAGCTGAAGATGACTGAGAAGCGGTGGTGGGCCGGCCTGCAGGTATATGTTTTTTAATTTTTTATTTCATTTACCCAACATCCTCCCCCCCTCCCTGCCACCCCCATTAAGTAGTGGCTGCAACTGCCTGTGTTTTCTAATTCTTGGTACTCATATCCTTTTTTCGATCAGAAAAGATCTCTACAAAATTCTACAGATTTCTGTCACTCAGCTACATGCTAATTGTGCCATTGTCAAATCTCTGATTGTGTGTGCTTTATTCCTGAATGTGTTGACATTCTTCTCAAAGATTACTAGGCAGGTTTATGATTGTGATTCTAATAAAAAGGAACACAGTTCTTCAGAAAGTAGTATATATTTCTCACTTCATTGTAGAAGATGTAAATTGGTCCAGCTAATGTACTCTGCATATAATAAATGTATTAAGGCAGCACACATCAAAACAGGATGCAATTGAAGCATTAATTATTTACGTTTTACGTAAGGTTAATGAAATGTTCTTGATGTGTGTTGATTTATGATAGTGAATCACTTTGCACAGGATGATTTTATTCTAACTGTAAATATTTTATGGACTGTGTTTAAGAATTGTAGTAATCAACGTGAACAAGTTTACCCCTTGCAGCAATATATGCAGTTATGGAATGATGTACTACCTACATAATACTTACAGATAATTGTCTTTTAAGCTCTTGCTTGGAAGGTATGCAGATCCTAACAAAATCTCTGTGCTGCATATCTTCCACAAAGCCTTGAATGTCCTTTGTACATAAGCTCTTAGCATGCCATAGTCTTCATACACATACAAACGCACACCCACACTTCACATTTATGTGCTGCACAGTTGCAAAAACATTCTTCTTGATCACCTGTGATCATTCACTGCAGCAGGTGAACCACTTTATTCTGGTTTACATCCTTCCTGAACAATCATAAACAAAAAGTCAAACTGGTTCCTTCATCTCAGAATAACCCACTTGCTAATCCATATTAGCGATTAAATTGTTCCACTACCTGATATCTTGGAGGCCACACTCTCAGGAACCCCATCCATGCAAATGACACCAAGAACTCCTTCCAGCTGGAACAGGGATCTGGAAACCATCATAAGGCACATAACTGCTGCAAAGGTCTCTAAGTCCGAACCAAGGAAAAGTGTCCTTTCTCCACAGGTAGGCATCTGAGCTCCTGCTCATGGGCCGCAAGGATTCATGACCAAATCTCTTGCATTCTCAACGGTGATTCTCCCAATGTTAATAGAGCTGCTTTGCGACAGTATCCTCTCCTTAACTTTTTCTTTAAATGGAACCATAAGAAGTTGCACTTGGAACTTTCGGGCAACTTCTTACTCATGGTTTATTGTCACTCTCTGGTTTCAGTATTGTAAAACTTTCACCATCAGTCTACCAAAAAGGATCGCTCTAAGTTGCTAAGTATCCAGCATTATGGCACCACTTTAATATGTATATTTTGACACTACAATCACACAATGTCTGCTATGAACTCCCTATACCTCCTCTTGATGAAGAAGAGATCATAATTCGGCACCCTCTGTCTTGTTCCCAAAACACTGTATCGATAGAGCTTCAAGATTTTCCAGACCTTTTTAGATCAGCAAACAAATCTGGAATACAATTGTGAGGGAGAGAAACAATCAGAACCCCGATCCCCGCACCTGAGCCGTTTTCCTGGGATCCAGCATAGAGCTAGGGCCTCCAACAACGAAGGGAAGGAACCAAGGGGATAAACCTCTGACCTTTCCCATATAGGCTGGCGACAAGTCCACCTCAAAGGACGACCAATCAGCGAAGAGGGAAGGACTTGAAGAGGAGGATCCAAGTGTGGGAGAGGACATCGAGGACGGATGAAAGTAGGAAATCGAGATAGATGCCAGGGATCAGCGGAGGTCAAGACGTTGAACGCGGAGGTAGAAGACTCCACACACCGACACCAAGATCCAGATGACCGAGAGGACCGAGAAGATGACGCCGAGGAGAACTGGTCCGAAGAGTGGTGGACCCCTCAGGAGAGCTGATAGCCGCAACTCAGAAGAGATGCAGCTTTCGCAGTGAGTGCTCAGACAAGGGAGGAGGGTGGGGATTGTATGGGGATTGACTCTCTCTCTCTCAGACAACGGTATTAGCACTTTAAAGAGGACAACAGCGCTTGACTTTATTTGTTTTCTTATTTATATATTTTTTTATTGTGTTTGTATTCACTCTTTGATTTGCTCAGTTTCTTTTGCTTGACTGCACAAAGTCCCTACCATCTCCCCTCTTCCAATACATGATGGTCACCGAGCAGTGAATAGTCATACCCCTCCTTGCTCCCTAATGAAAGAACAGGGAAGAGAGGAAAGAGGGGGATTTGGGTGCATGTGTGGATGCTGTCCTTTCTATTTCCTCACAAACCCTCATCACTATTAAAAAACCTCCATCCTTAGCCACATTTCTCGTTCTCTTTCGGTTTGGTGGCAATATTTCCTAGAAAAGAATATTAAAGTGGATCTAATACTCACCACCTTCTCTCCTGTTTTCAACGAGAATCCTGGGGTGTGTCCATCTTCTGTGCTGGAAACTACAAAAGAAAGAGAAGAGAGGAGATGTTGAGGAATCAGCAAACAAACAATCACGCCAAGTAGCAACTGGAACAAAAAGGGTGACTGAAGTACGTAGAAAATCACTTCAACCACTGAGAACATTGGAAGAAGACGAACAAAGGAAAAGAAAAGAAAGACGGACTGTGAATTGAAAATAAAAGAACCTTTATTTTGCCTGTATATCTCAATAGTCAAAATCGAACCCATAATTCGGCCTCCTAGATTTTGTTTCCGACCCTCCCTCCGACACCAGTCCTCATCAACCCTTTATACTCTGAAATTAAAAAAATTCTAAAACATTTTAATAGAGCACCAGTACCGCAAAGTATTAGTCCCCTTAGAGTAAACCACTTATCAGACTTTTTCAAGGTGCAAACAAGGGTTAAGGAATTTGAGAGATTTACTACAATGTATTCCACAATGGTTTCTGGGGTACAACAAGGATAGGAGAAGATTAACTCATGGGGTGCAAATTATCTGAAACATTAGTTGACAAAGGAGTCCCATATTGATAGGTTTAGGATGCTTTGAATGAATAAGGTAACTTAAAAAATTGTCTGAAGAGATGGGTCTTGAGATACTTTATGAATGTGGTAAATGAAGTTAGAGTTCATAGGTCTGGAGGCAGATAATTCCATGGTGAAGTGGCAGACACAGAGATGGACTATTTGAGTGTGAGGAAGTTGAACCTTTTAACGTAAATTAACCCTTATAATATTATAGAAATGTGCTTTAACAGTAACGGATCACAGACAGAATATCAAGGAGCAAAATATCGAACTGCCAAATATCGTGGAAAAAATATAAAATGCCAGAATATCGAATTCCTATCTACAAACAGGTAAGTACAAAAATATTGAATCCAAAATAGGGTTGTATATAATATAGTTTGTTAAAATATCGGATTTTTTAAATGTCTGAAAAGTAATGTAACATTAATGAAATAATAAATATAATTAACTAAAATATACTTAAAAATACTTCAATAATCTTAAAATTAATAAATAATTAATGTAAGGGAAAAAATAAACATGCATTTTTATTCTTTAATACATATATATATATATATATATATAATAATTTAATATTAATAAAACATATTCAATATTTTTAGCGTAGGACAGCGGGAGGGTAAAATTTACTATTCCCACTCCAGTGAGTGCAACAGTAGGGAAAGCATTGGATAGAGGTAGGGTAAAAATTACTAATCCCACTCCAGTGAGTGCAACAGAAGGGAAAGCGTTGGATAGCGGGACGGTAAAAATTACTATTCCATCTCCAGTGAGTGCAACAGTAGGGAAAGCTTTGGATAGCGGGAGGGTAAATATTATTATTCCCACTCCAGTGAGTGCAACAGTAGGGACAGCGTTGGATAGCGTAGGGGTAAAAATTACTATTCCCACTCCAGAGAGTGCAACAGTAGGGAAAGCGTTGGATAGCGGGAGGGTAAAAATTACTATTCCCACTCCAGTGAGTGCAAGAGTAGGGAAAGCATTGTATAGCGTAGGGGTAGAAATTGCTATTCCCATTCCAGAGAGTGCAACTGTAGGGAAAGCGTTGGATAGCGTAGGGGTAAAAATTACTATTCCCACTCCAGTGAGGGCAACAGTAGGGAAAGCGTTGGATAGCGTAGGGCTAAAAATTACTATTCCCACTTCAGAGAGTGCAACAGTAGGGAAAGCGTTGGATAGCATAGGGGTAAAAATTACTAATCCCACTCCAGTGAGTGCAACAGTAGGGAAAGCGTTAGATAGCGTAGGTGGAAAAATTGCTATTCCCACTCCAGTGAGTGCAACAGTAGGGAAAGTGTTGTATAGCGTAGGTGTAAAAATTACTATTCCCACTCCAGTAAGTGCAACAGTAGGGAAAGCGTTGGATAGCGTAGGGGTAAAAATTACTATTCCCTCTCCAGAGAGTGCAATAGTGGGGCAAATTGTTGGATAGTGTAGGGATAAAAATTACTATTCTCTCTTCAGTGAGTGCAACAGTAGGGAAAGCATTGGATAGAGGGAGGGTAAAAATTACTAATCCCACTCCAGTGAGTGCAACAGTAGGGAAAGCGTTGGATAGCGGGACGGTAAAAATTACTATTCTATCTCCAGTGAGTGCAACAGTAGGGAAAGCTTTGGATAGCGGGAGGGTTCAAATTACTATTCCCACTCTGGAGAGTGCAACAGTAGGGAAAGCGTTGGATAGTGGAAGGGTAAATATTATTATTCCCACTCCAGAGAGTGCAACAGTAGGGACAGCGTTGGATAGCGTAGGGGTAAAAATTACTATTCCCACTCCAGAGAGTGCAACAGTAGGGAAAGCGTTGGATAGCGGGAGGGTAAAAATTACTATTCCCACTCCAGTGAGTGCAAGAGTAGGGAAAGCATTGTATAGCGTAGGGGTAGAAATTGCTACTCCCATTCCAGAGAGTGCAACTGTAGGGAAAGCGTTGGATAGCGTAGGGGTAAAAATTACTATTCCCACTCCAGTGAGGGCAACTGTAGGGAAAGCGTTGGATAGCGTAGGGCTAAAAATTACTATTCCCACTTCAGAGAGTGCAACAGTAGGGAAAGCGTTGGATAGCATAGGGGTAAAAATTACTAATCCCACTCCAGTGAGGGCAACAGTAGGGAAAGCGTTAGATAGCGTAGGTGTAAAAATTGCTATTCCCACTCCAGTGAGTGCAACAGTAGGGAAAGTGGTGTATAGCATAGGGGTAAAAATTACTATTCCCACTCCAGTGAGTGCAACAGTAGGGAAAGCGTTGGATAGCGTAGGGGTAAAAATTACTATTCCCTCTCCAGAGAGTGCAACACTGGGGAAAATTGTTGGATAGCATAGGGATAAAAATTACTATTCTCACTTCAGTGAGTGCAACAGTAGGGAAAGTAATGATTTAATATTTAAATACAAATAAATGAATTATCAATACCAATAAAAAAATTATTAACATTAATGACCAATTACAAAATATTTAATAATGAATTAATTATAAATACTTAAATAATATTTATTAAAAATGAATTACCTTTAAATAAATAATTAACAACCAATACATTTTTAATACCAAAAATGTGTAAGTAATAAAAAACTACCAATTAATAATTAATTAACAGTAAATTAATTATCAATACACAAAAATAATTTCAATAAATACTTAAATACAATTACATTTCTTCCCACCTTATTCCCCTATAAACCCACAACCCGCTCCAAATAATACAGTAATACAATTAATATAATGATCAATTAATCAATTAATAAACATTTGTTACCAATTAATAATTAATTAACAATAAATTAATTAGCAATACCAATAAAGAAAAATAAATAATTACTTAATAACAATTAAATTACTTCCCACCCTATTCCCCTATAAACCCACAACCCGCTACAGAACTAAAACGCAAAATTAAATTCCAAATAATTAATAATTCCTAAAAATGTATATTTAATTTACTATAATGAAATTACTTCCCACCCTATTCCCCTATAAGCCCACAACTTGCTACGGAATCAAATTACGCGAAAATTAAATAACAAAATTCATTACGTTAAAAAAATTCAAAAATACATTACAAAATAATACATACTTTTAACACATAAGCTAACACTTAAAACCCTATAATAAAAATTTATATTTTTAACAACTATATTATGACTGTCGATATTATTAACTTCGAAATTATGGAAACGATATTTCTTACCTGAATTTCGATATTCCGCACCACTATATTTTTGCAATTCGATATTCTGTCCATTCTATATAAAAAACCTCGATATTCTGTCAATTCAATATTTATTTTTCCATATTGTGACTGTTCACCAACAGTAACAAGAAAAATGCATATCAGAATAGTGGTTACAAGATGTGCTTTTATTAAACGTGCAAAAAGTGAAAATGCTGCCTATTTCTGCAGAAATATCCAATTTCTATCGTTCTCCCACTGCTAGGCCCCAATATTTCTTGATTCCTCTCCCTTTAAAAAAAAAAGCCTTTTTTCAAATGATAATTTAACATTAGATAACTGGACTGTAGAACTTGACATCCTCGAGAAATGTACTGTTTGCTGCAAAATGTATTTATTTCCTTCCTCACACCACATGACTTCACTATATTTTAGATAGATCGTTTCCCTGCCATATGTTAATAATGAACACGCTTATTAATGAAAGAATGCTAGTTGTAGGTTTAAATTCTATGATCTAATCAGGACATGCTAGATCTTAATGTTTCATTTAATAGAGCAGACTATTGTTACACAATGGGACACTGAACAGCTAACAGAGTAGGCTTGCAAGGTTCTCATGAGAACCTTCCTAGATGTATCTTTTTGTAATATACTGTAGCCACATTCAAATAACTACATGTCGACATGGACGTTTATCATGAGAATTGAGGGAGAAGGCGACGGTCCATCGGAAGATTTTTCCTCATTGGCTATAGATGACATAACCACCAGTTTTTGCAACATGTTTTGTGAGTTCTATATAGTACGTTTTTCTAGCTAGAGCGTAAAGGAATTCTATGCACCCCTACCCTGCCATGTCCCTTAGCACTTTGGTGTGCTAACCCGAATTGCCATAAGCTACTGCTGACAGTTGATTTCTTTGTTTCCTTGCAATTTGTGAGGAGACCTACTATCTTATGCTGATCATAGCTACTGCTGTCACTAATTCCTTTACCTGTTTCAATGGTTGCCACTGCAGCGGATAGGGGTTTGGGCTGGGGAGTTTGACCTTTTTCACAGTTATTAGCCTTTTGCTCTAAATGTTTACTTGCTCTTTTCCAAAAGGAACATTTTATGTGCTTTTGCTAGGATTTGTTAGGTACTTTAGATTAGGCTAGGGGCTAATTATTTATGCAATACGCTGTTATTTTGTATGCTTGTTCGAACCAAATTTCTTGAAATTTCTGTCTTTTTTTTAACTAATCTGAATAAAAAGACAAAGATACAGACTAAACTCTGGAAGAGAAAATAAACGTTTAAAATTTTACCAAACCTCTCATTATTGACTGAACAGCAAATATTGAAGACTATGGGGTCCATTGCCCGCCACCCTATCGGTAAACTGGACCGCTCGCCTTAGGGCAGGGGTCCCGACGCCAGCATTGGGATGTGCCCGCCACAGTGGCGGGCACATCCTGCATTTCTAGCATTGTGGCGGGCGGTGCTCTCAGCATCGCCCGCCACAATGCTAGAAATGCATTTCTGCATTTGCATTAACAAAGCGGCAGGCGTGGTGCCTGCCGCTTTGTTAATGCAAATGAAGGGGGGTACCACTGGAACCCCCCCATGTGCAATACCCCCCCTCCTTCACTCTGGGGGCCCGCAGGGGGCCCCCAGAGTGAAGACCGCATGCCGAAAGGCATCACCCTCAGCCCATCATAATATGGCTGGCGGTGTCTGCTTGACACCGCCACCATATTAATCATTTTCCGCCCCGGCCGCAATGCGACCGGGGCGGAAAAGTGGCGGGCGGTGTTTTGCTCCGCCGTGGTCCCCCCGCCATTCTAATATGGCGGGGGGAATACAGAGAAGGATGGCGGGCGGATTGCCTCCGCCAGGCTGGCGGTAGCTACCGCCAGCCTGGCGGGGGCAATCCGCCCGCCATCCTAATGGACCCCTATGTTTATTTTAACAATGTGTTTGGATTGTCCTCCATTCTAATATGGTGACAAAGATTCACTGACCGGAAGAGATGTGGAAATTAGAAATTCACTTAGTAAGTTTGAAGTGGAGCTACTTATAAAATGTTTACGAGATAACCGCGCTCACAAATCTGGTAACAGAGGATAGGTTTAACATCCTGAATGGAGTTATAAAACTACCCAGAAACAGTATTTGAAATTCCAGATTCCTGAATCCAATGTCCAGAGCTTGAAGATGCAGCAAAGCAGTACTTGAAGGACTTTGCAGTTTTGAAGGAGTCAGTATAAATAGGGCAAATGCATTGTGGTTGTGATTGTGCTTTTCTTTTAGGCTGAATGTTTGATTCAAATGGGTGGGTAAGAAGAAATAGTCGATAAGTGGTTGAAAAGGTGTTTGAAGATTTCAGACTCTCTGTATTCTTAAGATCCCAGAAGAACATAATAGTTGAAAACTTGTTCTCGAGACTTTGAGGTGTGGTGTGTGAGGTACCATCACCTACACCAGTGACATAGAGTGATTAAGGTGTTGTGATTGATTAACATTGATCAGTGTTAGTTGAAGCTAATTGAGCAAACTGGGAAACTGCATTGATTTGAGTGATTTCACATTCGTCGAGTTTTCACTTGTGATTGTTGAAAATGTTCTTGACTGTGTGGGAAACTTTATTTTGTTAGTAAAGCAAACAAGTGTTTTAAACATTGATAATTAGAGTTGTGTGAGTACGAAGACAATTGTAAAGGAAGAAAGACAATTGTAAAGGGGGTGAGCTGCTGCAAGGAGTGAGGTTGTGTGTCATAGTGTTTTGCACTGGGATTGGTTGGTTGGTGGGTCTTCACGCTGTGATTGGTTGGGAACGTTGCAGTGCCACACTGGGATTGGATGCCCTAAAAAGGAATACTGTATTTGAGTTGTTGTTAAGAACTGTGAAAATATTAACTGGAATTCAATTGGTTTAATATCGAATTTATGTATATGGAATAAAATCATAACAATCAGTTTAATCATGTTATTTCAAATTGACCTGTCATTACAAAACGCTTGAAAGATTTTAAGAATTTGGTAAGAGGGGATATTACTATTCCAGTATGCCTACATACTTTTATGACTACTGAGCTGTGTTTAAGCACATGTCTTTGGCTTTGCCAATAAAGTAGGATAACTGAGAACGAGGGTGATTTGAGATTTCCTGGATACAGGACATTTAATTCCAGAATTCTTGATATTTTGAAAGGAATTTTTTTTTAAATGAGGCCACCAACTAGACCCATTCAATATGAATGTTGCTAGGGAAAAAGAAAGGAAAAATGCCAGCGGAGGACTGATAGGGAAGTGAAAAATTATGTGAAGGCCCATCGGGATGAAGATCAGTGTAAGAAAATCTATTATAGAGGGGATTAGATTATGTCCAGTGTTTACCTCAGAGATTGCTAAGAAAGGAAAGGACAAAGATTCCTTTAACAAAGAAGGGGATGAGTCAGATATGGATTCACGAGATGAAAAATTGGAACAGATGTTGTCTTTCAGACCCCCACCACATGTGATCCCTGCAGAGCAGAGTGAATCAGCCCCTAGTACTAGTTCGACATGCCAACTGCTCCTCCATATAAAGGTGCAACCCCAATTGAATGACCCCTACAAATATTACAGATTGCCTCACCAGTAATAGCTTGACTACAAGTTGCCGCTCCAATGGTGATTACTACAACTGCAGTGACCAGTATACACCAGTATCTGTTGTTAATGCTCAATCTGTAACCAGGGTAGTAGCAAGTGCTCCTCCACTTATAGAGACAAGTCCTGAGACTTAACTAATTATCAGAGACTTACTCACTTTGGGATTTGCCCTGACTTCCCATTACTCCTATATAGTTGCCTAACGGTGCAAGCACTAATCGATGGAAGGATGTTAGTAAAGTCAGTACTCACAGCCCCAATATTACCAGAAGAAATAGTTGCAACTGAGGAAGGATATATACCAGCCTGGTTTGATGAAGCAGCAGGACCTAGTAAGGCAGAGGGAGTATAGGAACACCTGAGTGATTAGAGGCTGAAAAAAAGAAGCCTTCAAATGTCTCACAATTGAACGCTGAACTGGAGGAAATAATAAGGGGTTGTTTAGAATTTATGCACATAGAACAGTACCAAAGGAAATAATTAATGTATCTCTGAAAGAGGTTACAATAATGGCAGTCTTAGGTCATGATAAATTAATAGAACTGGATCACAAATATGAAAAAGATCTTTCAACAAATGTACATCTACACAGCTATAGGGTTTAATTGGATGACCCAGCATTCGAGAATATGAGAATTACAGGACTGCATTTGTATATTATAGAATTAGTCAAGTGCATTCCCAAATGGAGTGAAACTGAAAAATTAGAAACCAAATGGGGTAAGAAACATGAGAAGAAAAAAAGGGAAGCAGCTATTGTAGGAAAGCAAGATGAAGGAAGTGAGGGAGAAGTGACAGTTTACTGACTTAGAGAATCGCAGGAGGAATGTTATGTACATGTTCCTTGGAGTCGAGGTGATCCAGCAGCATTCACAAATAATTTTTCAAAATTGAGCGACAAGCCAGTGCAGTGGTATGCACAAGGGGAAAGGTTCATAAAGATTTCAAAAGTATTGTCCACTGATTTCAATACGTCTTTAACGATGTAGTGCCTGCTGACTTATGGGCTGAATGTAAGACTGCAGTACAGTGACCTAGAGAGGAACCAGCGAGAGTGGTTGGGACAAATGCACCATCTCCTGCATTGATGGAGAAGCATAGTCAGTAAGTACCTTTTTGCAAGACAGAGTACCTCCAATAGGTATGGCTTGGCTTAAATATAAAAGAACCACATAGGAGCCAAAGTGTACTGTACACAAATATTTTGAGAGATGTTGGAGGTATTTCAGCTGCACAGTGGACATGAATACCCTGAGGACAAGGATATAGGGATTTTCATATCCCAGTTTGTTTTAGGGCTGAAGCCACAGATGTGTTTGCACATTATACAAAGAGTGATCTTTTGGCAAAATAAGTCACTCGACGAAATCCTGAGATACGCAAAATACTGTAGAGACGAGTTAGACATGAAGCAGAGCAGGATACAATAAAAAATCATGTTAGCACAAGCTAAGTTGGCTCAGAAAGGTTTTCAGAACTTGTCTTTTGTTGGGAATCAATGAAACATGCAGGGAGTTGCTTTGGCACAGTCTGGTTTTCAGGAAAGTTAAGGAGGAATCAATATGTCACAGGTAGAGGTGTTCCTGTAGGCATAGGATCTGGATCAGATATTGCTGCTGTGAAAAAGATAACTGCAAAAAACACAGTTGATGGACAGAATGTAGAACAATGTCATACATTCACCCCAGTACAAGGATCTGGGCCTAAATCCATCGTTTTTTTTGCACTCCACACCACCCTGGGTTAGACACTGGCTATGTGCAAATCAGCTCTGACCCTGTGCCTCATGGGAACAGTCCAGTCCGAACTACCAAGCCATGTCTTTCCCAGACCGGAATCAAGCATCCAAGGACCGGTTTCTGGCTATTAGCCTTCATCAGCCTGGATTGCTTGACTCCAGTGGTGTGGAGGGCCTGGGACTCAATATAGAACAATGTCATACATTCACCCCAGTACAAGGATCTGGGCCTAAATCCATCGTTTTTTTTGCACTCCACACCACCCTGGGTTAGACACTGGCTATGTGCAAATCAGCACCACTGGAGTCAAGCTATCCAGGCTGATGAAGGCTGATAGCCAGAAACCGGTCCTTGGATGCTTGATTCCGGTCTGGGAAAGACATGGCTTGGTCGTTCGGACTGGACTGTTCCCATGAGGCACAGGGTCAGAGCTGATTTGCATATAGCCAGTGTCTAACCCAGGGTGGTGTGGAGTGCAAAAAAACGATGGATTTATGCCCAGATCCTTGTACTGGGGTGAATGTATGACATTGTTCTACATTCTGTCCATCAACTGTGTTTTTTGCAATTTTCACCCCGAGTGTGCTGGGTATGCTCAGACGTGAGTCCCAGGCTCTCCACACCACTGGAGTCAAGCTATCCAGGCTGATGAAGGCTGATAGCCAGAAACCGGTCCTTGGATGCTTGATTCCGGTCTGGGAAAGACATGGCTTGGTAGTTCGGACTGGACTGTTCCCATGAGGCACAGGGTCAGAGCTGATTTGCATATAGTCAGTGTCTAACCCAGGGTGGTGTGGAGTGCAAAAAACGATGGATTTAGGCCCAGATCCTTGTACTGGGGTGAATGTATGACATTGTTCTACATTCTGTCCATCAACTGTGTTTTTTGCAATTTTCACCCGAGTGTGCTGGGTATGCTCAGACATGAGTCCCAGGCTCTCCACACCACTGGAGTCAAGCTATCCAGGCTGATGAAGGCTGATAGCCAGAAACCGGTCCTTGGATGCTTGATTACGGTCTGGGAAAGACATGGCTTGGTAGTTCGGACTGGACTGTTCCCATGAGGCACAGGGTCAGAGCTGATTTGCATATAGCCAGTGTCTAACCCAGCGTGGTGTGGAGTGCAAAAAAACGATGGATTTAGGCCCCGATCCTTGTACTGGGGTGAATGTATGACATTGTTCTACATTCTGTCCATCAACTGTGTTTTGTGAAAAAGATAACAGCTTGTCACATCTGTCATAGAATTGAACATTCGAAGAGGGAATGCCGATATAACCCTGACAGTGCTGGAGGAAATGTACAAATGCAGCAAGGTATATAAACACAAAATTTGCCTGCACAGAGAATGCAGATGCTGAGGCAGGGACCGGCTCCAATGATGCCCGTTGCACCTGCACAAATGGGGAATACTAGATTTAATCTCAATCAAACGCTGAACATGAATAACAACCCATTTCAGAATGCCATGTCATAATTTCAGAATCCAAATCAGAATGCATTACAACAATTTTCGTTATTTGAAACTGATGGTTCCAGTTCAGAAAATTCACAATGATGATGCCTGAAATGGGAAGAAGATTGCGTACTTGGGGCAGTCTTAGAGGTAGACCAGAGTGGCCCATAATATGCAGACATCTATGGCCACCCCGTATCAGTTTTAGGTCGAGCGTGAGTCAGCGTGCAAGTGCTGCTCTGCGAAGAGCTGTGGTAGTTCACTATGAAGAGAATCACCTCTCACTTCCCCACCCTTATTGTTTATTGGCTTGTGTGTTTGTCCTTTGTAAATGCTGTCTTCTGATTCATTATGAGGCTTGTTAGTCACTCCTTAGTACAGCCATGTTGTCATTTGTATCCTCCCATGGCTACTGGCCCCTTTACTTGGTTGTTACATGGGGCGTGTACTATTTCCTTTTGGAGACGGAGCCCGCCGCAGGTGAAGGACTAGGTAAATGTGTACAGCACCCTCCCTCCCATTGTCCATGCCTTCTTTCCCCATTCCCGCCCTCCCTCCAGTTATCCGTCCCTTCGCCTCTCCTCCCCCAACCACCCTCCCACCCGCCCTCCCATTGCCCGTGCCTCCCCCCACCCTCCCTCCCTCCTTACCGGTTTCTGTGCCTTCTCCCACCACACTCCCTCCTGCTGTCCGTGATGCCAAGTTGCCACAACATTTGCAATGCAATAGGTCTCGTGTAGATTGGAGACTTATTGCATTGCAAATGCTTGTTTGTGTTTGTAGTTGCACATCCTCTCTTTCTCTAGTGCGTTATGATCCCCCTGGTGTTGAGCATGCGCATTGGCCTGGCTCCCAGGCCAATGCTGGATTCCATCATGTGAGCTGCCTCCTTGCTGGCCGAGAGGGACTCTGTGCACAAGAAGCGGCTCATTGGGAGGTGGAAGGCTTAAGTTTGGCACCCAGGGCGACAAGGGCTCACCATGCACATTCCAGGCGAGAAGACCACCGGAAAACAGTGCTGGACAGCAGGTCATGTCACCTAACCCGTCCCGTATGACTGATCCATACCGCACTTCCGGGTACATATGCTTTTGGGTGCATCCCTGGGGCATTTTGTTGTGGTCTCTGCATCCTGAGATGCATTTCAGGGACCCCGCTGCGCTACGAGGGTGCCTGTTGTGAGATCTCATTTTAACCCCCACTGCATGCTAGGCTCTCCTCGGATCCTGTTATTATCAGCCTCTCCTTGTCCTGAAGGTCCCTTAGGGTACATACTGTGCCCAGGCATCCTGCAGTCACCAGTGCATCATGGTAACATCCTGGTGCCTTATGTCATAATTGTATTCTGAAGGCACTATTATCACCAGGGCACCTCTTCTGGACCCAAAAGGCTTCTTACTGCCCCTTCGAAGTCCCACATGCACTTTGGTATTCCTTCTGCAATCTTAGGGAAGCATAATATCCCCTCCTATGCATCCTAAAGGCACCTTGGGTATTCCCCAAGCATATTTGTTATCCCCTCATTGACCAGCTTTAACCTTGATATCTCTTCTGTATCCTCGGGTGCCTTGCTAACCCCCTTTGCGCCCGAGACACCTTGCTGAAACTTGGTATAATGCAGATGCCTGTCAGAGAGGCAAGTAATAAGAATTCTCGGCACTTAGAGCAGTGTGATGGAGGTGTAAATAATGCTCATTGGTCCACGAGCAAATGCCCCTACTTACAATGCCTTTAAATCACCATTGAAGCTGGGGAGGAATCAGTCACTTATCAAGGCGCCTTACCATTTCATACATGTGTGGTGCACTTTGCTGCTCTTTGTGAAGGTGTTTTAATTCCTGCATGCTTTATACTGTATCAACGATGTTTTTGTTGCAGCTCTAGGGGTGTCTGGAAAATGAGTAATTTGTTATAGGGTACTATTGCGACGTGTGCAGTGCTTGTGGGGTCCAGGATTCGATGGGTACTCACAATATCTGCTGGCTAACTCTGTTGTGTGTATGTGTTTCTTGTCAATTTATTATAGACATTTACTTCTCCGTTACATGTTTGGCAATCTCTCTGCCAGCCATCTATCTCTCTGCCGTACTCTTCCACCCCTCTCTCTCAATCTCTCACTCTCTCACACACTCTTCCCACTTCTCTCATATGGTTCACTTCAACTCTTCAAACCCAATTTCTTTCCCAAACACTTTCAAGGTATCCATCCCTCAAAAACATGCCTGACTCTTCTTCTCGGGGTATCTTCTGCATACACAAATTCTCCCTGTTTAGGCATCTGTAGCCTACCCCCCCTTCTTTGTCTCTTTCTCACACACTTTTTGCTCTTGACTCTAGTTCATTTACTACTTCTTCAACAAACTACCTAGCCCTCTCTATTTTCCTTTCTATCTATTCTATGCAGCTCTCAACACTATCTATTCACAATTCCCAGGGCCACTGGTGTTATGCAATTGTGCGGTCAATGCGTTTTATTCCGCATAATTATGAATCTGCCGCATTGCACCATAATCCATCATCTGCTGCATAATCTGCAGACAATGGGGCCGATTATGATGGCGGGCGGACTTCATTGTAGCTGCTAAAAGGGACCGCCCGCATAGTTGCGGTGGTCCCACCATATCAATTATGATGGCGGGCGCATCCTGTATATTTTACATTGCGGCGGGCGGTGCTGCAAGCAGCACCCACCGCAATGTAAAATATACATGTTGTGCTTTTACATGCACAACGTGACATGCACCACGTGGTGCCTGCCACATTGTACATGTAAAAGCAGGGGGCTACCATAGGTACCCCCCATGTGCACCCCGCACCCTCCCAACACGATGCGGGCCCGCAACGGGCCCCCAACAGCAGGAACCGCCAGCCTTTGCATGGCGGCAATGCAGCCATGGAAAGGTTGATCACGGCCTGCATTGTAATAAGGATGGCGGTGTCTTCCAGACACCGCCACCATATTAAACCCTCTTTCCATCCGCCGCGGACCCCCCAGCCATCATAATGTGGCGGGGGGTCTTTGCAGTGACAATGGTGGGCGGATCGCCCCCACCGGGCTGGCGGTGACCACCACCGGCCCCGCGGGGGCGATACGCCCGCCATCGTAATCGACCCCTATTTTTTTTTAAAATGTGTTTCTAAATGCCATTTTATTTTATTTTTTAATGTTTTTTTTAATCTGTTCCTTAAACAGATGCGTAATACAGCATTAAAACAGCACATACATATGGCATAATCTGGCGTTATTGGGCAGAAGGAACAGTACAGTCTCAATAAAAGAATAATTCACAATATCTGACCCCAGTAGCACTGGGTAAAATGCAAATTTTAAAAGTTTGACTCGTTACATTTCTGTTGCTGTTTGCGTGCTAAACTGGTACTAATAAAGTGCAATTTATTACAGAGACAGAATTAACACATGTAAAATGTACAAAATAATAAAGTAAAACTATTAGAAAATATGCTGCACCAGCCGCATAATTTGCATTTTCTTACCACATAATTTAATCAACCCTGTCGCATAATTTGGCCCTCTCCTGTCACATCATTCCAGTGGCCCTTACCATACCACATAATTCCACAACAAAAAAACATTGCACACTGCACATTTCCACCACACAAAATATATTACACAACTAGCAATTCCATTGTAATCCACATAATGCCGCTCAACTCCACATCCACTCCAAATAAAAACACATATGTGAAAACATTATCATTCACAACGCTAAAAGCTCTAATTCCCCCAAATGCGATGGCTATTGCATTGAAAATGTTTGTTATTGATACCGGTGCTACCAGATCCACAGTTAGAACAGTGGAAGTCCCAGACTTACCTCTCTCAGGGAAAACTATCCAAGTTGTAGGAGTAAGAAATAAACAAATCCAGTTTATGAAAAGGTTTCAGTAAAAATAGGCTCATTTAAAGAAAAGCACCAATTTGTGGTTTGTGATTCAAGTCCTGTGAATCGTTCAACGTTGTTACCTGTTAGTGATGATGAAAATGGTGATGAAAGAAAATTTGATTGTTTAGATGTCATGGAATTGTGCACCAAATTAAGGACATTAAGGACGAACCCCTGATTGAGTCTGATCATGTGTTATTCGTAGATGGCTCGTGCTTGAGAGGAACTGATGGCACACTCAGAGCAGTATATGCCATGTGCACTATAAATGATGTAGGTAAAGCTTCATGGCTTCACAAGTTTTTTTTGGGCCCAAGTTGCTAAACTGATTGCTCTTACTAGGGCCTGCCATTTAAATGCTTAAATGAGAGTCACCATATTCACTGACAGCCAGCATGGGTATGATGTCGTCCATGACTTCGGACATTGGTGGTCACAGGGCTTTCTCACATCTTCAGGTACCCCTATCAAAATGGAACCTACATCAAGGACTTGTTGGATGCTCTGCAATTACCACTTTTACTTGTGCTGGCCGCAACTGTTACATAGAGTTCCCAAAAAACTTCTACATCTTAGAACTCACTTCTATGGGAACCACTACCTCGAATAATGATAGAAGAGGCATATTTTGACATTCCATACTGTGCTGTATTTGGTCATGTAATGAATTGTTGCAAAGTTTTGTATAAAGAGCAAAGGATAGTGATTTTCAACCACCACTTGGTGAGTATATAAATCTTCCTTTTTAATTATGGTTACCACTACCCTCATCCAACAGGTAACAGATAGCCCATTGAGTCATATGACCTTCATCTACTGTCACCACCAAAACCCGCAAATGACATGCTACATAATACTCCACTGAAATTAAGATCTTGGTCTGCACCACTTCGCTTTAGTCAGTGAGAAAGAGGGATGTTGTGCTATGTCATCTTATCTTGTCTTATCCTGTGTTACAAAGATTCTTGAGAGCGAACCCTACACCATTTTTAAGGGCTGCCTTAGTGGGAAGGAATTCACTGTGCTAACTAGGCGCCTACATTTATTATGCCGTGCGACAATAATCTGATGTGACACACTACTGTAAAGGCTCATTTTCCGGAGTTCCTGGTTTCTGCTAAATTGCAAGAATTGATTATAAGGAGACAGAACTCTGCATGTCAGCTCAATTTCAAAAAGAGCCCAGCAAAATCTAACTACTAATAACAAAATAATACCTACTCTTTTTATGGGTTAAGCCTCACAAATACAGAGCCTATCTGGTGCCCTTCTCTCCTGCGTTTCTCTATCTTTCTTTCTCTCACTAAGCCACGTCAGGTGGGGTTAGCCAAACATATGTTTTGAAGTGACTGTAAACACTGTTGTACAAACTACGAATGGCTAACCTTGTAACTGAAATGTCTTTGAATATAAAAAAAATCAATAAAATAGTTTGAAATAAAAAAAATGCTTTGAAAAATATTTCGCTTGGGTCCTCCTGTTTGCAAAAAAAAATTAAAAAGTGTGCCTATGCTATGTGTTTAACAGTGCTATTTATTATTTTTAGAACTGTCTAGAGCAGCAGCAGCACCCATTACACTGAACATATGTGAGTGGCGCATGCAACGATATAAGATAGGGAGCTCTGGTAACCAATTTTGATGCTCATTAAATGCAGCTGTCTCTCCAGGTCGCAACTGGGGTCAGGTGTCAGTGAATATTTCCTGGCTCTTTAAGAATGACACGTACTTCGCCTTCGAGAGGTGTCCCACTCACTGCGCAGTGGGGGAAACATAGAGGTCCTATGCGTGGGAAACTTTTCACATGCAAAACACAGATATTTGCATCTCGCTGCTCAAAATGATGTGAAATTCACCCAACACAGGTGCTCACCTCACTCCGGATCATTCCGAACACTGTCTTAGGTCCTGAACTTTTCACTTACAAGTCATTGATTTCAGGTGCGTTAGTCTACTTAGTTCAATGGAAGCAAAATAACAAATCCCAGAATGCATTAGGGCATTGCAATAAATTCCAGTACTGGAAACGGTGACCATAATCAACTGGCGAGAGGCAGTCATTACAAGTGATAAGTTGAACTTTTGAAACATTCACACCCCGTCTCTGCTGACAACAATGCATTAGTGAACAGGCATGTATGGTGACAGTTCCCAAGATCCTGAGGAAACGGTTAGGAGGCCGTTCCTTCAGATTTACTGCAGCAAAATTGTGGAACTCTATACCACTTGGCCTACGCCGCACAGATGATTTTATTTCCTTTAAGAAGGCTTTGAAAACATTTTTGTTTCCCATAACCTGTTAAAACCCCCTTCTTAGGCTATGCAACTGTCTGTACACTGTGTGTGTGTCATCTAAGTCTAAGCGCCAGGATACCCGATGGGTGACAGTCATTGCGCTATATAAGAGCACCAATACATACATACATACATACAACAAAGATGCAAGTCAGTTGTCATGTGCATGCTATACATGGCCTAGTTTGTTATTATACATGGAGCTGCATTATCTCTAAAGCAACAATGTGCTCGTTGTCAGGGAGGGACTGCAAAATGTTAGCTTAATAAACAGATAATGAGCCCTTGCACCGACTCTCTTGGGGCTCCTCCGGTTTAAAATGAGGCTCCCATTCAGGAAAACAAAGTCTCAAGAGGCGATTTAGAACCAGACTAAATCGCTTGCACTTTTACCACCAGATAAATAGTGCATTTCCACTGCTATTTACAAGGCTGCTGGAAAAGTAGCAGAGACTATACACCGTTTTACTGGCAGCTGATAAATAAGTAGCACATTTCACTATTTACCCAGCTGCCGACTAAGGGGCCTATTAGGATGACTGGCGGACTTTGCCCGCCCGTCATCCTACCGGGGATTGGGACCACCCGCCATAAGGGCGGGGGTCCCGTGTGGGGTATTAGGATGTGCCCGCCACAGTGGCGGGCACATCCTACATTTTTAGCATTGTGGCGGGCGGTGCACTCAGCACCGCCCGCCACAATGCTAAAAATGCATCAATGCATTTGCATAGACAAAGCGGAAGGCACTGCGTGGTACCTGCTGCTTTGTCTATGCAAAAGCAGGGGGGTATGACAGGTACCCCCCATGTGCACCCCCCACCTCTCCTTCACTCTGGGGGCCCCCGCATGCCTTTCCGTGGCGGCATCGCCGCCGCGGAAAGGCACCTAAGCAAGCACATCATAATATGGCTGGCGGTGTCTGATAGACACCGCCACCATATTAAACCTTTTCCGCCCCAGTCGCCGGCGGAAAAGCGGCGGACGGTCTTTCCGTCCGCCGCGGTCCCCCTGCCATCCTATTATGGCAGGGGGGAATGTAGGTGCGGATGGTGGGCGGATTGCCCCCGCCAGGCTGGCAGTGGCTACCGCCAGCCTGCCGGGGGCAATCCACCCGCCATCCTAATGGGCCCCTAAATGTCAGAGATTGTACATACACAGCCTTTTTGGGTTTCCAACTCTGTTTTAGTTTCTTTTGACATACAGGGAAGAACATTTCTACATCTACACTAAGTAGGTGGGCAAAGCTGGCAATAATCCAGGGATACCAATCAATGCAGATGGATCCAACAGGTGATGTCCAAGGTACTTCTCAAAGATCTATTTTTAACTATCTAGGTTTGAGGCTGGAGGAGCAATTCTTAGCTGGAATGCAGAGCAGCAACATGGTCATCCCGCAATTGTTTGTGAATCATTATCAGTAGAATTTGTTGCTATCCACAGATAAAACATTTGGGGCTATCTTTTTGGGTTCTGCAATGAAGTAATTGTGGTACCTTATTAAATTATGTGTTCAGCAAAGATGCAATTGTTGCAAATTCTTATGGTGTATTTTGCTTGCTGTGTCCTCAATGCAGTAAGGACTGGGACTAGGAGAACGTATGATGGGCAATGTACTATTTGGCCAGCAACCATACAAACAACAAAAAGAGTTCTCTATTATGAAGCTGCCGACTAAACAAGTAGAAATCAGTGACTATTTCACCAGCAACTGTGCAAACAGTTAAAGAACTTCACAATTTTCCTGGCGTCCGAATGAATACCAGAGATTATTATTATTATTATTGCCCACAGCTATGCAAATAGCAAATACACTTCAATATTTACCCAGTCGCTCACTAAATAGCAGACATTATCTGACCAATGGCTGTGCAAATAGAAAATAAAGCTCACTATTTGCCCGGCCGGCAACTAAATAGCAGAGATCACACTCTATTTGGCCGTCAGCCATTCAAACAGCAAATAAACTTGAATATTTAACATCCAGTGGTTAGGCAGTAGAGATAATGGGCTATCTGGCCGGCACCGTACAAATAACAAATAAAATTCACTATTTTCCTGGCACTGACTAAATGACAGAGATCATGTACTATTTGCCTGGCGGCCATGCAAATAGCAAAGGAGTTTCACTATTTATTTGGATACCAACACAATGGCAGAGATGGAGTACCATTTAGTGAAGAAACTTTACAATTCATGCTGTCACTGATTAAATAGAAGACATTTTGAACTAGTAGACCTGTTGCCAGATAACAATCGAAGTTTCACTGTAGATTAGGTGCACTTGATGACAGCAGTAGTAGTAAGTGGGTGGAAGAAGGATGTTGTGGAAGTCACACAGTGACGGTTCTTTACATGCTAGGGCATGATGCACATAACTTTCAGCCTTGGTCTCGTCATCCATGTAGGAGTCTCTGCTGTTCCTCTACAGGCCTTTGTCTGCCTCTGCTCCCACCAGCTTCGGGTTATCCTTGCACATCTTTGCGAAGTCTCAATCTCTCTATGACAGTCTTGTGTTTCTCTTTCACATACACTACTATACAGACTGTGCCCAATGATTTCTGCAGTGTTTTTTCACTGTAATGCTTCTGTATATTTAGATTTCTTCTGGTTCCTTACCATCCTAAGCTGATCCTGGCAGCCTCTGCATATGGCGTCTTTATTCGCAAATACAGACCACCTCTGATCGCCTTCAGAAATGTGATTGTTCCAGATTGTCCCTGATCCCCTACCTCGTACTTGGACTCCCAGTCTTTGTTGTAAGAGTGGATGGGTGAAGCAGGATATGAAGTCTATCCGAATGGTATGCAGTTCCTAAGGGTGAGTGAGAGTGTTCAGATCAGTGAAGAAGTACCCTCACACACCCCGAAGGATGTCATGCTTCATCATTGGGCCTGCTCCTTGTCGGGCCGGTGCTGCAATGCACGACGAGCACCTGTGAAAGGGCTCCTTCGCGGAGATCTTTTATGATGAAGCCGTTAGGTGCATGTGGGTGTTTGGACTAGGTAGTGAAGTGAGTGCAAAGTGGTGTCTAAAATAGGTTTAGGGCAACCCTATCACCTACATTTTATTCCTAGGGTTCACTAACCTAACTAAAAACAAGAATTCCTAACCGGATACAATGATCCTGAAGGGCATTTGTGGTGTAAAAGGTCAACATGTTTCTTGCCTGTAGTAGCCCCTAACGGGTCTTGTTGCAATACGTCAGGACCGATAGTTTCAGAGAGAATATCTCAGCTCTAACACTACTGAAATGCTGGTTCTAAAAGTGAGGAGGTAAAATAGTTACCAGCTTTGCAAGTGAACACCAGGTCCAATTCACCAAGCATTCTGTGACCTGAAAAAGAGAGTGATAGTAAAAACAAATTTTAAAAAATAGTGTTGAGATATTCTCTCTGAAACTATTGGTCCTAACAAATTGTACAAGGCCCATTAGGGGCTACTACAGGCAAGAAACATGTCGACCTTACATACCACACATGCCCTTTAGGACCATTGTATCCGGTTAGGGATTCTTATTTTTAGTTAGGTTAGTGCACCCTGGGAATAAAATTTAGGAGATAGGGTTGCCCTAAGCCTATTTTAGACACCACTTTGTACTCACTTCACTACCTAGTCCACACACCCACATGCACCTAACAGCTTCATCATGAAGGATCTCCGCCACAGAGCCCCTTTGCGGGTGCCCGTCGGGCATTGCAGCGCCGGCCCGACGAGGAGCAGGCCCAATGATGAGGCATGACATCCTTCGGGGTGTGTCAGGGCACTTCTTCAATGACCTAAACACTCTCACTTACACTTAGGAACTGCATACCATTCGGATAGACTTAGGGCCTCATTAGGATGACGGGCGGACTTTGTCCGCCCGCCACCCTATCGGTATTCTGGACCGCCCGCCATAAGGGCGGGGGTCCCGTTGGGGGAATTAGGATGTGCCCGCCACAGTGGCGGGCACATCCTTCATTTTTAGCATTGTGGCGGGCGGTGCACTCTGCACCGCCCGCCACAATGCTAAAAATGCATTTTCGCATTTGCATATACAAAGCGGCAGGCACCGCGCGGTGCCTGCCGCTTTGTACATGCAAATAAGGGGGGTACCATAGGTACCTCCTGTGCACCCCCACCTCAGCCTTCACCATGGGGGCCCGCAGGGGCCTCCCAAAGCAAAGACCGCCTGCCTTTCCGTGGTGGCATCGCCGCCGCGGAAAGGCACCTATTTGCAAGCATCCAAATATGGCTCGCGGTGTCTGATAGACACCACCACCATATGGAACCCTTTTCTGCCCCGGTCGCAAGGCGACCGGGGCGGAAAAGTGGCGGGCGGTCCCCCCGCCATTGTAATGTGGCAGGGGGAAAAGGGTGGCGGGCGGGCATTTCTGTCGGGCGGTGGCGATCCGCCCGACATGGTAATGACCCCCTTAGTATACGTTTGGGAGTACATGTGCAGGACCTGCTTAAACAGCTCCCGGTTCCTTTCTTTTGGAGAATTGAAGCAGGATATGACCATCACTGCAGGCCAATTGATGGCCAAAAAAGCTGCTTCATTCTTCCCAGTTTGTTCAATTGAGCTTAATAGTAACACCGGTTCTGTAAAGCATTTCGTAGTAGCTATTTAGTTAGCCGGCAGGAAAACAGTGAATTCATGTGGTCGCTGGCTAAATAGTAGAAATGTTTGGCCAACAACCATGCAAATTGTAGAAAAACCTTATTATTTACCCAGTCGCAAACTAAATCAGAGATTCTGCACTATTCGGCGAGAGCCATGCAAATAACAAGGAAACTTCACTATTTACCTGGCCTCTGGCAAATTAACAGGAAATGGGAGGGATATCCCTTTTCATGACCCCTCTTATTTGCAATTTTGAAAAGATTTGAAGGAATTTTCCAATTCATAAAAGGGGTTTTGTGCATAAAGATAAACACTTTTGCGGTCACAAACCCTGTGAGTTTGCAATGAGTGGGCGTATACTGAGGTGAGAAAATAGTTCTAAATGCTGGGTTATTCTCCCAGTTTAATTCTACATAATTTTGCTATAATTGTACTACAGCAAAGGACTCAAGTTAATCCCACCACTACTGATATGTCTAAAGGTCTAAAAGATTGAATGTTTCTAAGTTATTTTGACAGACAAGCACAGAAAGCTACTCCATTGCACCATTGGCCAAGACACTGTGACTTTGGAGACCCTATATGCAGCTTCTCATGTTCCAAATATGCTCCTACTCCTTTAAATTTACTTGCAGAGGTGGCAAATGATGATGATGATTATAACCTTTGCAAGACTATTTGAAGTTGTTTACTCTTCTACAGCTATATATACTTACTCTTACTCAGACAGCCAGCGGAATGTACTAGGGACAGATATTGGATTACCTAAAGTTCCATTTTATCAGAACATCTATTTTTCTGCAGCACATCAGTGCTTTCAGGAATTACTAATTCAGGCTGTATTCAATTAAGAAAATCAGATTTTAACACTCCTGAAAACAATTATTTGTAAAAGCAAAGGCCAGAGCCTGAAATGCCGGTGACATAGTGCCATCTGATATTTAGAGTGATCTTTTCCTTTTGTGTCGTCATTTTTTCTTGGTTATCAAAATACAGTAGCATAACGTGAACAATGTGGCAGAGGATGGGATACACAACAGACTTGAAACATCAATGGGGAGTATATGGGGGAGGGATGGGAAGGATCGAGAAGAGGTAGGGGGAAAGGAAGGGTGGGTGCAACAATGGAGAAGGACATATCATCAGCAAGAACAATGTGGTGAACCTGACAACTTGATGCTAGGTGCCAGATCCAATACTATTGGTGCCATATAGGGAACATGGGGCATTCCCTCTGCCAACAGTGAAGGTAGAGGCCACGGGTAAAGGATACCCGAAATGAGAGGGGAAGGGAATGCGAGTATGAAAGAACCTCTGTGCGGCAGAGGGAGCAAAAGGGATATAATAGGGATGGGAGGCGGAGGTCCATAGTTTGGGCCATCGTGAAGTCTCAATCTGCAACAGTAGGCATAGAGAGAGGAGGCAGGGCATGTTGTGGTAGGAAGAGGGGTTCTATCGGTTGATATGTCATCAGAGGGACGAGGTGAGTGGTGTCCCCGGGAAGAGATCAGTATGCATAGTTGCGAATGTGTGGAGGCAGTTGCCCATGCTGGGGAGGGGGGGTGCACCTGCCTACATGTCTGTGGGGGGGTGAGGGAGAGAGGATGGCAGGAGGAAGGGAAAGAATATCACTAGACGGGGTGGGGTGTGGTGGGACGGGGGTATGGTAGGGGCAAAAAGTGGGCGAGAGGGGAAGGAACAAGTGGGTGTGGAGGGGGAAGGGGGGGAAAAAGGGAAGGGTGATCTTTTCCAAACAGAAACAATTAAACTATGTTGGTGACCCTTATGAAACAACCAACAGAGTAGAATTGAGAGGCTTTAGTACAATTGCATGACAGAAGGAAAAAACATGATGGGCCCGATTTAGAGTTTGGGGGACAGAGTTAATTCCATCAGGATGGCGGAGGACAATACCACAGCCATCCTGAGGGACCTAATCTGCAAAATATGTGGTTGGCAACTGGCCCTGTGGATAACTCTCTCCATTGACAGAAACTACTTTTTCTACCATCAGACATGATGGCCAGCAAGCAAACTTTTCAAAAGTTTTTTTTGTTCAAAAACAAACCCCCAAAGCAGGTGTTTGTTTTTGCAAAAATAAAAATCTAATGGCCCCACACATGCTTGGAGGTTTCTCACAGGTTTTACCCTAAATAGGGTGGACGGTGCAAAGTCCATCTGCCTCGACCCCCAGTTCTGTCAAGCTGCTAGAAAAGTATATGGTTGAGGGTCCACAAGCAAAGGATTGGGACAATAATTACTTGTATTGAATTTTTTAGGAATATGAATGAATATTTCCAGTAAATCAGAGAAAGAATATAGGCATCAAAGGCACAGAAGAAAAGAAACTCACAGAAATGTTTTATCCACTGACTTTATGATAAATCATTGTATGAAATAAGACACTAAATTAACCAAGACATTTTATTACCTTCATTCTTGTGACCTACAGATCGATAATTTTACAGTTCCATTTTTATACTCTTTTTCCAGAAAGAAGATGTGACTCCACTGTTGAGGTTTCAGAACTGGTTTGATGGTGATTCTCTTTTAAATGTTATTTTCAGGCTGCAGCTCAGACACAACTTTTGTGCTAGGTGATGGCGCTCACAGAAGTAGCAATAGTACAAGCTCCAAACCAGAGTATCCAAAATAAGGAGACGATGAAGCATGAAATCTCAGGGTCTGGCCATCTTCAGCCTTCCTGGATCGGTCATCGAAAAAGACAAAAGGTAAGCTCTGCTTAGAAACGTTGTCACTTTTAACATAAGAAGCATCTGATGTACCCCTTACTCCTAACTTCTAATCAACCAATGCCATCACTCAGGATGACCTAAATAGCAGGCCTTTGCTAACAAGGACCCCACAGTATTTCTATCGGTAGCCTTTTATCCACCTTCCCTCATTTGAATGTCTGGGTCTCCATCCTTCAGCCGCAAAAATGCAGTCAATACACTTCCACTGTCTAGAGCCGCTGTATATATTTTCCATCACATCATGCAAAATGCATCCCTCTGACCCATACACATAGACTTTCACTACAAATGGGAGTCTTACTACAACACACTTGCTGCACATCTACCACACATACATGCACACACAATGTCAAATCAAAGGGCTGGCAGCCACACAGACGATTTTACTGGTCATGACTCTCATTGCCTCTTTGCTAACCTTCCAAACACATTTTCCACATATGTACCTTCATCACTTTTCATTGAGCTCTTGGAGTTTCACAGCCCACTAGTTTGGTGCCTTAGCTATCACTGCTGACCCTAGTTCCCAGGGCACTATCTCAGCTGGCAATCAGAGCCCTTTGTTAATCAGAATTCCTCTTTAGGCTGTCTGAGACAATCTATCTGGAGCCTCCCTCACCAAATCTTCTACTCATATGAGACTTCTTATGCTCCTATCCTAAGCTCCCCTTTGCTGATTACCATAGCCCTTTGCTCTCCTTTGTTAGCCATTAAACATTTTTGCTAACTGGAGTGAACTGAGTTTCTCAAAACCTTTGTGCCATTCTTCACAAATCACACTCCATTTTACCCATCCACCTTTAGACCCTAAGTTTCAGTCTCTCTGCCAACTGCCCACCCTCAGAACACTGTGCTAGCATCAGACAGCATCTGCTATTACACAGATGTCAGAGTGTAACAGTCTTGGCCTTTTAGTCCCTTTGCATGCTCTGATTTTTCATCAAATACATGTTCTATATGTGTGCTTAAAAATATAGAGGTTTCCGAGAGTGAACAGCAACAGAAGCATAAATAATGCCATTTGCAAAAGGAATATCGTAATACATGTGCCATAGAATCACATAGATGTACTTCTGCTTCAGGTCTTCTGCCCTCTCCTCCAGGTCCTTCTGTGCCTTCTGTTGTTGGTCCTCTTCTTGATCCTGTTTGAAGTCTTCATTTTCTGTGTAATTTTGGTCCTCCTGATCCTCATCCTCGTCCAACTAGTTCTGTCACCCTGATACTGGTTCCCTGAATCTGGCACTCCTGGTTCTAGTCCTTCCTGACCCTTGTCTTACTGGCTCTGCACCAGCTCTTCCTTATATTAGGTCTTCTTGGGCCTCTGGATCCTACTACTACTGACCCTACCCTGGTCCTGCTTGCCTTCTGGAGCCTCTGCACCAGGTTCTGTTTTTCTGGTTCTCCTAGATGTGGCACTGCTAATGTTCCTGGTTTGGGTCATCCTGATTCTCCTTGCCCTAGTCCCTGTCTTCTTAGTCCATGTCGTAATGTGTTCATGGTCCTGATCTTCATTATTAGGTCCTCTTGGGCTGGGCCTGTTCACTTTGGTCCAGGTCTGGTCCCATTGGTCCTTTTTGCTGTGGTTGTCCTGGTCAACCTGATTGTCACCAGCCAGGTCCCGATACCCCAGTTCCTGATCCTTCTGCTCCACTTGGTACTTCAGGTCCTGGTCTTCTTGGTTATGACCTCTCTGGTCCTCCTAGCCCTGTTCCTGTCCTTCATATTGGGAACTGTCTAGTCTACCCAACCCTCCCCCATCGGGTCCCTGCTCTTTATGGCCATAGTCCACCTGCTCCTACCTTGACTAGTTCTGCTGGTCCTCCTCTAACTTGTCATGCAACTCTTGTCCCTGGTCCTCCTGCTCCTTGTCATCCTGATTCTACACTAAGATGTCCACTTAGTCAGGATCCTCCTTGTTCAGGTAATCCTGTTCTTAGCCGCCTGGATTGGTCATCCTGGACCTCCTTGTCCGGGTCCTTCTTGTGATATTATGCCAACTCATGATACTCCTGGGCCTCTATGATTTGATCTTTTTTCCACTTGGTTGTGGTTCCACTGTTCCTCCTTGCCCTGGTCCTTTTATCTCTTGTCCTGTTGACTCTGACTGCCTGGCCATCTTCTTTTGATTCTCCAGGCCCTGTTCCCCCAGTCTTTCTCACTCTCAGTCTGGTTTACCTATCAATTTCTTCCTATTCCTGGTCATCGCAAGCTCTGTTATCCTCCTTGTATGTTTCCACTAAACTTGGCCTTGTTGTTTCTGGTCCTTCATTTTGGATCTTTGAATGCCTAATCCTCTTCATTCTGGAACTCCTGGGTCAACCTGGTTATTCCAGTCCCCCTTTCCTGGCTCTTCCTCTTCTTTCCTGATTGTCTTGACCCTTTTACGCATGACCTAGTCATTCTGATCCTTTTCAGCCTGCTCATCTCATTCCTTCTATATTAGTTCCTGGTATTGCTGTTCTCTTCGATCCACGTGGCCTCTAGTGTCCTTGTCCTTTCATGTATTGCCTTCCTACCTTTGTCTTTCTAGTTTGGATCATCCTGGTCCTCATGGCACTGTGCCTTGTCCTCATAGTCCTTCTGGCACTGAACCCAATGACTGGGACCTCCTGGTCCTGGTTCTCTTTTTCTGGGTCCTTCTAAGCCATATTATTTTGGCACTGGTCCTCTAGACATCCAGGTCCAGTTCTTTTAGTCTCCCTGACTCTGGCTGTTCTGGTCCTCCAGATCTTCCTCACCCTCATCTCCCTCACCCTGGTTCTGCTATCACCAGGTCCTGGTCTTTCTGCTCCGCATGTTACTGTGGGCCCTGTCCTATGGTCAGGGTCTACCGTGCACTCCAAAGACCAGTTCCTCTTAGTACTAATCCTTCTAATGCTTCTTGCTCTGACCCAGTTCCTCCTGGCTCTGGTACTACTGGTATCCTTGTTACAGTTCCCCACATATTCCTTACTTATTCTTGTTCTCTAGTCATCATGCTCCATATCTTCCTAGTCTTCCAGGATCTGGTCCTGATGCTCTTGCTATTTGACCTCACGTTTTTACACTAACTGATCATGGTCTTCCTTGCTCTGGCCGTCCTGGTACTGGCCATCATATTCCCCATCTTCCTGGACATTTTGCTCCTAGTCCTGTGATGTGGGCCTCCAGGGTTTCATCATCCCGGGCATAGTCTCCCTGTTCCTGATTCTCCTTTCCATCCTCATCTAGGTCATTCTGGTATTCAGTGCCCTGATCCTCTTTGCCCTGATCTTCTAGGTCATTTTAGTCCTTTGTTTCCTGATTCTCTTAGAACAATTACTTTTGGCTCTAGTTGCCAGTGTACCTGGTCTCACCTCCCTGGCACTCCTGGCCATGGTTGCGCTATTCTTGATTTTCATAGTTCTTGTGCTACTTAAGATTATGTATCTGTTGGTCCTGATCCTCTTGGTCCAAGTCCTTATAGTTTGGTTTCTTATGGACATAGTTCTCACAGACCTAGCTCACCAACCATCCCAGCTTTGTGCTCCTTGGCCTGGATTATCCTGGTCTTCTTGTCCTAATGTGATTGCTATCATAGACCTTGCCTTTTACCCATCCTGGCCCTTCCTGGTTCCTCCAGTCTTGGCCAATCTGGCACTGTTTTTTTCTGGTCCTTAACTTTCCCTGAACCTCCTAGCCCTGCTACTACAGGTCCTTGTCCATCTGACCTCTCGTTTCATGGCCTTCTTAGTCTTTGTCCTCCTGGTTTGGGTAGTCTTGGTCCACCTGAATCTTTTCCTTGTCCATTTAGTCCTACTGGTACTGCAACCATGGATCCTAGCCCTCTTGAGCCAGAGTCTCCTTGTCCAGGTCTTCCTGAGTCTAGTCATTTTAGTCCTGGTCCTCGTGACCACCACTGTTCAGTCTACTTCATATTCTACACTTGGTAATCCAAGCCCTGGTCCCCTACTTCCTAATCTTTATGACCCCCTTAGCCCTGTTTCTGGCCCTTCTAGTCATGATCGTTTTAGTTCACTTAGGCCTCCTTGCTCTGATCTTTTGGGTGCCCTTGGTTCTGGTCCGTGGTTCTCCCTAATCCCTGTTCTGCTCATCCTGCTTTTCTTGTAATACTCCTGATCTTCGTTGTCCTCTTCACACTGGTCCTGATCCTTTTGGCCCTAGTCCTCCTGCTCATTGCTGTCATGCTTCTGCAACTAGCCATAAAACTTACTGACCCTGTACTTCCTGGTCTGTCTGGTTGTCTTTCTCATGCACTCGTGCACTTAGTCCAATCCAAGGTTTCTTGTTGCACAGGATCTCTGTCCTGGATGTTTTCACCCGCTCACCCTAATTCTCATCCATCAGTCCTCCTGGTCCTGCTCCCCTGGTTTATCTATTCCTCTGGCTTGCCTGATCCTAATCCTTCTGCTCCTGGTTCTCCTGGTCCATGTTTTCTTGGTCTTAGTTCAGGTACTCATTTGTCTGGTCCTCATGTATTGGATCTTCTCGTGCCGGTCCCACTGGCCTTGGTTTCCTAGTAACCCAGTCCTTGTGCTCCATCCTAGTCTTACTAGTTCTACTGGTTTTCATGTTCCAAATTGTTCTTGTTAGTCTGACCCTGATCCCCTCTATCATGGGCTTCTGTTGTGTTGCTTGGCAACCAAGTTGCCTTTTGCATGCTCGTGTATCTTTTCGTGCATGCTCGTGTATGTTTGGAATGTGTTCACTTAACTTGTGTTCGAGTTCCATCTAGTGGAGTTGGGAGATTATTACGGGAGTGGACTAAGAGATGCGATGTCCACTCTATGCTCCTCAGGAATAAAGGATTATTCTACTGAATTACTTGCCTACATCGTCCTTTCTTCACTGGCAACGAGGACCTGAGGAGCTATTGAACCTACATGTGCAGGAAAAAAAACTTTTTACGATTTTATTCGGAATTGAACATTTTCGTCGTACTTAAGCACTTTCTGCTGCTTAGTTACTAACTAGATCCTGCTGTAACTTGGAAATTTCAATTGGATCGGGATTGTGTGCCTTCATGAGTTCCGTGAGTTATTGGATTTTGGATCTTTAAGCAGCTGTGGAGTTGATTGGGGATTTACTTGTCATCACTTACTGTTGAGAGATCGCATCCTTTGAGGTGACTTCAGCGTTCTATGTCACGCCTGCCCTCTGCCTTCGATCTCGAATCTTCGGTGGCCCAGAGCTCCCCATGACGTCTTCCTCCTTCTGCATTCCAGCCTGAGTCTTTGGAACTACGCAATCCCCACTGATGTTCTTCGACTTCCTGCGTTCAGCGGAAGAATGTCACTATGCGGGTCATGCAACGTGACCTCACTGACGACCATCTTTGTTTATTTCCTTATTGTATCTACTCGTTGCTTGGTTACCAGTTTGTCGGAACTGGTGACTGCCACATCGGTAATTATTCTCGCACAACCGGCATCCAATATTTGCAGACTGCATCTACCCGCAGGTATGAGGGACAATAGTTGCAACTTTTAACTTAATTTAACGCTGCATTCTACATAGTTTTTGAAGTGGTACAGATACCATCCTTTCAGACCTTTGAGACTAGTACTTCTTCCTTAGTCTACAATTCTCTCCATGTCTACTGAAGGCACAAGCACAAATATAACCAATAATGCAAATTTTTGTATTTCTTCTCCTCAACCATTTTGGGCCATGGGTAGAGAACCTCCTCTTAAATGGATGGAGTGGAAAGCATACTTTGTTAACTATATTGAAGCCGTCGATGACGCAAAAAAGATGGCTGCTGGACAAAAGAAAAGACTAATTTTACATGCCCTTGGTTCGATGGGACTTAAAGCCTTTTATCAGTTAACTAACACTGTTACTCCTGGAGATTTTAATGTTTTTGAATGTGCCTTACTACAGTTGGATAACTACTTTAAACCAAAAGTATATATTGGTGTCACCAGGTATCAAGTTTTTTCAGAGGAAACAGTCAAAATCTGAAACTATTGATAACTACGTATCAGATTTGAAGAGGCTAGCTCTTGATTGTAAATTTGGAGTACTGCATGATGAATTAATCAGAGATCATGTCGTCATGCATATCTCCAGCCCTGCGATTCAAGATAGATTGTGAGTGAATGGCGATGCTTCCCTAGATGATGTTTTAGCCATCATAAGGAAGGCAGAAATATCTGGTCGTTGTGCAGTTGTGATAAAAAATGATACCCAAAATGTAGCCTTAGTTGGTAAAAACTAATGTTCCCAAGGATTACAATAAAGGCCCTCCCAGATTTAAGGATAGACCGCCCCCTAGGGATCCTGCTAAATGCTACAGGTTTGGCAGCCTGGATCATCTTGCCCATAGTAAATCCTGTCCTGCCATCAAGCAGAAATGTACCAATTGTTGCTTAATCGGCCATTTTGCAAAAGTTTGTAAAAGGAAGAACTCCGGAGATATGTATGTCACTGACGATACTGATTCAAATGAGGTCGTGGATGACTCTGTTCCAGATCCTAATGATATGATTCTGAGCCACGAGTTATCTACAAACTTTAGAAGTAATGTAATGTTCAATATTAAAGGGGCTATTTGCACCAACAAACCTATTTGCAATATGTTGATTGGTGGTGTGAGTTTGGATATTATTGCAGACTCTGGGTCACCTTACACCATAATCGAAGAAAAGTTATGGAACAGTAAATTTATTGGTAAGGCTGGTGAACATTTATTGGAACCAGATATTCACCCAGAGGGTTATAGTGGTGAGAAAATTGATCTCATTGGCTTCATATGGTTTGTTTTTGAGTTAAAAAAACAGACAGTGTTGTGCAAAACTGTATGTTGCCTAAAGTGCCCCCCCCCCGTTTTAGGCTGGCCGGATCAGAAGTTACTTCATATTATTTTAGATCCCAACAGCGCAGAACAAGTTTTGATTGTTGACAAAGGTTCTTCATTGGGTGAAAGGATGAAAAAACAATTTCCTTCTGTTTTTAGTGGTAAACTGGGAATTGTATGGGGTTTTGAACTTTTAAACCGTCTTAAAGAAAATGCTGCTCCTAAGGTTCACCGTTGTCGTAATGTACCTATTTTGGTTAAAGACGATGTTTCCAAAGAGAAAGAACTTGAAAAACTGGTGATTGCTAAAGTAATAGAGCCCATAGAGGCTTCGGAGTGGATTTCTCCAGTTGTTATTGCGAAGCGCTCCAATGGAAAAATCCGACTCTGTGTTGACCTCCGCCATCTCAACAATAATATCATAATTGACAGATTTCCCCTACCCAAAATTAATGAGATGGTGAGTTGCCTCAAAGGGGCGAAGTGGTTTTCCACTATCGACCTCTCTTCAGCATATCATCAAATTTCCTGGTCCAAAGACTCTAAACACCTTACATCATTCATAACTCCTTTTGGCTGTTACCAATTTGCTTGCATGCCATTTGGCCTTGCGTCAGCGGCAGCTGTGTTTCAGCGCCTGATGTTCCACTTATTCAAAAAGGAGTTAGGGGTAACCTTTTTTCAAGATGATATCCTGATATATGGAGGAACTAAGGAGGAACATGATACTAGACTTATCAAAGTTTTGAGCATACTAGAGAGTAAAGGACTTACCATTGAATTTTCCAAGTGTCAATTTGCATGTGAAAGTGTAACATATCTTGGCCATGTCATTGATTGTAATGGTGTTAGACCTAAACCTTCCTTGGTCTCATCAGTTGAAAATGCTTCAACCCCCACTAGTAAGGATGACATCAGATCCTTCCTTGACATGGCAGAGTTCTGTGCCAAGTATGTTCCAAATTTTGTGGACAAATGTTTTAACATTCGTCAATTACTTAAGAAAAATGTGAGTTTCTCATGGTCTACTGAATGTGATAATGATTTTAAAACTATCAAATCTGCTATTGCTAATGCTGCATCTCTCACCAGTTTTGATCCTGCTGCAGAAAGTGGGATTACCACTGATGCTAGTAATAAGGGTTTGGGGGCACTTTTGTCTCAATATGATGGTAAAGGCAAAGAACACATCATTGTTTTTGCCTCTAGTTCCCTGTCTCCTTGTGAGGAGAAATATCCTTGACGTGTGCGTGGGGTCTCGATCATTCCAAATCATTTACGTGGGGAAAAGTTTGCACCTTAAGATGTGACCAAAAGCCCTTAGTTAAAATATTGACCACTGAAGGTTCCTCTAATATTTCTTCTAGACTCGTTAGAATTTCTATGCAAATGCAGAGTTTTACTTACAAAATTGTTTATACACCTGGCAAAGACAATTTTGTTGCCGATTTCCTTTCTTGAAAGCCTGTTATGATGGAATAATATAAAAACGACACATGGAATGATTCCCTTCATGATCAAGGTCGCTCCGCTATTAACAAGATTGAGTGGGAAACTGAATTCCGGAGTGATAAAACACTGTCTGTAGTATCTTTTGTGCTAGATGGTTGGCCCCGCAAAGATAATTTGCCTGATGCTGTTAAACCCTTTTGGGAAGTCAGGTCTGAACTCTCTTTTTGCAATGGATTTCTGTTAAGGGGTGAGAGGATTGTACCGCCTTTGAATCTACTTGCTGGTATTATTGAAATATGTCATGAAGGTCATTCAGGCATTACCAGAACCAAATCTGTACTTAAAAAATTATTTTGGTGGCCTGCACTGGATATTGAGACTGAAAGAGTGGTCTGGAATTGCATAGCTTGTGGTAACTCTGATAAGTCTTTAAAGACTTTTAGACCACCTATGAGTGACACTGTTGTTCCAAAGGAACCGTGGGATACTGTGGCTATTGACATTTTGGGGCCTGTTAGGGACCAGTGTCGTGGATCACAGAAGTATGTTATTGTGCTTATGGATCTCTTTTCTCGTTGGCCAACTGTTAAGGTTGTTGATAAGGCTATCACTCTCGCAGTCCTTGAATTCTTGGATGAAGTTTTTTATTCAGAAGGTATTCCTGCCTCTTGGATTAGTGACATCGGAGTCCAATTTGTGTCTAATATGGCTAAGAATTATTTAGCTAAACTAGGAATCAACCACAGAACTACATCCCTTTATAACCCTAGCTGGAACGGTATGGTTGAGAGGTTCAACCAAGTGTTGAAAAGTATTATTCAAATTGCCGTTAGTGGTTCTCCGGATTGGATTACGCAGATTGGTAAAACTGTCTGGGCTTATCGTGTAACTGCAACTAAGGCCACAGGATTAAATCCCTTCATTATTATGTGTGGTCGTAAACCCCGGTCTAAATTCAATACTTCTTGGCTATGTTCTTCTGGCACTGTCGACTGGTCTAAGGATGAGGTGTGGAATAGAATGCAACGCGTTCATGAAAAAAGCAGAGAATATTTTAATGCCAGCACTCTACCCAACCTGTTGGCATTGAAGTCGGTGACTGGGTCAGTGTTAAAAAAAACGGATTTGTATGTAAAGGTGAGAGTGCTTTCTTTGATGCTGAAGAAATTGTTGAGGTTTTACACAATGCAGTGTGACTTAAAAATGGTGCAGTGTGGAATCTAAAAAGGGTTGCTATGGATTGACCTTTTCTATCTAGAAGAACTTATGTTGATTTCCACAATTCTGAATGGTTGGAGGATGATACTAATGCTGCATCTGGGTCTCACTCACCTAATTCTCCTGACACAAAAGACAGTACTATTATCGATCCTATGGTTGTGAAGGAGGGGGAAAGGGTGGTTCAGGCTGGTCCAACCTTGGGTGAGAACATCATGGGGGGGAACATCGCGCCTTAATCAGAAAGCGCCTTGGGTGAGGAAAGCTCCTACCTGGCTTAAAGATTTTGTGGTTAACAATATGTAATTTTTTAATGTACTTCCCTCCTTCATTTTGTCAGTTTCCTTTGTTTTTTTCTTTTTCTTTTTTCTTTTTTATTGTTCCACAGTAGGAGCATATAAGGTAAAAAAAGAAAAAAAGCAAATGAAACAATCAAAACAAACAAAACCTAGGTCATAAATACAGTAAATGACATTATCCCATCTCCATATGTTCATGAATTGCGCCCCAAATCAACATACCAAGTTTGCGCTTTTTTGCCCCCTTTACAGCATAAAGACTCCATTCTAATTTGAACAAATTGTACATTTTAGCCCACCAAAATTCAAATGCTGGAGGTTCCATTTGCAACCAATCTGATGCTATACATAGGCGAGCTGCAGTCATTGCTACATTAGAAGATACCTATATTTATGTAGGGGCGTCCCTTTTCCGACAGCTTGCCCAACTCCTAATAACATAAGAGCAGGAAAGATCTTAACTGTACTTCGAGTTATAGCTGATAGAAAATTTTCAATATTAAACAAAAATTGATGCAATTTAACACAACTGTAAAATATATGTAAGCTATCTGCATTATCACTCCCGCAACGAAAACATTTGCCGTCATATCGAATGCCCCATTTAAGCATGCAATGTGTAATATAATCTAAGCAAAGTTTTAAAAAATTGAGCCTTCAGATTGGCCGACAGAAAGGCTTCCTTGGAGATCAGAATGGCATCCTCAATTATCAAATCCGATTCACCCAGCTTAGACTGCCAATATAGATTATGTTTCTCCAAGTCATCAGATCTAAATTCTAATAATATTTTATACAGACCGCCAATTTTATCCTGACGGCGAATTTCCTCTACTAAGGCATTAGATACGGGATTAATATGTTTCCGGATCAAGAAGTCGCAAACTTGGAGATATTTAAAAAACTGAGTATTAATCAAATCATATTTCCTAACGAATTCCTCGTAAATTAGCATAAGCCCTACCGCTTTAAAAAAAAACAATTTGCTCAATGCCCTTAACCGACCAATCCCTAACTACCCTATCCCAAAATATGGAAGGGAGTATTTTGTTAGCGTTCAAGGGTGTATAATATGTTAGTTTACCTAGAGCCATCATACTGGAAACCTTCCTCCAAACTTTAAATGCTGATTCCAGGACATCGAGTTCTTGTATAGTAGTTCCCTTCCAGTTCTTTAAATAGACACCTGTTTGCCTGAATCCCTAACAGTAACTGAAATATTGATGGTGCTGCCAAAATTTCATCTACCTGTTCCCCCGTCAATAATAGACGCATTCTTTGTAAAAAACAAACATAAAAATACAAAGTTAACCCCTTTCATGCTGATGACGAGCTCAGCTCGTCATCAGCTTTACCTACCCTGTGCGGATGACAAGGTGAACTTGTCACTCAACATGTTGATTTTGAAATCTCAGCGCACAGCGGGAAAACCGCTAGCGTCCAAGTGGTTAAATCTGGAATGGCTCGTCCCCCTCTTTCGACAGGAAGTGTCATCAGTCTCATCGCCCGCCGTGGCTTGCCCGGGGCCCAGAGAAATTTTGAGCATAAAGACTGAAGTTGTTGCAAATACATGAGAGGTATCTCAAGAGGAATAGATCTAAATAAGTATATTACTTTTGATAAAATACTCATCTTTATGATATTTCCTCTTCCTATTATCGTAAATTGAAGACGTTCCCATCTGTCCAGAGATTGCTTTATATGTTGTAGTGTAGCCGACCAATTAACATCTACAATTTCTTTCATAGTTGTTTTAATTTTGATGCCCAGGTACGTAACTTCTGATACTACTCTAGAGTCCGAAATTGAGATGTTGTCCGTACACAAAACTTGGGTTTTTAAGACATTTAATTTATACCCCGAGGCCAGGCCAAACTCAGAAGCTAGCCGTTCAATCTCTACAAGAGCCTCAGCTGGGTCAACAGTAATCACGGCTATATCGTCAGCATATGCGAACACTAAGTGTGGAATATTTTGCACAATAAATGGTTTTATTTGCTGACTATTAGATAACCTTTCTATAAAGGGATTTATATATAGAGCAAAGAGCAGTGGGGAGCAGGGGCATCCCTGCCTTGTTCCTCTTGTAATTTTAATATTGTCAGATTTCATCCCCATAGCAGCTATTCTAGCATTTGGTGAAGTGTATAATACCTGAATTGCCTTCAGAAAATTTTCTCCAAACCCTGCTCGATGCATAACCTCCCATAAATAATGCCACTCCACTCGATCAAACGCTTTCTCAGCGTCTAATAGAATCAATCCTAATTTGCGTTGTTCTACTTGAGCAATATCGAATAGAGTTATGACTTTATTTATGTGTGTGACCATTCCTGTATTAGGAATAAATCCATGTTGGTTTATTGAGACTAATGGAGTAATAACTTTTGATATTCGGTTGGCTAAAATTTTGGAATAAATTTTGCTGTCACAATTGAGCAAAGAGATTAGGCGATATGAGCCGGGCAGCTCTGGAGGCTTGCCCTTCTTATTAAAAACCACAATGATGGCTTCATGATTTGGGTGCACCACCAAGCTGCGCTGCTCTAAAGGTTTCTAACATTACCTCCTTTAGTTGATCAAAAACAAGTTTGTATACTTCGCCCGGGATAAGATCAGAGCCGGCAGCCTTCCCATTCACTAGGTTTTTTACAACGGTCTCCAGCTCTTCCATAGTGAGGGGACTATCTAACCATGCCTTCTCGCTAGACTCTAGTTGACCGAAGCTCCCCTGCTGTAATATAGAATCTGCTCCCGCAACCCTATTCTGTTTTGTATATAACTCTGTATAGAATTGATGAAAAATGGCAAAAATCTTCTCTGGTTCATGAAATACATTTCCATTCGTATCTTTTAAACCTGCTATAAGTCTCGAGGTTTCCTGCATCCGTAACCTTAAAGCAAGACAGCGCCCTGTTGCCTCCCCATACTCGTGACATTGTCTCTTGTATATCAAATATTTCCTAGCTCGTGTATCTTCTTGTGCATGCTCGTGTATGTTTGGAATGTGTTCACTTAACTTGTGTTCGAGTTCCATCTAGTGGAGCTGGGAGATGATTAGGGAAGTAGACTAAGAGATGCGATGTCCACTCTATGCTCCTCATAAATAATAAAGGATTATTCTACTGAATTACTTCCCTACAGCATCCTTTCTTCAGCTTCCTATTAATGATCCTCCTGGGTGTGGTCTTCCTCATCACTCTGGCACTAGCCCCTCTAGTTCCAATTTTGAGTGGTCACCCGGATTAATGTAGTCCTTGTCACTTTGGTTTAGGACCCCCTGAGTCTGACCTACCTTGTGATCCTGGTCCCACTGGGCCTCTAGTTCCTGGTCCTTTATTTCCCCCCTGGCTAAGGTCTCCAGGTCCTGCTAGCCCAAGTCTTTTCATGTTGTAGTCTTACTGTTGCTGGTCCTTTTGCTTCTGGCCCCTAGGTTTTCCTAGATATGATCTATGTGATCTTGGCCCTTCTTTCCATTGGTTTTCTGGTACTGGTCTTACTTTGTTTTGTTGTTTTGACTTATCTTGGTTAGTAGGTTGCCTCCATAGGTCTATGTTCCCTACTGCTCAGCCAATGTGTGAGGTAATTGGAATGTTGATGAGTGACAACAGAAATGAGAGCTCAGTAGAGACAGGACCTTGTCCGCATAAAGCATTGCTTAGCATGGTAAAACTTAAAACTACCATACACAAGATACTTTGTGCTGGTGACTAAAATGTCAGTGTGGCTGAAGGGGGCCACTCATGACCTGGGACTAATACGCATCTGTGTTGGTTCTGGCCTTGACTGTTCCTAAGACATAAGTGGCTGTGCCGTGCAAGGCTATTCCTGGAGCATTATTGGTGCTTTGCTGGCACCTTAGGATTTTATTTTTATTTTTTCAACATTTCTATTGGACCATTTTTGTCCCCGGTGTTGGTGCTCGAGCCTAGGTGGGGAGTTACGACGCTCACGTTTTTACCAGCCTCAGCGCATGCAGACTATTACATGGCCCAATTCGGCATAGGCCTACAGAAGCATGATATCCGACTCCATTCTACCTGCATCATACACATGCTGGGTTATGTTACAATTGGCCATCTTGGATCAGGCCGCTTACAGAGAAGAGTGCACAGTTTTACGGTGATGTGCACACCAAACTGCACTGTTTGAGATCATCCTATGCAGCAGATGTGCTATGGGCGCATCTACGCTGATACGCTCACCCTGGTAACAGTTACGTCACAAAGCTTTTGACAGTCTTCAGCTGTTTTTGAGTGTGTCTGCGGTGATACACCATAATGTAATTTTATTCTTTGTGATAATTACATGTGACATTTTAGTCAAGTTTTGGTACTTATTGCAGTGCCCTTCACAAGTATCTTAGGACAATAGATGTGGGTCGGGCCTTGACAAAAATTAGAGTGGAGTTTATAGTGCTTGACATTATTTGAAGTTACTGTTTTGAATTTATCATTGATTTTTTTTAAATCCATTTTTTTAACTTAATTTATTACTAGTAATAAGCACTATGCAAAACATTACTGCACCCCCTTTCTTTCTCTCATCTCCAGGTGAGCCACCCCTTTCCTGGCTAAAATGGAAGAAGGTGTTTGGTAATTACACTTGTGTGTGTGGGACTTCCCTTAGTGCTGACAGAAAGACTTCTTTGCTCATGCATTGCTTTGGATCGGAAGGTCAGGAAGTTTTTGAGCTCCTTCCTAATCTTTCGGGGAGAGATTCATCAGTGTTAAATGTGCATGAAATTTGTATAAAAAAATTAGATCAGTCTTTTCTTCGCAAGGTTAGTACTGTTCTTGAGCCATATCACTTTGTGAGGAGAATGCAACGACAAGATGAATCAGTGGAACAGTACACCACAGTGTTATGCAAGTTAGTATCTGCTTGCAATTTTGGTGTATCTCTATATGAACGGCTAAGGGATCAATTGATGTTGGGATGTGTCCTGGAGAAAGCTAGAGAGAGCTTGTGGCCAAATGACAATCCTTCTTTACTGGAGGTTTCACCATTGGCAAGATGCATGAACACTAGAAAGCATGTGTGGATGCTATTCACAAGGATGTTCCCATGGAAAAAAGTGATGGTGGGGATGTGACCCACCATCCATGATCCATGATAATTCAACAAAAAATAAACCAAGCACAAGCCCAGGTGTAAAGCCCTCCTGTTTGAAGGGATTTCAGGGCAAATGCTTTCGATGCGGAAATTCCGGGCATGTTTCAAACTTCAAAGATTGTCCAGGCTGGAAGGTAACGTGTAACATTTGTGGGTGCAAAGGTCATAAAACTATTATTTAATCTCACACAAGTCCGAGACAAATGTAAGGTGAGCACCGATTTACCTGGGTGCCATTTCTTACCGGATAGACCACATAAAAACACTTTATGATATTCAAGATATTTCCTCCTTTAGTTTGTTGAAGCATTTTGTTTGGGAAGATGAGGATATATCTTCTGTAAAGACTTCTCACTCCTTAAGTTTTAGTACTGGACATTGTTAAGCATGCGACGAGATCTTGACTTTCAGTTTTTTTTCTGCAGCAGGATCTCCCTGTGCTAATTCCTTGCACGTTTATAGCATTTATTGATGATATGTGTCAGATAGTTTCTTGACTCCAGTTTGTCAGTTAGTGTTTTAGCCTGTTCATTGAAGCCCTGATTTCAAACGTAGATATTAACTGTAGGTTAAATTCTCCTTAAGTGACGTGGGTGAAAATGATCAAATAAGAGCAGATTCTTTTTGTCTGTTAATGGTAGGGTTTGGTGCAAAGAGTATTGTTTAAATTAAATTAAATTACACCACTTTGCACATAATTGAAAAAAACTTTGCTTACTACATTTTGTAATAATAATCTCCTCAATTCAGTAGTCTGTCTTCGCTATCTATTAACATCACTTGAGCCAATCAGTGCTAACGTTAGATAAATAGGGCCTGAGCATTATAGATAGCGGTTATAAACGAGGTGTAATTCATCCCCTAAAATGGATTAAATAAAAATAACTTCCTTCAAGGGATCCTCTGAATGAATGAATCCTCTTTGATATGCAATCTTAATTATAGAAGGTTACACTGAAAATTCTTTTACATATATATGAAATGAAATAGTTCTTTTATAGGGCATGGCTACCCGGAGGCATCCCAGCGCTTGTAGCTGCGACAGAGAGGGGGTATGAAATGAAGAAGGGGATCAAGTGTTCGTTAGATTCCAGGGAAGAGCAAGGTTTTTAATTTCTTGCGAAAAGAAAGATGATTGGGCTCCTGACGAAGTGGGAGGGGTAGAGAGTTCCAAAGCTTAGAAGTGTTTTGGGAAAAGAGGCGGCCACCCGTGCGGGCCTTGTTGATTCTGTTGACTTGTGCCAGGTTCAGATCGTTAGAGCGGAGGTTTCTGGTCATTTTATATGGTTTGATCAGATTGGTAAGGATCGGGGGACCTTTGCCTTGCAAATTTTTATGGGCAATACAGAGGGCTTTGAATTGTACCCGTTCTTTTATCGGTAGCCAATGGAGTGATCTTAATAATAATAATAATAATAATAAAGGAATTTATAAAGCGCCTGGTGACGCCTTCACGGCGTGTCCCCGCGCTACGGAGAGAGAAAGATGCGGATAGCGGGCTGGCCAGAAGGATTAGTTTTTATACAGATAGGTCTTCAGGAGTTTCCGGAACTGCATTTCAGATTCTTCTAGCCTTAAGCCGACCGGGAGTTTATTCCAGTTGCTGGCTGCCAGCCGTCTGAAGGAGCGTCCACCCATTTTTGCTTTTTTGACATGGGGAATTTTAAGTAGCCCTGCTCCGGCTGAGCGTAGTGCTCTAGTAGGTTCATAGATCTGAACCAAGTCAGAGAGATAGGACGGTGCTTTATGCCAAACAATCCTGTGGCAGATTAGGAGTGCTTTATAAAGCACTCTCTTTCTGACTGGAAGCCAGTGTAGAGCCTCCAGCGCAGGCCTGGATGCTGCTCTTTTGGGGAGTCTCAACACTAGCCGAGCAGCAGTGTTCTGGAGGACTTGCATTCGTCTTAGGTTTTTTTCCGTAGTACCTAAGAGCAGCACATTGCCATAGTCCATGCGAGATGTCACTAAGGCTTGGGCCATGGTTCGTCGGGCCTCCAGAGGGAGTAAATCCAATGTGCGATTGAGGGTTTTTAGTATCCCAAAGCATTTTCCCATCAGGCGATTCACATGGCCCTCATAGGACAGTTTGGGATCAACCCAGATTCCCAGATTCTTTGCCTCTTTGCTGGGCTTGGGGGTAGGGCCCAAGCACGTTGGCCACCAGTCCCCCGTCCAGCTGGAGTGGTCACCACCAATCACCACAACCTCCGTTTTAGAGCCATTCAGCTTCAAACAGTGAGCATTCATCCATCCTGCTAAGGCCTGCATACAGGACTTGAAGTTGGATGCTGCTACGTCGGGGGCTTGGGACAGAGAGATCAGCAGTTGAGTGTCGTCAGCGTAAGAGACTAACTCCACTCCAAATGCTAATACCACTTCTGCCAAGGGGGCCATATAAAGATTGAACAAACTAGGGCTCAACGCTGATCCCTGCGGCACCCCTTGTTCGAGTGCTATGGCAGAAGACTTAAAAGAGCCCCTTTGGACCTGAAAGCTGCGGTCGGTAAGGAACGCTTTAAGCCAGCTTAATGCTGCCTCAGTGAGTCCTGCTTTGTTTAGACACTGTAGCAGGATGATGTGAGCTTAGCGCTGGCTTGGCTGAGGAGCGGTGGTTGGTGCTCGTCAGCAATCTAGCTGCTGAATTTTGGACTACCTGGAGTTTATGGATCACAAAGACCGGGGCTCCCAGGTAGAGCGCATTACCGTAGTCAAGCCTGGATAAAATCATGGCTTGGACTAGGATTTTTTTGGCTCTATCGGGAAGTTGAGGTAGAATTTTACGTATGGATTTTAACAAGCTGAAACAGGTGGCCGCAGTTTTCCTGGCTTGTGCTTTGAATGACAGATTATCATCTAACCAGAATCCTAAACTCTTAATCACGCTTCTTGGGGTAGGAGCAGCACCCATGGAAGGGGGCCATAGCCTGGGGGAGGTAAATGATGCCTTCTTGCCCAATAACATCAGTTCAGTCTTCTGGTTGTTGAGTTTGAGCTGAGACTGGCCCATGCACTTTGATACCTCCTCAAGACAGTCACTCAGACTCGTATGGGACATATCAGCCTGATTCAGAGAGACCACGAGCTGAGTGTCATCAGCATAGCTGATTAATTCAATTCCGTAGGGGGCCACTATCTCGGCTAAGGGGGACATATACACATTAAAAAGTGTGGGGCTGAGGGAGGAGCCCTGTGGAACCCCACACTGCAAGGGTAGCGGTGATGAGTGGCACTCCCCTTCAAATACTTTAAAGTACCTCTCCCCAAGAAAGGATTCAAGCCAGGAAAGGGCTTTTCCCGAGACTCCAATTTTGTTTAGGCGGGTTAAAAGGATACGGTGATTTACCGTATCAAAGGCGGCACTGAGGTCTAGGAGGATGATGGCCACATTGCCACCTGTGTCCAGGATCCTCCTAGACTCTTCCACCACCTTGAGAAGTGCCGTCTCCGTCCCTTGTCCCGGGCGGAAGCCTGTTTGAGAAGGATGGAGAAGATTAGAGGCTTCCAAAAATGAGGACAGTTGGTGGTTTACAATTTTTCTGCCAATTTACTGATGCTCGGGAGAAGGGAGATGGGGCTGCAGTTGGATAGGTCTCCAGGGTCAAGGTTGGATTTTTTTAACAGCGGTTTAACCGTGGCCATTTTCCAGTCCCGTGGGACTGTGCCTGCTTCAATCGAGAAATTGATTAGATTGCTGACTGGGGTCGCAATAATAGGCAGGGCTGATTTCAAGATGTTAATTGGAACAGGGTCAAGGGGGGAGCCACTTTTGATTGAGTTAATGAGGGGAGGTAACAATTCCTCGGTGAACGGGGAAAAGAAGAAAGTTCGGGAGTAGTACCTTGAGAGAGAGGTTTAGGTAACGGTAGTGATTCGGGGGTGGTGATGGGTGGGAGACCCAGGAGGATTTTTTGGATTTTGGTGTGGAAGAAAAGTGCAAGTTCTTCGCAACGGGACCCTGATGCATTTGGGGCAAGTGGGGGGGTCGGGGGGTTTCAACAGAGTTTTAACGATTCTGAAGATCTCTTTCGATGAATTGGGGGATGTAATGATTTTCTCTGCGTAGAAAGCAGTTTTCGTTGCCTTTAACACAGATTTATAGGCTTTGATGGAGGCCCTGTATTTAGTTTTTATCTCTGGATCAAAGTCTTTTCTCCATTGTCTCTCCTCTTTTTTACAGCTCTGTTTGAGTTTTCGGAGCTCTGGGCTAAACCAAGGATGATTGATTGATCCTCTTTTTTGGGTTACAGATTTTCTAGGCAGAATGGCGTCCAGTGAGTTCTCTATCCACTGGTTAAACTCTAGGTTTGCTATATTGATGTCAGGGTTAGTGGGCGGTAAGGTAGTCCTTAGTACTTCCGACCATTCATTTATCTTGAGTTTAGACCAGTGTCTTGTCTATTTAGTGCTGAAAGGTTTGGCCGGAGCTGGGGAAGGGACAGTCCAAGTGAAGGGTATCATGAAGTGGTCTGACCATGGAACAGGATTCGGGTCCATGGTAATTAAATCAGTGATATTAGAAAAAATGGGATCAAGCAGGTGTCCCTTTATGTGTGTGGGCTTTTGGATTCTTTGTGCCATTTCGCATGTCTCTAAATCTTGGGCCAAATCCATAGCTATCGTATCCTGTGGATCGTCGAAATGGAGGTTCAGATCTCCCAATATAGTAAAGTTGGAGGCAGAACTGGCGAGGTTCACAACCGTTTCTAGCAGGGTCCTGTGAAATTGTCCTAAGGATCCTGGTGGACGGTATACTAAGAGCCCAGTGAAAAAAGCTGAGGGTGACAGAGTGATCGAGAAATGGACGTTTTCACAGTCAAGTAATGGGCTGCCTAACAGGCGACAGACTAGGTGACCCTTATAGAGGATTGCGATCCCTCCCCCTACGTTCCCTGTTCGGTCAAGGTGCTGGATTAAGTAGCCCGGAGGCAGAGCCTGGACGATATCTGGGCCTGAACTGGGCCCTAACCATGTTTCTGTAAGAAACAGTGCATCCAGTGCACAATAGAAAACATAAATACAACCACAATCTAATTCATATCAACCATTTAAATTAAATGAAATTACAGCACTTTGCCCATAATTGAAAAAAACCATTATTTAGTACATTTGTAATAAAAAACTCCTCAGTTCAGTAGTCTGTCTTCGCTGTCTATTAACATCACTGAGCCAATCAGGGATAAATTTACATAAATAGGGCCTGAGCACTCCGGCCAGGTAACATTTAGGAGGGGAGAGACCAGACCAGAGGCTACAAGCTGCACCTCAAGCAAGTGACGAAGACGCCGACAGAGTTAATTCTCTTGCCTAGCACAAGCCTTAACTGAAGCAATATTTTACTTCAGATTAGGGATAATGCTTTGCATATTTATTTAATTTTCTTTACCTTGCTTAAGGAGGGCAGCCTACGCGTCTCTCCCACCACCCTATGTGTAATGTTCAGTGATTTAAAAAGGTAAAGCATCCATTCACAACAGCAGAAAACTCCACCTAAAATGAGCATTTGCCATTCTTTAGTACCCACGATTTCTAAACTAATGACATTAGGAAATGTATGTATATGTGTTATTTCAACGAGTGGGGCAATCACGATTGGCACAGGCCCATCAATATCTAATTAATGTAATGTATGAAAATGGAACCCCGATCAGGATAACAACATTAGGGGTATTGCAAGCGTTAACAATACAGTGATGTGGGCGGCAAATCTTGGTCCACAAATATCTATGGAAAGAATATGTGTACAAGCAAAATACTAACTATACCCTGATTTATAAAAAAATAACATTGAAGAAAATATATATTTTAAAACAGCACGGAGATATGGAGGAATAACAGTCACACATAGATTTTCAGTCTTTGTAAAAAGACCATTGAATCTAACCAAATGCAATTAGCACACCTAAAAATTGAAACCATCATTAAGGGCACAAAACAAACATGAGATTTCACACATTTATAGGATGAAAACCAGGCGTACTACACAATGTCTGGTAATGTGTGTAAACTAACTTCTCTTTTTATTCACCACTGAGAGCAAATGCAATCTCGCTTGCCGGAATGAACACGACCGTCCGCATAACCATGTTCAGGGGATAGTGTCCACTCTGACGTGAGTAATATATAAAAAACAAGGGGGGATTATCCTTTTCACCTAAAGTTGGTCCTGACAAAAGCCATCGACCCAGCAAGGGCGCATGTCGGCTGAAACATGTAGACCATTTTTTGACCTTTTGTAAGTGATGTGAGGGGCACATCACAGGTCCTATTTTTCACATCCACCTTTGTTTTCAGCCTTACCCTTATCATTGTTTTGAATAAATCTAATTCTATGATAAAGAAGAAATTCATTTTTTTTACAAAGTAGATCCCAACTATTTCCTCTGGATCACCTCCTGGTGGAGGCCACCAAGTGCCAATGATGATGCTAACAACCATGACTTCGCCAAAGACATACTAAAAGTGGAAAATGGCTGTTGAGGGTCCTACATATTTCTTATCAAGGTCCGTCAAGGCCTCAGGGATCCACTTCTTTTTGATTTTTTGTAACATATTTGAAAGCCGAGTGGGACCCCAGACTGCTTCTACTTCCCTCTCTTGATAGATTGTCACTATTTGTAATCTTCATATTCCTCAAAGCAAAGATGAACTGGTGACATTTCTTGGGATGGCAGAGTTTTATAATACATTTTGCCCACATTTTGCAGAAAACATCTGCTATATGAAGGAACTACTCCAGAAAGGGAAAGATTTTCTATGGTGTCAGGGTTGTGACGGAGAGTTTGACTGGGTGAAGAGGTGTTTGAGTGAGGCACCCAATCAATCAACCAATCAATCAATCAATAAAGCTTTATTTCGATTGCAATATTACAATCATAAAAACACAGTTAAAATACAAAGATAATACATGAATTTTCATCAGCAATTTAAGTACAAAAAACATTAAAAACTTTTCTCAACTTGATGTATAATTCATATATATATATTTTCTTTTGTTTAAAAAAGAAGATATAAAATAATAAGATTATGAAAACCAAACATCTAAAAGGAGCCACCTCCTAAGTCCTGCAATACAGCACTCTTTCTCTGATCGAGGGCTTTTTTAGAAACATAGATATCCTCCAAGCTACGTGTTCTTTTTCTAAGAGCTGGAGCTTAATAAAAGCAGGGCAACATTGCCTCAGCCCCCAATTTTTTATAATTGGAACTATCCAGATCTTTCTTAGCTCCAGATAAAATGTACAGAATAAAATTAGGTGAAGTGAGTATTGAGCTGATTGCTTATCACATGGGCATGGTTGCAATTCACTTGCCCAGTCATTCATATTAGGAAATGATACAAGTCTGTGGATGGTCCCCAGTCTGAGTCTTATTATTAAAAACCTATCAAAACCACCAGGTACAAACATTAGATATGGCTGCAAACTCAAAGTGGTAAGAACCATCTGATGTTGCTGGACGCTTGGTTTAGCAATTTCCCCAGATAGTCATAGGCTGTCCAGGTGAAGAAGACCATCTTTTCTTAGGCTTTCCCTAAAGATCAGAGTAATCGTACTTGGGTTAGTAAAATATTCCAGGTGACCTAAGTCTTTTGTAAATTCTTGAACGAACTTGACCCATGGCACCATCCAACCTCAGGCTATCCTGTAATAATTCCCTATTTAGTTGAGTCTCGTCCCTTGACCAAATCCTGTGCCAGAGAAGAATTGGCTTACTTTTATGAGATCTGAAATATATGAGAAAAGTATTCTCCAGCAGTTGAATTGAATGTGTGTCAGCGAAACCCCAGATCCCAGCTCCATATGTAACAGTTGAGACACATTTTGCTTTGTATATTTCCAGAAGTTCCATCGGTGGTTTCCTTCCCAATTTTTTGGCAAAGCTGGCAAGATCAGACATTGTTCTAATTAGTGCCAGCTTTTTGGCTGCTACTGCTTGTGTATATACTACAAATATCATGGGGTCTAAAACACAATACTAATGCTCTGAGCACTCCAATCTCTGCAAAAAACTAGATATCCACGCTACTACAATTAGGAATCCTATCTACATAAGAAATCCTATTTAAAGAAACGGATTCCCATCACTCACCGAATTGGCGACATGCTTCATCATCTGGGTCTCCTCTTAAAGTCACTCTAGTGACACTAAGGGCTACAACCCCATCATGCTACTGCTTGTGCCCAGGTATCATTGTTGCTGAACAAAATACCTAAGTATGAGAAACTGTAAGTCGGGGCTAGTGGGTATCCCTCTACATATGTGTCCCTACATCTCTGATTCCCCCAGCCACATCTCATTATGAAGGTCTTCGAGATGTTAGTTCTGAGATCTAAGTCTTTCATAAAGTTAAAAAAGTTATTTAGAGTCTTTTGAAGGCCAATCTGGGTACAAGACATTATCACTGCATCGTCCGCATACAGAAGAGCTGGTATTGGACGATTACCTATTTGAGGGAAATCTTGAGTGTCCTTGAGGAGTGCCTGTCTTAACCCATTATTATAAAGATTAAAAAGGAAGGGGGCTAGAACACAACCTTGCCTTACCCCCTCCTAATAGGAAAAGAGGCAGTGCTCTCACCACCCAGACCATAGCATACATGTGACTTTGCTCCATTGTAAAGACGTCTAAAAAATGAATAATATTTATATCAACCCCATTGATTCTAAAAACTCCCAAAGCTTTACATGCCTCACGCACTCAAAGGCAGCCGTGAGGTCAATGAAAGCTAAAAATAACATGCCCTTTTTAGCCCTGATGTATTTCCCCATAAAAATAGCTAGATTTAGGCTCTGCTCTACAGTCCCTAATTCTTCACGGAATCCATATTGAATGTCAGATAAAATTTGTTTATCCTCTGCCCAAAGCTGTAGGCGTTCCAAAATAATTTGGCCCACAACTTTGGCCATCGAATCCAAAAAAGAAATAGGCCTGTAACAGGTGGGTTCTTGGCGGTCCCCCTTCTTGAATATAGGGACGATAGTGGATTCCACCCAAGTTGGTGGAAACACAGCCTGACAACTCACATTAATTATTTGGGTAATTATAGGTGCCCACAGAGTAATATTGGACTTCTATAGGTCCACAGAAATCCCATCGGGTCCCGAAGCTTTTCCACCTGCGCTTGAGTAGAGAGCCCTGTTTACTTAATCGATGTTAAAGTGTAAATCCAGCGGATAATTAATAATTCGAGGAGTTTCACTATCAAGGCCATTGGACATACATTGCCCATTGTATATCCTGGAGAAGTGCTCAATCCACTGACCCTCTGTAATGGCTACTTCGATAGTTGGACCCTCGCATGAAGACAAAAAAGGTTTTTTAACCGCTTTCCAAAAAGCTACACTGTCTTTCATTTGAGAGGCTGTGATAAGCAGCTCCCAGGCTTCTTTTCTTAAAGCATTCTTTCTTTCAGTTGGGCCAGTTTATAGTTCTTTCTAACCTGCCTGATTTTAGTGATGTTCCTAGTAGTGTTATGCAACTCATATTTCAGGGAGGAATATGCTCGAGAGCAATTTGAATCAAACCACCTCTGGGGAACAGATTTTTTCCCACCTTGTTTGAACAATGCATCATGTACGGCACCTGCTATATCTTGAAATGAGGATAAAACGCTTTCGGGAGATACCAGTTCATTCAGGCAGGTGTCAAAGGTAAATCTACTCCTGGTAATTAGTTGTTTATTTACTACATCAGGATCCATCATGTTCCAACGAAGGGTGTACCCATTAACTTGATCACGTTTTAGGTTAACTAAAGCCTCGTCTACCACCTGTTCTTCCCTTCCCTGTCTTCTAGCGGGGAGTATTACCGATATGCATAATGGAAAATGATCATTCAGTGAATTGGTGTCAACTAAGAAAGTGAGCAATCTAGATGCATGTCCATTCAATAAAAATATGTAGTCTATTGTGGAACAGAGGCCCCTGCTGTTAAATGTCTGCGGCATAGAAATAGGTCTGGTGCATAATTCATTAGCAAATCCTAGATTTAATTTAAACACAAGTTCGTCAAAAAGTTCCCCTGTGTTTGAGTGGGAAAAGTGAGTATTACTTGTTCCTTCTTCCACATTAAAACCACATGTCATGTCATCCTCATGAGGGCACAGGGCACAATTACAATCCCCACACATAATAAGCATTTTATCAGTACCATTTCCTTTACACGTAATTCTTAATTCATTACACAATGATTTAACCACGTTAGGGACATTATCAGGTGGGATATTATTATAAAAATTAACCAATATCATGTAGAGAGAGGCAGTTGAATACAATACTAACAGTTGATAATAAGGGGACTCAAGGTAGGACTCAATTTTAACACAATTTTACTTGCTGGATAAGTATATACATAGCCCACCTTTAGCTCTGCCATATAAACCCCCTATGGCATGAGTGTTAAATGTTCTAAAGCCGTTTATATGTATTGAGTTCTTCAGCCAGATTACCTGGAAGCAAATAATTTCATGTCTTAATATATAATCAGTTACTGGTTGAGTGCGTTACAAGAGGTGTAAACGCATCCTTGAAACTGGGCACTCCCATCAGGTTCGTCATATAAAGACAGACTCCTTTGTTAGTTATGACAATCAATTGTTTATTCAAAGATTTATCATTTCTTTAGTTGCAGAGATTCATAGATTCATCTTTTCCAATGTTTTTGTTCGACCACAAGAAAATCATTGTCGGTGATTTCAAAAAATGCTCCGATGCATTTAGGTTAATTACATTTTTCTCGGTGTACGGAGACATGCGTGAAAAACGTGCGTTGTGTTGGGTAGAATGATATCTACATACCTTATAAACCAGTGTGGGTGGCTAAAAAAAGGGGGTTGCATCGGTCGTGAGGGGCAGACAGATCAAGGAAAGCACTTACATTCCCGGGTCATAGAAGGTGATGTGCCTCTGGAAACAAAGGGGAAACATGCGTATTAGATGCGGTTTAGACCCGAAGTTAGGAACTAACGCGGGTCTATGTCGAAGAAACGACTTACTTGAGTGTGCAGGAAAGGGTAGATCGATTCAGGATTCCACGGCAGGGTTGTACATAGCTCGCGGAATGTTAGCGGAGTGAGAGAGTGTTGGTTAAAGGGCAGCTCGCGGAGTGGCGGTCATGTGATTAGGTCGTGAGGACGAAAAAGGGACTAAGGTGTGACGGTGAATGTGGCGGCCATCTTAGAGTTGGGTGTGTGGTGTATATTACTGGTCTAGGGAGTGCAGGGAGCACGGGGGAATGTAATTGTAGTGGAGTGGTGTGGCTCACTGGTTAGAGGCGGCAGACCCGGAAGCAGGGAACGGCCCGGGACCAGGGTTCAATTCCCGACGCGGCAGGGTCGTGGACCAGGGTCAGCGGACTCGATAATTCTCGCCTCGGTGCCTACTCTAACCAGGGATCACACTCGGCAACTCTGGGCATTAGCTTGCCTCATCTCTACAACGGCCCCCCACATTCACCGGGGATGCCTGGTTTCACCTTGGAGATACCCAGTAGGGACCATCTCACAGGGATAGCCAGGACGGGTTCCCCAGCGGTCTACAGCGCCACGACGCCTCAGGGCAGCAGTGCGCTTTACAAGACACATACAATTAAACTATATGCAATGTTTATACTCAAGCTGAGGTTACAAAAGATACAGTGTGAAACATGTGTACCGCGCAGGGTACTACAGGAAACAACTAAATTCAATTCGGTCATTAAGACCGTATGGCTTCATCGCCTGTAGTCTGTAGATCCAAGCTGTCTCACGTTGTAGAAGTATTTTGTTGTTGTCTTTTCCTTCCCTTTTGCAGACAGTTTCTAGCACCAGGAATTTCAACTGGGCCACGTTGTGATTGAGTTCATTGAAATCCATTGCAATGCTTGATTTTTGATTTTTGGTGCGGATGTTAGATTTATGCTCGTTTAAGTGGACTTTTATTTTTCTGGTAGTTTTGCCCACATATAACATGCCACATGGACATTTGAGTAGATAGATAAAGTTGGTTGAATCGCATGTTGCATCCACGTGCAATTTGATTTGGAACCCTCTCATGGGGTGGCTTATACTGTTTCCCTTAATGATATTGTTGCAGCTGTTGCAATTATGGCACGGGCGTGTGCCGGTGTGGGAAAGTTGTTCCATGGGTTGTTTTGACAGGATTTCTTTCAGATTTTCAGTCCTGGTATATGCAAAGATCGGGGGATTTTTAAATAGGTTACCAAAGTCGGGTTCAGATGACAGTATGCGCCAGTGCCTTAGGATAATGCTCTTGTATGTTTTACTGGAAGAAGAGTATCTGGAAACTAGTACTGTCCTTTTCTCCTCTTTTTTCGTGGATCCTTTGAGGGCTTCCTGACGTGTGATGGTAGATACTTTTTGAATGGCTTCTGTTATAGTCTCTTGTGGGTAACCTCTGTTAAGGAACCTTGTGGCCATTTCTTCCATTTGAATCGTGCATGTTTCAGGGTCTGATACGATCCGTTTTATCCGTAGCATCTGACTGAATGGCAGATTTCTATTTGAGGGAGTTTTGGTGGAAACTTGTATGGTGTACTGTATGGTTTCGATCTGTTGTTTTGCGGAAAAGGTCTGTTTCCAACCCTTTTTCAGTGATTTTAACCAAGACATCAAGAAAGGTGATTTTATGTTCATTGATGTTCCATGTGAGGATGATGCGGTTGTCTTTGGTGTTCAAGTCAGTCAAGGCTGTCTCTAAATTTTCACGGGTGTTTTTCCAGATAAAGAATAAATCGTCGATGTAACGAACATATAGCTTTAAGTTGTCTGTCCAGTTTGGGTTGGCGTAGATGTGAGTGGACTCGAATTCTGCCGTATAGATGTTTGCGTAGGTCGGTGCTGCGCAATTGCCCATTGACATGCCGGACATTTGGAGGTACCACTGTTGGTCGTGCGTGAAATAGCTGTGATACAGTGTGAATATCATGAGTTCCATAAGGAAAGTTTGTAAGGAGTCCGTGATGTTGCTGTTCAGTAGAGCTTTTTCTATCGCCTCGATGCCACCGCCATGCGGGATGGATATGTAGAGGCTATTAACGTCGGCGGTGCAAAGGATCAGATGTTCCTCAGTTGCTATGTCTGTTTCAGAGAGTCTTTTGAGAAATTCGGTAGTATCTTTAATGTAACTTTTGAGGTTCGTTACCATTGGCTGCAAGTGTCGGTCTAGGAATTTACCTATCGGCTCTTGGAGGGACCCTCTGGTTGACACAATGGGTCGAAACGGGGGGTCCTTCAGATTTTTATGGATCTTGGGGAGCATGGTTATGGTCGGACTTTTTGGGTGTTCCACGATAAGGTATTTTTTAGTGCGGTCCTCGATGATACCATCCTCGTGTGCTTTAATGACAGCAGTCTGCTGTTAGTTCGGATTTGTATTGTTCAGTAGGATTGCCACTTAGTCGCATATAGGTTTCAGGATCAGCGATGTGTTCCTTGATTTTTGATTCGTACATGCTGGTATTGAGGACGACTAGGGCACCGCCCTTATCTGCTTTGAGGCATGTGATTGCTTTGTTGCTTGCAATCTTTTTTAAGGTGTCTTTGTCCTTCATGGTGATGTTTTTTTTTGTTTTTTTTGAGAAGTTGATTTTTGTTATATCTTGTTTTACGAGTGTTTCGAAGGTGTCGATACTCTTGTGGCTACACGGTGGCATGTATGTGCTGGTTGTTTTTAGGCCAAGTAATTGATCGGGTTTTGTTTCAATGGCTGGTGGTAGTACGTTTTCAAAAAAATGCCTTAAGCGTAATTTCCGAGTGAGTTTGAAGGTGCTTAATTCTAGTTCAAGGAGATTTGTGGAACTGGTAGGTATGAAAGATGTTCCTTTCTGCAGAAGTTTCGTTTCATGTGCGGTTAGCACCGTGTCGGAAATGTTTATTACTAGCGATTCTTCTTCGCCATGGGTTTCTTTATGTTTTTGGTTGAACTTCTTCCAGTTCTCTTTCCTGATCTTTTTCCCCGCCGGGGTCGTCTGTTTCGTCCGGTCCTGCCTCTAAAAAAGGCCCTGATGTTGAAGGGCTGTCGTTGGTCTGACCAGGTTTTTGTCTAGGGTCTCGGGGTTCACCTGATGTAGTAGGTTCCAGGATGGTTTTTCTGGGTGGGCGATTAGTGCTTTCACTCCCTGAAGATGAAGTGTCCGTATTTTGGTTATGAGGTTAGTTGCGGAATCTGTGAATCTCTGCAACTAAAGTAATGATAAATCTTTGAACAAACAATTGATTGTCATAACTAACAAAGGAGTCTGTCTTTATATGACGAACCTGATGGGAGTGCCCAGTTTCAAGGATGTGTTTACACCTCTTGTAACGCACTCAACCAGCAACTAATTCCGACGTACATTGACGGTTACGTCACTTGTTGGAGCACCTGAAACTCTATTAAAATCATCCAAAAATCACATGTAATTTCAAAATAACACTAGCTGTGCGCCACGCCTTCAATCATCAATTTAATATATAATCAGACCATTGGGGATTACCATTCTTGGAACGTAGACCTGATATATTCCAGGACACAAGGCTACACCCAGTACTCAAATTAGTAAGGGAGGAACTGGCTACCACCAAATCACGAGAATTATAATCTTCATGACATACATGTTGCTGTACTGTGGAACGTGAAATAGATAGTTCTAGTTGCAGTGTCTGAGTCCTTGCGGTAGAACCGGTAACCTGGGCCTCATCCCCGGGGATCTGAAGTGTTAGAGAGTCCAAGGAAGGGGTCTGATCTCGGGGTAAACACCCTTCATCCTGTACTACTTCCACTATACATACCATGGAGGGGATAGATTTTTCCTGCTATGCTAGCATTTGGGGCCTACATGATTGCCTTAACACCCTATTTCCCAGATGCCCTAATTGCATTTCTTAGGGTCTTGTGGAGTTTCTCTCATAGGCCAGTCAGTCAATATCTTCCAGTGAGTTAAAAATGTCGAAATGATTACTAATTGGGACTGCATATCTTGACAGATTGCCATAATGGAAGACCTTCACCTTGGGAATAAGCCAGGGATATGCATGTGGAGGATAAAAGAACCTCAAGGGTAGTATGGCTATCTCATCTGGTCTGACAGGCCCTTTACCCACCCTATCTAATATTAGCGGTATCAAATCTGGGGACCTAAACGATAACACAACACAATCCCCTACGAATTGTTTTCTGGACTGACCGACCCAGCCTATTCTACGCGCCATCTTAAATACCAAATATAAGGGATTGATATTAATCCCAGTCCTTGTGCTGAGGAAATGGAGGGATTTCTTCCTCAGAGAAGCCCAGTGTTCATTGTAACTAGATGACACAGTAGGGATATTTGCCAGCACCACAGTATACAGTGTTACTTCTGGGGGTAGATGTAGATTTATGGCTGACTTCTGGGGGACCACATGCACAGGAGACTGTCTCCTCGTAGGGGTTAAAAGCTGGCCTCCCACAGGTTGAATATGATTTTCACTGCCTAATGTATCCCTAGTTGGGCCTTGTGTGGAAGCGGCATGTCCCTGTCTAGCATCACCCATAGCCGAAGGTGGCTCTACACTTCCTTGCTTCACAATTCTCGATCCAGATATGGAAAAATTGGGCCTATAGGGAGGGCCAAGATTAGAATTAGGCTGACCCTTGATCATTCCAGGACTCCTGGTTGGTTACTTGTTGGTGTATCTTCACCCCTCCTCTCAAAATTATCCAGTACTATTTGGAAGGAAGCAGTTTATTTTTTTCGAGGCTAGCTAGCCTGGCTTCAATTTGAGTGAGTTTTTGCACTACGGGATCTAATAAGGCAGAAAACATTGATTCTAATTTCCATAAAATATCCTCGTTTGTCGGGATATGTGATGATTCCACCACAGTCCCCTCTTTCAATACCGGTATATTTCCTTTAGTCTGCAGTGCAAGGGTATGGCCATGTGCTGTCTTAGCCTTCCGACCCCTAGTTGACACAGGTGACCTGTGCGGCGTCTGACACGGTACACCCAGTCTATTTGAGGGAGTGGTGTTTTCCTCACCATTGGATGATTGCAAAGTAATAGGGAGATAGGGAGGGCATTTCGTGTAAGTGAACATTGTGGTTCCAGGGATAATCTCCTTTCTGTTCAATATCGTGAATTAAGACAGATTCAGCCCTCAAAGGGAAAGCATCCAGGTTCCCCAGTACCCCCTGCCCTGTTGTCGCCTTAGACTTGCTCATACTGGTATCCCGCAATACAGGGGCCCCAAGCAGGTCAGTACAATATTTATTACAGTAGCCTGTCAAGAGGATCCGACAATAAGTCCCCAGTCACAACGATTAATAATGTAGCCCTGCCCAGCCTCCTTCGGGCTCTGACGGGCTGCGCTTGGCCCCGGCATGCCCGCACGCGTCCCGCTGGAGCCCGCGGCCGCTTAAGAGCGCTCACTGATGATCTCAAAGTGCGCTTTCGCCTCCTGGCGCAAAGGTTGCTTGGCTTTGTGGTCCGGTTCCCTCGCTCTGGTAAAGTGTTCCGTGCTTAGTGTGGTAAGAACAACACCAATGGGCTCCTGCACCAGTAAAGTGCGCTATGCTTAGTGTCAGCTTTACAGTCACCAACAAGGAAATTAAAGACTTCTATCAATTGTCTTCCAGACTCATTGGGGAATATACTGGCCCCAGACAATAGCACAAAAGCAAGATCCCAGCTAAGAAGAACGTAAAACTGCGTCACATATGCAGGTCCTGGACACCAAAGTCTCAACCCACAGAGCGGGAGGAAGATATGCTATTCAGTAGCTCCCTCAAATCCCCTCAGCTGTCTCAACTTCTCCAGTAGAGTCTAAGCTCTCACAGAGCACCCCTCCAGACAAACAGAGCACAGCGAAGGAGCACACAGCGTAATACTTCTAGGCACCATACTGCATACAAGAGTCACAGGAAATCACCATCGCTGCTCCCCATGCCGTCAACGTTTCAATCAGGGAGGCTATCCGGCCACATAGGCCTCTGTGGAGCGCCTCAGGTGGATCCCACCACCAGCGTAGTTCAAGGTCTCCACCAACGCCACAGGTCAAATGGATCACAGAGGCCAAGGGCACGGTTGTCGATGTATTCCACAACACACGTAGCCAGCCTCGCCCGATTAGCAGGGCCGAAGCGATGCCGGCCGCAGGTGCACTCCTCAGCGCATGCAGCCAGCCTCTCCCGATGAGAAGAGCCAAAGCGACGCTGGGCCTCCAGCGGCACCCCGGTCCAATTTAGCATGCAATGGGGTGGCTGGTGCAGCGCACCACGAACGCCCCCTGCTCTATTGATCGGGCACCCAAACCTTCACCACGTCTCCAGTCTCACGTAGCCTAATTTAGGAAGTTTTGATCCAACAAAGAAGTCCTACATAAAGACAGTTGCCAGCTCAAAGGGGTTAGAGCCTGTGCTAATGCAGAAAGTGGATGGAAAGAAGAAGACAATTTTATTTATTTCCCTGGCCCTTGAGAGGTGCCTAGTGTAACTATTCAGTTGTGGAAAAGGAGGCTCTGGTCATTTTCTGGGTGGTGCGCAAATTGAGAAAATGTCTTTGGGAGAGAGGTTTGATATCATGAAAGATCACAAACTTCTGAAGGAAGTGTTTACCAAGAATGGTAGAGACTTTGTCTCACACAGGATATGGAAATGGATGGTTGCCTTACAGGAATTCGATTTTTTGGTCTCCTATTTGCCCAGGGCCAAAATATTTTGGCTGACTGTCTGTCCAGATTAGGGAAAGTTGAGTGTGAAGTTTCTGAAGAAGGCAAGTGGTTTGGGGGTGAAGATTTTGATGAGGAGGTCAAAGTTTGTTTGATCACAGAAGGTTTGGTTTCTGAGACTGAAGTGAGAGTTTGGAAAATGATGGTGCGTTGCAAAAGGTCATGGCAATGATCTCAAGGCGCTAGTAAGAGAGGAAGAATTGTGAGGATGAAATGAAAGGGTACTGGAAAGTCAGAGACGATTTGGCTGTGGTGGATGCTCTTCTTATGCGGGTTAGAAAATTGGTTCCTCCGTAAAAGTTCAGAGAGAAGTTACTGGGCAATGCTCATGCCATCCATATGGCCATTGGTAAGACAAAAGAGTTAGATAAACGTATTGGTGGCCTACTATGTACATGGACATAGAGTGAATAGTTCGAAACTGTGTGAAGTGCTCATGTAGTGACAGAAAATTCAAGTGGAGGACACAGCCAATAGTAGTGAGGGAGCAAGCCAGTAGTCCATTGTCGGATATTGCTGTGGATATTTTAGGTCCAGTGAGGTTGAAGTCCCAGGATCATTATGCGTTGATATGTCAAGATATGTTTTCACGCTGCCCTGAAATTAAGGTTGTAAATTTAGTCAAATCAGGTGTGGTCGTAGACTTTTTGGAGGAAATCTTTGAGAGAGAGGGCTTCCCATTGTCACTGCTCTCAGATGGTGTGTAGTTCACTTCTGGGGCTGTTGAGGAGTTTCTGAGAAATAGTGGAATCAAACGTAAGAAGGTGGCTTTGTACCACCCAGAGAGCAATGGCATGGTTGAGAGGTCTGCAAAAGTACTGAAGGAAATCTTACAGCAAGCTGTAGTGTCTGGATTGAACTGAAAGACTGCAATATGGAAAAAGGTGTGTGAGTACCGCTTTCCTTCACATTCCTCTACTGGTGTGGCTCCTTTCCAATTTTTTGTGGGGAGACTTGCCAATACTGAGGTGACACCTAATTAGGTTACTGCTAAAAGGACGGTGGTGGATGACCACATTGGAAGTATGGAAGGGTGGATAGAGAGAGAGAAAAGGCAGTAAAAATTACAGTGGTGCATGTAGGAGACTGGGTCCAAAGTAAGTCGCCCAACAGGGATGGGAAGAATTCCAAGTTCAGTCAACCTTTCAAGGTAATTAAAGTTTTTATGACCGCTGTGAAAATCAGTGACCATAGAGTTCTGAACTTGAATAGGGTTGCCAGATGCCAGCCCAGGGAAGAGAATGTCACTGAAGCATGTGTTGAACTCGAGAGCGCCTATAGACCACAACGTTCAAAGAAGATACCACTCTGTCTACAGGATTGTGTTTGCTGAAAAACATGCCTTTGTTCTATCTTATAGTCAATGATGCTTTGTTGGGCTCACCAGAAACCATGCTTTTGTTTATTTTATTGTATTCAGTTTAGTTAGTGCTATTTGTTTGTACAATTTATTCTACTCCCATGTTAGTTTCTCTTTGATCAATTGTGAGATGTTGGATAGGGGAGGTAATGTGGTGTTCTGTATCTAGGTTATGATGCAGTGCACCAGTATCCATGTAATGATGCAAAGAGTTGAAATGCGGGGTGGTTGCTAGGATGGAATGTGTAGATTTGGATAGATGAGCAGTTGCATTATGTCTTTGATGTGGGTGGTGTCTTTGCTGTGGATCTACCTATTAAACGTGTTAATCACCTCCAGAGTCTGGTGTTCTTTATTTAAGTACCTTTTACAACCCCTTAAGGGGAAACATCTGTGTCTATCTGGACAAAGGTAGATACACTTTACTAGCCATGCATGATTCAAAACTGGTTCTCGGGGCACCTGTATACTAGCATGTAAATCCCTCCCATATCAGGTGATGGAGACAAGGTTGCAGGGTGGCCACGGAAGGCATGTGGCAGGGGGGAAGCTGTGCGTAGGGTCCTGGTATTCCTGCCATTCCCCAGGCGCAGGGTCTCGATAAGATGTTTGGTGGCTGGCTTCAGTCCCAGAGGCACTCCTCAGGGTGGGAGGGGATCTGAACCTTGTGTTGGAAGGGGTATACTGAATAGGAAGATTAAAGGTGGAAAGACCCCCAGGAATAACGCTAGATTGAGGACTTTTTTGGAAGCAATGAAGTTGGAACACACTGGCGGGCTGAACAATACGGAGAGAGTCAATTCTCTTATGCAGCCAATTCACTGCAATCATTGTCTCAAATAGATTACATCCTGATCCCAGTGGGACGACTAGGCAGATACAGTAGTGTGTAATACCTGCCTAGGGGGATTTCGCATCACTCTCCATTGAGTAGGCAAGTGGCGGGCTTGGTGCTACTCATGGGCCAGATATTGAGGTTAGACCCCTGGATCCTCGTAGAGTGGTCCTCCAAGAGATATTTACTGGAGGCTACAGAGACCTATTTCAAATAAAATGAGGGCTTGGTATCCTCAGGGGCTACAGTGCAGGAGACCTACAAAGTTGAGATACGTGGTCAGATGATAGTCCTAACGGTAAAAAAAGAGAGAGGACCCAGCAGAGAGAAGGAGGAGTAGCTGTTGGACTGGGAGGCCCATCGTAGCACACCCAAATGAGGCGCTGGCAGACCACATTCAGGTTGTGAAGGCCAACTATCGAGATTTAGCATACTGGGAGGCCAGGTTCATAGACTGTATGAGGATGGGAACAAGTCAGGGAAACTGTTGGTTGGCAAGGAAGGAAGAGGGTCGGAGGTGGATCCCAAGATTGCAGACAGACACAGGAGAAGTAAGTTATGTTAGTGATATTTATAGAGCGCGCTGATGCCCAAGGGCTTCCTGGCGCTATGTAAAATGTCCTCCTATGGCCTGAACACGGGGTGACTTCCTACTCTAAGAGTTACAGTCTCGGAAATAAGCGCACGCTTATGCAGACCACCTGGAAGATCTCAGTGCCCAGAAGTGAGATGCCAACCACACTGGTGATTTAAGCGATTTCCTCCGGGATATCCAGATTGAGAGATTGGATACGGAGGCAGCGAAATCTCTAGAAGGTGACTTGCAGGAGGGGGGAGTTGTAGAAGCTCTGGCATAGTTGAGGGGGGTAATCGTTGGACCCCAAAAGTTTCCCGGTGGAGTTCTTTCAATGTGGAAAACGGCAGGTGGTGAAAGTGATCCACACAAAGTTGGTGGAGGTTCGTTCTCAGAAGATACTACCAGCTGAACTTTGGCAGGTTGAAATAGTTTTGATTCATAAACAGGGTAAACCCCCAGATTTATGCTCCTCTTACTGGTCGATCTCCTCAACATAGAAATGAAGGTCCTGGCAAAAATCGTGATTACCCGCCTACTGGTAGTGATTCACACCATAGTGGCTCCGGATCAATCAGGTGTTATGCCCTACGTGGAACAGGTATGCCCAGACATGAGTCTCATGCAAACTTTGTCACTGGAGGCAAGGTGTATCATGGTGATGAGCCCATAACTAGGGCGAAATTGATCCTGGGTTGCTTGTGTTCTAGTTCGGGGGGGGGGGGGGCCTGGCTTCGCAGTTTTGCCTTGACTGTTCCGAATTGAGCAGGATCGAGAATGAAATGCATATAACTGGGTCCAAACTGTGGTGACATGGTGTGCAGAAGAGCAATGGATTGGGATGCAGCCACGAGTTATTACCAGTGGCTGAGATTAATTCAATCATTTCATCCATCACTTTTTTGTATACTTTAGTTTGTCTCTTTAGGTGGGACAGGATTTAGCCAGATGTAGGTCCCGTGCACACCGTGTCACTGGAGCCAAGCTGTGCCTGGCTGATGAGCCCATAACTAGGGTGAAACCAGTCCTGGGTTTCTTATGTTCCAGTTCAGGGAGGGCGTGGCTTGCAGTTCGGCTGGACTTTTACGATTGGAGCAGGGAAAGGACTGATATACATATAGCTGGGTTCAAACTGAGGTGACATGATATGCAGAATAACAATGGATTGGGATGTGGCTCGAGTTACTTCTGGAGACCAAGATTAATTCAAGAATTCCACCCATCACTTTTTTGTACACAATTTATTGTGTCACCCTAAGTGGAACAGATATGACCAGACATGGGTCCCCTGCACACTGTTTCATTGGAGCCAAGCTGTACCCGGCTTATGAGCCCATAACTGAGGCAAAACAATTCCTGGGTTGCTTGTGTTCCAGTTCGGGAAAGGTGGCTTGCAGTTCAGCTGGACTGTTCCGATTGGAGCAGGTTCGAGACTGATATACATAAAGATGGATCCATAACTGAGGGGACATGGTGTGCAGAATAACAATGTATTGGGATGCGGCCCGAGTTATTACCAGTGGCCGAGATTAATTGAAGTATTTCATCAATCACTTTTTTGTATACTTTAGTATACATGTCTACTAGGCACAATCTCAGATGCCTCTTTGGATGCCTAGCCCGCGAGGGCTGCATATGGGAAATCAGCGATATTGTTGGCACTTGATGCTGCCAAGGCATTTGACACTCTGGGATGGCTGTACCTTATGGCACTATTAGAGAGAACCTGCATTGACCCATCTTTCCGAGCCTGGGGTTGTCTACTGTATACTGGCCCTACGGCTCATGTCAGGGTCAACAAGACCTTCTCAGCAGGATTTACTCAGGAGAGGGGACGAGACAGGGATGCCCACTATCCCTGCTCCTCTTTGTAATCACCATGGAGCCAGTAACCTGCTGGATCCGCAGAGACGCCCTGGTGCATGGCCTCTGATGGGAGCACAACTGGGAGGACGTGATCACACTCTATGCTGATGACATCCTTCTGTATCTGGCTGATCTGGAGGATTCTAACAACAGGCTATTGGAGATCTATAGAGTTTTAGACTAAGACTCGGGGCTATGTATCAACTGGAATAAATCTTGTCTTTATTCGCTTGCAGGATGGAGCCACAGGCCCGGCTAGATATGTTCAGTTCCAGCCGAGGGCAAGGGATTTGGTACCTTGTCATATTTATTACACATGACCCCTGGCCTTTCCTGGACAACAACCTGGGGCGGCTCCTCGGAAATTATGGGAGGGACATGGGACACTGGCGTAAACTGCCACTGTCACTGCTAGGGCACCCTGTGCTCTATCAAATGATATACCTTCCAACATTTCTATATGCCCTTCAGAACTCTATGTATGTGGTCCTGGACGGTTTCTTCAAGTAAGTGGCAGCCACAACGAGATTGCTACTGTGGTACGGTGGGACCCCCAGAATTGCACTGTCGGTCCTGACTAGACCTCTTACCTAAACTCATCATGTTAGGCATTTGGGGTGAGCAATTGTTAGACAAATATATGCACATTTTCTGTGATGTGCCTTAACGATAGCTAGATGGGATGCGATCCAAAAATGAAATAGTGCAGGGGCACCAGGAGTAAGGATTGGGACCACAACATGTTTTGGTGTATTGGAGGTGAGTGACAAATTTATAAGGCCCTTGACTGTCCTAAAAGGTTTGAAAAGATATGGGGAGCATGGGGGGCCCGGGACGAAGGCATGGAAGCTGAACTGAGTAAGTGAACAATTCTACACTCAGTCAAATAGGTAAGCAGGTGGAGAGGTAGCCTTGACCCTGATCCCTGAGCATTCACGCATTCTAACTTCTGCCCATTCAGGGTGGCAAGATAGAATTTACATCTGGCAAAAAAATGTAATCTGCGTAGCAAATTGTGATCTTAATTATAAAGTGCATCACTTCCTGCACTAACGGTAAGAGTATTATTTGGTCACGTGTTTGTTCAGTGCAGTCAGTGATTGTTTTGGAGAGGGGGCTGGGAGATGAGAAGCTGTAGAAAATTTCTATATTGCCAGTGTAAATTTGATAGGAGCAGCCAGATAACGAGACAATGTCTCTGGTGGAGGACGTAGAGAGAGAAGGAAGGAGAGGGCCCCAAACTCAACCCTGAGGGAGACCTGCTGGTATGAGTGTAGACAGTGAGTGTGAAGAGCACCAGGAGACAGCAAAAGAGATATTGAGGGAATAAGACAAAAGTAATCAATTACTGTGTCAGTGACCAGCCGCGGCCCGCAGTGGGAGTACCTGCAGGGCGGTGACGTGGGGAGGGGGTGGGGCAAAGTGGCGAATAGTAATGTATGGATTACGGAGCTTTCCAGTTAAGTAAACATTTAAATAAATAAAACGAATTTCGTTGAGTGCACTGCATCCCCACATGCGATGCACTGCGCGCAACTGAATTCGTTTTATTTATTTAAATGTTTACTTACCTGCAAAACTCCGTAATCCATACATTACTACCCCCACCCTGCCCCTCCCCCTCCCCAGGTCACCACCCTGCAGGTACTCCCACTGCCGGCCGTGGCTGCCAGTGACACCTGGGAAGGTGGGATTTGCTAGCATGAGTGAATGGTCACCTACCTGAATGCTCTGGATCAGTTTAAGAATATGCATAAGAATGCATGACACAGATTTGTAATAGGAAGATGTGATGACATTGGACCTGTGTAATATCAGTCTCCGTGGAGGGGAGAGGAGGAAACTCAGACTTTAAGAGGAAAGCTATATTGGTGGATGAGAGATAGGGGGTGACTGAGTTTTAGAGAAGATGACCTGAGACACATAGTCGTAATAGGGTCGAGATAAGGGGTCTGAGTTTGGTTTCTTGCGCAGTGATATGCCTACCCAGTATCTAAAGTACTGAGAATAGGTGTAAGAGATGAATCAGTCGTTTAAGACTGTGAATGACAAGCTAGATTCATATAATATAAAGCCAATGTCTTGTTGGTTCAATGCGCTCAAGGAAGACACAAATTATTGATAGATCTAAGTATGAGGAGTATTTCAGTAGAGGATTTGGGGGAGAAGTTGAATTGAGAAGAGTGGAAGGAAAAAAGGAGTGAATTAGAGTGTAAGGGGTGGTGAGCATACTTTTATGAGTGTTGTAAATAATGACAATTTTAGAATATATTTAGGATGAAAAGGCAATATCAGACAGGGTAAACTGGGTTATGGTGCTTTGCGGCCAGTGAGAGGTTAGAATGGTCATTGAGGGTAGCCTCTGGGAGATTAGGAGTGAAAATTTGAATTCATGATAGCAGGATTGTTTCCCTGACTCAAGTATGGTTACACAGTGGGTCAAGGATTTTCACCACCTGTGATGGTGGGTGTGCATTAGTGGAATGCACAGGAATTTAGTCTGCATAAGAATCTTGATGTCACATTAGAGTTATCTTAGCTCAGTTGATGTGTTCAAATGTGAACAGATGCAGCATTTGCTCAGACAATCTTGAATGTGTAGCTGTTGCTAGCATAATGGTTGCCAAGGACTTTCAAAGCAAGCTAAATAGATTGCTGAAGTTTGCCTTCTCTTATCAGTCAGTCAAGGCTGAGACAATTTCCTGTTGGAATAACACACAATGACATGCATTTAATATATATATATATATATATATATATATATATATATATATATATATATATATATATATATATATAAGCAAGTTGTCCTGTCGCAGCGGGAGCACAGTCCAGTGGGTGCCAGCGTTGAGACCAGGACAGTGTCTCAATATTAATTCAATACAAAAGAATAAGGTCGCTGCACACTTCTTGGATATTCATGCAGTTGTTTTATTCAAAACGTGCCACAACACTCCTACGCGTTTCGAACCGTAGTTCCTGTTCACGGTAGTAATTGTGAATAGTCCCATTTCGATTTCTATATTTATACTAATGCACACCTCTTTGACTGAGGCATGCTGGAACTTGTAGTTTTCAAGTTTTTTTAGCTTGTATTGGACTGCGTGCTGTGAGCCACGCATGCCAGCGGGGTGTAAATTTTGTTACCACACTAAAAGCGTTCCTTTAGTTATAGGAGATTGCCGCTTTCTGTCCGCATAATCGTGACTCGCACAAGTGAAAGTGATCATAAATCAGTGTACCTGATCATTGATCCTGGTGTGTAACTTTGGACTACATGTCATACAGCAATTAAGGGCTGAGTGCCCTACGTCCCCACTGTGTGTCACAACCCACATTGCGCAATCCAAATTCAATGCTTTTGGTTCACATTTTTAACATTTTTAACAAGTTGGGTCTAACATTTGAGACAGTAAATTGCCGACAACCTATTGTTGTACAGAGTGACAATAGTCTTGAAATGCAATTGTTGACACTTATTTAGTTGGTAAATTGTCCAGTGTCATAAGTGAACATAAAGTTCTTCGTCTCCGTTCAGGCCTGCCAGCTGTTTGGTACGGAATCTTATGATTAATTTTGATTCTAGTCGTCGCAGTTTTTGTATTCGATTCCCCCCTCTCTCATGCTGTTCAATCTTTGCCAGTCCAAAGTACTTTATATCCAGCCAAGCCTTGGTGTTCTGGCTGGCCATGTGTTTCGCAATGGCTTATGCGTGGTCACCATTTTGAACAGCACGAATATGTTGTAAAATTCTTGTTTTGAGGGAGCATGTCGTGCTGCCAATGTAGGATTTGCCACAGAAACATTGCAGCATATAGACGACGAATGTTGATTCACATGTAATACTAGTTCTTATCATGAAGTTTTTGCCTTCTGGGTGCTTTAGGTTTTTGGTGTTTTGACCTATCCTGCATGCCTTGCACGTTGTGCATTTGGTAAAGCCACGTTTCCTTATGTCCAGCCAAGATTCCGTTTTTTTGACTTCAAAATGACTCCTTATCAGATGATCAGAGAGATTGGGTGCTCTCCTATATGAGATCAATGGATGGTTACCCAAGCTCACTCCTATATCCGGGTCTTTAAGCAGCACATGCCAGTATTTCATTAGTACTTTCTGTATTTTGTAGCTTTCTTTGCTAAAAGTCATTATCATTCGTGGCTGTTCCTCCTTTTCTTCTATTATTTGCTGAGTTCCTGTTTTGGCTTGACTTCTGTTGTCCTCTTTGTTCAACAGAGTCTGCGCTCTGGTTTTAGTTCTGGCTTTTGTTTCACATATATTGAGATCAGTTGTTTTGTATCCTCGCTGTTTGAAGCGTTCTTTGGTTTCTTTGAATTTGTTCTCCATTTCTGTATCTTCTGAGCAATTTCTTCTAATCCGTAATAGTTCTCCATAGGGTATGCTCTGTTTTAATTTCTGTGGGTGGAAACTTAAACCGTGAAGGAGACTGTTTGTAGCTGTCTTTTTTCTGTGGACAGTAGTTTGTATGCTGTCATTAGCAATATATACTTTTGTGTCCAAGAATTCTATCTCCTTCGTGCTGATAGAACATGTACATTTTAGACCCACTTGGTTGTCATTTAGAACTGCAAAAAATGTATAGAACTCTGATTCTGTGCCTTTCCACAGGAGGAAAAGATCGTCAATAAATCGTTGCCAAAGGGCCACTTTGGCCATATGATGGTCGTTTTCTTCTCTCCAAGCCACGCTTCTCTCCCACCACCCCATCATGAGATTAGCGTAGCTTGGAGAGAAGGAAACGCCCATCGCAGTTCCACAGCGTTGTTTGTAGATAGTTTTATTGAAAAGGAATACATTGTTGTGTAGGCACATTGAAATCATTTCCATTATCATTTTCGAAGGTTCTCTTTGATTGATAGGTTGTTGATCCAGGAAGTATTGAATCGCCTATAGCCCAATGTCATGATTGATTGATGTGTATAGGGATACAACATCGATTGTCACTAACAAGTAGTTAGATTGCCATTCTGTGTTCATTAGTGTACGTAAAAAGTCACCCGTATCCTTTATGTAGGAGCTCAATGTGGGTACAATTGGAGCTATGAAGTGATCCACGTAGCTTGACACATTTTCATAGAGACTACCACAGCTAGAGATTATTGGCCGTCCCGGCGGTTTGTTTAGGGTTTTGTGCACTTTTGGTAGGAAGTAAATGGTTGGAGTGATTGGATTCTCATCCATTAAAAATTTCCTTTCTACTTCCGTTATCAATCCTTTCTGTTGCCAGGTGCTTAGTTTCATTTCCAGATCATTTTTCATTTTTTCTGTAGGGTTTCTTGCAAGTGTCGTGTAGTTATCAATATCGTTTAGTTGGCGCATTGCCTCTTCCACATAATGCTCCTTCTCCATTACAACAATATTTCCGCCTTTGTCCGCGGGTTTTATCTCGATTTTGATGTTGTTTTTTAGACTTTGTATTGCCATGCGTTCACCTTTTGTTAGATTTTCTTTCCTCTTTTTATTGTAGTTTTTTGGCATATCTTCGATTTCACTCACACTAGATCATAAAAGGTGTCTATCTTGTTGCCTGCATAGAGGACTGGGCAGAATTTTGATTTGTTTTTAAAACCTGTGGCTTGGCGGTCATCTGTGGTTATCCCCATCTCTTCCAAGACCTGAGTGTCTGGTATCTGGGTTGTTGTAATTTCATTCGCCAGTTCATATGCAACTCGAATTTGTGGTATTTCGGTTGTTTGATAATTGCTTGCTTGATCGGATGTTTCATGCTCATGTTGGGTTTTGGTTCGCCTTGTGGGGTTTTTCGCAAAGAATTTCTTCAAATTCAGTTTTCTCACATATTTATAGAGATCGATTTTTGTGTCCGTTAGGTCATGGTGTGTCTCTGGACAGAACGAGAGTCCTTTGTTTAGTAGTCTTGTTTCTGTGGGTGTTAAGGTGTATCTTGACAGGTTTATGACTAGATTTGGAGTTGATTTTTGTGCCCCGATTATTTCCTTGTTACTGTTCGGTTCCTCAAGTTGTATCTGCCCCCTTGGTCGCTTGCTTCGTCTTGTTTTGCCCTTTGTTTTCCTTGGGGGTGGAATCCCCGTCCTCTTGCTCTGCTTCTGTTCTGCCCTTGGCCTCTGGTGTTGCTTCGTGGTGTCTGTTGCTCCTGATAGAGCAACTTCATTTCGTCTAAAACAGAAAATCTTCTGAGTCCAGGTCGTCTTTGCTCACCTTCACTGAAGTCAGATTCCGAACCGCTAGTTTGTTCCCCAGTTGTCGGGGTGTTCACGCCCCATTGTTGTTTGAAAATAATTTCAAACAACAATGGGCTTTACCAAATGCACAACGTGCAAGGCATGCAGGATAGGTCAAAACGCCAAAAACCTAAAGGACCCAGAAGGCAAAAACTTCATGATAAGAACTAGTATTACATGTGAATCAACATTCGTCGTCTATATGCTGCAATGTTTCTGTGGCAAATCCTACATTGGCAGCACGACATGCTCCCTCAAAACAAGAATTTTACAACATATTCGTGCTGTTCAAAATGGTGACCACGCATATGCCATTGCGAAACACATGGCCAGCCAGAACACCAAGACTTGGCTGGATATAAAGTACTTTAGACTGGCAAAGATTGAACAGCATGAGAGAGGGGGGAATCGAATACAAAAACTGCGACGACTAGAATCAAAATTAATCATAAGATTCCGTACCAAACAGCCGGCAGGCCTGAACGGAGACGAAGAACTTTATGTTCACTTATGACACTGGACAATTTACCAACTAAATAAGTGTCAACAATTGCATTTCAAGACTATTGTCACTCTGTACAACAATAGGTTGTCGGCAATTGACTGTCTCAAATGTTAGACCCAACTTGTTAAAAATGTTAAAAATGTGAACCAAAAGCATTGAATTTGGATTGCGCAATGTGGGTTGTGACACACAGTGGGGACGTAGGGCACTCAGCCCTTAATTGCTGTATGACATGTAGTCCAAAGTTACACGCCAGGATCAATGATCAGGTACACTGATTTATGATCACTTTCACTCGTGCGAGTCACGATAATGCGAACAGAAAGCGGCAATGTCCTATAACTAAAGGAACGCTTTAGTGTGGTAACAAAATTTACACCCCGCTGGCATGCGCGGCTCACAGCGCGCAGTCCAATACAAGCAAAAAAAACTTGAAAACTACAAGTTCCAGCATGCCTCAGTCAAAGAGGTGTGCATTAGTATAAATATAGAAATCGAAATGGGACTATTCACAATTACTACCGTGAACAGGAACTACGGTTCGAAACGCGTAGGAGTGTTGTGGCACGTTTTGAATAAAACAACTGCCTGAATATCCAAGAAGTGTGCAGCGACCTTATTCTTTTGTATTGAATATATATATATATATATATATATATATATATATATATATATATATATATATAGATAGATAGATAGATATATATATATATATATATATATATATATATATATATATATATATATATATATATATATATATATATATATATATATATCCCAACACTCTAGTTGAGCCCTCTGTGGGAAGCAGCAACACAGTCGAAAATTTGCATCCATTTCATTCAGGATCAGATGCAGCAGGAGACGCACTCGGGCACAGACATCTCTCCTTCATCTTGCCAGACCGGTTTCGGGATCATCATCCCTTCATCAATGGCAGCTGTTCACTCTGGGAACCTTGCGTGCACTTCCTTATTAAAGAGCCTGCCCCTGTGGGCGTGTCAAAAACGGCATTCTGGTTCTTGTAGTGCTTATGATAATATCTCAAGTGAGTAGGTTCAGGGTGGCAGCAAAATTAAAAGTTAGTAAAACCCTTGTGGGCTGATGCACTGTGGCGTTGGGCATCCTGCTGTGTATAGTCATCTTATCACAGGACTCCGAACTCCCGTCAAGGTGACACCGGGTGGCGCCATCACGGGTCCACCCTGAAGCGGCATGCTTGGTTCCCGCGGCTGGACTATAATCGATTAGGTTGAAAGCTTTTGCTAGGGAGTTAACTATCAAATGGTTCCTGGGGATAAGAGGTGATTATAAACATCTGCTTCACATGGACAAGCAGCCACAACACTGGAGCTTGGAGAAACTCACAATGAATACATCAACATCTTCTAGTTGCATCAAATGAGAACACTTGCCAACTTATTAGTCATAAGAGACTGTATCATTGGACATCTGTGAGACTTCGGAGGCAGGTTAGTGCAGATTGCTGTATGTAGTCCAACTGTCAGCACATCTGAGGCACTTGATATTGGTCGTGAACACTAACAGGGAACCTCTGATATCATTTCATAGGAATGTAAGAAGCACTGTCTGCATTTTCTGCAGTCTCATATATTATTCTTTGAATATATGTAGCTTAATGCAATATAATCTATGCTCTCATAATAGAGCTACTATTACATGTATTATTGCAGCTATCAATTAAATTACATTATGATTGAATTTGGTGTGGACATTTTCTATTGTTTTTTAAGCTGGTCCTTCCACTTGCCTGCATTGAAAATAAATTGTTGGGTTAGGTGCTGTTACGTGACAACATCAGTCTAGGCCAATCAGCACCCTGGAAGTAATGGACCCACTGAAGAGTATTGTAGAAGGTGATGTAGGTGGTAGATGCACAGCAGCCAGTCCATTCTTGATATGGTGTTTCTGTCCGGGCACTGTGCCTTACTAGAACTTTAATTCAAACATGCAGCTGATGGTTGTCAGAGCAGGAGTGGAGAGGGTTTCCACTACCCTGTGGATCAAACTTGGTCATAATTTGAATCAGCCAGAGGAGCCATCAGTAAACTTAACTGGCTACATGTTAGGCAACGCATTGTCTTCAAGGCTCTACGCGTGGCCTACAAGACCCTTCATGGGCATGGTCCTTCTTACTTAGAGCTTTGGGAAGAACACACAAATGAGGTAACGGCAAGAATCAACAGTATCGGTGTCTTGTGCAATTGCCACGTCCTAATTTTATCAAGTAACAATGGTCCTTGATTAAGTACGATAGTCAAAAAACCTTAATAAATTATAGACAAGAATCTGTACTATAATAAGGAAGGTGTCCAGCCGGACATCGATTTCATTATTTGCAGAGATGACAAAAAAAATGTAAGAAAAACAATTATACAGTGGGATACAATCCTGTATCCAATACATACAACAAAAAGGGGAGGGACCGAACGGTAAAGGAAAGAATTAACAGGCATTTGAATGTTAAGCTGCTATTAAAAGATAATACATTAGCCTAGCTAGCCTCATGTAGATAACACAATTTAGGTAACACAGTGGGAACTTAGTGTGTTACTACATAAGCAGTCGACGGCGTTTCGATCCTACATAACATAAAGGATCATCATCAGGACTACAAATAACATTGCCTGATTTGCAAGCCTGCAAGGAAAGAAAAGGGAAGGAAACAAAAAGGGGACATGGGACAAGAAAATACATTAATTCCTGTTTCCTCTGTAAATTGTGCATAGTATAGAGGATTTTCATACCATGCTTTAGGTGAGGACCTTTCAACCGTGCGTGGCGATCTGAGTAGTGACAGTCAATTCCAGTTCCAATAATTATTAATAAAATGGTGACATGGAGCGTGTTAATTAGTGCATGTTTAAACTACATAACAGGGATGGCTTAGTAACACCTATGGGCTTACCCAGGGTGAATTGCAAGGGCATACCTATTGAGCTCGGGTGGAAGAGTACAAGCGAACGCTCTGCGTCGCTTCCAACGTGTGGTTGAAGGAGGTCCTGGCGGTCTAATAGTACCGTGCTTCTGAAAGAGAAGCCAAGGGTGTGTAAGTTATCAAAGGGGTCAGTGTAATTAGCTAGCAGGTAGTAACACACACAACCAATTGCGGGTTACCTACTTCTAGGGAGGTAGATGTCCACATGTGGGGATAAATTTGACAAGGTCCACAAAAATGTCACCAGTCCGCCTGGTAGGCCAATAGTTTCTGGCTGCGGTTCTATCCTTGAGCCTCTTGGGCATTTTGTCAACTTTTTTATCAAGGATTATGTACCCCAAACCCAATGCTATGTGAGGGATAGTAGGGAGATGGTGAATCTCATTGAGGAGCTCCCTTTCTCTGAAGATAGTCAACTATTGTGTACACTTGACGTTGAGTCATTGTACACGAATATACCCCAAGTTGATGCCATATTCATCATACAGAATATCCTTGACTCCAGACCTAGACCACACAGAGTGCCGACCATTTTTATTCTCCAACTATTGGAATTATGTCTCACATGCAGTTTCTTTGCTTTTGACCAACAGTTTTACCAACAAGTTAAGGGTACTTCCATGGGGGCCATTTTGGCCCCCAATCTAGCTATACTGTACATGGATCATATAGAGACACATACTATCCTCGCTACCACTAACCCTTTCGCCTCTACAATCTCCATATGGAGACGGTACATTGACAATACTTTTTTAATATGGCTCAGGGACCTAGATAGTCTCCAAAACGTTATCAATTGGCTCAACAACAACTGCTCTGGATTGACTTTTACGAGCACAGTTGATAAAAGCTCCATTGCTTTTTTAGACTTGACTATTTACCACTCGGAAGGCCACCTCTACACCAGACTATATCGCAAACCAACTGAGCGCAATACTTTGCTGAATTACGCCAGTAACCACCCTAGAGCATTGAGGGATTCCTTTCCCTATTCCCAATTTCTGAGGATAAGGAGAAATTGTTTTGCTAAAGAGGATTACTTTAGAGAAGCCACTGTATTGTCCAACAAACTAAAAGACAGAGGTTACCCCAGAGGATTAGTGCGCAGGGCTGTCAAAAGAGCCTGGTATTGCCCCAGAGAGGCACTTCTCTGCCCAAGAAAAAAGATCCTTCCAACAAGATTGCCTGTGTGACTACCTTTTCACCGGCGTCTAATACCGTGCAAAAATCTATACTCAGACATTGGCCTTTACTCAATGCAGGCTCCCTACACATTGAACGCCCTGTTTTCGCTTTTCGTAAAAGTTCCAACCTAAAAGATCATTTAGTCAGGGCAGCACTGCCTAGCCCACCACAGCGCCAAACAATAGACTCACATTGGAATCAAACTCCCTTAATAGAGCATGCGAAATGTGGATCATGCAATGTTTGTGATTTTACTATGGAAGGCAAATCCTTCATGTTCGATAATGTGCAGATAAAATGTAACTCATTCACAAACTGTAATACATGTGACGTCATTTATCTCATCCAATGCCCTTGCTCCAAAGTGTACATCGGCCAGACTAAACAAAAGATCAAAACGAGGATCGGAAAGCATCGCAGAAGGGTACGTTGTAAAACTCCGAACGCCCCACTGGTAGAGCATTTTCTGCCGGAAGGCCACACCGAGAATGATATGAAATGGACTGTGTTGAAAGAACTTAAATTGCCATGACGAGGAGGTGACATGGCTCTCCTGCTCAATAAGGAAGAATTGAAAATGATTATTCTAATGGACAGCATAAGGAGTAGCCTCAACAAGAATGAGAATTGGACATCGCTGCTATGAATCGCTTACTGTAATCTCTAACTGGCTCTTTTCATCATGATCAGCACTGTAAATAATCGTTCACTTAAGAGAAATGTTTTTTATTTTTATTTTTGTACATCAAGTACAACTAGCCCTCACAAGAGGAATATTGTAGGTATGGTACTCTGTGCACACGTAATATAAGAAAGAATTGAATTTAAAATAAGCATGGGCGTAAAATCCGTTCCGCTCGCGGATTTTGCGGATTTTCGGCAAATTCGCAATCCGCGAACTCTCGTGAACTTGCCGAAAATTCGCAAATCCGCGCGAAGAGGATTTTTTGCTTGGTCGCACTTGCCAAATAGAATACTATACAATTTTGCGGCGCGCAGCGTTCACTTACCGTCATTCAGCGTTTGAAGAGTTGTTTTTCTCCATGTTTGCGTGTGCTGCGCCATTTTGGATCTTGCTGCGGGATCCCGCGGGAGTTTGTCGACCGCTATTACGTCATCGCGGCTTGCCACCTTGCACAGCGAGAGTTTGGCAACGCGAGTATGTCATACGTGATCACGCATCGCGGGAGTAAACACTTGCAAACACGTAGATGCGGCGAGCAGCGACAATCTCGCAATTGCGAAATTGCAAAATTTGCAATTTCGTACAAGAAATCCACCAGCAGTCAGCATAAACCTTCTGAAAATGATTTTTTATCAGAATAACTCCTCAGGTTGACATTTGCCTGCACTTTTTTTTGCGAGGAGTCCATTTTGGGGGGGTGGGAGGAAGGAAGTGCCTCACAGTCTCCAACTTCCTGTTCCTGTCCAGCAGGCTCCTCCCAGTGCTTTGTTCATGTCCTGATCACTTTGATTTGAATCTTGACCTGAAAGGATTACTTTTTGTGGATGCTGCTGGATATTTGGATTTGAGGCCTTTTTGACTTTCTTTGGATCACTTTTGGATTAGAAATTTCACAAGTAAGTTTGTTTGGGGCATTACAGTTGCTGCAACTACAATTTTGGAACTTTTTCAGAACATTAAATAAAATATATTGTGCAGAAAAATGATTTTTGCAAAACTGAAAGCACTCTGCAGGTGCAAAAGTTCAATCTTATCATTAGTAACCATTCCCTGTAGTGCTTCCTGAGGGGCCCCTCCAGAGTTCAGTTGCCTACTTGCAACTATTCTATGACCCTGCTCTGACCCTCACAGCAGGCTCAGAGAATAGCTACAAGTATGCCACAAAGGTCCTGTTAAAAAAAATTACACTGCAACAGAAAGCAATTACAGATAAGGAAGCAGGTGCCAGACTGGAAGTTCAAATTCAGTGACACATTAATCAGCCCCAAATTAATTCATGTCAGTTGAGGCAGGGCAGGTGTGCTTTTCCACCCATAATCTACAGTGATGAACCAGAGGGTGACATGGGTGAGCCAGTGGGTGGCATGGGTGAGCCAGAGGGTGGCAGTGGTGAAACAGAGGTGGCAGTGGTGAAACAGAGGGTGCTGTGATGAACCAGACGTAGAAACAACATGGTCTCGACCGTTGCTACCCGACATCCCCTATCATGGATCTCCTAGTACCACCCCAATTCAACATTTTGAGACTCGATAGACCCATAAAGTTAGGAGGAGGCATAGCCTGCATTCACAGATCCGATATTGAGGTCAAACAAATCCAAGCTGACCCCCTAGAATCAAGCGAATACCTAGGTCTTAATCTCAGAACAGCTACCAAACAAAGATTCAACCTCCATTCTTTTTACCATCCACCAGGAGACAGCGAAAAGTTCACAGAGGAGCTAATGGAGATCATAACGACCAACTCTAATGATGGCGTCAATAATATATTTCTTGGCGACTTCAACTTACATTGGGAGGACCACAACGACAAACTGGTCAAATCGCTGAAAGATTTCCTTGCTGAACTGAACCTTACTCAACTATGCGCACAACCCACACATTCGAAAGGAGCGACGTTAGACTGGATTATTGCGCGAAACAAAGATACAGCAATCCTCTCTATAACACCATGCGACTGGTCGGATCATCATGCCATAACATTCACGATACCTATAATGGAAAAAGGCACAACTAGACAACCCCTCAAGACCAAAAAATGGGTTAGAGACACAAGAGATGCAAACTTAGAGTTACTAGTGGAAAGCTGTGAAAGAGACCTAAAACCTCATAACAACCTGCAGAACGTAAACGAACTGACCGAACATTATATAACAACGGTCGAAACTATTGTCAATAACACCATGCCATTAAAACTGAAAAATATCTCGGAGAAGACAAAAAATCCATGGTTTAATGAATCGCTAAATGAAGAAAGGCGTAAATTGAGAATGGCCGAAAGAAAATGGAGACAACACCCTTCATCCCCAGAGCTGAAAGCACTCAGAAAAATTAGAGGCCAATATAATAAAATGATCATCAAATCAAAACAGGAATTCATTCGGTCTGAACTGGATAGTGCCAAAAACAGACCACGAAAACTCTTTGAAATCCTAAAGCAACAATCAAACAAATTAGCCAAATCTGCCCATGAGAACTCAAAAACACCCCTAAATTGTGAAGAATTTTCTACATTTTTCACAGAGAAGGCGAAATCACTAGAAGCAGAGCTCAAAGACGCCGTGACAAACATTCCCACTGAACAAATGCCTACCGCCGTTACAACGGAGAGTACCATAACAAAAAATGAGGCAAGTTGGGATACGTTCGAACTATACGACCAGCACAGTATCGCCAAAACGCTTTCCAAAATAAAACCAAACAATCACTATCAAGATCCCCTTCCCGCAAAATGTGTAAAAGAAATCAATCACGTTTTGATTCCAATATGGACCGAAATTATAAATGCCTCACTATCACAAGGGATCCTCCCTGACTGCCTAAAAACAGGTCAAGTTGCCCCCATAATCAAAAAACCCACAGCAGATAGATCAGACCCAAACAACTTTCGCCCAGTGACCAACATCCCGCTACTGGCCAAACTAATAGAAAAATGCGTACAGAACCAACTAAGACAACACATCACCAAGTTCTCATTGCTTGATGAATGCCAGTCAGGATTCAGAGCAGGGCACAGTACTGAAACAGCGATCCTCCATATTGTTGATGATGCGCTACAGGCACTTGACCAAAACAAAGCATGCCTACTGATTCTCCTCGATCTGTCGTCGGCCTTCGACACCGTAAATCACGAAGCATTATTGTCCAGGTTACGGGACAGGATGGGTCTGTCAGGAATTGTGCTGAAATGGTTCATCTCTTTTCTACAGAACAGATCACAACGATTCCTGGTCAACCAGTCACTTTCACCTCCATGCCCTATTTCAATCGGAGTCCCTCAAGGATCAACGTTATCCCCAGATCTGTTTAACCTTTACGTTGAGCCGCTTACAGAAATTCTCCAAAAAGCACAGATATCTTATCACATGTATGCAGATGACACGCAAATATATCTAAAGATCTCTTCCCTAAAAGACTTGGAACGAGTGAACAAGGCTTTAAAAATGGCTCTGCAATGGTTAACTACCAACCAACTGAAGCTTAACGCCAACAAAACGGAGTTCCTACTAATCTCACCAGTAGGGAGCCGTACGGAAATAAAGGAGTGGACGAAAGTGGTGACTGCACTAAACTGCACCCCAACATTAATCAAGTCAGCGAAATCTCTAGGAATCACTCTGGACGAGAATTTAGACATGAAAGCCCACATCAACTCAATGGCCAAGAATGCTCGATTCCACCTGAACTACTTAAGGAAACTGAAACAATTCATCTCAGAGGCGGATCTCAAATTGGCTATCCAATCCTTAGTTATCTCTAGGATTGAATATGGCTGCACCACCTTAGCGGGCTTACCAAAACTGTCCACAGCACCATTGAAAGCATGCCTAAACGCTGCGGCAAGAATTATCACCGGATCCAGGAAATACGACCATATATCGCCACACTTGAAAGCTTTAAGTTGGCTACCCTATGAAGCAAGAATCCAAATGAAGATAGCTTGTATCACCCATAAAGCGCTACACCACAACACTCCAGGATACCTAGCGAAGAAAATCCAGCTATCGGGAGGGAATCGACCAGCGAGGAGTACTGAAGAATTTCTACTACGGCCAGCCTTTTTCCACAAGAAAAAAACTTATGACAGAGCGTTCTCAGGAGCTGCCCCCAGAATATGGAACTCAATTCCTCCTATCATCAGGAAGATCCAAAATGTGGCAACATTTAAGCGAGAAGTAAAGAGCTTTCTGATGAAGAAATACACTACCTAGACTAGATCAGTCACGAACTGACAATGACCTAAATATCATACTTGTTTACACATTCTATCTTTGATTGAAATATTTCCACCTCTGACTTTATTTATCATCTACCTCTTATCATCTACCTCAGATTTGTTGTCCGTATAACTGTTTGATATATATGTCTACCTAGAATAGATTAGTCACGAAATGTCAATGACCCAACTATTGTGATAGAAGTATATCCACCATTGACTATATTTATCATCTACCTCTTATCATCTACCTCATATTTGTTGTCTGTATAACTGTTTGATATATATGTCTTTCTCCTACGCCTTCATATGTTATTCGTTCTGATGCCCATATAACTGTTTGATATATATGTCTTTCGCATACGCCTATATGTTAAGCGCTCTGATACCCACGGGTCTTGTTCGCGCTATACAAAACTTTCTAATAAATGAATAAATAAATAAATAGACAAGTAAGTTTGCGTTTGCGAACTGGTAAAAAACCCTTGCGAAATGGCAGAAACACTTGCGAACACAAAAAAAAAGAATCCGCACAATTCGCGAGAGTTCGCGGATTTTGCGGATTGCGAATCTGTAAATACGCAATTTCGCGGATTGCCAATTCGCAAAATCCGCCCATGCTTAATTTAAAATGATTATTCTAATGTACAGTATAAGGAGTGGCCACAACAGTAATGAGGATTGGACGTCGCTGCTATGATTCGCTTACTGTAACCTCTAACTGGTTCCTTTCATCATGATCAGCACTGTAAATAATCGTTCACTAAAGAGAAATGTTTTTTATTTTTGTAAATCAAGTGTAAGTAGCCCTCACAAGAGGAATATTGTAGGTATGGTACTCTGTGCACACGCAATATAATTTTTGCTTTTCCCACTGCCAAACTATGGGTTTTAATTGCAAATGTATATTTACACTTAAAACTTAGCATAGGTAAAGATGGCCGCCGTTCACGACCCCTTAGGCTGCATGAGGTACCGACCGCACACCTCTGTCCCCTGTCACTTGACTTCTCGTAATATCACTGGCTGGCATAACTGCCACACTCAATATGGCCACCGACCGTGCCACGCATGCGCCCTGGCAACACTTTGCCCCATCACAAATGGCTCCCATTTAGCTGTATATCCCCGCAATATCCACCGGAACAATCACTGTTAGGAGCGACTGAGCCCGACAGGATCCGTAATGTTCGACTGTGAACATCAGAGGTAAGCCTCTATCCAGATCTCCGACCGAGTATGCCCAATTGCGGTAACTGCGTCCTAACATCCGCAATTTCTTTCAGAAATGCCATCCATTAGGAAATCCGGGGATTCCAACTGACGGTTCCTCTTCAAGTCATCCCTACTCCCACTGGTTGCCAATTGATAACCTTGAAATGGTAAGCCAACCTTCGTCCCCCACCATCACCTGCCCCGTATCAGTCCATGTTCATGCTCCTAAAAACTTCCCCATTCCTTCCAGCTCACTCCGGTTGACGAATCCCCACCGAGTGAGCCCCACCCCCTGTCATTATCCCCACGAACTACCTTGTGACCCTCCAGGGTTGTTTCAACTGATCCGGCCCACGTGTGGACATCTACCTCCCTAGAAGTAGGTAACCGGCAATTGGTCGTGTGTGTTACTACCTGTTAGCTAATTACACCGACCCCATTGATAACTTACACATCCTTGGCTTCTCTTTCAGAAGCACGGTACTATTAGACCGCCGGGACCTCCTTCAACCACACGTGGGAAGCAATGCAGAGTGTTCGCTTGAACCCTTCCACCCGAGCTCAATAGGTTTGCCCTTGCAATTCACCCTGGGTAAGCCCATAGGTGTTACTAAGCCATCCCTGTTATGTAGTTTAAACATGCACTAATTAACACGCTCCATGTCACCATTTTATTAATAATTATTGGAACTGGATTTGACCGTCACTACTCACATCGCCACGCACGGTTGAAAGGTCCCCACCTAAAGCATGGTATGAAAATCCTCGATACTATGCACAATTTACAGAGGAAACAGGAATTAATGTATTTTCTTGTCCCATGTCCCCTTTTTGTTTCCCTCCCTTTTCTTTCCTTGCAGGCTTGCAAATCAGGCAATGTTATTTGTAGTCCTGATGATGATCCTTTATGTTATGTAGGATCGAAACGCCTTCGACTGTTTATGTAGTAACACACTAAGTTCCCACTGTGTCACCTAAATTGTGTTATCTACATACAGATTCTTGTCTATAATTTAGTAAGGTTTTTTGACTATCGTACTTAATCAAGGACCATTGTTACTTGATAAAATTGTTACCCTTGGTCCTTGACTACCTATAGGGTTCCCTTGTCCTTTTGAAACTGCCACGTCCTAAGGCTGAACAACAAGATATATTATCTGAGTAAACTTTACTTGAGGATTAACCATTGTCTGAAAAACCTCGAGCAGATCCTAGCTGTTCTTTTGCGCTGACTCTGCATGTATACACAGCCTACAATGCCCCAATCTAGATTCTTTACTCATGTTTATACAGATGCGGTGTCAAGGATTGAGTCAGGTTGGAAGTAGGGCAGGGGTGAAAAATGGATGAGGCCTAGCTTAATCAAAAAACAAGAGAATCAGATTTTACATTTTAACATTACAAAACACAAACATGTGGCTCATGGTTAACCATCTCAAACTCTACGCTGCCAAAACCGAATTTCTTCTCATCTCCCCACCCAAACACAGCCCAAACATTGATCTTTGGCTGAAACATCTTACAGTCCTCAAATGCTCGACCCACATCATAGACACTGCTAGATCACTACTAGACAAACCCCTAAATATGCAGGATCACATCAACGCAGCCACTAAAGGAGCGAATCATCAACTAAGCATTCTGCGGAACCTCAAACCCTATCTACCGCAAGAAGACCTTAAACAAATGGCTCAAGCCCTTGTATTACCCAGACTGGATTGTGGTAGTGCCACACTATGTTGCCTACCTCTATACAAACTGGCCTCTATAACAGCATCCCTCAATGCGGCAGCCAGACTTGTCCTTGGAACAAAAAGAAACACCCACATCTCACTGGATCTAAAATCATTAAACTGGCTACAGTATGAGGCAAGGATCCAGCTGAAATTGCCTGCATGACACATAAGGTGTTACACTTCAATACCCCAAGGTACCTGGCTCAAAAGCTAGAAAAATCAGGGGCCAACAGAAACTCACGAAGCGCGCTCACCATGCTTCTGAAACCCCAACATACTCACAAAAAGAAAAAGAGTGCCAGAGCATTCTCGGCTATTGCACCCAAGATATGGAACTCTCTACCACCGGATGTTCGCCTAATATCCGCTACCTCCTCCTTCAAAAAATAAGCCAAATCGTTTCTACTGAAGAAGTTTTTACCTTGAGACAATATACCGATCTCACTGATGATGTATAGTCGGCCAACTCCAAGGGGAACTATCCCCTCCTATTACTGTCTTGATGTTTGATTCTTCACACATGTATTTCTTGGTTTTTGTGTTTTTGTCAAACAAAATGTTACACTAGTCCCTGTCATGTAAAGCGCTCTGATACCCACTAGGGTCACGTTTGCGCTATAGAAAACTTTTTAAATAAATAAAATAAAAAATACTTTACAAACATCTAAGGTTGTACACCTATAGCAGGACCATTGGTTCTGCCACAACCTTGGTAGTTCCAGCTCTTCAAAGGACCACTTGGGGCGGCAGAGGTTTCTTCAGGTCCACAACCCTACTTTGGAACAGTATGCCATGGAAACATAAAACAGCTCCCTCTCTGTCCGTTTTTAGAAAGTCCCTTAAAACTTGGCACTTTGTCCAGAAATAGGAGATCAGAACAGCGCTTCCTTTTCCCGTTTAGTGCCAAGATGCCTCCAGGCATTAATTTGCGCTCAATAAATTGCTAATTCATTCATTCATTCAAGTAGAGGGCTCAATGGTTGGCAGAGAATGGGTCAGATTGATTGAAATTAGGCAAATGTCTAATGGTCTGCCATGGGAATGAATGGGTCTATTGTTGGAGAGGGGGTAGCCAGAAAGGAGTTGGAGCGACTTTATACCTTGCTACCACGTCTTTAGGTTAGACTGGCTGACAGTCTGACTGATAGCTTTTTTGGAACACGCTAACAAAAGAATTTCAATGCTCTAGTGGAAGTGAGTGCCTTGTGGTGCATCCCTGAAAGGGGAAGGCCCTGCATTCCTTGGACTTTAGCTTTACATGATTAAGTCGAGGTTAGGTGGGGGAGAGATATTCTATCCAGAAGACAGGATAGGGAAAGGTTATTAGACCATCAAAACATGAGGCAAACTAGCGTTAATAAGATTCTCTCTGTTAAAGAAAGAACAAGTGAAGTACTGTCCTGGCGGTTGTGACATGCTGTCTCCTAACCAACCCCATGACTAACCGGATAGACATATTTTGTCATTTATGAAGATTATGGATCTTGAAAGCAGTAAATGCTACATAGAGAGAATTACAGTAGTCAAGGTTAGAGCTGATGGTTGCTCCCAGCATCAAAGCAACATTGGACAGAAACAGTAGAGCTAACATGTACTCTAACGTGATGAGCTGAGAAAAGCAATTCCCCACTGTCATACTTGTTTTGGTGCTCATAAATATGTATGAATCAAAATGAACTCATGGTTTTTAGCTAACAAGATATTAGTAAATGCTATCCTGAGATTGTTGGGGACGAGTAGTAGAGAGATTAAAGAAGGATCACCTCAGGGTCCAAGTGTCGCTCAGTTTTCGCACTGTTAACCTGAAAATAATTAGCTAGCATTCAGAATTCAAGTTCAACTAACACCTTATGCAAGTCAGACATGGAAGAGTTGTCCAGAAAAAAAATCTATATAGCGAAGTGTCTAGGTATCTTTAAATATGTGCACAAGACAGATGTTGAAAAGAACATGGGACATCCTTAGTAGGAGAGGTTTGTGGTGCTAAATCAGGGCCATGGGACACTTTCTATGATCTTAGGCTTGAGGGCATCACCACGAAATGTATGGAGAAGAGCAGTGAGTTAATGTTAGTATCTCAGTCTTTAAAAAATAACCCCGTTGGAGAATGGTATGGTCAGTGAGGAGGGCAGATAATGTTGCACTATTTTTCAGATGTTGCAGTTTTAGGGTGACAGCTGTTAAGTGATGTTGATGAGAGAGTGTGAATCAAAGTTGTTTGTGAAAATGGTATATCTCCTGCTATGGATCAGGAAATATATAAGCAGAGCTCGTCCACTTGTTAACTGTCCTGTATTTTTAGGGGTGATGGGATCAGTGCGGTGTGTTTTGAGAAATCTGTGTGGATATGAAGGTGGAGTGAATGAAATGAGTTTGATAGGAATGAAAGGGGTGGTGAGGTGTGGAGTGAGGATTCACGAGTTACCGGAGATACTCGTCGATAATGACAGTGGATGGCAGGAATGAGCAGCACAACTGTAGGTTCTTGGATTAGGAGGGATCTTTACAATAGGCTGCACTAGGCTCACGTTCACTACAGGCATATGCCAGTGTTGTATGGGAACTTAAGGGCTACATCACACTCATTGTTGATTAAGGACCAGGGCAGACATGAGTGTGAAGGTCTGGGAAGAAGTTGACAAGGAAGCTCCTTTCAGAAGGAAGGATGTTGCAAGAGCTGAAAAGATGGGAGATACTTAGATGACTCATTGAGGGATGTAATCTAATTGGTGGTCCTGTGTGCATGGGAGTGCATGATAGAAGATAACCTTCTAGCAAGAAGGCTTGGTAGGAGTAGAGAGCTAATATTAAAAAAAATATATAGCAGCATACATGAACACTGAATATTAAGTCTGGCTTGCCAAGCCTTGTATGGGTAGCATCCACCTGTCATTATCCTTGAAGAGAATCACTAAGGAAATCCTCAGCATGATGGCAAAGACCAGATCAGAGGGATCAAAGGGTACAAATTGTTAGCTCACTTATTTTGCTGTGTCCAAAAGGAATATCATTGCAAAGCACAAAGTGCCAATCGAGGATATCTGGTTGCGTTGGAACAGGTTAAAGTCACAGGTTCAGGCAGACCGTGATGGATCACAGGTCAACTACAGTCATCAGGTTGGACCCGCTGAAGTTTACCATTTTGAAATCTGTTTTTTTGCAATAGAACGGGGAAAGGGGTTATATACACGATTGCACCTATCGTTAGTCTCGCCTTATTAATTTTTTGGTGACACGGATCGGAGATTCTTTTACCCCTCAATCTCCATGAACAGAAAAGAAAACTTTTATGCTCTAATTTGCACTTCAACAAAACTGATCCAGCACACAAAGCAAATGTTATAAAGGTCTGAACAATGATATACGAATTTCAGTTTCAGCACAATGATATTTAGGAGCAGAGTCGTTGGATGTTTTTGGATGTTCCATCTTTATTGATTTCTTCAAACCATGTAGCCAACGCGTTTCGTCCTCCACGGACTTCTTCAGGGCTACAAACAATATACATACATACACAAAATTAATATATGTACAGTATATACACTAAATTACAGTTTAAAAACAATTTGTCACAGTTCTATATGTTAAAAAAGGATTGCTAAGGAACGATCCTAGTGAAAAGCTCTAAACCGACTAGAGAGTACACCTATTTGTGACCTATTGTCCTCTTGTATTATATACAAAAATTTACAAAAATATACAAAAATTTACATTTGTAGAAAATACACCTCTAAGTATGAAAGAAACCTTAAGTAAACTTTCCTGAGCCAAGCTCTGCTACTTTCTTCTTGTTAACTTCTATCTTTATTTAGAGGAATCTTGTAACCAAGAGAGCGAGTTGAAAATAGGATTTGGGCTTGTCAACTTCACTTTCTCCGAGTATTCCTGGTGGGTTTTAACATAATATCAGTAACTATTCTTCAGGTTCTAACTGTGCTGAAAGCTTTAAAATGAAAGCTGATTGCTACTAATGAGCTTACCATTAATCATGAGCTTCTCATCAGTGTGTAGAGAATTCTTATTTCCAATTTGATGGTAATTTAGGATGGCAGTTCTAAACAGGTCAAAGAATGAATCTTATTTCAGGGTTACACATTCTTTTTTTAAACATTGGGTTTAGTACAATTGTCATGAGCAAAGGATAAACATACCTTTTCTTAGTATGTCAATGTTCTTTAGTAAGTTTTTTAGTGTTTCAAGGTAGATTCTGCCAATATGATATTGGTCTAAAGAGAAAATACATGAAAGGTGTTACTATGAGCAAAAGGGTTTTGGAAATTTTCTTTATATTCTTTTTTGCTTTGTAGCTACTGAAGTTATATGGCATTATGATCACAAATTAGTCTATACTAGGTTTATTTATCCATTTCATGCTGACCTGGGTTAAATTGTCAGCATAAAGTAATGTTTGCACCTCGTGTTTAAAAAGGTAGTTACACATGTGGAGCTGGCATCTAATCTGGGGCAGACATCTTGTAATGATCACAAACCCATGTTGTGAGCCCCATAGAGTTTACTTTGCCATAATATTCTAGCAATGGTGATCAAAACGAGATTTCTACTAAGTTCCCAATAAAATCCTGAGAATAACAACATGAGAATAACATCGGTTCGATCCTTGTCCCAATAAAACGGCATTGTCCGGGCGGCGTTTCACTTACTTCAAATATAATTCATGCCGGCTCCATCGCGTGGCTCCTTCGTTAAGGCGTGTGATTACTGACGGAGCGAAATGCCGCCTTTATGTGCTCACTGATTACCTGATTAGGTGCACCTGTAATCGAGTTTGGTGTCTCGACGCGGCACTCGTTTAATTCTAAAACCTGCGGGCGCCATTTTGACAGTGCCTGGTGCCCCGATCATTTATATTGAAATAGTTATACAGCTCTTAAATTAAAGTCTTCTGCCAATGTTTTCTCAAATTTTACATATTTATAAATGACCCGAATATATTATACTCGCCATAAGTGATTCGAGTGCCGATTTCGAGTAAAGGAGTATTTTTAATAACAATACCAGAGATTAACCTCAGAAGCTTATTAAAGTTCGAGGAATACTGAAAGCAGCTGTAATCCATGTATTTCACCTTCCTGTCCTTCGATAAGCTTTATCAGTAATTTGTCCGCCATTTTCAATTGGGATTGATTTTACAAGTGATTCGGGCACCATTTTGTAGTTTCCACGAAAAATGGTTTATTACAGAAAATTCCCATAATTGTTTTAAAGGAAGGTCAAAATTAGCCTGAAGTATTTCCTACCATGATATTACAAAGCCCAATTGTTATTTTATGAAAATATTGCACGATATGTAATCATATCGTCTTTTATTTCCTAATCTGGGCATGGTCCCGCCATTTTGGATTGGGTTCGTTTAGTTGTGTTTAGTTGTGTTTAATTTTGATCTCAAATGTCTTTAGAGAGTAAAGCCTACAACTGCTTAGCAGAATTTGTTCAAAAATTGAACCAAATTCCTTCTAGTTTTGTTGGGAATTTATTTACAAGATAAAAGAATTTTAAGGTCACTTAGTCCAAATTAATTTTCTCTTCAGATTCATTGTTGGTGAGACAACTTTAATTACATCAATAAAGTGAAACACTGCTCCAATTATCCTTTTCATGACAATCGATTTAATATTAGATTTTAGGGGTTTCATATTACTTCCAATGTTAGTTACATTTTTGATGTTAATTTTTGCAAAATCTTTTGCAATCTTTCATCATTCCGAGAAACCGAACTCATTTTTCAATTGGTGAACCCCATTAGGGAGAAAACCTTAATGTTTGACCCTTAAAATATAAAAGGTTATCGACAGAGGGACGAAATAGCTGTGAAAATTCCCATCAGTTTATAGATAATGATATAATTCTGTATTCGCATTTTGAAATCTGTACTAAGAGTCCAGTTCGTGATGGAGAAATCTGCAAGGAGCAGGGAGTGCATCACAGGAGGCAAAGGGTAAGGAGCAAGCCAGGCATATGCTGTGGGCATTGCTGGGCCTTCATGTTGGCGGTCCCCGCTGCGGTTGATGCTGCAGTGCACGGTGTCAGGCTGACAGAGGTTCATGCTGAATGCCACTTTCAAAGGCAAGGTCTTGTTGTGAACTGGTCCATTCGAGGTCGTAAAGAGCCCAAAAGCTTGATTTCCGCTCACTGAGTCAAACCAAGGGTTCAGGACCTGAGGGGCAGCACCTGGGGGTCAGGAATTCACTGCAGCTGGGTTCAGGGGCTGGTACACAATCGCGGGGAGTCTTTTATGTTCCTGAGGCTCAGAACAGGAGGCCAGCAGACTGGCCTTTGGATCCACTCTGGTAGCCCTGGGTTCAAGATGAAGTTGCAGGTCCAGTACTTTATCCCCAGGCAAGAAGGCAACAGGCTACAGGTCAGCAAAGCAGGGAAGCCGTTCTTTCAGAGTAGCAGTCCATCAGAGGGTGTAGGAAGGTGGATACCTGACTATGGTTACCCCAGATTTTTTGCCTTGTGTTTAGCTGATTTTCGAGCATATCTTTTGCCACCCCTGGCTGGCCATCCAAACTGACACAACTGGCTGATCACTCAGCTGGGGCAAGGTTGTGTAATCACCCCTTGCTTAGATATAGTATACCTATGCCTAAAACCTATATATGGACACATATATACCTATAAGTCACTCCTATAACAGGCCTTAACAATCCTGGAGGCAGAGTGCTTGGTTTTATGTGAGATGGTGCTCTAGCATGAGCTGAGCCTGTCTGCAGCTTTCGGAACCATTTCCTTATAGCTGTTCTGGGATACTGCCATACCATATACTCTTAAGTGCATTATAATCCTCTCGGTTATTGCTAACTTTGGTTTGGCTTTATCAAAACATGTTGTGTAAGGTGTCATACACTTTGGAATACTACCTCCTCGCCAGTTCTGGCGACGGGGGTAGCATTGCACCCTTCTAGAGAGAGAAGACATGTTACTTTACTTAAATGTGGTTAAAACTAACCAGAGCCTCAGCATCACAAAATGGATGCTGCTGCCACAGACACAAGTCTGGCCTCCTGCTGCTGACCAAAACTTGGCAAGGGAGGCTTGGACAAAAGGTTTCCTGTCACAGGGAGGTGTTACACCACCCCAGACAGGAGATAGTGGATTGGGGCAGGGAGGGCTGAATGAAACTAGACACTGCCTGGGGCACACAAGGTGTCCCATGCAAAATCCAGTCAAACCGGTTATGGGGCACTCCAGCCCCAGCTGTGGCGCGAAACTGGACAAAGGGAAAGGGGTGTAACCACCCCCTTCCTGGGTCCCACCCATAGGAGGGACCTAGCTGGTAAACCAGCCACTTGATTTGGAATAAAGGTAGGAACTGTGCCCATGAACATTAGATTTATCCTGACTGAAACTTTGATACAGAACTCTGGACCCTTCGACATCCCACTCGACGTGGAAGACTGAAGAATCTCCCTTGTGGTCAAGGAGTGACCACCCTGTGCAAACAGGCACCATCAAGCACCCAACAGTTTGCTTTGTTGCAGTTCCCACCAGAACTCGAGCAACAGAGATCAACAAGACCCAGCTTCCCTGACTTCTAACAGCCCGATCCACAGTTCCAGTGAATCTGAGACCCGTGGAGGTGACGTGAAGCGTGGGGCTGGCCATCTTGAAAAGACTGCAAAGTGCTGACTGTGCAGCTCCCGAGGCACCCTCGAAGCTGTGCATTGGGGTTTGAGAAGCTCCAGCCCCGAGCTGCTCGTGCACCGAAGACCACCCCTCTACACTCACCAAGTGCTGCGTGGGGCCCTTTTGCATTTTCCTGCTTGACGCGTTGGTCCGGTCATTTGCCGGTTGGGTAGTGGCCCCAGTACCAACGAACCTTTGAAACTACTCTACTAGTCTGGTTGCTCCAGACTGGCCCTTGCTCTCCTGAAAAGGAGCCACCGCTCTGACCTTGCTGGTCCGAGTAAGAAGCAATCTTTGAATCCTGCGTGGGTTGCCTTTGCCAAGGCGTGTTGACTCCAATCCATAAATCGACACCGCCAACAGCGAGAGCCTTTATGGGATAGCTCGTGATCCACTCTTGGTCATCCTCAATGCCCCAGACTCCACGTGGCAGCGGAGTCAAGCTTCCTGTCAACCACCTGATTGCGCCCAACATTCCCTGGTTCCTTCCTGGTTTTATCCTGGTCACTGGCTAGTGACCCAGACTCTGTCCCCTCTGCTTTCAGGTACTCTACATCTTCGATCCACCCTTGGATCCAACCGGACTCTTCTCTCCTGGCCGCCTGCAGCATCTTCCATTCTAAAATGGTAAATTTCCATGGAAATTTTAGTAGGGCTGTGATGGCCACAGCCCCAATCCAAGATGTCCTTCCTGAAAAGGTTGGTAGGGCTGTGCTAGTCTCAGCCCCATCTCAAGCAGATTCCTTCCCTGAAAAGGTTAACAGGGCTGTGATGGTAATAGCCCATACCCAAACTGAGTCCCTTCCTGAAAAGGTTGGTGGGGCTTTGATGGCCACAGTCCAAACTCAAACAGATTCATGTGTTGGGAAGCCTGAAACTAGGGATCACTCCACACAAACAGAGTGCATTGAGGAGGAAGAGAAATCTCCCTCCCACCAGACTTTAGGAAAGGATCAGCCTCCTCAGGGAACGGATCTTACCCCTTGTGAAGAAACTGCCCCAGAGGTAGTCAGGCCTAGCCTGGCAGAGCCCCTGATATCAGTGGACCCTTCCAAGGTGGGACCCAGTCTGGAGCAGGTAACCTGCCCCTCTCTACCCTGCCTCAGTCAGCCCAGGGCTGCAGAGGTCAAGGAGGTCAGTGGACCCCAAAGGGCCCCCTGTCCAATAAAACACCCCCATCAGCAGATTAGGGGCACCAAAGCTAGCCGCCCTAGCCAGGTGAAAAATTCAAAAACTCCTGAGGGATCCCCCTTACAACTAGTTAGGGACCTCCCCCAGATGGACACTGTTGGGCAGAGCCAAACCTGGGACCCCAAGGCCCCAAACCTTACCTGTCCCTCCAGTAAGCCAACCAAAGGGACCCAGCCTCCAGCTGTATGCAGCCAGAGGTTGACCCTGAGAGCACAGTGCAACTCAGTCAAGGAAAGAAAGGCACACATGGTGGAAGATGATTGGAGGAAGCTGAGCCCTACATTAGTGGAGCCTCACTTCAGTACTCCATCTCAACACCAGCCTTTTACTTTGCCAAAACACACCACAGGTAGTAATTCCCCATGGCGGAGACCCTCTGATACCCCTAGGGTGAGGGATTACTTGGTGGACCATGACACAGGGGGTAACCATGCCATTGCAGGTTCCTCCTTATATGGCCTCTCAGGTAATATAGGCTTACCTGGCCAAGGATAGCCTTATCTCCTTTCGTTTGGGGAGGTTATGTAGGAAGGTGGATACCTGACTATGGTTAACCCAGATTTCTTGCCTTGTGTTTAGCTTGTTTTTGACTTAGTTGGCCTGGGATCCTGCTAATCAGGGTCCCAGGCTATCTGCTCTCTCTTTAAAATGGACTCCATGTACCCTAGGTGCATAACTTATTGGATTGGGTCACCTTATCAGCCCCTGTACAGTGTACTATAGGTACCCAGGGCATAGGTGCATCCAAGGCCTACCAGGGGCTGCAGCATATCTTTTGCTACCCCTGGCTGGCCATCCAAACTGACACAACTGGCTGATCACTCAGCTGGGGCAAGGTTGTGTAATCACCCCTTGCTTAGATATAGTATACCTATGTCTAAAACCTATATCTGGACACATATATACCTATACGGCACTCCTATAACAGGCCTTAACAATCCTGGAGGCAGAGTGCTTGGTTTTATGTGAGATGGTGCTCTAGCATGAGCTGAGCCTGTCTGCAGCTTTCGGAACCATTTCCTTATAGCTGTTCTGGGATACTGCCATACCATATACTCTTAAGTGCATTACAATCCTCGCGGTTATTGCTAACTTTGGTTTGGCTTTATCAAAACATGTCGAGTAAGGTGTCATACACTTTGGAATACTACCCCCTCACCAGTTCTGGCGACGGGGGTAGCATTCCACCCTTCTAGAGGGAGAAGACATGTTACTTTACTTAAATGCGGTTAAAACTAACCAGAGCCTCAGCATCACAAAATGGATGCTGCTGCCACAGACACAAGTCTGGCATCCTGCTGCTGACCGAAACTTGGCAAGGGAGGCTTGGACAAAAGGTTTCCTGTCACAGGGAGGTGTTACACCACCCCAGACAGGAGATAGTGGATTGGGGCAGGGAGGGCTGAATGAAACTAGGCACTACCTACCTGGGGCACACAAGGTGTCCCATGCAAAATCCAGTCAAACCGGTTCTGGGGCACACCAGCCCCAGCTCTGGTGCGAAACTGAAAAAAGGGAAAGGGGTGTAACCACCCCCTTCCTGGATCCCACCCATAGGAGGGACCTAGCAGGTAAACCAGCCCCTTGATTTGGAATAAAGGTAGGAGCTGTGCTCATGAGCATTAGATTTATCCTGACTGAAACTTTGATACAGAACTCTGGACCCTTCGACATCCCACTCGACGTGGAAGACTGAAGAATCTCCCTTGTGGTCAAGGAGTGACCACCCTGTGCAAACAGGCACCATCAAGCGCCCAACGGTTTGCTTTGTTGCAGTTCTCGCTAGAACTCGAGCAACAGAGATCAACAAGACCCAGCTTCCCTGACTTCTAACAGCTCGATCCACAGTCCCAGCGAATCTGAGACCCGTGGAGGTGACGTGAAGCGTGGGGCCGGCCATCTGGAAAAGACTGCAAAGTGCTGACCGTACAGCTCCCGACGCACCCTCGAAGCTATGCATTGGGGTTTGGGAAGCCCCATCCCCGAGGAGCTCGTGCACCGAAGACCACCCCTCTACACTCACCGAGTGCTGTGTGGGGCTCTTTTGCATTTTCCTGCTCAGCGCGTTGGTCCGGTCACTTGCCCATTGGCTAGTGGCCCCAGTACCAACGAACCTTTAAAACTACTCTGCTAGTCTGGTTGCTCCAGACTGGCCCTTGCTCCCCTGAAAAGGAGCCACCGCTCTGACCTTGCTGGTCCGAGTAAGAAGCAATCTTTGAATCCTTAGTGGGTTGCCTTTGCCAAGGCCTGTTGACTCCGATCCGGAAACTGACACCGCCGACAGCGAGAACCTTTGTGGGACAGCTCGTGATCTACTCCTGGTCATCCTCGATGCCCCAGAGGCTACGTGGCAGCGGAGTCAAGCTTCCTGTCTATCACCTGATTGCGCCCAACATCGCCTGGTTCCTTCCTGGTTCCTCCTGGTCACTGGCTAGTGACCCAGACTCTGTCACCTCTGCTTTCAGGTACTCTACATCTTCAATCCACCCTTGGATCCAACCAGACTCTTCTCTCCTGGCCGCCTGCAGCATCTTCATCTCCAGGCTCCATAGAACTCCACAACGAAACCCGACACACTTTGGCACCTATGCACCCGCTTCCTGTGGGTGAGGTAACGATCTAACACCAGTGCTCCTGTAGTGGTTTACACCTCTAGTGTCGTAGTTTAAAGTGGCATAATTCTATTCCAGTCGGAAGACTTCCAAAACAGTAACTTTGTAACTTTTACGCACCATTGACTTTGCATTGGTGCATGCGTGTGCTTTTAGCGCTGCACCCGATTCCCGCGGGCTACTCCCGTCCTACCTGCTGTTAGTCCAGCGTAGTCCAAGCGATTCCCAAGGCCCTAGGCCTTACCATTGTTCGTAAAGTGATACTTTTACCACTTATTTAGTATTTGGTTTGAGTGGCCACTGGCCCTATCCATAATTTTGCAACTTGTGTATGTTTAACTGTGCTTTTGTTTAAACGCTTGTGCCTCTGGACTCATAAAGAGTACAGAGGATTATTCTAGTAATAAATACATATATTTTTATAATATATAACTTGTGTGGTGTCCTTTCATTTGATATTACATGATTGCATATGGTAAAACAGCTGGCTTCACATGCCCTCTTGAGTTAAGCCTAAGACTGCTTAGTCCATGCTACCATTAGGATAGCTTGTCTATAAGGTTGACTTACAACCAACACAATAAAAGATTGTTTGGACTGATACAAGGTGCTCACTAGAATAGTGAACATCATACATCAGGCCAACTTCTCACAGAGGGATAGTCCTTTCAGCAGCACAACAGTCCTTCTTCTTGGCAGAGTATCCACAGGCCCAGAAGTAAAGAGTTGGTGTCATAGGCCCAATATTTATACCTGGTATCCTTCCTTTAGAAGGTGGGTGAAGCTACTAGCAATTCCCTTTGAAGTCCCCAGGGATTTCTGCCGTCCCTGTCCTGGATCCAGACTAACTGCACACTTTGTGTGGAGGCAGGACAAAGCTTATTCAAGTGTAAGTGGGATGTGCTCAGCTCCTCTCTCCCATTCTGCTAATGTTGCTCTATTCAGGCACACCTAAGTTGTCTGTTGCGTGTGGCTAATCTAGGAGGAAAACACAGAAGCCATACTGTCAGATACACTCAGTCATGTGACCAGTGACGGGTTGCAGGCACTACATGGCTAAGGCAGGAAAATGGCAACTTTCTTAAAGTGGCATTTTCAAAATTGTAATGATAAAAATTAGACCACCATAAGTTAGAATTTTTTCATTCCAATTTCAAAGATACCAAACATGAAGGGATTACCTGTTCTCATTTGGAAATTAAAGCTTATTAATTGCAATCGCCTCAGCAGGGGTAGTGTGGGCTTTTTAAATGCAATTACAATACATTACAATACAATAAGGGGTAAACAACCTTTACAACAAAACTTTGATCCTGCATACCTTCACCCTGCATACCATTAGAATGAAAGTACCATTACTCCGCAATACCATAATAACGCATGGCATTACATTTTATATGCTTTTACCATGCATGCTTTTATAACGAAATTCGTTGTAAATGCATGAATGAATGAAGCAAGATTTATAACGCGCAACTTAGCATGAATGGTAAAAGTATATGTTTTTAATATTTAAGTTTAAGGTAAGTATATGGTTTTATATTGGGGTGTAGGGGTATATTTGTGGGGTTCAGGGATATTTTAAGGGTTGAGGGTGGGTTTGGATTATGGGTTGCACAGGGTGTTTTTAGAGTATAGGGTTGGTTTTGGTTTTGGGGTGCTTGGGTACTTTTAGGGTTATGGGGGTATTTAGGTTTTGGGGTGCAGGAGATATTTATAGGGTTCAGGGTGAGTTGAGGTTTTAATATATAATATGTGTATAAATATATATTTAGGAATACATATTTTTAAAAATGATTTATTTTAAAATAGATATATATAAATATGCATATTTAAAATACATATATATGTATATATATATATACACACACATATATATATATTTACTGAAAAAACCATAGCTTTCACACCAGTTATAGTTAGGAATTAGCGTTTAAAAAACCTATTAAATTCACTGAAAAAACCATAGGTTTTGCACCAGTTATAGTTAGCTTAAAATTTTACTCGCATAAAACCATTGAAATTCCCACGTTATAGTTAGTTGGACTCACTATAACTTGCGCGTGCAATGCACTGCTGATGACGTCACATATTACATCACTCATGACATGGTCAGTGACATCACTCTTGACATCACTGATGACACCATCCAGTGAATGTGTGTCTTTCTGAAAAATAAATATGTGTTATATATGTATATGTAAAAGTTGATGGAAGAATAAATGTTTAAATAAATGTTTACATGGATTTTTTTTTAAATTGATTGGTTAACTGGCTTATTAAGTTTATCTTAGTGAATACATATATTAGTGAGTAATGTTTAAATATTTAAATATATGTATTAGTGTTTCACTTTGTGTATAAGTGGCTGCATGGGTTGGTGAGTAGCTACATGTGTATGTATATGGGTTATTAGATGTTTTTCTTAGTATCAGTATGAGTGTTTGTATGGTTTGGTGGGGGTATTACTTAGCACATAGATGCATGAATGACTGACTCTCTCTTTGTATGTGTTTTGAAGACAGCATATGTGCAGGACTGTATGGGTGGATGAGTGTGTATATGTGTGTTTTAGTGAGTGAATGACTGTCTCACTAGTGTCTTTATCAGTAACTACATATGTTTTAATCTAGTATATGTGAATATTGATGTATATAAGTGAGTATATGTGAGAGTAAGAGATTGTAAGAGTTCCTGTTTAAATAAGTATGTGTTTCTATAAGTGATTTTTAAAGAGAGTAAGTATGTGTAAGTTTCATTAGAAGTAAGGTGGTAGTGTGTGTATAGCTGTTTATGCAAATAAATGGATGCTCAATAGTTTACTTGCATGTGTGAGTATGTGTGAGAGTAACTTTTGGATGACTGTCGGTGTGTAACATGATGTATAGGTGTATCACTACATATGATGAGTGAGTATATGTATGAGTGACTATATAGAACTGTTGGTGAATGAGTGCATGTGTATATAAATGGTGGAATTATTGAATTGGTTGTTGTAACTGGTATGGGTATCTCCATTTTTTTGAAAATTTTAGTTTCTATTTTTGAATATGTGTTTCAAGGGTTACATTACAGTGAAAGGAGGTCTGTCACTCTGTCACAAGGATGGTGTCATCAGTGATGTCATGAGTGATGTCACTGACCATGTCATGAGTGATGTAATATGTGACGTCATCAGCAGTGCATTGCACGCGCAAGTTATAGTGAGTCCAACTAACTATAACGTGGGAATTTCAATTGTTTTATGCGAGTAAAATTTCCAGCTAACTATAACTGGTGTGAAACCTATGGTTTTTTCAGTGAATTTAATAGGTTTTTTAAATGCTAATTCCTAACTATAACTGGTGTGAAACCTATGGTTTTTTCAGTGAATTTCATAGGTTTTTTAATAGCAAATCTCTATAGGTATGAAATGTAATATTTTGTATAATTAATTTTATATTGTATAATTATGTAATACTATTTTTTTAATGTTTATAAATTTTTTTATTTTTTTGCCCCGGAGTGCTCCCGGGGTGCGTACCGATGCGCTCGCCGGTAAGCGCAATCTTGCAGCACGCCCCGGTGCGCGTACCGGTGAGCGTCCCGTTAGCGCTTTTGCCGCGAACGAAAACAACATCGTGACGTTTCGCGTAGCCGCGTGATGCGTCTTATGACGCACGGCGTAAACGTACCCGGAAGCGGCCGGACGTATACGATCGCGCAACGTCCAGATGCGTTTGCGCTACGCGCCCCCGGGCGCGCCCCGGGGCGCGTAGCGTAAGCGCGTCGGGTCATGTGACCTGAAAATAACACTTCTCATTGGTTCAGATCAGTTTTGGTTTCCAAATGATGAAGGCCCAAGTCATGTGACCTGAACGTAACACTTTTCATTGGTTCAGGACAGTTTTGTTTTCCAAATGATGAAAGCCCCCACCTTTTTTCCTCATTCTCACTTTGTTCTTTGAGTGAGGAAGACCTGCTTCTATTGATAGAGAAATGGCTACAGTAGCAGCAGCAGCTGGAGCATCTGCACCACCACCACCACCACCACCACCACAAGGACCACCACAACATCACATTGGTGGTGAACAAGAAGAGGAGGAGGAGGAAGAGGAGGAGGATGAGAGAAGGCAGTTCCTGCCTGAAGACAATCCCCCATATAAACCTAAGGAGCACTTTATATGGGAGTTTTTTAAATTCCGAAGGGGTGCAAAGAAGGTATACGCTGCAAAGGTGACCTGTCTCATCTGTGGCGCTGTACTATCCAGGGGGAACCCTGCCAAAAAATATTAATTTGGGAATCACACAATGATTCGCCACATGCAACGATTGCACCCCAATAACTATTCTGCAGCAGAGGTGAGAGAACTGTGCAGAAACCTTCCCCAATCATCTTCCAGAACCTCAACAAGCAAAGAACCCACTCCATCGGGTCCGGAGGCAAGGGAGATGGTCCCAAACATACAAACCAAGTTTGGTGGATACAAAATCGTTTGTATATTTTGTGGAAAAACAATAACCTATGGTGAGCAAAGTATTAATCTCATCAACCTTGCTGGTGACAACCACAAGTGCCCAAAGAAACCTTAATTTTTTCCTGTTTTTTTTGCTCCAGTTGAGCCGTTTACAATTCCCTGTTTTTTGTTTGTCCCCATAAAAACTACAAAAAAAATATAAAATTGTTCATAAAAGCCAAAAAAAGTAAAAAATGTTCAAAAAAACAATAAAAAAATATAAAACAACAAAAAGAATAAAAAAAAACAGTTCTTTTAGAACTACCTCCAATTTATAAAAAAATGCTACATTTTTTAAAAACTCTGTCATTCTTTTTTCTCCAGGGTACGCTCCCCGGTACGCTCCCCGGTGCGCGTACGGGGCGCTCCCCCCGCGAAAATCGAAAAAAAAACAATTTTTTTTTTGCCCCGCGGGGCCCTTTTATGGCCCCCACATCAAACCTAGGGGGTCAGGGGGGGTCTACCCTGTCCCCTTTTGGTCATTTCCCCCTTTGTTTTTCCCACCTCTTGTTTCTCGATCCTACCGAGACACAAGATGGCGGCCGCTCCGGACTGTTTTGGAATGTTCACAGACACCCGAGAGCCAATCAGCTTTCCGCTCGCGTACTTGCGTTGCGCGCTGGTACACGCCCCGGTGCGCGTACCGGGGCGCGCATAAAGATATATATATTTTTTTGAACCTAAATTACTAAAAATCCACTGGAGCACATATCTTGGAGAAGCGTGGCTCAGTGGTTAGAGGCGGCAGACCCGGAAGCTGAGATCGGCCGTGGACCAGGGTTCGATTCCCCGCCTCGGCGGGTCTCGGGCTCAAAAATTCCACGGACTCGACAATTCTCGCTCCGGTGCCTACTCAACTCACGGGGTCACACTCTGCGACTCTGGGCAATAGCTTGCTTAATCTCCACTACGGCCCCTCGCGGCGGGATGCCTGGCTTTCACCTTGTGGATACCCTGCCGGGGTATCTCACAGGGGAATACCAGGACGGGTTCCCTAAGCAAGCGCTTAGATACCGGGTCGGTGATTTGCGCTATATAAATACATGTACATTTACATTACATTTACATATCTTAGCAAAGGCACATCGGGCTACCAGTCCCTACAATTTTGCCAAGTTTGGTGGAAATCCATTCAGCCGTTCGGGCTAAAAGTGAGTCCAACCCCCCTATGGAAATTAACATGGGGAAAACACGTTTTGGGACCCCCCTTTTATCTCGGCCCCTGCTTGACAAATCCCCCCCAAACTTTCAGGGAAGGAGCGGAGCGTAGCGGGCCATCTTCTTTGAGAAAGTCGCGAAGATTCGTCCACCGGCGCCAAAGTTATTCCCAATAGAATGTTGCAGATTTCCTATGGAAACTAGGTCCTAACTATAACTACCTACTGGCGACCGCCAGTAGGTAATATATGTATATATATATTACCTACTGGCGGTCGCCAGTAGGTATATATAGTTAGGATTTTTTCCCTATGGGATTTTTGAAAATTCTATGTCTAATAACTTTGGCGTTTGTGGACGGAATTGGCTGAAATTTTCTGGAAAATTGAACATTTTGTTTCTGAGGAGCCCCTGAAAATTTGGGGGGGGGGTTCGTCCAGGGGGGGCCGAGAAAAAAGGGGGGTCCCAAAACGTGTTTTTAACATTGAGTTTTCCATAGGGCGGTTAGCCTCACTTTTAGCCCGAACGGCTGAATGGATTTGCACGAAACTTGGCTAAATTGTAGGGACTGGTAGCCCGATGTGCCTTTTGTAGGTCTCAATATATGTGCTGCAGTGGATTTTGAGAAATTAACGTTCAAAAAAAGATATATATCTGTAAGCGCGGACCGGGCAGCGCCCCGGTTCGCGGACCTTAAGCGTACCGGAACTTCGCGTAGCGAAGCTGATTGGCTCTCCGGTGTCTGTCAACATTCTAAACAGTCCGGAGCGGCCGCCATCTTGTCTCTCGGTAGGATCGAGAGACAAGAGGAGGCCAAAACAAAGGGGGAAATAACTATAAGGGGGCATAGTAGATCCTCGCTGACCCCCTAGGTTTAATGTGGAGGTTTTAAAGGGGCCCCGCGGGGCAAAAAAAAATAAAAAAATTTTTTGTTTTTTTTCGTGGTTAGCGCCCGGTCCGCGAACCGGGAAGCGTTCTGGGGAGCGTACTACAATGAAAAATGAATGATAGTCTTTTCAAATGCTGTATGTTAATTGATTGTTGGATTTTTTGATTATTTTTTATTTCCTTTATCTTCCCAGGGAGCGACCCGGTACGCGAACCGTTGAGCGCCTCGGTTCGCGGAGAGAGTACTCCTAATAGAAATGAGGGGTGGGGGGCAGCATTCAAAGCAGATCAGTGTGCATAAACACGAAAATGTTTTTACTTACCACGTACTTGACATTCGACAGCTTATGATATTTGCTATTAAAAAACCATTGAAATTCACTGAAAAAACCATAGGTTATAGACCATATATAGTTAGGAATTAGCATTTACAAAACCTTGAAAATTCACTGAAAAAACCATAGGTTATAGACCATATATAGTTAGGAATTAGCATTTACAAAACCTTGAAAATTCACTGAAAAAACCATAGGTTATAGACCATATATAGTTAGGAATTAGCATTTAAAAAACCTTATTTTACTCACACAAAACCATTGAAATTCCATATATAGTTAGTTGCACTAACTATATATCGCGCACCCGCAATCCACTGCTGATGATGTCACATATTACATCATTCATGACATGGTCAGTGACATCACTGATGACATCACTGATGACATCTCAAATGACATCACTGATGACATCACTGATGACATCTCATTTGACATCAATGACCACATCACTGATGATATCATTCATGTGACAATACAATGCATCTCCTCACACTTTAATATAACCTCTGTTACACCCAGTGTTAAATACAGAGTATAATTTTTGAAACCATTGACACACCAATACTAGTTACTACATACGCACTCAGTGATTCCTATGTTTACACACACATTCACTCATTTACCCATACAATCATTCATACATACAATCACTCATCTTTACAACACTATCATATGCACTCATACACCTATACAGACTCTCACACTCTGTCACTCATCCATGGAGTTACTCACACACCTAGTCAGTCCTGTAAAGAATCAATCACACTTCCATTTTCTAATCTATACAGTTAAACATAGAGCACCTTACATTTTGAAACATATACTAACACATAATTACTCTCTTATACAATCATTGATACAAGTACACATTGATCTGCACAGAGTCACACACCTCCCAGCCAGCCACACACACACTCAGTCTCCCATACAAATACTTGGGCAATCAATCAATAACCCATATAGTTACTCATATAGCTACTGATCAACACATGCAGCAGTTTACAGAACAACAGACATAATGATGCACAAATTAAGACAGTTTAGTCACTAACCCATGCACTCAGTGAGACACATTTAATCACTCACTCATACAGTCAGTCACGCACCTACTAAATCCTTCATCCAGACACTTCTACATCTACTCATTCTTCAATATGTAAAACATATTTAAACTTTACAGAAACACACAGTCACTGGATGATGTCATCAGTGATGTCATTTGAGATGTCATCAGTGATGTCATCAGTGATGTCACTGACCATGTCATGAATGATGTAATATGTGACATCATCAGCAGTGGATTGCGGGTGCGCGATATATAGTTAGTGCAACTAACTATATATGGAATTTCAATGGTTTTGTGTGAGTAAAATAAGGTTTTTTAAATGCTAATTCCTAACTATATATGGTCTATAACCTATGGTTTTTTCAGTGAATATATATATATATATATATATATATATATATATATATATATATATGTACAAAACTCCTCTCCTCCTGGAAAGAAAATGAGCCGCACACAAGACTTCTTTTTTGCCAATTTTAATAGTAATTTGGAACAGCATGTGGCGTTTTCCTGACGCGTTTCGTTCTTCCTAGAACTTTATCAAAGGTAAGCCATTGCACCAAAAACATGCCGTTTGGTTCCTACAGTTCGATGTTTCATTTAAATTCACTTCCTCTAATGGTATTTTCGTGTCAGGGTCACTTCCTGTGGTGAATTGCATTATGGAGCCTGTAGTACCAAGGGCTGTGTTGCATTTACATCCCTCCAGTGGGTGGTGTCTTTTACTGCTGTTCCTGGAGTAAAGTCACTCTTGTTAAATTTAATCACAGGCTGAAGTTCCCCGGTGTCAGCTCACTTTGAAAGCTGACTGTGGGGTCCAATACCAAGGCAGGTCCTTGGCGGCACCGCATCCTCCTCTTCGTTTGCACGACTCAACATGGAGGGCTCTGGGTTGGGGGATGATGGCGCTCTTCTGGTGGTGCGTTGCTCTTCGGCGGAGCCAGCCGATTCACATGTACAAAACTCCTCTCCTCCTGGAAAGAAAATGAGCCGCACACAAGACTTCTTTTTTGCCGATTTTAATAGTAATTTGGAACAGCATGTAGCGTTTTCCTGACGCGTTTCGTTCTTCCTAGAACTTTATCAAAGGTAAGCCATTGCACCAAAAGCATGCCGTTTGGTTCCTACAGTTCGATGTTTCATTTAAATTCACTTCCTCTAATGGTATTTTCGTGTCAGGGTCACTTCCTGTGGTGAATTGCATTATGGAGCCTGTAGTACCAAGGGCTGTGTTGCATTTACATCCCTCCAGTGGGTGGTGTCTTTTACTGCTGTTCCTGGAGTAAAGTCACTCTTGTTAAATTTAATCACAGGCTGAAGTTCCCCGGTGTCAGCTCACTTTGAAAGCTGACTGTGGGGTCCAATACCAAGGCAGGTCCTTGGCGGCACCGCATCCTCCTCTTCGTTTGCACGACTCAACATGGTGGGCTCTGGGTTGGGGGATGATGGCGCTCTTCTGGTGGTGCGTTGCTCTTCGGCGGAGCCAGCCGATTCACATGTACAAAACTCCTCTCCTCCTGGAAAGAAAATGAGCCGCACACAAGACTTCTTTTTTGCCGATTTTAATAGTAATTTGGAACAGCATGTGGCGTTTTCCTGACGCGTTTCGTTCTTCCTAGAACTTTATCAAAGGTAAGCCATTGCACCAAAAACATGCCGTTTGGTTCCTACAGTTCGATGTTTCATTTAAATTCACTTCCTCTAATGGTATTTTCGTGTCAGGGTCACTTCCTGTGGTGAATTGCATTATGGAGCCTGTAGTGCCAAGGGCTGTGTTGCATTTACATCCCTCCAGTGGGTGGTGTCTTTTACTGCTGTTCCTGGAGTAAAGTCACTCTTGTTAAATTTAATCACAGGCTGAAGTTCCCCGGTGTCAGCTCACTTTGAAAGCTGACTGTGGGGTCCAATACCAAGGCAGGTCCTTGGCGGCACCGCATCCTCCTCTTCGTTTGCACGACTCAACATGGTGGGCTCTGGGTTGGGGGATGATGGCGCTCTTCTGGTGGTGCGTTGCTCTTCGGCAGAGCCAGCCGATTCACATGTACAAAACTCCTCTCCTCCTGGAAAGAAAATGAGCCGCACACAAGACTTCTTTTTTGCCGATTTTAATAGTAATTTGGAACAGCATGTGGCATTTTCCCGACGCGTTTCGTTCTTCCTAGAACTTTATCAAAGGTAAGCCATTGCACCAAAAACATGCCGTTTGGTTCCTACAGTTCGATGTTTCATTTAAATTCACTTCCTCTAATGGTATTTTCGTGTCAGGGTCACTTCCTGTGGTGAATTGCATTATGGAGCCTGTAGTACCAAGGGCTGTGTTGCATTTACATCCCTCCAGTGGGTGGTGTCTTTTACTGCTGTTCCTGGAGTAAAGTCACTCTTGTTAAATTTAATCACAGGCTGAAGTTCCCCGGTGTCAGCTCACTATGAAAGCTGACTGTGGGGTCCAATACCAAGGCAGGTCCTTGGCGGCACCGCATCCTCCTCTTCGTTTGCACGACTCAACATGGTGGGCTCTGGGTTGGGGGATGATGGCGCTCTTCTGGTGGTGCGTTGCTCTTCGGCGGAGCCAGCCGATTCACATGTACAAAACTCCTCTCCTCCTGGAAAGAAAATGAGCCGCACACAAGACTTCTTTTTTGCCGATTTTAATAGTAATTTGGAACAGCATGTGGCGTTTTCCTGACGCGTTTCGTTCTTCCTAGAACTTTATCAAAGGTATATATATATTCCAAACACTGGTCCTCTGTTTGACGAACCACTTCAATCGAGTGCACACGAAAGCCATCCAAGGGGTTAACCAGAGGACCAGTGTTTGGAATTTAATTGCGCGTCTCACTGCGCGCCGAGGAAGCACCCGTAACACAGAGGAGCAACGGCTGGTGAATAACATGTTGGGAATATATATATATATATATATAGGGTAAGTACTTTTACTAAGTTTATGACTTCACCACACATGCATTTGCGTTGTAATGGCATGCGTGGTAAAGTCATATGCGGGGTAAAAGTTTGTGGGGTGATGGTATTGCGGACTAATTGCATCCGCGTTGTAAAAAATGATGGTATGCGGGATAATAGTTTCCGGGATAACATCATATATTCCAATAAGGTGACTCCAATGTTATTCTATGGGAGAGGTAGGTCTTGCAGTAGTAAAAAAGAATATAGGTGTATTTCACTACCAAGACATGTAAAACTTAAAAGCACATGTCCAACTTTTTAAATACACAGCACCCTCTCTCTGGGATGTCAGAGGCTTACCCTAGGGGGGATTTATATGTATTAATAAGAAACGTTCGGGCCAGGCAGAAGGCTTATTTTACCAAGTCGAAATTACAGTTTAAAAACTGCACACAGAGGCTGCAATGACAGGCCTGGGCGTATTTAAAGGGCTACTTAAGTGGGTGGCACAATCAGTGCTGCAGGGCCACTGGTAGGATTTAATTTATAGGCCCTGGGTACATGTAGTAATTAAAGATGCCAATTCGGTATAAGCCAATGTTAACATGTTTAAAGGAGGGAGCACATGCACTTCAGCACTGGTTAGCAGAGTTAATGTGCACATAGTTCTAAGGCCAGCAAAAACGAGATCAGGAAAATTGGAGGCGGAAGGCAAAAAGTTTGGGGGAAATCCACCCTATGGCTGACAGGTCTAACACTACTGTCACATAGCGTCAAGGAGACTGCACATATCAAGAACATTATGGGCAGCTGCCAAGAGAATGGCATTGATGCCAGTAAAATAGTAGGCACGTTTATCTTGGGCTACAACTATACTCACATTGAAAGTAGTGTGAATGTCCCAGCAGAACTTTCTCCACGGAGCTTTCAGCCTACTGCTTGCTTTGCCAGTCACCCTTAAAAGTGGCTGAGCTCTCATTGTTTTTCTCCTTTCCCTTCCCTTCTTCGTTGGAAGCAGGACGCTTCTTGATGCACCTGAGTTTTTGGAAAAGGCTGCGTTATTGGAAGCAAGCAGAGCTCACACTCTTAACCCCTTCGCTGCGGGGCTTTTGCACCTGCTGTGTGGGGGGAGGGGGGCCGTGCGCGGCGCCGCCGTGCTTGTGACGAGCACACCCGTTTTCGAATGTTCAGCACAGCGGGGAAATTATCCCTGCGTGCGAACGTTCCAACGGTCATGACGAGCTCAGCTCGTCATGAGCACAGCTCAACCGTGCCTCATGACGAGCTGAGCTCGTCATGAGCACGGAAAGTGTTAAAAAGCCTTCAAGTCTACAGACACCTCACAATGTTCTTACAATAATATTCTATAACCCTTCCCACACCCAAAATCCTTACACACCGCTTAAGAGTTTCCAGCCCGCCTGCCCGAGATTAAATTGTCAAACGTAAACACATTTAAACAAAGAAATCATAGTTTCACTTTTATCCTTGAATTACTATCCCCTTCTTCCTCCACTTGACCCAGGTGGCTAAGCTCATGACTTCAATTATGTCCTTCTTATACTTCTCTCTTTCTTAGCTTCCCAACTCTTCCCTGACTTACCTGTGCAGAGGTGTTCTATCTCTCTACCATTCTTTATTCAGCTTCTCTTACACTACCATTCCTCCAGAACCTCCATTTCCTTCAAAATATACGTTCTGTTCCCCCAGCAGCAATACATGGACGTTTTATAGGAACTATCCTACTATCTTCTTGTCGTCATTGAAGCACAATTGTTTCCCATAGAATTTCTTCTTTGTGTGCTCCTCAGAACACTCCACAATTGAGTGGCTACCAAACCATACTTCTTTCTTCCTTCCATCTTTCAGATCTTTCCTAAAGCTGTGATCTCTAAAGATAACATATGATGTAAACTCATGTTTTTTTCCAGATATTTCAATTAAATGTATGAAAACCAGAAGTGTTGAAGACAGCTGGATGGAGCGTTATGGGGACCATTTTTAATTTATTTCCTGCCGCCAACACTCTTCGAACTGAGGCGACGACCCCTGAGGGATTTGTGAACCCTTTCTTTACTGCCAAGGACCCAGGACTTTGCCTACCTCGCCGGACCCGCTTCGCGGGTCCCGCAGCGCCTCGTGTCTTCTGAGGCTGCATCTGCATATTCACAGGGAGCTTGCATCGAGGAGCGGGCAGGTAGCATAGCCGGCGGGGCTGCGAGCATAGGCAGGGACTCCAGTCTCCAGGAGCCCCTGCGCGCCCATTTCACACACCTGGGCTGCTCTCCCCGCTGGCCACGCCCCCCGCTTCACTGGTGTTAAGCCGGCTGTTTCCGAGGAATCGACGGACCATTTTTAATTTATTTCCTGCCGCCAACACTCTTCGAACTGAGGCGACGACCCCTGAGGGATTTGTGAACCCTTTCTTTACTGCCAAGGACCCAGGACTTTGCCTACCTCGCCGGACCCGCTTCGCGGGTCCCACAGCGCCTCGTGTCTTCTGAGGCTGCATCTGCATATTCACAGGGAGCTTGCATCGAGGAGCGGGCAGGTAGCATAGCCGGCGGGGCTGCGAGCATAGGCAGGGACTCCAGTCTCCAGGAGCCCCTGCGCGCCCATTTCACACACCTGGGCTGCTCTCCCCGCTGGCCACGCCCCCCGCTTCACTGGTGTTAAGCCGGCTGTTTCCGAGGAATCGACGGACCATTTTTAATTTATTTCCTGCCGCCAACACTCTTCGAACTGAGGCGACGACCCCTGAGGGATTTGTGAACCCTTTCTTTACTGCCAAGGACCCAGGACTTTGCCTACCTCGCCGGACCCGCTTCGCGGGTCCCGCAGCGCCTCGTGTCTTCTGAGGCTGCATCTGCATATTCACAGGGAGCTTGCATCGAGGAGCGGGCAGGTAGCATAGCCGGCGGGGCTGCGAGCATAGGCAGGGACTCCAGTCTCCAGGAGCCCCTGCGCGCCCATTTCACACACCTGGGCTGCTCTCCCCGCTGGCCACACCCCCCTGTCCACCAATCAATGCTAGGCACTGACAGTGATTTAAACTGAGCATAGTTCCCGCTTCGCGGGAGCGCGCGGGAGGGCGCCGGGAGAAGCCCGGGACAAGGGTGGGACCGTCTGTGGCCGTCTGGGGCCGACGGAGGCCGGGCTGGGCCAGGTTATTTAAAATCTTGTACTGGTGTGTTGTGTTTCTGATCACCCTATTGTTTTTTTTTTTTCTTGTTATTGGGTTGTGAAAACTTAACCGGTCAGATTTTGTCATGAGCCATTCCGCCCCCCCTGGTGTAGGCACCTCTGTTCTTGGTCCATTAGATACATTTTTCAAAAAATCTACCAAGGAGGTAGATATGGACCTACTCCTAGCAGAGAGAAGAGCAGAGCGTCGACGATCAATTGAGCAGATAAAGAAAATCTCACTGCAGTCACAAACAGTTTTAAACTCTACCCATGATATGGCCGCCCAAGGGTTGAGTTCAATTGAGGCCGATGCTACTGACATTAATCAAACCCCAAGAATATTTAGATTTCCAATTATTTCCCCGCTTTGTGTTAATGCCACCAGCGGTGATCACTTGGTTTGCCCGCCGGTTGATCACTCTAGTTTTGTGGAAATAAATATCCCCTCTAACAATCTTATTGATTTGGACTCCTGTTCCATGTTGCCCAACCTCTCTTTGGTTGGTTTAGTCCCAGGAGAGTGTATACCATCAAAGAGTAAATGTAACAGTAGAGCTAAGCCAGATGAGGCTAAAAGGGTTGTGCATTCCCCACCGAGGAAAAGAAGGAGGAAGGGGGGGGGTAAAAAGGAAAAGTCACAGTGGCCGGCTACCTTCACCAACTCCATCCAAACCAAACACCGAGTTGGTGTTACCATCTATCGTAGCGCCACTGGTTTCAGATATACAGGGGTTGGTAACCCCTGAGATACCTAGTGAAGGGGTTCAGGAGGTGTCCTACGCTAACATAGAGAAGCTTATTAAATCATACATGCTACCTGTGTTGGAGCGTGTTAGGACACTGGGTGATAAACTGGACCGCCTGCTGGCGAACATTGAGCCTACAAATGCCCCTAGCGTGGACAAGGCCAAGGGTCCACCTAACATACCTTACTGTCCATCCCAGGGTGTTGGCATTACACCTAGTTCTATTAGTAAACCTTCCAAAAGTGTAGCCAACACTGATACTGTTACTATAACTAATAAAGCATTGGTCCCAGCTGTCAAACCCCCTACAGCGGCAAGTACTGCTAAAGCAAATCCTAGGGTGGTAGTCAATAAACCATCCGAAAAGGGTGTTGTGCCACAGATAAGGAATGGGATGGGTAAAACTGCTAACCCCACTGGCAAAACTAACAGACCCCTTCCACACAAGAAAAATGTTGATTTGCCCCCGGATTCTACGAATTATGTTATTGTTATGACGGGTGTGCCACCAGTTGCGGAAGGGGATAGGGAAAATAACGAAAGTTTAAAAAATAAAGTCATCTTTTGGCTGAAAACAAATAGGCCCCTTCCTTCACATCTTAACGGGGATATTGTTACAGTCAGAAGATGTCGGTGGGTAGGGGTTCGTCCCAAGGACATAGAGGGGGATATAGTTATTATTAACTTTAGGGACTATAAAGTAGTATCCCATCTCTCTGATTGGTATGTAGGAAGTAATGAGGGAGGGATCTCAACGAGGAATCTTACATATTTTTACCCCGAGACCCTGATCAATCCACCAGATCAACCTCCTGCTAATAATAATAAAAATACCAAAAGCCTCCTTAAATGGACTAATTTTACTCCTAACTTTCATGGATTCCAGTTCAATCCTGAGGCGCAGTATCGCTCCTACATCCAATCTAACTATAATTGTCCCGTACAGACGCCAGGTTGGGCTAAGATCAATACCCAGCCCAAGGGCCCTTCAGTTTTACTTGATCCATTATTCCCCAATAAGCCCATGTATCCATCGGTTCCTATAACACCTGCCTTTACACAGACACAACAGTACCCAGGTTTTTTCCCAGCACACCCTTTTCCAAATAGGTCTACTCAGTCCCAAGAGCCTTGGAATATCCCTTTGAGAAATCTATATGACCCACTATCATGGCTGTCGACTAATGATTGACCAGCACTTTCATTTAGGGTTGATGTTCCTAACTCTGAGTGTTCGAGGGGGGAGACGTCCTGGGTATCCTTCCAAATGTTGCTGAAAGTCCGGAAGATCAACTTTATCAATCTGTGGAGGGCTGTATTGTTAGTAGAGGAGAGTCAGACACACCAACTTTGGTACCCACCCCCCTGTCTACCAATGATGTTAATATTATGGGAGCAACCTCCGGGTCAACTAGTTTGGCTGGGTCAATGTGTTTGATTATGGATGGTCCGGCTATAGATGCTGTGGGGCATGTTGAATCCTCTCTTCTGTCTAATGAACCCTATCCAAATGTTGTAACAAAAATGTGTGATCAATCACGTGGAAAGGGCACCAGCTTGGGATGTTGGAACGTTGCAGGGATTGATTCTTGCGTATGTATTCCTGATTGGGCTGATTTTATTCGACAAGGTGATGTCTGGTCGTTCCAGGAGACCTGGGCGACCCAATCAGTTTATTTTCCAGGCTTCCTGAATTTTAACAAGCTAGCAGTTAGAGGCCAAAGAGGTAGGGCCATGGGTGGTCTTACTATTTGGGTTCGCCAGGTAGCAGGTGTTTCTGTGAAGGAAGTCTTTATTGACTGCCCCGATATATTGATAATCAGTATGAAAACAAGTAGTGGGCTGAACATGCTGCTTATCAATGTATATGCAAGAGGTATTGCGGGTGGCCGTGTGTCATCCACCCTTACCTGTTTGGATGACTTCCTGGGTTCCACTCAACTAACTGGTCATGTGGTTGTTATGGGGGATTTTAATACTTGTTTTGAACCCCTAGGTAAAGAGGATGGATTATTAACCGAGGACGAGGATTTGACCTGGGGGATTCCCCAACTCGAGCTACCCCCGATCACTAAGTGGTCTCAAGCAGCCACATTTACTGTTTAAGGCTTTGAAATTAAAGAACCTTGCCTTAATTAAAACCTGTAGGAAGGCGTACAAAGTAGCCAAACTTCGGGCAAAAGCCTCATGGGACGACGAGCGTTGGTGCCTCTTAGCCGAGGCCTGTGGCTCCAGGAATTTTCAACACTTTTGGCACCTCCTTAGGTGGGGTCAGACTCAGGACGACCGCCCTAGTCCCGCATCCATTGAACAACAGAAATGGGTGTCATATTTTGAGGAACAATTTAGTTGTCATGGCATCACGCAAGACTCTATTAATTGGCCAATTATTACTGATACACTTGTGTTCTCGGCCAAAGAAGTAGAGTCTGTCCTGAATGCCATCCCTAGGGGCAAAGCGCCCGGTCCGGATTGCATCCCAGCGAACTTATTCCAACAAGATCAGGACTTGTGGGTACCATATCTAGTGCGTTTGGTAAATGCGCTGGTTATGGGCGCCAGGGTTCCTGACTCTTGGGCAGGCGCTGAAATACTGCCTATCTTCAAGATGGGAGATCGGTCGGTTCCATCGAATTACCGGCCGATCAGTTTAATAGACGCAGTCCAGAAGATTATCACTCGCCTTGTTCTGTCAAGGGTTCAGGCTTGGATGGAGGAATTTAACATTCTTACTCCTCTCCAAGCTGGGTTTAGACCCCGTGTGAGTACATTGGATCAGGCGTTTCGTTTCATGCTTCTGCACTGGAAGACGGTTACCCTGGGCAAAGGCAATCTATATGCTGCCTTCGTGGACCTTCGGTCTGCGTTCGACCTTGTCCCGAGGGCCGGGCTTTGGAACTGCCTATTAGATATGGGCATGCCTCCCATTTTGGTGCGTCTTATAGTGAACCTTCATGCTCAGACATTTGCATTTGTGCGATGGGGCAAACCGGGTGAGGTGACAGAGAATTTTCCAGTGGCAAAAGGTGTCAGGCAAGGTTGTGTTTTGGCACCTACCTTGTTTTCTCTATATATCAATAGAGTTACCAAGTATTATGACAACTTTTCCACGGATGCCCCAATTTTGGCTGGCATGAGAATCCCCCTGCTCATGTTCGCTGATGATACTCTCCTGATTTCACGAACCAGGCAGGGTTTGCAGAATGCACTGTCAAGGTTCGAGAGTTTCTGCAGCGAACATGAGATGGAGGTGAATGTCTCCAAAACCAAATTTATGGTTTTTAAGGGGGCGTAAGCAAATAAATGCCAGGGTCACCATGGGGGATATCCCCCTGGAGCAAACAAAACATTTCACCTACCTGGGTGTCACCTTCAGCGACACCTTGAGTTGGACCCACCAGATTGAGCTTATGACCATGAAACAGAAACAGCTAGGCGGAGCACTGATCAAAGAACATAAAGGGTCATTTACGAGGCCAATGTCTCCGCTTATTAAGATCTATGGTGGTAAGGTTCTTTCAGCGATCCTATATGGTGCGGAACTATGGGGTGGCAGTAATTTGGATTCATTAAAACATGCCCAAAACAAATTTCTAAGATTGTCCACAGGTCTCCCACAGTCGACTCCAATAATTCCCCTCCTTTATGACCTAGGGTGTCACTCGGTGGATGACCAAGCAAGACTTCGTCCTCTTACCTTCTGGCGCCGTCTGTGGACAACGCCAGAACTCCATTATTATGCAGAAGCCTGTCTGGAGGTTAAAAATAGCCCTGGAGCCTCGAATATTGGATGGTTCAGAGACCTCAAGACTACCCTATTAGCCTTGGGTTATGGCAATCTGTGGTCCTCGCCTGAGTCAGCCAATTTTCCCTCCAAAAAGGATCTTAAAAAATGTTATTGGGACTGGGTGACCCACAATATGTATATGGAAATAAACCCGAGCAGCCTTACTGGACTGTTCATTGTACACAAGGACATACCAAAGTTAGAGGGGTTTTGGGACACTATAACTAAACCCTTGGACCGCAAACTATTTTTCCAATTTAGATGCGGTTCACTTCCCATTGGGGAATTTACTAAAAAATGGGGAACAGAAAGTTCGGGTTTCTGTCCCAACTGCCAAGGTACTAGGGAAAGCCTGGACCATTTGTTGTATGTGTGCCCTTTATACTCTGCCCCCAGAGCCAAATGGCTTAAACCTGTATGTAGACAGCTAGGAACCAGATTGGCTGTAGAAGCAACTAGATTGCTAAAAACCAACTTGGATTCCCTCATTGTTGTGGGGGTTGCTAAATTTCTCGGGTGGGCATGGGTGCTTAGAAGCAGGTTCATCAAAAACAACTAAATGGTGACTGCTTAGTATCCTGTAACCTGTTGATGTATGGTTGTTCACGTGTCCATTTGTAAAGTTTTGTATATTTGCACAAGAAGCTGATTAGCTTGTCATTGATTTAATATTTGTTTTAACTGTTTTATATGTATATATTGTATTTTAATGTCTTTTATGATGAACTAATCGAATAAAGACTTCTTGAACTTGATGATCCAGCCTAAAAAAGGGAAAAGAGAGAAAGATCTGGGAGGCAATGGAACATTAGTGACATGATGATCGAAAAAATATGAAAAAGAAATAAAAGAAAAAGGTACTGAACGAGCCAGGCTCCACACTCTATACTTACTCTGGAACCCTTGGACGATGTCTCTTTTTGTCTGGATGATTGTGTGGAGCGGAGGAAGACTCATTAGCCAATCTACTCATCACTGTTCCAATGAGCCATGACTCTGAAGAATCACAGACTCTCGATCCAGAGTTAGTTTGATTTATTACAAAGCCAAGAACAGTTGGACATACAAACACCTCAAGACGAGGGTATAGACTTACATTGGAACTAATACAAACCCAAATCTACGGGTGGAGTTAAGACGATGCAGCATACACAGAATAACTAATTTGAGGACCAGGACACAAAGGATAACTGCTCCAATATCAAGTTTCCTCTTCATTGGAGGTTCATAGTTAAAAAGCCTTTGTCTGTCCCTACACTATCGCTAACATGACTTCCCTACTTAGCAGTTTCCCAAGGCAAGTTCTGAAAAGATGTCAGCACGTGAAGGCTTCCTAAGAAGACCATTCATGTTGGACGGGTCAAGAAGCATACTGCTACTGAGCTCGTTCTAAGATGCTCTCCTCTCCCAAGGCAAAGCAGAAGTCCCAAGACTCTGTCCATAACTCCAATACAAGAACCTGTATGAGACTTCCCACAATGCGGTGCAGCATCACCCCAACACCTCCTTGTAGGTAACTTTCCATGCAACATCAATGCTCCCACACCTTGGCTCAATGACCTTGTTTCCTAGGCTCTCTCTGGTGAGCAGAACACCATCCCACATTATCAGCATCGCCATTCAATGTATCTTCTCCACCCTAAGCCTAACTCCGAAAAAAAAACATTATTCTAACTAACAGGGATGTATTTCTCCACCTGCAACAGAAAAGTGAGAAATAACAAGTTCTGCATACACATGCATTTTACTAGCAGACCTTACATTAGAGCGTCACACAATTTGAAACAGCACATCAATTCATAAAGCACACCTACACATGATCATCGTTACTGAGCACATTTAAATCAATGCATTACATAAGCATACAAAATATAAAACGTTCATTAGTCATGTAAAATTCTACACACTAAGGTTTTTATCTAACCATACGTAATTGCAATGTTGATTTCTCCACGTTCTATGAAAATATGCCTATCACTTCACCTTGCACGTTATTACAATACAGAATCTAATAGTACAAATGTTAACACAATAAAGATTATATGTAGAGGCAGACTACTATCGATTATAATGCATCCCTACAAACCACAGAGCGAATCGGCACTCTATCAGCACGCAAGTAAAGGTACCAATAAAGAGAAGAAACTTGTGAAATCAAAAACTGAAACAATTTGAAAAAAATCCTAATATGCCCTATATAGAGAATTTGAATAACCAGAAAGATGAAGGCAAAACTGCTGAAGGATAAATGTAGAAATTCCAACAGCGGTTAGAGAACAACTCGGTAATTCCTGAGGTCACTGCAAAGGTAAAGAACAGAAAGTTAGATTTAGGACCCTCCACATACAATGACACATAACTTAACATCCCACGTAACAGAGTATAATAGTATTTATGTAATTGTGGCACATGACTGAAATAAGATCTACTATTTCCTGTTCCACCCCAGGTATCCTTCTGATTTTATTGAGCAAAATAGTTGCCGATGTTTCATAATTATAATTTTTTTCTTGCTGTAGAACATCTGACTTCACTTGGAAATCAAGGCTGACCCATGGGGACTAATTAAATAAAAAGTAAAAGACCACCCACCCTGACTGCAGTGATGTAATGCCATTGCCTCACATTAGTGGCATCTGTGATGATATGGATTTCTTGAGTATTCTGTTTGCAGACTGAAGATGTTATATACCTTTGTTGGAAGGCATTACATGCTCATCATTAAGCATTCCTTTAGAAGCAGAAGAAATAAGGAATACCGCACCTGAGAAGGTTTGATTGCATCTCACACATCACAAAAGGAAGACGTTGGACTAACCACTTTCAACATGGACGACCATAGGAGCAAATGAAAATGCCAGGTCTTCACCACTATTAAGGAAAGTGGCTACTCCCAAGATTTACATCTCATTCTAACTGAACATTCCAGCTGGAAGAGATGTGAGCGCAAAAAGGTATGTGTGTCAGGAGGGAAGGACCAACTCGTGAGGGGAGTGACTCCCCTGTGTTACAAAAAGATGGACGTTCAGCAAAAAGTATAGCAGGAAATAAGCATTGAAAGTTGCACTAGAACGAAAATATGTTGTTTTAAAATGTCTCTAAGCTTAGTAAGGAAGGAACAGCATAGTAACCCGACATCAAAAATAAACCAAGGACGAAGACTCAAACTGCTCACAGGAGAAGCTTTGTGAATTGGGCCTTACATCATCATCACATTTTGGCTCTAACTCTCACGTGCATCTGAATTTTTTTGGGTGATTTTGTGCAGTTAAAAAAGGGAGTTTTCAATTGAAGTCCCGGGGACCAGTTTTGAAGTTCTGCACTACAACACAGTCTCAGGTGCGTGCACTAGGCACAGACAAGGACTGTGTGATCCAGCACGGAAGAAAACACGGGCCTTCCCAGCGCAGGCACATCTTCGGCTCGTCCATGCCTATGCTGAGGAAAGAGCATTACTGAAAGACAGATTCACAATTTAAAACTGGACCTCTGCCAGCAGACTGGGCTCACTTTTAAAAGGTGGTAGGATTCCCTCATATTCAGTTGCAGCGTGTAACTGGACACAACCACTTAGGGATGCTGCCAGTCGCCAGGGCACCACTGCACCCCCTCCCATTGGTCGCTCTGAGTGGGAGGGTGCACTGAAAGTTTTGACCATAATGCAGAAGGGAATCTCGCCTAGAAAATGTGTAATTATTTTTAGTTTTTTCAAAGATTAGTTAACCAAAGCAAATACCTGGTTAACTTGAGTTCTTATAGATAAATGTTGGTCAAAGATGACTCAAATATTCTTAACTCTATCTGCTAAAGGGATTATTGAAATATACTCATTTACTTAGGGTCCATAACTTAAGTCGCAGATCATGTACTTCTATAATGGAGAAAACTACACTACATAACTATGTAATAACAAAGAGAAGGCAGACATAGAAGATTTGTCTTTTAGACTCCTTTAAAGCCTAGTGGGCAGCGTTCAATCATTCTCTCACTCCGCCATCACTCAAAGCTAATGCTATAATGTCCAAGTATTTACCTAGTTGACTTGATAAGCTTTATATTCTAGTTGCATACAGAAGTTCATGATACTGTTGAAAGGGGTGTGTAATGTCGACTGGTGCAGAAATTATTGTATAATTGCCTGTGTCTATAGTCAAGATCTGGGTGTTGTCAATAGATGTTTTGATGTTTTGATCAATCATGCCAGTGTTTGCTCAGGTCTGTCCCCTTTCCTAAAAAGTGGATTCACACACCTGCTGTCCAAGGTAGAGAATTCTGGAATTCTTACAGTATTTCCTGGAATTTAACTATAGTGGATTTCGTTTTATTGGTAACAAACTCACTCTCCAGCATTTTGAGGCTGTCCTCTAATTATTTCAAATGTGTGCAAAGTGCCTTAAGAATATCTGATCCCTTAGCTATACAAATGCCTCTAATATATATTTTAAAAGCCTCCCATGTAGTCTAAATCTTCGGAACTGAGTGCTTGTTTAACTTGAAGTACTGTATTATGGCAGCCCTGATGTCAGTGTGGATAGCAAATCCCAAATCTCTGACCCCTTCAATCACCAGCTTACAAAATGTGGAGGCAGAGCGGAATTCTCTATAACAAGAATGACTGGAGAATGATCTTATAAAGAGCTAGGCTGTATACTAGTATTACAGATGTTCACCATCTCTGATTGTGACTCTAGCCTCATGACAATGCGGGAACACTTGTAGAGGAAGGAAAAGTAATATGGAAATTCAGTGCAAGCAGGGTGAACTGTTCTCTATGCATCTACTAAGCCATACAATTGCATGATGAGTGATAAGGCCATGCTAAACTTTAACGTTTGTCAATGGTCTCACTGCACTTTATCCAAATACCAGGATAAAGCAACATTAAAATCACCCTTCATGTTATGAACCAGTATCTATTTTTACTATATTTAAGAATCATATTGTTAAACGATTTGACTCGTCAATATTGGTAACGAGAATATTCACTAAAAGTAATGGCTGTGTTTCCAGAATCCCGGTTATTACTACTGCCCTGCCAAATGCATATGTTATGCGTTCCTTTAGACTGAAATTCACAATTTTTCATATAAGTATTACTAGCCTTCAAGAGTTTGCAGAACATGAAGAGAAATACTGTGATGTTCAAACGTAGACACATGGGATGGCTGCCCTGAATGTGCCATGTGCCCTGCTCTCCATGCCACTGGAGTCAAGCTATCCTGGCTGATGATGGCTGAAAGCCCGAAACCGGTCCTAGGATGCTTTTTTCCAGTCCAGGGAGGACCTGGCCTGGCAGTTCGGGCTGGACTATTCCCATTGGGCGCAGGGTCAAGACTGATTTGCATATGGCTGGGTCCAAACTGGAATGGTATGGTGAGCAAAAAAACACTGAATTAGGCCCAGATCTCTGTACTGCGGTGAATGTATGACATTGTTCTGCATTCTGTCCATCAGTTGTTCTTTTCGCATTTGTCACCCCGAGTGGGACGGGTATGCCCAGACGTGGGTTACCGTGCTCTCCATGCCACTGGAGTCAAGCTATCCTGGCTGCTGAGGGCTGAAAGCCCAAAACCGGTCCTAGGATGCTGTTTTTTCAGTCCAGGGAGGTCCTGGCCTGGCAGTTCGGGCTGGACTGTTCCCATTGGGCGCAGGGTCAAGACTGATTTGCATATGGCTGGGTCCAAACTGGAATGGTATGGTGAGCAAAAGAACGCTGAATTAGGCCCAGATCTCCGTACTGTGGTGAATGTATGACATTGTTCTGCATTCTGTCCATCAGTTGTTCTTTTCCCCTTTTAAAGCAGATCAATATCTATTTTGTGTCTGTCTAGGTAGAATAACACTTGCCCAGCTTTCTGTGAATTGTTAATTCCATATATATTCCAAATAATTGATTTCTCCATTAGATCAGTGATTGAGTCCGTCTGAGTAGGGCGTGAATCTGGATTTTTCCTCCACTGCCATTAGATAAATAAGAGCATTAACAAGCGAGTAATATCTCCTGGTATCTTCGCTGTAATAAAAGTTCTAAATAAGAGTCCCCAAGAAACTACCACCGCCTCCTACCACCCATGTCAAACCCAATAAGAGGATTCCTATTTCGCGGTGCACAAAAAAAAACTACCCTATACAATGGCACTCATAGCCACCATAAATGAAGTCTAGCCCTGGTCTACTGACCATAACTGTATTTTAACCATAAACATTGTTCCACAACCAACAGTTGACACGAGCCCGGTCACCAAGTCTCAAAATAAAGCGATGATCAATCCTTTCTGCCACACATTTATGGGTTTGCATTTATGTTATTAACAGTGTGAGGAGGAGGAAAGACAATAATAATGTTTCTGATTGCACACTGCGATAACCAATTCAACGAGTTCACATACATTCCCCATCCCAGTGGCAGGAAGTATCAGACATTCCCAAGACTGCTTGCTGTGAAGAGATAGCAGTTTGACACAGTTAAAGAGGAAATCAAACATTATCACGAATACTGGAGGCACCACATATATAAATTCCCTGAATGGAGGTGGAGCCACAGGAGTTTGAAATGGACAGTCTCTGTGCTTGAGGTGATGGCATAACAATTTTAGCGCAGAGTCAAGCTGAGTGAAAAAGTGTGTTTTACCATTATATTCCACAAGCAGTCTGGCTGAGGAGGGCAATGAGTATTTAACAGCTTTTGCCCATAATAATTGTTTTTAGTTTCCAGGAAAGATCTTCTGGCCTCTAGAAGATGATTGTGGATCCTCCATATTGCAAATCTGGGATTGCCATGCAAATTCATAGTATTTGATTTCTGTCCCTCTAACTGAGCAGTTTCGCTATTACATGTCTGAGGTTCTGCCACGAATGTGGTTTAGGAGTTAGGGAGCAGTGTGCCCTCTCCACAATAAAGCCATCACATTTGAACAGGGTTTCTAGGAGGCATTAGATAAACTGCTCCATATGGGTGTTATTGTTGGGTTCCTCAACCCTACAATACTGACTTTGCTCTGGCATGATGGCTCTCTACATCCTCATTCTTAACCTGACTCTTTTCCAGTTGGCATGTGAGCATAGAAAGGGTGACGGCCGATTGCTGGTGAGAGTCTTTTACTTCCGAAATTCTCGATTCTGCCTGGATTAGCCTTGTGTCCTTTTTATCTAACAGCTCCTGAAACTGGTTTATTTGTCAGAGTGTCAATTTTGCATTTATTGAATGCAGGCTTACTTTCACATCACGAAGAGTAGCAATGCCACCATCAGAGGTCTCAGAGAGTCTCAACTCTTGATCCTCTGCTTGGATTGCACTTTATTTCTTATTGAGCTGTAGCTTGGCTTGTCTGTAGTCTCTTTCCAGTGGCATCACTTGCAGTGGTGTGGCAGGAGCTGGAAATGCATAGGACTTCAGTACTCATGATATGCAGATCAGCGATTCCTCGTGCATATCCATGTTGTACTCTGAATCATCGCCTCCTGTGTCTTTGACCAATATTGTGCCACACTCGTGTTTGATAGAAATCAGAACATCAGCTTTTGCCAGTTCACACTATACAGCAACGTGACATATGGTGCTAATAATGCCATCCAGGCTCCAAATTGTCAGCTGGCACCGAAATGCGGTGTCAAGGAATTGCGGTGTCAAGGACACTTTATGGGAACTCAACTGTCAATACTCGTTTTGGTCTGGTGGCTGCTCTGACTGCTCAGCAGTAATAACACTGTGTCCAGTCTGTATCCCAGTGACCCTTTATGGCTTATAGGACCGTTTGACACAAACCCTCCTGTGACTAGAGTGCACAGGTGGAGCCCCATACAGACCAGCGACCTGAAGCACTACAACTCAGCTCTGTTGGTGTAATTCTACTTAAGCCAAAGGGCACAAGATCCACTGGTGCTGCTGCAGGGTGTTCAGTTGAAGCTATTTATCCAGTGGCGGCCACCACAATAAAGAAGTGGTGAGCCAGGTGGAGGCGGCGCGGGGAGTGCGGGGAGTTTATAATAATATATATATTTTTAACCCCTTCGACGCTCATGACGAGCTGGGCTCGTCATGAGGTAGCCTCCTCGCACGCTCATGACGAGCCCAGCTCGTCATGAATAATGGGTTTTTGAAAATCCCAGCGCAGGAAGGGAAAATGTGCCGCGAGGATGTGGTTAAGAACCTCTTACCTGGAGCTGCTGCCCGCCTCCTGCGTCGCGCTAGGCCTCATCCTTCCTGGTCTCAGCAAGCACTGGGGCCACGTCATAGACTCCCTGCAATCCCGTGCTGCTCTTATGTGAGAACAGCATGGGCTTTAGTCTGAGCGAGCTCGAAAGACGCTCCACTCAGACCAGGGAGTCTGTGGGGGTTTCTCTAGCCCAGCTGTTCAAAGCAGCCAGGCTGGAGAAACCTAAGTGCGCATGTGTGTTTAGGTTGGCCATAGACGGCCGGCAAAACACATATGGGCACTTAGGGAGTGCACATAGCACTCCCTCGCCCCTCCCTGCGCAAGCTGCTTTCTCTGAGCCAGACAGTGGGGCGACACTCCTCTGCCATTGTGGAGGAGCCACCTCCGTATTTCTCGTACCCCACATGCCTCCAAGGCTGAGGGTATGACGGGCAGTTGGAGCACGCTGGGATGATCCTTTTTATGCTATGCCCACGATCACCCAATAGTGATCATGCTGCGTGCACAAACAAATATTGTGGCAGAGTTAGCCACTGCTATTGGGCCTAGACCTCTCTATTTATTCTAGTGCAGGTATTAGATAGTTGATAGCAGTGCAAAGTCATCCAGTGTCAGCCCCTTCAGTGCTCCTCACATACTTTGCAGATTCAAATATTTTGCTAAATTAGTTCAGTGTTTGTTTAACCAGTCACCCAGCAGTGAAATGCCACCTCTGCATGCCCTGCCCAGTAATGATGGCAGAGGTTTGACTTCTTCAGCACAATAGTGCGTAAGATTCATCTGCACATACATCGCCTCCACAATACTGGCTTCCACATTGTCAAGATAGTTAGCAGATGTGGAATAGTAAATACATTCCATCCCATATATGCTTACCTTGGTAATCTAGTAATATAACAACGCTTAGAAAAGAGATGGGGCTGGTTTTACTTTAATTCAGTGTTGCACAATATCTATTGACCTTCAGAATACAGAGTCTACACCCAAGTGATCAATGAAGGCCTACAGTCCTCATTATGAGGGCAGCCGTCATTCCAATGAGGTCGGTAACAGGCGTTACCTGTTCCATTGGAATGACCAGACCACAGATCCGTGTGTTTGTCTCGGAGACTTCACCTTCTCCAAGAGGACACCATTTCTTGGTGAGACTCTGTGTCAGAATGAAGAGGCCCTGAAGAGGCAAATGGTTCGGAATTAACTATGTTTCTGATAAGTCCTCAACGGTGATGGTAACCTCAAGAGACACCTCAGAAAGCCCCAGCATTCCTTATGTGGGTGTGGGAACAATCCAGGCACTCACATCACACCCACGTGCAGTGGCGTAATGCAAAATGTTGGTCCCGCCCTGCAGAACGTGATGAGAAGATCTCCCACATCTCACAGATATTAATTGGTTTTAGCTCAATGGGGGCCCCCTGAAGGTTTAGGCCCCGAAAGGGTTGTGGGGCCCCAGCACTGCTGTAGGTGTAGGGGCTGCATAACGCTACTGCCCAAGTACCAGATCACTCATTCGTGGAATCAAGGCATACAGCATACTACAGTCTCCTAGAAGTTAAATACAATTCCATTTATAAAAAAATGTAATTAATTTATGAATAATCAAACTCTTTTTCAATAACATCAGAGCTGTTTGAAATTTCACCTGGTATACATTTTACATTCAAATGCATTTATCAAAAACATAGCTGAGAAATTGGGAAAGCTTTCAAATACATTAAATAATTATTGTTCTTACTGTTCTGAGGACCTGAATTTAATTTTATTTGTTTCTTTTAAGTCTTTAATGTTTGTTATCTTTCCAGACACTCGGAAAACCTTTTCAAAGTCACTTGCATCCTATTGTTCTTCTCTTTGCTTTTTTCAGCATCTATTATCTGAAAGAGATCTTGTTACACCCACCCTTCTTAGCAGTGCGACGCTGAGCTACTCACCCAAGATTTTCTGTAAGGAAGAAAGAGGCAAGCAAAGATGGAGGCGATATTTATATATTGATATATCTTTCTCGCTCTACATCTGTAGGTATAGCGAGAAGAGAGGATGAGAGGCCAGGGGGGAGGTAGGCGAAGAAGAAAGAGAGAACGAGAGGAAACGAGGATGCCAGAGGAAACTAAAGAGCAGGATGTGAGGGGAATGAGAGAAGCAAAAATACATAACTAAAAAAGAGAGAAAAGGCAGGGTGGGAGGGGGGCGAGATAAACAAAAAGGGGGAGAATGCACGGGTCGGGGGTGGAGAAAGATAGAGAGAGCCTTGGAAACACAGCCACATCGACCGGGCCATGGCTCTGCAGGAGAGGATGCTGTCATTTATAAGCAAGCTGTACATTTTCTTCAGAGACAGTAAAGCCCCCATGAAACAGTTAAAAGACGCACATGTTTGAGAGAAGACAGCTGTTTAATGGAGTGGAAGACAAATATGTGGCCGGTCGCACGTAATCACAGTTCAATGTCCCTTGATGATGCAGCTGTCACTGACCAGCTCGAAGCTGCAGCTTTCCAGCGTTAGAGGTCACGAATGACTCCGGAAAAGTTCAAATAGAAGATTCAATATTTGAGGCCGCTTAGGTAGCTTGTACATTTGACCAGGTTAATAACCATCTAAAATGCACCACAAACATGGACATTTGGGTGATATCTGTCAGATGGAGTAAGGGGTTATGTTTGCAAGAACAGCATCAAAATGGCACTTTGCTTTTACATTCTCTGTAGGCAAGGCCACTGAAATGCGATTCAGGAGGACCAAGTGGCAGGACCCGCTCTCGGGCGATGCTACCGGTGGCATCGCACCGGGCGCTGATTTGGGGTGGAGGTGTCATTTTTGCAAGTATATTATCATTTTAGAAGCACCTTCTGCCGCGTTCCTGGCCTCTAGCAATTTTCAGGCATCAATGAAAATGTCAAGATAAATCTGGTGATTAATCATCTTCCTGGGAAGAGACCAGAGGTTTTTCTAGTGGAAGTTTTGACTCATCCTAAAGTAGCACTGAGGGTTAAAATGCCTGCTGCTAAGAACGTGTACTATGCAGATAACAAAGTTCATATACCGTAAATAGGTCAGAAGGTTACTGCTTCTGTAAAAGTCCTCCTTTTGTAACTTGTTTTTATAAGTCAATATCTTACTATAGAACATTGAGCTATTCATTGTCATCAAAGAGCTGCATGCAAACTGCAAGGTATATGTTAAAGCTATATGTTTTTTTGCCCAGTCTTTCATCACCCCAATCTTGTGAAAAGGGTTCATTTGGGTAGAAAACAATCTTATTATTAAAGAGAACACCTAACAATGACGTTATGTTTTAAAGTTTGAATTTGTGCTTTTCTAGAATAAGGACTCTTAAACTATATTGCCTACCAGTATCAATGACATGTCACTCCTACACTGCACCGTGTAGTCCTGTCTGATGGAACATATCCTATACAGTGATATACAAACGCATGATTGATTGTCTCTTTGTAACGTGTGTGTGATGTAAAGTGCTCTGACTCCTTACACTGGTATGAGTGGCGCTTTAAAAGTAAATGAATCTGGGAGACAGTGGTTATGGAGACCTGAAGGGCAATGTGAAAGGGTGCTAGTAAGGGAATCCATGGCAGAGGTGGTCATTGTGGGCGGGGGGCGCCAAAAGAGATTGTTGCAGACAGCGCCACTAGTGTAAAAGCCGCATGTGGGGGGGGGAAACTAATTTTAAAAGGAAAGGACATTTATTGGGAGTATTGCGGCCCTTTCGTGATAGACGTACTTCCTTTTTACAAATTTTAGTGACTGATCAAAGGTTCCCTCCTTATTAATCCCAGGTTGTCTCCCAAAAACAGCAATAAGCGACTTAAAGGGATCAAACAACCTTTGTGAGGGTCCTTCCACTGTGAGGCAAAACGTTATCATGTTCTTAGGAACTTTTGATCCATTTGAGATACAAACTTTTTTTGTTAAAATCTGCAAATGATGCAGCAAATGATGCATTACGTGACAAATGCAGCGAATCCATACCTATGCAAAATACGCAGCATTCCAGCCGCTGTCTATAGGTTTTCTTTAGCATAAGTGTAGATAAAAACTGCTGAACCAATGGTCCAAAAATAATTGACCCAAATATAACCACTATCGGGGAGAGATCATGATGGACTTTTCTGATTCCAGGGAGAGCTCAGTGTCTTTGTTATGCACCTACGGGACGGGACGTAAAGTGAATGCATTTATCTGAATATTTTTTGAGAGTCAGTGTTTTATTTTGAGACAGCACAGTTTGAAACAGAAAAAGGGAAAACTGTTTCTCAGCTTTTTTTTCTGACAATGAATTTGCTCATAATGTTGCCACTTGCCACCCTTCTCATGTATGCACAAAATTGTTCATAGTATTCAAAATGGCCACCTGACACAGATGACAATGTGCCAATAGCCTGGAGTCGTGAAAGTGACGTGGAATGCGTTGCAGGGTTTATGCTCTTGACTCGCTTCTCACCATTCAGGATCTACCTACTAGCTTCTGCAGGTCCAGGGAAACAGCAAGGAGTAGAAACTGCTGACGGTAACAGTCTCAGAGAACCCTGTTTCCTTTCTGTTCCTGTCAATGCCTTTGTGTTACCTGTAGCCAGGGCAGCAAGAGCACTTCTGTGATAGATACTGCCCCAGACTATCCCTAATCTGGTTGGATGGCTCAGTGTGTTGAATGCTTGCTGCTGACCAATGTGCTGATTTGAAGGTTAGGAATCCCATCGAGGCAGGCTCGGCATTACACCCTTCCAAGATCAGCAGTAATAGCAACTTTTGTTATTTACAGTGCTTACAAATGGCAGATGTAGTATGGAGTGCTAGATTAGAAACAAATTACAGTTACAATGTGTAGGAAAGTAGGATCTGCTTCTTATGTTAGTTAGTTAGTAAAAGTATGTTTATTAGACCATTGGTCTCCAAACAAAATACATGTTACAATAAATAGTTTTAAACATGTATAAAAAATTCCACAGATACTTTAAAAAGAGACAAATTTTCATACAGCACTACACCCAATATTGTAATCAGCAATACAGTGAGACTTTAACTTAGGGATAGCGTTCCACCCTAGACACAATTTTCTAGAGCGTGACCTAATATTACTTCATGCCAAATTCTATACAACCATATTTGGTTCCAACAGAGTCCTTTTTACCGCCTTCATATATTTTGCCATGGGGATTGCTATATCAAGATTTGGCATGTCGGTAAGTAGGTTAATTGCTAAGAGGCGCTCAGTTATACCATATTTTAAAAACAAGGGTCGCAAAAACAGTTTCCACTGTGACACCCATTTTTGACAGTCTAGTAAGATATGTAGATTATCACCCTTGGTACCTAATCCACAGCGGCATTTACCATCCGGTTGTACCAATTCTGCTTTTCTGTTTCTCTGAGATACCCAACAGTTAATCCCTATTCTCCATCGGAGCACCTCGGCTCTTAATCCAGCATTAGGTAGTGTATCCAAATAGGAATACCATGTATCATTCTCCCAGCTATTTATCATATAATGGACTGACACGTTCTTTTTCAAATATATCATATCATTTTCCCTCGATATTTCTCTTCCTGTTGCTCTAAGCTCCGCATTTGAGGCTTCAACCGACAGTGTCGCCTGGTCAAATTTTACATTTAAATTGTTACACAGTGCGCACAATTTCATTCTGATCCTACTGACCCAATTTAAATCGCTGTGCAGGATCTCCTCTTTACACCATTGTGACACTTTTGTGACTTCCTCGGATCCCAATCTTTTCCAAAATCTTAGAAGGGCCACTTGTACCTGTATGTTCCATGAGGTCACACCTAATTCCAAGCGGATTGCCTGAATCATGGAGGAGCCGGGCAGTGACATCAACGGTTTTACACATTTCCCCTCCTCAATGTCCCAATTATTCTTCCCGCTCAAATATAAAACTTCGGCTCCATACTGCTATACCGAAGCTATACCGGCTCTCCTCACCACTATCGATGAATTTTCAAAGGTATCCGGCTATAAATTACACAAAGACAAGACAGAGGTTAAATCACTCAATAACTTAGGGAACAAAGATATCATAGGAGATTCAGGATTAACATGGCAGCCAGGTTGTTTTAAATATTTGGGGTTAGATTTTGATAGCGACCTAATCTCCACAACACGAATTAACGAGAACATCGCTCTAACCAAAATAAACAAACTACTAGAAGGCTGGTCGCCTAAATACTTATCCTGGTGGGGCAGGGCTGAAACCCTGAAGATGATGGTAACACCTCTGGTAAATTACTTGGCAAGTATGCTGCCAATGACCTTCTCCGAAGATTTCATTCACAAGGTGGAGAAGCTGTTTGGTACGTTTCTGTGGCAAGGGAAGAAGCCCAGGATATCAATGAAAAAGCTGCAACTAGCTAAAGAAACAGGCGGCCTGGGTCTCCCGAACTCCAGACACTATCAAACAGCGTTCCTATGCAAACAAGGCGCCCTGTGGCTAAACAAAGATCCAGACTATACCCCATTATGGATAGACATCAAAAAGGCTATACTGGGCACTATTCCACTCCCGGCCCTACCCACCATGGACCTTGCACACATACCCCATTCTAAATATATTCTGCTAAACACAAGAAGGGCTCTCCTGAAACTCGACCAGTCGAATCATAAAGGCCTAAAGCTCAAAAAGTCCACTTCCATAGCCCTTTGGCATAACCCTTTACTGAAAATCAACGGGACACCCCTCCAGTGGGAACACTGGTCCGCGAAAGGTATCAACATGGCTTGTGATCTCTTCAAGGGTACTGAACCTCTACCGTTCTCGTCACTACAAGCCACACACGCCCTCACACCAATAGACTTCTACGATTTTTTGAAACTAAAAGCACTCCTGTCTGCGCGCTCCTTGACTCCCTCTGAGCCATGGCTCTGGAGTTCTGTCCCACGCATCAATAAAGCAGGACATTTCGTTTCGAAGGTCTATAAAATGCTCCTCCCCCTTCCTCAGAAATCACACAGAAGAAATGAGAAGGGATGGGAAGCAGAGTCCAATGCAACGGGTATGACCTTCGACTGGGATATAATATACACTACTGCATTTAGGAATAAGATCTCCCCTATATTGTCACAAACTAAATTCATGTTAATTAACAGAACATATTGGACACCTGAGAAGCTCTTTAGACTTCAATTAAGAGATTGCCCAATGTGCTGGAATTGTGAGACAGAGGTGGGGGACTTGGCCCACATGTTATTTAATTGCCCCCTATTGAGAGGATACTGGAATAGAATATTTGACTGCATTGAGCATATTTTCAGTATCAAACCTACAAGGGAGTTTATCTATGTTATGCTGGGGGTACAGGAGCCGAACTTGCCTAATGAGGTTGACCTCCAACTACTTGATCTCCTTCTAACCTTAGCCTGCAAAGTTGTACTCTGCAAGTGGAAAAACGCTTCTGAGGTATCATTCAAAATGTGGCAAGAGTGGTTGTCCTTCCTAAGAGGTGCCGATAACCGAGCACTGCACTCATCTCCAGGGCGTGTCTCTCACAAAAAACTTTGGAAGACCCCTGATGCTACCTTAGACCACAGAGCTATTGTCAGACCACATAGCTTAAGTCAGCAAACACAAGTCCCTGTGTAATACCCTTCACCGAGTGACTGTCCTAGATGTCATCAAGATGAGAACCTATACTAGATATAAGAAGGCTATGCAACTGCAATTGTATTTGTATATGTAAATGTATGACCACGTATATGTTAACGTTCCCTTTTCTTTCTTTAGGTTTGCTACGCTAATGAGTCTAGTGATTCAATTACCATTTTTTTCTTTATCATTATCAGAAACTTTACTTGGAGAATTGCTTTTACTGTCTTTAATGCTTCTTTGCTCCTTATTGCATTGTCACGTGCTTTTCATTTCTATTCTAAAAATAAAAATGATTTGAATAAAAACATTTTTTTTTACACAGTGCGCACAATTTCATTCTGATCCTACTGACCCAATTTAAATCGCTGTGCAGGATCTCCTCTTTACACCATTGTGACACTTTTGTGACTTCCTCGGATCCCAATCTTTTCCAAAATCTTAGAAGGGCCACTTGTACCTGTATGTTCCATGAGGTCACACCTAATTCCAAGTGGATTGCCTGATCATGGAGGAGCCGGGCAGTGACATCAACCGTTTTACACATTTCCCCTCCTCAATGTCCCAATTATTCTTCCTGCTCAAATATAAAACTTCGGCTCCATACTGCACTTGTGGGGGTATCATTGCCTTATAGGCTTTCAGTAATGGTCTATGTGACATATCCCGTAAATTTGATTAAATTTCCTTAGCCCGCATCCTGATGTATGGGCTTTGGCAGTCTGGGCTACTAAATGGATATCCCATTTTAAAGACTTTTCAAACCAAATACCAAGGTATCTGTATTCGTTCACGATTTCTAGTTCAGTAGTTCCCAGGTACCAATTAAAATTCAGGGTTTTCTTCCCAAAACATAGGATTTTAGTTTTATCCATATTTACCGTCAGGCGTTTAGCCAAGCAATATTTATTGAAGGCAGCTAACTTCCTTTGCAAACCGATTTCCGTTTGGTCAAAAATTACCAAATCATCGGTGTACAGCAGACAGGACTGATGTTTCTCATGCATTTTGGGGCCAGCACTTCTACTCACTTCTAGAATAGATGGGAGATCAGCCAGATATATTGCAAATAATAAGGGGGCTAACACACATCCCTGTCTTAGGCCATTCTTAATCAATATTTTCGAGTCAAGGCTCCGTCTACGTCTTTAATGACTTGTGCCCAGTTATGTTTATGTAACTCCTGAATAATTCTCAAGAGCCCCTCGGGGATATTAAGTTTTCTTAGGGACTCCCATAGGCAATTCCTATCTGCTAAGTCGAATGCCGCGCGGAAGTCTACGAAACAGCAGCATAACTTCCCCTGCTTTTCCACAGACTTCCTCGCCACAGCCCACAGTGCGAAGCAGTGATCGATCGTGGAATGCCCCTTCTTGAAGCCTCCTTGCTCCACTGGCATGATCGACCACCGCTCCGCCCAGTCATTCAAACTGCCCAAAATTATTTTGGAGAATACCTTTTCCCCGATATTCACCAAATTAATGAGTCTATAATTTTTGGGCGCTTTTCTATCACCCTTCTTGTGGATCGGTCTAATTACTGCTCCCCTCCACTTTTCGGGGATCGTGTCTGACTCCAATATAGCCAGAAACATGTAGGAGAGAAATTGCGCCCACCAATCTTGCTGGGATTTTATAATAATTGCTGGCAGGTTATCAGGACCTGCAGCACGGGTTAGGTTTAAGTTTCTTATGATTCAATATACCTTTTCTGTTGTAAATAAGGGTTTTAAATCTACTACCGCCTCCATCCAGGGACCAATATCCCCACCTTCTTCTTCAGCGTATGTTCCATATAACTCACCTAAATATTCTTCCCAAGCGGCTTCCTCTACTACACAGGGCATAGCCCCGTTAGCCTGTCCTGATGCTTCCTTTATCAAATTCCAAAACTTACGCAAGTTTTTAGATTCAATAGTTTCCAGCAAGTTAGCCCAGCATTTCTCTTTGAATACCCTCTTCAGGTTTCTAACTAACGTTTTATATTCCTTCCTCATGTCACTTAAATTTTTATGCCTTATTGGATCGTATTTTTTCCTCAGGGTTCTTTCTTCTCTTCTTATTTCTCTTTTCTTATTTAGACACTCCTCATTAAACCAACTTGGCTGTTTACCTTGCTTTGATTGTTTAATAGTGGTATATGAGTTCCTGCTTTTTAGGTCTACCTTAAGGCACTGCACCATTTCTTTTATCTTTTTCTCAAACCACGCACTTTCTTAGTCCTAGCGTCTTCCAAGCCCACTTTATGTTGGAATCCTGCCAACTTTTCCATATACGGCTCGGTTAATCTTGTTGTCAGCCGTTTAGGGTACTCTACTTGTTGAGGGAGCACCAGTTCTCTAGAGTTTAGGAGTCCCCATGCTAATGCAAATTGCAAAATATTGTGGTCACTACCGTCACAAGGGGTTATCTGAAACCCCTTGATAAGGTCAAAATTCCATGCTTGCATAAATACATAATCGATCGGACAAAGTTGGGAACCAAACTTAAAGGTCTGCTTTGCCGGACAGTCTGTTTCCCATCTGCCGTCCTTTTTGCCCCAGAAGTTTGCCCAACTTCATGTCTTGTTTAGAGATGATACAATTTGGAAACGATGCTGGGGGTATGTTATTTGAGCTCAAGAGGTCTTTAAAACCATTGATCATTTCTCAAGGTGTTCAGTTTGTGATTGAAATCCTCCATTACGATTATTGCATAGTTTCCGAACTTTTCACACAGTATATCCAGGTCATGTTCAAAACATGGCATTTCACTCTCATAGTCTTCATTTGATTCCCATTGCATATAAACATTTACAATTATCATGTGACCATACAGCCCTTCCGAGCCCAGCAAGGATACATCACTAACCAGTAACCATTTGCAAGTTGCATTTACAATCCTGACCCTTTTTGCTATCTTAGTCGAGACAAGCGTGATAATGCCCCCAGCAGGACTACCAAATCTTTTCCTTCTTGCTGGCTTATGTAGTTGTACAAAACCTTCAAAAATGGGGGTATTGTCGCATAGCCAGGTTTCCTGCAGCCCTACTATTTCAGCACCTCGGGCTGGGGTCTTTATACTTTCTACCTTTAACTCCCCCCTTGTCCATTTATATTCCAGGATAACAGGTTCATGCTATGCGACACCCCTCCTCCCTAATCAACATCGCTGAGACAGTCATCTACGAAATTTTGCCCAAATTGGGGGCCTGGCCAGCTGTCATTAAGGGATCAGTCACCCCACGGGTTTCCTGTCCCATGGTTCTCAACTACCATTCTCATATTTTCACCTGCCCTTCCCTCGCCTAAAATCAGACTTATCTGTCTTCTTCCCAAGCCTGAGTGGCAAGCTAAAAAGGTTCTGTCCTGCTGATTCCTCTTCTCTATTTCCCTGGCTGGTATCAACCTTATACCTTCTTTTATTATCTCATTTTCCGCCCTCACAATTGCTGTTTTTACCAAACTTGAGTACAATAATACCCTAGTAAATTATTTTCCGTCAATATCCTTACTAAAGCCTACTTGTTTTAAATCCTTTGATCCCAACCCCCTCAGACTAGGACATTTAGCGAAGGAGTATACTAGTTGGGAGCGATTTAGGGGTATAACCTTCCTACCTTTTTTTCCCCCTTTCTCTAACTCCACGGGTTCGAGATATAGCCACAGATTATCCTCACCCTTTACAGGAGTGGTACCGGATTGCATCTCCTCCATCCCATACCATTCCCTTCCTCTTTTTACCAAGGTCTCTCCCCTGTCTACTACTTTATTCGTGTTCATTTGCCCCTGAAGTAAACTCCATGAATTGATCGCCTTAGCTTCTCCTTTATTTGAATGCGCTAGTTTTGTTTGCTCCTTCCTTACCATTGCTACCTCCCCCACCCGTACACTATTTTTTGGGAACCTCATTGTCCTCCTATTTCTTGCTATAACTCTGTCTTCTAGGGGGCTTACTGATTCTTCTCTCCCTTTCTTCGCAGTGTTTGGGATTCCCTCCAGCCTTTTTTCCACTGCCCTTGACTTCTTTTTTAAGGGTACTATTCTTCTCTCTGCTCTTTGTATATTATATCGCCTATATCCATAGAGGTCCTTCCATCTATTTACCAACATCGGGCGTCTCGATATATAAATCTCCTGGTAGTCATTCGGCTGCTCACTGTCCCTCTCCTCTGCCTGCAATGGGGGGTCCTGAGTCTGGATCGGCCTCAGTATTGTTGGCATCAGCCCCCTAATTCCTTGCAATTCCCCTACAATATTCTGAAATTGGACTTCATGAGTTTTTAGAACATTATTATTTAACATTGCCACTTCCAGCAACCCTTGCAAGATTTTTTGCAGCATTAACATTATATCTAGCATTGACGCTGAAGCGGTTGCTGATATATCTATACCCAGAGTATTGCTACACGCTGAATTTTCTGTGAGTCCTGCACCTTGCATCCCATGATGCTCTATGCTCTTTACGGTTGCCGATGTTCTAATCTGATCAGAGTCACTCCTCTGTTCGGATGTATGACATTACAATGCATGCTTTTACCACGCATGCCTTTACAACGCGGTATTTACAACGAATACCTTTACAACGCATAGTGCTTTGGGGCGCTGGATAGTGAATAGTTTAATTTACTATTCCAACTCCAGTCCCCGTGGATAATAGGGAAGGTGTTGGATAGTAAATTAAATCTATTCCCTATCCTAGAGCGTCCCCCAGCGCAATGCGTTGTAAAGGTATTCGTTGTAAATACCGCGTTGTAAAGGCATTGCGTGGTAAAAGTTGCGTTGTAAAGGATGTTTACCCTCTGTTCTCTTCTGGAGTTGGTTAAGTTCATCCCTTCACAAGACAGATCAATACCATCTATCAAAGAGAAGATCCGAGGTGAAGAGGATAATCTAGGTTCCGGAATGGTCTCGATAGGACTTTGATTCAGTTGGTTACTGAAGGGTACATCCGGGCTGCTTACACAGTCCTCCAGGTCCGTTTGTTCATACAATAGCTCTTTATTTAAATCTTTGTTCAAATCCGGGGTTGTCACAGGGGTTTGTAATTTTTTAAAATGCTTCCCTACAAAGTCTTTAATTGATTTGGAAACGTGTGCGCCTCCCTTTAATCCACCTTGTGTGCCTTCGCTTGTGTCTTTATTTCTTTTGGAAGACCTTTTTGGCACACTTCTGGGTGATCTCACACTCGCTCCCTGGAACTCATTTTCAGGTATCGTTTCCTTAAGGGTGTTATCCAGCTCTTTCTGACCTTTTAGGTTTTTAGTCTTTTTTGGTGCCATACTGCAGTGTCTTTGGTTCTTTACTTAAATAAATACTTATTTACCTAACCTCTCCGGACAGCACGCTCTCAGCAGCGCAACACAGCACTGTCTGCCTCTCACTCACTCTCTTGACCGGGAGTCTAAGTAGTGAGAGTTGTTGGATTTTAGCGGGACACAAGCCAGGTACCTTCCTCCTTCCACTTCCCCCTTATTCCCAGCTGGTTATTCTTTATGCGTCTGGGACTGCCGGGGGGGTGGGATGGGGGAGAGGCAGGCACTTAGAGCTCCTTCTCCTTCTCCCCACCCTACTTTATTCTTGGGATTCTAGGGTTTCTAGGTGTACTGGTAGTCCTTCCTACCTGTCCCGCTCTGGCTCTTTAGAATCTTTAGTGGATCTCTTTTGTCTGTTCAGGCTCGGCTTTCCCCTCTCCTTCCTCCTGGGGCTAGGTCAACTCAAGCCCGCTTAGCATCAAATGGCCCTGGTGCTTACCGACTCTCTCCTGCTGCGCGACACGGTTCTGCCTGGCAGCTCCTAAAGACTCCGGGGGGGCCTCCGGCCGCTCTATCACTCTTGCGCTAGCCCCAGCACAACACCACTATAATGCCGCATAGAGCCCTCTCCGGGGTCCGAGGTATTTTCTCGGCAAGCCTCCAGTGGGGCAGCGCCTCCCCGCACTCCACGCTGCCGGCCAGTCCTTCTGAGGCTCCGCCGTCACTCCGCCGCACTTCGCCGCCTCAGGCAGCTGCTGCTGCTCGGTCTCTCGCGATTTCTCATGAAATTGTCCCCCCGAGCTCCGAGGCCGCGCCGCACCGCCTCAGTCAGCTGCCGCTGCTGCTCAATCTCACCATCGGCTCTCTCGAACGGACGGTCAGCTGCAAACTCCGGTCTGGAACTCTCACCGCTTCTCAGCGCTGCAAGGCGCCGTCATCTTCAATGGTTACCCGCACTTTTTGCTTGATGTTACACTGTTTTTGACTAGTCTGACTGAGATCCTGCTAATCAGGACCCCAGTCTATCAGCTTTCTCCCAAAAATGTTATGTCATGTACTTAGGTACAATCCAGATTGGGTACTGGGGTAACCTTGTCAGTCCCTAGTATATGTTACAACTGTACCCAGGGCATAGGTACCCCAGAGGCCTCCCATGAGCTGAAGCATGTATTATGCCACCCATGAGAGGCCATGCAAAATGGATCTACAGGCCTGCCATTGCAGCCTGTGTAAGTTGGAGCATGCACCACTTACTTAAGATATAGGTTTACTATATCTATAGGTCACTACACTTAAAACCTATCAGTCACCCCTCTAGCAGGCCTTGACATTGCAGAAGGCAGGGTGCTAGGTTTTACGTGAGAGGGTGTCCCTGCATGAGCAGAACACCCCTGCAGCCTTCGGAGACCATTCTCCCGGGTTGTCGGTGGCGCAGCCAGACATATAGGTAGAGGTGCATTATATGCTTGCGTAAAATGCTATCTCGAAAACGGCTGCAACAAAACATGTCGTGTTTGGTATCAAACACCTTGGAATCATACATCCACACCGGTAACTGCTGTGGGAGGTATGATTCCACCGTTTTGGAGTGAGCTTTGTGGGGTCCCTGGTTTTCCCGGTACCAACCTTCTCGAGCCCGACAGCACAAAATGGTTGCTGCTGACCAGAGACACATTCCTGCCCTCGTGCTGTTGAGCCAACCTCGAGCAGGGGAAGGCAGCACAATAGGCATCCTGTCACAGGGAGGTGTGACTACCTCCCAGACAACATTTAGTGTATTGGGGCTGGGTGGGTGCACTTCCAAAGTGCCTAAAAGTCTGCACGAGGGGCACACTTGGTGTCCTTGTGCATAGTCCAGTTTAAACCAGCCCTTGGAGCCATTGGCTCCTGCTCTGGCATGAAATTGGACAAAGGACATGGGAGTATCCTCCCCACTGTCCTGACCCTCCTCTGTGAGGGTCCCCAGAATCTGTCCAACCCTCTCCCATGGGTACAAAAGGACTTACCTGTCTGCAGGACCCTAGATTCGATGTGGGCAAGATTCTGAACAAGAAACCACTGACCTTTGACCGTCTGGACACTCTGGACTTCACTGTACATCGACTAGGTATGGCTTTGTCTCCCTCTCTGTCCAAAGCATCGACTGTGTCCGTATGCCATAGAGGCTCTATGCAGGACCTGTGGAGCATCAAGGACAACTGAAGTTATCTCCCTTGGGGTGAAGGAGTCACTCCCCTGCATTCGCAGGCATGGTAACACAACTGACCAGTCTGCTGATCCTGAGATTCTATGGACTCTGGAGGCTCCAGCAACACAGGAGGTCGGTTCCTATGTTCTTTGAGGTTGAGCCGCCCTCTCAGCAAGTCTGAGGCCAGTATCCTTTCTGGGGTCTGCATAACCTGAACCCCTGTGCACCATGTAGTTTTGCAAGTGCATATGCTTGTTGGCGTTTCCTGAACAAGTGCATTAGGCTACGACTAGCCCCAACCTCTCGTCACATTTTCACCAAAGAACTTTGGCCCCCTTGCACTGGGTGCTCTGTGGGGCATTGCTTAGTAGTAGTAGTAAAATACTTTATTGCATTAATCATTTGATTATAATAAATAGAAAATAGACAGACATAAAAATAGAATAAAACAGTCACATATTTACCATGCGGAGTATCGTAAAAGAAAAGATATACATAGGTCATGATACCTATCTTTGCATCTATATACAGATCCAATAAAAACCATCTAGTCAAGTAATATTTTATAATTATGCTCTAAAAACTGTTCCATCCTTCTGATTGCACTTTCCCCTGTGAGCCTAAAACAATAACGTATATCCTCTGTGGTTGTTCTTATTTTGGCATTATTAAATATGGGGCGTAAATGTAATCTCTGTGTGGGCAAAAGCCTTGGGCAAATGCATATTAAATGTTCAAGAGTTTCCTTGCCAATTCCACAAAGCCGACCTCCCTGAGTATCTTTGAGAGCCTTATTCCAAGTCCCTTCAAACTCCCCTATTGGAATATAGAATTGTCTGAACCTTACATATTTCTGTTTAATGTAGCTGGTCAAATTCCATCCCAAGTATTCTTGAGCCTGCTGGGTGTATGAATCAAATATTAAGTCTGTGTGTTTATATTTCCCGGCTTGTAGGCGATCTAAATTCCACTGTTCTAGCTTTAATGTTTTTCCTATTAGCTTTTTCCGCACATCCCTGGATATTTGTCCCATCTCCTGAATATCAGGCAGTTCATAAAGGTCTGTTTCCATCATTGTAGTAGAAAGTTGCAGATCTCTCACTGTTTTACTCCACAGTTTCTTCATTATTAGATGTTTCAATGTACATGAATCGGCCTTAGCACAATCGAAAATGTAGTTAACACAACTGATCTTATGCAGCATTTCTAGAGATTTTAGGCCGAATTCCAACCTTATCATACAATGTGGAGTAGCCTGTCGTAAATGGAGTATGGTACGAATGCTTGTCATAAAACATTTTTCAAAATCAAAAATGACTTTCTTATTCATAGGAGGAGATGTGTACAATAGAAACTGAATCATTTTCATCTGTAAAGCTTTTAGAGATGGAATAATTGCATTACCTCTGCACAGTTTCATAAATCTCACGATTGATTTTGTGATAGTTATTGATTTTTACTGACAGTGTGGTTTGACCATGATAACCTTTTGTCAAATGTTACGCCGAGGTAGTTATATTGGTCCACTACCTCGATTAGAGTGTCTCCTAAAGACCACATTTTTGATGGTGGGACCCTCCAAATGTAACAATTTTTGTTTTAGATAAGTTAGCTATCAGACCTTTCACTTTGTTGTATGTGTCTAGTTGGTTTAGTTGATGCTGTAATCCATTAGGAGTTAAGGATAGGGATACTAAATCATCGGCATATGCTAGGTATGGTATTTTTTTGTCCCCTAATTTAGGTGCCACACCCATATCTGAATTTAACACTGAGTCGATATCTGCTATGTACATGGAGAATAATAAAGGCGCAAGGACACAGCCTTGTTTAAGACCGTTGGAGGTATCCAATTTTGGAGATAGTGTATTATCATGCGCCAGCTTCACCCTGACCCATGTGTCCGAGTGCAAGGCAATAATAAAATTTAAAAGGTTCAGATCAACCTCCCATGCTGTTAATTTATTCCACAACCTTTGCCTGTTGACCTTATCGAATGCTGTGGAATAGTCCACAAAACAGGCGTATAATGTTATTTTCCGCAAGCTTGCCTTTTTACCCATCATGGCCAAAGAAACAATGTTATCAAGGGTCGAACACCCTAAGCGAAAACCAGTTTGCGTTATTGGTATTAATAATTTTTCTTCCGCCCATCCCCTTAATTTATTCTGGTGGTGCTTCGCAAACAGTTTTCATTCAAAATCCAGCAATGCTATTAATCTATAGCTGGACAGATCCTCTTTTGGGCCTCGCTTATAAATCGGGTGATTAATCGCTCCTTTCCAGGAAGATGGTATTATTCCGCTTTTAATTACCTGTAGGAACAACTGTTTTAACATCGCACTCCAAAATGTTATGTTAAATTTTATCAAGCCGATAGGGATACCATTAGGTCCTGCTGCCTTGGATGAGCGAGAACTCTTTATTAATTTGACAATGTCATCTTCAGTTATTTCTGCAAGTGAACCATCCACGTTAGTTGTCATATATTCACTTATAACAGATGATTTGTATAAAGATTTGATGTGATTTTCCCACTTGTGACTTGAGGCAAAAAAATCATCCGGCTGTTTATACCAACTTGTACCGTGTCCCACCAGGGACCAAAAAGCTCGCTCATTCCTAGTCGAAACAGCATGATATAGTTTAGCATAAGCAGTATCCACACTATCTCTCTTTATCTGTAAGTTCCTATTCTTAAATAATTTCTTTGTGTCTTGTATTTTCATATTCCTCTCATTCGATATTGGAAGTTTTAAGATATAGCGCATCTCCTTACGATAGAGTCTCTTTGATTCCATTAGTTTTGAACTCTTTGTTACAGTAACATTTAGTCGCGGCTCTTGTATACTTGCTACAAGACTGGATAATATATTTTTTTAAATAGATTGCCAGGCATCCGACCAGTTGTCTCCAGACTTTAATACAATCATGTCTTTCTCAGTAGAGACTGTCATGGTTTTTTCAAGTTTCGATGCCTTCAATTCTATTTTATTATTCCAGATAAGTCTTTCCCCATTTACAGCGGTCAATCTTCCACTATTGGCCGTTGTGTGTGTCTCCCAGTGATCGGACTTGATACTGATGACTAACCATTGAGGATCATGATCACTCTTGGCTCTAGGTAAAATGGCATACTTTTTACATAAATAAAAATGGGCATAATGAATAAGTATAAAGTCCTTAGTGGAAGACCCCATCGGCCCACGGAATGTTACGGAAGCTGGTTGATCATCTTTTAGTCTTCCATTAAGAGTTCTATATCCTAGATCAGTCAACAAGACATATGTATCTCGAGATGAGGTACCAATCTTTTTTACCTTGTTTTGTGAAGGACGTACTACTTGCGGAATATTATAAGCCCTGCCTGGTTCCTCCCCATTAACAGGGTTATTCGTCAGGGGCAACAGAGTAGTAAATCTGTTTGAGGTCCCCTTGTGACTCCTGTGCCTCTGTCCTGTGAGTCCTCTTGAGGGTCAACTCTGCTTATCCTGGGCTTCCGTGGTTGCTCCGGGCCTTTCCCAACTCCCCTTGCTGTGGTGAGTCCCTTGGTCCTTGCTGGACCAGACTGTAACCTTCCTTGACCTTCTTCATGGGTTGCCGCTACCAAGGCTTGTTGGTGCTCCCACCGGACACCGACCCCTCAGCACTCAACAGCCTTTGTGGGACAGCTCATATATGGCTCCTGGTCATCCTCGACATCTTCTGGTCCCTGCAGCTGTGGAGTCAAGGTCTCCATTGTCACACCAGAAGCACCGGACATCGGTGGGCATTCGTCTACTGAGCCCCTGGTCCCTCATAAGTGACCCAGTCTCTGTCCCCTCTGCTATCAGGTACTCTTCACCAAGAATTCACCTTTGGATTCCAATGGACACTTTCCTTCTTTCCTGCAGTGGACTTTACTTGAAGTCCTCCATTGAGATCGACAGCAGTTTCCAACACTACTGCAGCCCTATGCACCCAGCTTCCCTGGGATAGGTAACTCTGGTACTACATTATCCAAGGGTGGGGTGGCTCTTCAACCTCCTATGATCCATAGGGCTTCCTCATAATCCACTGGGATTAAACTTTATAACTGCAACCACGACTCTCCCATTGAATTGTACGTAGCACGCGGTTGTGTTCTCACACTGCACCTGTCCTCTGTAGGGTCCCTACTTACTCACCTGGGGTGCTTCCTTGGGGTCCCAGCAATTTTACAACCTCGAGACACTGTCTTGACTCGACTCGTGGTTCTTATACCACTATTTTAGTATATGGTTTGGTCTCCCCCTGAAGTCCACTATGTATTATTGCTACTTACATTTATTTCTGTGCTACAGTATTGTGTGCTTTGTGTTTATCTGCATGTAGCAGATACTGTAAGGTATTTAGAGTGTGTTGTGATAATAAATACATATTTTTATACCTACTGTGTAGTTCTCCTTTCATTTAACCAATACTATAACGTTGCATTCTGTTAAAACAAGCTGCTTAACATTCCTTCAAGACTAAGCCTGAAGGCTGCTCTTCACAGCTACCACTTGGATAGCTTTCTAAGGTTATCTTTGACCTCTTAAATCACCATAAGGGTTGTTGTGCTGGTGCAAGGTGCCCACTTTAATTAGTGGACATCACATATCGGGCCAACTTCTCACACAATTATACCCACAATTCTGATGGGTGGAAGCGAGCTAAAACATGTAAATGACTGTTTTTTTAAACTGCTGGGAATGTGGAGATGAAACCAACAATTTTACGGGCATAGCTGTCATTGGTGTAGCACTGTCACGAGGAACACTTGCACCCAAGTATGGCTCTCTCTTGCTGCCTGAACAGAGGGATTGAGGCTCCTTTGCCTTCCGTGCTTTAAGGCACGACACCATTGCTATGCTCTGAAGAATTTTCACAGTGCTCGGTTTAACTGTCACATACTCTGGGAGGAATCCAGGTCATGTCATGTTAAACTAGACTCAAATAATATTGAACAACCATGGACAAAATGAAGTTTTATCTCTTGCCTGGTGTAGTTAGTTTCTGGAGTTCTGGTTATGCTTTCGTTTAGACTAACAACAAATTCACAGCCAGGGTTTGAGGGCATTAGTTCTCAACCTCCCCAAAGCTGTCTAAGTGACCTGATGACGAAGCTAGTATCCAAATTTTACATTTAAATAATAGTTTTTAGGTCTCGTCCTATTCCATTCTGCAAGGAATGAATAGGACGAGACTATTGGGGCTAAACTAATAGCTAAACTAAGCTCTGAAAAATGCGGATTTCCAGAAGTGCATGTGGTCTCGTGAACGCACTTCTATCCGCCTGCCTCGCATCACTACATGAAAGCCATTTGTTGCTTGTTCACACTTCTTTCATGGCCGCGAGGCCGTGCGTGCTTCAAAGGGATCTGCTCACTTCTCCTCCCCCCTCGCCAAGAGCTTCACATTTCAGAGAGCTCTCCCCCGCCAGCGCGCGCTTGTTTTTTCAGACCACTGCTCGAGTATTTTACTAGCACTCTGGGATATTCTTGTGACACTGTCCCGTTTGCTTCCTTTTGCATAGGCTGCAGGACTAGCTCTACAGATCCTTCACACTTGACGGGGGGAGCGACAGCGCACATTTTTAAGGATTCCGTTTTTTTTGTCTTGTGACATTAAATCCTTTACCAGATCTGACACGGTCTCCTCTTGGTGAAGGCAGCAGCGCTTAAGCCCCTTTTTATGTCTCGCCTGAGCCAACCCTCTACCGTAGTGCCCCTTCCTCTTGCTACTGAGAGTGACAGCACACGGGTCTTAAAGCGCCTCAGTACGGACACATTCAGGGAGTTCTCGCAGCTCACCTCTCTCTTCTAGGCTGCGCTGTGTGCTGCAGTCTGGGCGCTGAGGCATTACCATTCTGGTGAGATCAAAGGTTATACATTTATCAGCTTAACCTGCACATTTACATCTTCAAAATCTGATGGCTCATTCAGTATTTTCTCATTTCTCATTGTAAATAAAAAAACTAGCATTATTTATTAAATTAGGACCTAGTATTAACTGCCCCAAAGGAAATTCACTTTAAAAGTACAATACAAATATGGCCGTTTTACCTACATTCACCTCAAATGTTTACGTAAGCCACTCTATCGACTGGGAACCAGGCAGCTTTTGAAATCGGTACCAGTTGCTGTATCCACAACCCCTTCATCATCCCATCTCCAAAGCCTCCAGGCACTTTTTAACGCTACCTCAACCACTTACCCACCTCAACTTATTTTCATTTTTTAATTAATACACAATTGTTTTATTTATAGCCGTGAATCTTACATGCTATTTAATTTATTGACCTTTTCCTCAATCTAATGTTTTAAATCACATTGAATTATTATTATTAATTACCCCTAACCTAGCCCTAAATGTAACGCTTACGGCGATCACTGTTTTTAATTTAGTTCAATGCATGCCATCGATTTAAATGTAATATACGATTCCTCTGAATGCATGCTATCACCGTCTTCTTCCTAATGTACATACGCAGTGTCGACGCCGGTACATACTCGCATGAGGACAGAGCCGAGAGCACAGAATACATCATTATGTCATGGGCCGAAGTCCCGGTGGAGGCAGGTCGCTGTGATCTTCAGACCCCCACTCCCCATCTTTCTGGCCAAAGGCTAAATGCTGGCTTCATTTTTAAATACACATTACGCATGAGCGCCTCTATAATGGGAAAGCGGGATTCTCTTCCGGCAATGTGCCTTGTAAAAACATGATTTGATGATGTCGTTTTTAGAAAACACTGGCTTGAACACGCACTATGTTAACTGCAAGCACAAGCTGAAGATGCACGCGTAAAAAGCTAACGGGACCGGATTCGACATAACCTGCAATCCGCATGTTTGTCAACATGTCACCTTCTGTCAAGTGCTCGAGGTGTTCAAATCAATATTTAAAGCGGACATTTTGCGCAGTGCTGTAAGCAATCAAGTGCATACTTCATTAAAAATAATTACCCGCTGTCTGTTCGTACTCAACTAAAACACCATCATGTGCTGCAGGAACAGGCGCAGTTTGGGGAGCAGGGCCACAGCAATGAAATATATATGTTTTGAGTCCAAAGATGCCACTTTTTAATGACCTCAAACACGGGTTGGCTTTGGTGCCTCAGAATGGGAGCATGTTAGGTATGCGTTTTTGGGGACTTTTCTTTAACGCAGTCAAAATATTTTGATCAAAGGAGTTAATGGCATTAACACAGAGAATAAACCAATATTTCGTTTTTATGGCATTTACAGAAGATTGCCTTGACTGGGGTCGAAGTCCAGCGCACTTGTGTCTCTGGACAGGATAAACTCAGGTTAAGAAAGGGTTACTAAGGTTTCCTGCTGTGTCACTGAAAACCACTACAAATTATCCCGGCATAGCCAATAGGTCTTACTTTTGGGACCTTATAAGTATTTAGTTATGCAGCACAATATCCTTGTTTAACTTTATGGTTCCATTTGAGAACATTAAGGGATACACATTAGTACCTTCTGAGTAGATGGTGCACAGCGTGGACAAAGGAATGCGCATTTCCCGGCCGCTTGCATTTCCCGGCCGCTTTTCATTATTCATTATTCTGCCCTCTGTTAGACTCGTTTTTCCCTTGTTTTTTTGCCCTTCTGCCCTCTGTTAGACTCGTTTTTTGTGCCCTTCTGCCCTCTGTTAGACTCGTTTTTCCATTGTTTTTCTGCCCTTCTGCCCTCTGTTAGACTTGTTTTTGTGCCCTTCTGCCCTCTGTTAGACTCGTTTTTCCTTTTCTGACCTTCTGCCCCGTTAGACTCGTTTTTTGTGCCCTTCTGCCCTCTGTTAGACTCGTTTTTCCCTTGTTTTGCTGCCCTTCTGCCCCCTGTTAGACTCGTTTTTTGTGCCCTTCTGCCCTCTGTTATACTTGTTTTTCCCTTGTTTTTCTGCCCTTCTGCCCTCTGTTAGACTCGTTTTTTGTGCCCTTCTGCCCTCCGTTAGACTCGTTTTTTCCTTGTTTTTCTGCCCTTCTGCCCTCTGTTAGACTGCTTTTTGTGCCTTTCTGCCCTCTGCATCACCACATCATCACTCAGCTCTACCCCAGCATCACTCAGCACCACCACATTATCACTCAGAACCACCACATCATCACTCAGCACCACCACAGCATCACTCAGCACCACCACAGCATCACTCAACACCACCACAGCATCACTCTGCACCACCACAGCATTACTCAGCACCACCACAGCATCACTCAGCACCACCACAACATCACTCAGCACCACCACAGCATCACTCAGCACCACCACAGCATCACTCAGCACCACCACAGCCTCACTCAGCACCACCACAGCACCACTCAGCACCACCACAGCATCACTCATCACCACCACAGCACCACTCAGCACCACCACAGCATCACTCATCACCACCACAGCATCACTCAGCACCACCACAGCGCCACTCAGCACCCCTCAGCACCACTCAGCACCACTCAACACCCCTCAGCACCCCTCAGCACCACTCAGCATCACTCAGCACCCCTCATCACCACTCAGCACCACTCAGCACCACTCAGCACCACTCACCACCACTCAGCACCACCACAGCATCACTCAGAACCACCACAGCATCACTCAGCACCACCACAGCATCACTCAGCACCACCACAGCATCACTCAGCACCACCACAGCATCACTCAGCACCACCACAGCATCACTCAGCACCACCACAGCATCACTCAGCACCACCACAGCACCACTCAGCACCACCACAGCATCACTCAGCACCACCATAGCATCACTCAGCACCACCACAGCGCCACTCAGCACCCCTCAGCAGCACTCAGCAGCCCTCAACACCCCTCACCACCCCTCAGCACCACTCAGCATCACTCAGCACCCCTCATCACCACTCAGCACCACTCAGCACCACTCATCACTACTCAGCACGACCACAGCATCACTCAGAACCACCACAGCATCACTCAGCACCACCACAGCATCACTCAGCATCACTCAGCACCACTCAGCACCACCACAGCACCACTCAGCGCCACCACATAATCACTCAGCGCCACCACAGCATTACTCAGCACCACCACAGCACCACTCAGCACCATTACAGCACCACTCAGCACCACCACAGCATCACTCAGCACCACCACAGCATCACTCAGCACCACCACAGCACCACTCAGCACCACCCCAGCATCACTCAGCACCATCCCAGTATCACTCAGCATCACCACAGCACCACTCAGCATCACCACAACACCACTCAGCACCACCACAGCATCACTCAGCACCACCACAGCATCACTCAGCACCACCACAGCACCACTCAGCACCACCCCAGCATCACTCAGCACCATCCCAGTATCACTCAGCATCACCACAGCACCACTCAGCATCACCACAACACCACTCAGCATCACCACAGCACCACTCAGCATCACCACAGCACCACTCAGCACCACCACAGCACCACTCAGCACCACCACTGCATCACTCAGCGCTACCCCAGCATCAATCTGCGCAACCATTCAACAACAACTGGTTCAAATGTGTTCTCTCAATATTAAAATACACTGAACATAATCTTCACAAAAGTTATTTACAAAAGTTTAAGCTATTGCCATTATAAATTACAATCACTTTTATTTAAGTATTAATTATTTAAAAAATTAAAAGCCATTGTAATTTGTAATATCAATACATCTAAGTCACGTAAATACAAAACATGTTGCATTACAAATGCTATAGGTGTCACATTTGCGAAACTTATAACTATTGGCATTGTAAATGACAAAGCGATTAATTTAGCTATTTTCAAAACCAACACATAAATAAAAAAATTGTCATTTACAAGACCAATAGCTCAAACTTTCCTAATGCGAGACCTATTGCATTGCAAATGCTTGTTTAGTTGGTCTTTTATCCGAACAAGCATGTATATAGATCAATTTTATGTACAATTATCATTACTCAATCGAAGTTGGCCCTTATTTTTCCAACCACAAAAGTGGAAAAGATAGTGTTAGCCGTGCTGGGATCCGTAGTTGAGACTTGCAGACAATACACAGATCTCAACAGTGGGTGCTCAACTAACTGAGCTATCTTAACAACATTGCAACGTGTGAACAGACATTTAACAAGTCATGTTCAACTATTAATAAGACAGAAGTGGAGTGCGAGAAGGATGCAAATAGATAAGGGACGTGTGAACAGCAATAAAGAGACCTTCAATATATGTAAGGTTTATAGGAGGGGAAATTGTGATTAACGAATTCAGGAAAATATCAGGATCGAGGAGTTGTGTGAAAGGAAATGTTTGAAGAAAGAGGAAGTGTGAGGTAGATCTTGAGTGACAGTGACACAAAGGAAGTACAACAAAACAAACTGAGAGTACAGAAATAGAAAGAAGTTGGAATGAGAGATCGATAATTACAGAAAGGGACGTAAAATAAGATGTAGGGAAATATCTGAAACTTAGAAACAGACTTAGCTTGTAACATCAATTGAAGAGAAAATCACTGTGTCACAAATACTTTAGTAACGGAAAAACATGAAATACAGTCATTCCAGTGAAGTGTCATATCACATTCATTACCACTGCTTGTGGATTTTGCCCACGTGGCTGTGGATGTGTACTTAACTTGAGTCCATGTATATCACTCGCTTGTAATTATTAGTGTGATATTACACTCGCTGCCACACACACTTCTAGAGGTTCTAAAGACTGCTCCGTATGGACATGAGAGATTGTACAATGAATGAATGAAGGAGTGCAATATATATATAGAATATTTATAGTTGATAGTAACTATGATGTGTGCCCCCGCCATGCATAGTCTTGTCAACAATGATGTCATTTCAATGTTGCAGCGATGTTATCAATGAAGTCACAGAACATGTCATGAGTGATGTAATATGTGGGGTGATTAGCAGTGCATGGCGAGGGTGTGTGTTATAGTTACTTTAGGGCACAAGTTCTGGCAGGTTCTAACTGGTGATTTTCAATTGTGTTTAAATTTGGTTTTAGTTTAAAACATTTCGTTGTCTTTGAAGCTTTGACCCAACTATAACATTACTTTAATCAGTGAATTTCTAAGGTTTTTAAAAAGAATTTAAATTCCTAACAAATAATATCATTTTAACCTTTGATTTTTTTCATTGTATTTCTAGAGTTGTTTTAAGGTAAAGTATTATTTTATTACCATATTTAAAGCCAACCGCCACGCATGGCCGTCCAGGTCCTGTATCAAACCCTGTGCAGGCATGTCAATCCTCCATCTAAATAGTAACAGATAGAGATCCAATACACAGCCTGCTATCTATTGAGCCATGGTATTGAATTGCTTTATATATCCTCCAAGTATTTTTTTTTTATTTTTCTCAGTCCAGCATTGTAAGTGGAACAGGTGTTCCCAAACATGGGTTACATAGTTTACTGCAGGAACTGACCTGTTATATACCACACTCCAAAATGTATATTCTTCCTGATTTGTTTTTTTTTTGGGTACAAGAGGATGTTTTTATTTATTTGCTGTGCTTAAGCAAACTCCCTTTCTAGCTTTAGGGATGATCATATCTCTATATACACATCTCATACATACATTTCAAATATACATCTATCCATTTTATACATAGATATAATCATTATGGAAATTCCCCATTATTGCAATTCAGTCACAGACTCAAAAGCTTCTATGAGCTTCTCAGTTTATGAGAATTAATTCATGTAGGGTTCAATAAACAGTTTCAATCAAACTTGCAGTCCATTCACTTCCAAAAAATAACCCAAAGCATTATGTTTTTCACGACGTCTCCATCAAAATCCAATGCATTTTGAGACTAGCATCTCTTAATCTGGGATCGTTCATGTCAAATTAGCAACTCTGTTGTAAGATAACTTTTAAATTCAGGCACTAATGCAAACTAACTGTTTGCTGTATTTTCCTTCAAATGTATAGATTCAAGTAGACCTTATTCTGAGGTATAATCTTCAAACGTCTAGCATGATTGTTTTCCCCTATAATCAAATCGTAATCTAGTTAACGCCTTAAACTCTAGAATTTGAAATCTTAATGAAATTGAAGATGTAAAAAAATGTCAAACTGTCCTTCTTTATATTCAGTGTAGTCTATACCTCTTTGAGTAGCTCACTGTGCCAGAGTATACAAGCTTCCCATCTCTGCTGAAGCCCAATGAGGTTTTAAACATTTGTAGGGCTGTTGGTATTCATGTGCAGAGACGGCAGGGCCTGGCCTTTTAGGCTGTACTGCCAATTTTGGGACAGGGCAGGGCTTACTTGCAGATGAATGACCCCGTCCTGTAGTGGCACACAGTGCAAATATATTATGGATTCGAACGAGACCCAGAGCAATTGTGAGTAGTTGAGTTTAACGTATTAAATGTATCATCTTTTTTTTTCTCATTGGATTAAACTTGAACAATTGAGCATTATCTCACCTGGAAAGGGGTGTTGATGAATCAGAGACATTAAAGGACCTGACCTGGGCTGCATAAAACATGCAGAGCATTTGCCTTCATTGCACCGGGTGCACCTTTTAAAAGATGCGCCTAGCGCAATGAAGGACAATGCGCCATATTATGATGAATTGGCTGCCCCCAGGGCAGCCGCAAACTTGCATTTCCCCTAGGGCAGCGCATTCATGTGAAAAACGGAATGGCTGCTTTGAAGCCGGTCCATGTTTTCATAGTGCAGGCTGCAACCCACCTGCACTTTGAAAGGGGACTAGAGATTCCCTTGCAGGCGGATGCAGTGAGTGACTGCACCCGCCTGCAAGGACTGCACCCGCCTGCAAGGGGACGTCTGGTAATCCCTTTCCCCCGCCAGAGGGCTGATCTCAGGGGCCCCACTGACAGTGTGTCACCTTTCAGGTAACACACTGTCAGTGCGCCCCCTGAGAGCTCCTTTGCCTCTGCGTCCACATCAGTAATACGGTGCGGGTGGAGAGGCAAAAAGATTCCCTCATTTGCTTGGGGCACGCCCCCATGCAAACGAGGGAATGCCCTCTGAAGATAGCACTGGTGCTCTATGGGTGCCATCGCTATCGGTATTAAAGAAGCGGTCGCACAAGCGTCTGCGGTCCCTTCTTCAATACCAAAGTGCCCGAGGCGTGCAAAGCTGGCGCAAACTTCCATTGCGCCCCGGGTCACTTGTATAATATGGCCACTGATGGTGAATTTCCACCTCAATTTAAGTCTTCTTGCTGTAACCAGTAGCATCAAGAATGCAACTTGAAGGACCTGACAAACTGGAGAGACCATGGACTTGAGACTTTGCCCATGTTCTCATTCCCCTTTCCAATCAGCAGTCCCCTTTCAGTGTTTTTTTGGATTCTCAATACACCTTAGGATGGCGGATTTTATTTTTGGGACGTGGGTACTGTAGCTGGGCCCACTGAGTTACCTTGCCCGAAACCCTCACCTACACGCTAGAATAACAACAGATATATGTTAACATGTGAGAACCATTCAAACACCTGGCCTTCATCAAACAGATGTGATCCAGACATTGCAAGTAGGTCTTATAGCTCAGAAGGCATGTGAGTGCATGACGTCTATAAGTAGGACATGTAAAAATGAAATCTCACCATGTCCTTCCATTAATTAGCACCCAAAAGCTAATCTCATTGTAGGAATGCTAGCTTGCCCGTAAACAAATACTTGAATGTAATATTAAATAATAATTCTACTACCTCGGCATAGGGAACGGCTAGAAATAGAATTCAACAACTCTTTTTAATATTATCAAAAGCCCAATTTAATATTGCAGTCAGATTTTAGTTAAATATTTATGAAAAGTCACTTTCAAGAAGTTATCTTTCCCTGGTTACAGCCTCTGGAGGCTAATTTGCATTAGCCTTCAGCTACTTCCATCTGAGTGCTCAAACCCTGAATAGGGTGTGAAAACTGCTCCCAGAGCAGAGTTAAAAACCTGGGTGCAGGGAAGTGTGTTTGTTCCTCCGGCAGGATGACCATGTGGGCTATGCCGAGGCAATTCATACTTCAAAGGGCCTGCCCATGTCACAGGCAGATGACACCTAGACAGGCTCCTACCTTGGTGTCCCCAGTCAGCGAGGCAGCGAGGCATCAATCCCAGTGGAAGGAGAACTGCCCCCAAAACTGGTTTGGAGTGACTAAAAAGGATAGGTTGCTAATTTCCCTGACCACACCACTAGCTAGGCAGCCAGGCTCTGCACATAGGGAGAAAGTGTTACCATCTTGGATTGGTGGCAGCAGTGGGGTTGTTTGCATTAGGGTAGACCGGAACTGCTGCATAAGTAGGTTGGGTTACCCTTAGGAACTTTTACCCCATTTATAAGAGAGGGTCCAGTAGTCAACCATGCCCACTGGCTAGTGTCAGGCATAAATGCGTCATCTCATTGCACCCTTTTCAGAACATATTCTGGACCTGAGGAAAACTGTACAAGCTGCCTGTGACCTGACATGAGTCCTGAAGTACTGAACATTCCCCTTCTCGAACCTAGGTCAAAGAAGTGGACTCCAAGGTCTATACAGCTGACCTCCTGTTCAAGCTACAGGGATAAAACAAGCAGCAAGACGCCTTTTCTTGCACCTTCGCAGCTGACCATTTTTAAGTAAACCTGCCTGAAACTCTGCTGTTGGCTTCAGCAAGAGGTAGTCCTGCCCCCAAATTGCTAATCATGAGGTCCTGGAACTCTTGGCTTTGTTTAGTTGAGTTTCTCCCATCACCCCTGATAACCCTAGAATTAGAAACCTTTTCATCCTCACAACCTCCAGAGGACTGGGAGAAACCTGCCAAGGCAATCTGACCAAGGTACGTTGCCACTGGGTGAGGATTCAGGCTTCTCACACTCAGAGCTTCTCCACAGCAGCACATTTGATTCATCAGCATCTTGCAGACAAGGTATCTGACCTTGTATAGACTTTTCGGCTACAGCCTGAAAAAGGATTTCGGACTCTGGAAAATTACTAAATGCACACAATGCATAGAAATGTTAACAAAGAGAAAGCGCAAAGGTATTCAGCTAGTGAGGGATCTTCACCGGGCAGGAAATTCAAATTTCTCCTGCTTGGAGCTTTCCTGCCAAAAAACAGTTTTTTCACAGGGACCGCAACCCATGGTCTCCTCAGCTTCTGCTTCTGCCTAGCCCCACTGAAGGTTTTTGACTTCCATTTTTGAGACTAACTTGGTCCAACTTGGTCCTGTATCTGACTCGCACAGCATAGTAGTTGGCCTCAAATCACGCCTCAGTCCCAGTCTACTGTGACCAGTTGACCGCGGTTGGTGCTTAAAGGTTATTTGATTTTTGTCGTTTCAGTGTCATTTTGTTTATTAGAATGTATTCAATTGTTTAATTCAGTTTGGGATTTTTATTGTTTTTTGTTTTGACTTTATTACATTTTGGTACTGCATAAATACTATTCGCAGTGTCCTAAGTTGAGCCTGTCTGCTGTGGAAAAGTAAATTTTGCCATGTTCTGTGTCCCTACGTGTCCTCCATCTTATGTTATGTGTGCATGATTAAATATGCATATGTATCCCCCATGTTCGATTAAAGACGCAATTACAGTTGTGTCCATCTCTAGTATGCCAGTTTCCAGTTCTCGTGAATACTACGAATATCAGGCCTATGTAAAGTTGCGTTGCCACGTTTCTCAGTGTGCACGTTATTTCATTGTAAAGTCCCCGTTTCTAGGCCTCAAAAGGGCCCGGACACCAGATTCAGCTCCTGTCTCCTGAGCCCTCACTGAGGAGCGATACAGCCCCCACCTGTATTCCTGACCCTTCACTTACTTCCTGCCTCACAGTGCCCGGCTCAGCCTGGCTCTGCCTACGAGTCTGCCAAGAGTATGTTATGATTCTAGTTATCAGTCCAGCCCTCCTTCTCTGCATTCCTAAGCTACTGAATCGCATCAATAGTTTCCGTCATTGTCTAGCTTTTACGTCTCCATGTAAGAGAAATACTGCATTTAATGGTCATTTAATATTCTTCAACGCACTACATGTAGAATAATGTATGCTCCAGTCTTAGAGTCTGTTAGCCTTTACCCCGATAACTTTTGGATTCTATCAACATGTTCTCTAAACATCAGATACTAGATACTGTTTAAGTACATGTCGCCCTGACTCTCCAGACTTCAGTCTCTACTCCTAGCACAGAGTTCATAGCCCCCAGCTTCTCCTAGTAACACGTCATTGTCAGTTTGCGCGCACCACTAGGTTAGAGGTTCCGGCTCCTTAGGTAGCCCCCTCCACGTTTCCGCCCCATTTATGACATATTCTGTTACGTTTGCATCACATGTCTATGTATACGCCCTGTTACACCCACTTTTATGCCTTATCTTTCGCGACTGCTATTGACCACACCCACTGCTCCGCCTACTGTAATTCACTGTAATGTAACTGTTTTAGTATATATACTTGTGCACTGTTATAAAAGTTGTGCTAGCTAGCCATCCCAGATCTTGTCCGTGCAGGTTGTCCTGTTCCTGTCCTTTATGCTGTATTAAACCTGCAAACTCCTACTACCTCGAATCTTGACTCTTATTTATTGAGCTATCTGTTATTGCTATGTCCAGTAAAACCTAGATCCGGTATTATTTATTTATATACCACATAATGGCGCCCGAATAGGAACTTGCCCTTTCCCCACGCGCCGGTGAAGCCACGCCGGCCCCCTGACCCTCTGCAGCCGTGACGGAACCATACCGTGCACGTGCAGATATTTCTGCTTCAAGTATCCCTCAGGCCCACGGAGGAGACGGAGGTGGCGGTCCAGCATCCAGACGAGGCGGTGGAGGAACGCGGCGAGTCCCGACCAGAGCCCAAGCCGAGAGTCCAAGGTCCGAGGTATCCGGAGGCCCACCCGTAACAGAAGTCCGAAGTTCGTCCGTCCGGCGTCGAAGCAGTCCAGTCCAGTCCGAGGCCTTCCGTTCTTGCTGCCCGGTGAGTACCGTTGCTGGGGTAGTATCTAGACAGGGTCAATCTAATTGACTCTGGTCCGTGGGTTTTGGTGGTACACAGACCCAAAACGAAGTGTCCACTTCGGTGGATGCGGGTCCTGACGTGTCTCTTTATGAGACCGGTAAGTTTCGTACTGTTTTAGCAGTGCATCTAGTTTCTGTTCTAGTCAGTTCTGTTCTCGAGAAGATCCATGTATTCTGTTTTCAGTATTCCAGGTAGTATTCTGTTCGAACTGTTATTTTAAATGTTCTTCATGTATTTTTAATGTCGTGGTATGAATGTGGAGTAATTATCGTGTTCATTGTGTATTGTATTGTGTCTAGATTACAGTTCAGTTATGCCTTTATTCTCGAAACTACGTCAGCTAAAAACTAGAAAAGGTCTGCTAGAAGCAGCAGTTCCTGTCCCGCCGAGGGACAGTCCAGGTCATTTTATGTATCAGAAGCATGGCATAAGTGCCATATTATATCTAGATTTATGGGTGGAATACACCAAAGAGTTAGAAGAAAAGTATAGATGGCCCATATCAGGTACGTGGGATGCCGAGTGCATCATGCGAGTAGAAGAAGCATTATGGAAAAAGAAAGCCAGACAGTCACAGAAAGATGCCATCGAGTTATGGCGCAAAGAATCTCATAAAAGAACCGAAAAAGAAATCAGAAAGTCAGAACTAAGTAGAGAATCCTTGCAACGAGCCCAAGAAAGGGAACTAATCGAGATAGGTGAACGAGTTAAAACCGAACAGTCAGACAGACAGAGGAATGCCCTTATTAAGGGTATGCACCCTCTTCTTGCCGAGGGCTTGCCAAAAGCGACCCCGGAGGCATCCAGTAATTTTCCGCCACCACTAGTTCCGACCAAGCTACGTCACAAACCGACCGCAGCTGATATTTTTATTTCGTCCTATTTGGACGACACAGTCCCAGAATATGCAAATCCTGTTCCGCCAGTCCCTGTAAATAATGTAAATCCTGCTCCTCCAGTCACCGGAGTACCTGCTACGGTACCCCCGGTCCAGCCAACATTACAATTTCCCACTCTGCCAGCACGAAGAGTATCAGTCGACGATTCTAGTTTAGGGGCCGCAGGAGGAGGTCCTCCTGGTACCCCGCCGCCGCACCAACGTAGAACGTTGGCCGAGTTACATGAATGTGCGTTACAGCGTACGCCCAAATATAAGTCCGTTGCAGACATCCGACGAGCTCTCACTGAATGCCGCTATGATCCAGTTGCAGGTGATGATAGTACAGTAATATATTCCATCCGTGTAAGACGGGTGACCGGGTATTTGGACACCCTACCGGATATGAAAGGGGATCTAGACAGAATATATCGTTTCATCCGTACAGGGGATGATCCAGAAAGTATTGGCGAAGCCATGTCTCAAAGGAAAGCTGAGATCCAGCTCATGCTATTAAAGTTTCTGATTAATTGTTTAATAAGAGAACAAGATTACCCGACTAAAGATCCGGCCGAAATGAGAATCCTGACAAGGTGGAGTGATAATATAGCCGAGGGTAAGCACAAGACTATCAGTAGTATAGAGAGTATGTACAAGAAAATTCGTAAGGAAATACTAAAGTTACACGAACAACGTAAAGCAGCACAAGTAAGCGAGAAAGAAAATGACTCTACTGAAGAGGTAGAGGACGAGAATCCCGCTAGAATAGCGTATGTAGGAAAATCTAGATTTCCAGATCGCCATTTGCGCCTAGAACACAAGTCAGTTTTACATCATCCAGCACCAGAACAAGGTTCTCTAGAACAAGTATTTCAGGCTACCGATCACATTCTGAAATCACGAATCGGTTACAGTGAATTAAGTACTATGCATGAACAAGAACTAGCCCGATCAGCAGTCCGATGGGCTACTGATTCTACCACTTTTCCAGACGAAATAGTGGCACAAATGTTCCTGAAACTGCCCCCAGCCGAGCAACGACTGGTGGGTATGTATATGATCCAACACCTCATTACTCTGTATGAGGGTCAACATTCTGATCCAGGTCCGTTACACGATGTCCTGAACGAGTTACTCCAGTATAGATGGAAAGGTCTAGGTACCGATTTAATTAGTGTCATTCTAGAACAGCGCCACAAATATAGAACGTTTTTGAACCCGCATTTTGTTCATGTCTCACCCCCAGAAAATAAACCCTTTTACATAGACAGACAGAATCCGTTACGAGAAGTACACCCAGTTAGGACAACAGATGGTGAAATGCAACGAGTGTTTGTTTACACTCCGATTACAAAGATGGAACTCTTAGAGATGAAGAAATTAATTCCCTGTCATGACAAAAATCCAGCAGGGTTCCACCGAGAATTAAAGGACATGCTCCGTATGGGAGAATACACGTATCCAGATATAATTAAAATGTTAAAGGTCCTGTTGCCCGCAGGGGTATATGAAAAACTCAAGGAAAAAGATTGGGAGGTGGGAGAGAAAAAGATCGATTGGGCAGTTCTAGAAGCTGAAGATAAGATACGAGTACCAGGTACCGGTCTAGGAGAGAAATGTAAAGAATTACCAGAATTGTTAATACAAGTTTTGCCCAGATTATTAGCCACTAAAAAGGAAGACTGGGATGCAATCTCAGCCTGTAAACAGAAACAAGATGAAGACACTAGTGATTTTTATTCTAGATTTGAGAAATGCTTTAGTATTAACAGTGGCCTCAAGACAAGTAGCGAGTCATACCCTCATCTTTTTGTTACTAAATTAGTCGAGAATTCAAGCCCACAAGTTAAGAACCGAGTTTTGAAAGTCGAAAGTACCTGGCAAGCTAATACCCCGTCCCAGATGTTACAGATGCTTCAATACCACCAGAATAGAATCAGAGAAGAGCAAGATCATGAAAGGAAACGTATGAAAGACACGAAAATGAAAGTACTAGTTGCACAATCTGTTCCTCAAGACAGTCAGAAGAGGGGTACGAATCAAGCCAGTCATCCTGCAGTTCCCGTTAAAGGGACATGCAATTATTGTAAACAGCCAGGTCATTATATAAACGAGTGTGCAGTTGTGAAACACAATATAGCTACTGGTAAGACTAAAGAAAGACCACGTCCGCCTAGACAAGAACAAGTTTCACAGGCTTCTCAGCCACAGAATGCACAACAGACAGTTCCAGCACCGCAGCCTATTGCTGCAACACAGCATGTTACACAGCAGATGTACCAGTATGCACAGTCCGAGTATCCAGAGTATCAGCCGTACTCATGAAACAGCCTAGAGAGGGAGGTAGGCTTGCCTCTCATCGAGATACCTGTAGATCAAGAGGGTCCCTATGTTCATAGTCAAGTATTAGGGAAAGACAGAAAGTTTCTGATTGATACAGGGGCAAGTAGAACCACCATCAGTCACGCCGAGGTTCCAGGGGCTCCGCTCTCAGGCTCTAGAAATGTTTCCCTTGGATTTTCAGGAAAGCCTATTGTAAACGAGATATCTAAGCCAGTTACTCTAGAAGTAGGTCCATTGTCCCGCACTACTGATCTGTTACTTACGAAATCATGTCCAGAAAATCTGTTAGGTATTAAAACACTGAAAGAGTTAGGTGCAGTTATTTGCTGCTCCCCCGAGGGAATACGATTGTTCCTACGTGACTTCAAGGGTCACTATGTATTACGAGATTTTGATACAAGATTGTCTAATGTTCCACAGCATCTATGGGCACAAGGTCCAACTGATGTTGGTTATATGCAAATCACACCCCATCGTGTGACTCTCAAGCCAGGTGTAGTGTTACCACGAATCAGACAGTACAGATTGCCACCTGAGGCTGTAGCAGCCTTATCCAAAATTATTGACGAGCTCATGGCTCAAGGAGTAGTTGTAGAAACTGACTCCAATGTATGTAATTCTCCGATCAATCCAGTCATGAAACGTACTGATCCAAATGCACCCCCAGTATATCGATTAGTGATTGACCTTCGAGAACTCAATAAATGTATCATTCCCCAGTACCCAGTTGTCCCAGATATCTCTTCCCTATTGACAGCCATTGATTCTGAAGCCTCATTTTTTACAGTCATAGACCTTAAGAACGCGTTTTTCAGTGTCCCCATTCATCCAGACAGCCAGTTTCTTTTCGGATTTTGTTTAAATGGAAGGAGCTATATGTTCACACGCGCTCCTCAAGGTTTCACAGAAAGTCCAAGTATTTACAGTCAAGCACTTAAGAGACAACTAGACAATATTCACATGCCAACTGACACTGCCCTGCTCCAGTATGTCGATGATCTACTGATCACAGCCCGTTCTGAACGTGCTTGCGAGCGAGCATCCCTTACAGTCTTGTATTTCCTTGCCGAGATGGGGCACAAGGTGTCCCCTTCTAAGCTTCAATTCTGTGTCCAGCAAGTGATCTATTTAGGCCACTTACTGTCCAAGAGGGGTAGGCAGTTGACACCTGACCGTATCCCGTTAATAGCGAGTCTTCCTCAGCCCAAGACCCAGAAGGAGGTACGTGCTTTTATCGGCCTTACTTCTTACTGCAGACAATGGATTCCTCAGTATGCATTTCTAGCCAAGCCACTGATACAGTTAACGACACAGGAGGCAGCCGTATCGACTGTCCTCCCTTGGACATCTGAACATACACTTAGTTTTAATGAGTTAAAGAAAGCTCTATGCCAAGCTCCAGTCCTAGCTACACCGAACTACAGTAAGCCTTTTACACTTTTCGTCACTGAACGTGAAGGTACAGCATTATCTGTTCTCACACAAGATCAAGCAGGACAATACAAGCCCTGTGCTTATTTTTCGAGCACATTAGATCCTGTAGCCCAGGCTCTGCCTGTGTTCCTCAAGTCAGTTGCAGCCACAGCACTAGCTATCAGACAAAGTGATTCCATAGTATTAGGACATTCCTTGACAGTACAAGTTCCACACTCTGTGGAAGTTCTTTTAAACCGAACACAGACTCAGCACTTGACAATTGCACGTTTAACAGGTTATGAACTGACACTGTTCCAGCCACACATAGAAATCAGACGCTGCAACGTTTTAAATCCTGCTACACTGTTACCGTCAGTTACTTCAAATCATGCCACACATGACTGTGTGGAAGTAGTTAACACTATGACTAAGCCAAGACAAGATCTGACAGATATTCCATTACCAGATCCCGACCTGACACTTTATGTGGATGGTTCATGTATGAGAACAAGTACAGGAGAACTAGTAGCCGCGTATGCAGTGACTACTGACACTGAAGTTATTGAAACACACCGTATTGACACTCTGTCCGCTCAAGCAGCAGAGCTAGTTGCTCTGACACAAGCCTGCATACACGCTAAGAACCTGAAAGTTAATGTTTACACAGATTCACGTTACGCATTTGGAGTCGTACACGACTTTGGAGTGCTCTGGCAGGAGAGAGGTTTCATGACTTCTCATGGAACCAAGATTCAGCATGGTCTCCTTATTCAAGCTCTGTTAGATGCCATACATTTACCGACATCTATTGCTATCATGAAATGCAAAGCACATACGAAAGTTACTGACACTATTTCTCAAGGTAATGATCTAGCAGATCGCACAGCCAAGCTTACAGCTCAGACTCCAGACATTCCAGTTAATAAGACACCGACACACACTCCAGATCCGACTACATGTATGACAGTTAAGGACCCTACTCAAGATGTCATAGATATCCAGTTACATGCTACTCCCGATGAAATCAAGAAATGGTTCGAACAAGGAGGGGTCCAGACAGATCAGGGATGGGTAACGAAGGGTAAAGCCACATGGTTTCTCCCCGACTCTATGGTTCAAGTCATTATCAATACCGCACATAGTCCAGCACATTTAGGAGAAAAAGCTATGTTAGATAGTATCCAGAACATCTGGTTCAACAAGCATTTACGAGCTGCAGCCAAGCAGAAAGTCCGTACCTGTATGATATGTTGCCAGTTTAATCCAGGTAAAAGTGTTCCGGTGGAACAAGGTGGGTTCCAGCCCCCTGACCACCCTTTTGAAGTCCTCCAGATGGATTATATTCAGATGGAGCGATGTCGAGGTTTCAAGTATGTCCTTGTAGTTGTATGCGCTTTGTCCAGGTGGACAGAAGCATATCCAGTCCCAGATTACACAGCCGCGACCACTGCCAAGCAGTTGGTTCGTGAATTCTTCCCCCGCTACGGACTCCCTAGAGTCGTATATTCTGACAACGGCCAGCCATTCTCATCTGAGCTCATGAAACACATTTCCCTTTTGTTAGGGTACCAGTGGAAGTTCCATTGTGTACGCCATCCTGAAGCAGCCGGTCTCGTAGAGAGACATAATCAGACCCTGAAAATTCGAATTGCAAAAGTATGTAAAGAGAAAGGTGTGGACTGGCTAATAGCTCTGCCAGTTGCTCTGTTTTATATGCGCATGGTCGCACATTCCAGATCAGGTCTGTCCCCGTACGAGGTCGTATTCGGCCGCCCCCCTAACATGTGGGGTACACCTAGACCCCGAAGTATTACCGATGTTTCAAGTAATATGCTGACAGATTACCTAGCTTCCTTGATGTCTGCCCTACACTCTTGTCGTTCACAGGTTGCCGCCGCATTTCCAGACAATACCGAGGTGGCACCGCATGAAATCGTTCCCGGATGCATGGTTCTTGTCAGGAACTTTGATCGTTCAAGTCCGCTGGAGCCTCGCTGGAAGGAACCCCGACTGGTCCTCCTAACCACCCGTACAGCCGTGAAGTTGGAGGGCAGAAAAGGCTGGGTGCATCTGTCGCATATAAAGAAGTTTTATGGACTGAAACCTGTTTCAAAGAACATTTCCGAGGATTCTAAAAACTGCCAAAGCACTATTCTTAAGGACTGTCCCGCAAAAGACATTGCTACGAACCCTTCCCTGTTAGAGAAAACTCCGCAACAGGAGTATAAGCTTAAACTAAGGTCTAGTAAAATAAGTCAGCCAGTTTGATTGTCTAAGTCCTCCCCTAGGTGAAACGGTTAGACCGGTTTCTGACATGTATATAATAGACCCCCACAGAGAGAGAGTTAGTGAGAACTCTAAAAGTTGCACTATTATTTTATGTTTTCTGCTATATTTCAGCATTATGATTTCCTGCACCAGTTATGCATTTTATTTGTGTTTTTCAGTTTCTCATGTAAATAAGTCTGCTAATGTTACAGTAGAGCACACGTTTAGTGATCTGCCTCCTCATGAACTCTCTTATCGTCTTGCTATGCGTAATAATTCCTTTATCCGCATGTTACATTATTCACACCAGACCAGCAATGCCACTAATTGTTGGGTGTGTGGTCGACTCCCCCCTTTCCAGACACCGAAGGGAGTTCTGCCACTCTTTCCTTATCCATTTTCACATAATGGTTCGTGTGGAGCATGGTCCACGTTAACGTCATCCTCAAATGATATGTCCCTACTTAACCGTACATGTTTTCCAGGCAAGCAAGGTCTTCCCCACAGAACAGGGTTAGATCTAGAAAATGAAGTTTATAATCTAGGTAATTATTCTTCGAATTTCATGGTCCTGAATGTTCAGTCTGATTCTACTCCAGACTTACCTGCTATGTCAGTATTACCAGTCAAAGGTGAATTATGTGTCCGAAATAATGGTTCCGTACATGTAGGCCATAGTGATTGTACTACTATTGTCGAGTATAGTGACAGTGGGAAATCTATTTTCAAAGCTTCACGTCATTCTTATTTTGTTTGTGGTCAGACCGCATATGTTCGTCTGCCCCTTGATTGGGATGGTACATGTTACATTGCCTTCCTACTGCCACCAGTTTTCCTAGCCCCACCTGACTATCATAGGAATTCCCACCTAGTACATACTAGACACAAGAGAAACCTCCCGATTGTCGATTATACTGAAACTGCTCTAGAACAATACATAGATATCAATAAAGGTGTCTTCCCCTACTTAGGTACTGTTGTAAATAGTAAACTGATACGTAGATTAACCAGAACACTTGAAGCAGTAGTGATTGAGACTACTTCTGCTCTAGGTAACTTAACCGAAGAGCAATCCTTTATGAGAATTGTCGTGCTCCAGAATCGTCTCGTCCTTGACGTCATACTGGCCGATAGGGGCGGGGCATGTAGAGTCATCGGATCTAGTTGCTGCATTTTCATTCCTAATAACGCGCCGTCTGTTTATTCAGCTATTACCAGACTCCATAAGATTGCCCATATGTTACACCAAGATCCAGGCACCTGGACATGGTCCGGTTGGTTCTGGAATACAATTTCCGCCTGGGGATGGAAAGTATTGTCATTTCTAGGTATTGCAGTAGCGATCATATTCAGTTGCTGCCTCTGTTTACAATGTGGCCCTGCGATTTGCGGCATTTGTGCTACCTCTTGTATTCCTAGTCCCAAGTCCCGTTCTAAATCTAGTTCCAAGACAATTCGAGACGAGCAAATGATACTGTATGAAATGATAGATGGTATCATGAATATTGATGTTTCCTGATGGACGTTTGCATCACATGTCTATGTATACGCCCTGTTACACCCACTTTTATGCCTTATCTTTCGCGACTGCTATTGACCACACCCACTGCTCCGCCTACTGTAATTCACTGTAATGTAACTGTTTTAGTATATATACTTGTGCACTGTTATAAAAGTTGTGCTAGCTAGCCATCCCAGATCTTGTCCGTGCAGGTTGTCCTGTTCCTGTCCTTTATGCTGTATTAAACCTGCAAACTCCTACTACCTCGAATATTGACTCTTATTTATTGAGCTATCTGTTATTGCTATGTCCAGTAAAACCTAGATCCGGTATTATTTATTTATATACCACACTGCTCTGTGCTATAGATACTGGGGTTGGAGCTCAAGTTAATTTGGTGACTTTCAGAGTTCAACCTGACAAGGATGGTGATTATTACTCAAGGTGGTTAGTCTTTCCCCTTAACTAATAATGCAATTTGTCACAATCATAGTGGATAGATTAATATTTTCTATTGACTCTAACGTTAATAACTCCATTCTGGATAGCATAATATTTTTCATTGAATCTAATGTAAATAATTCCATAGTACTCCTACAGAAGGTGGTAGGGTGTTTCAGCTTTTATGACTGGCATTGGTCTTTATTGTATGTGATTACTCTGTCATACTGTATCTGAGTATCAGGTCCTCTATTAGCTTCTTAAATAAATTTTGTCTGCTTGCTTGAGCTTCTACTGGAGAAGTAGGAGTACAGCCAATGTAATTAGTGATTCTAACTGAAGTGCAATGGTAGCCAGGACCCTAGGAGAGCTATTGTAAGCAACAGTCCCTAGTAGACAGTCTTCTCAGTAACCAAAAATGACTGCATATTGGTTGTTGAAAGGAGTACGTGTGGGCCAAGCCTTCGGGAGATTGTCTCACAACTCATTTTAACCTACATGACCTGTGTAAACATGGCTGACTTCAAACCTTTAAAGGATTTTTTTTCTTTTCTTTTTTTTACAATGTTTTTGTATAGCGCAAATCACCACTGGTCTCTAAGCGCTTTCACAGAAAAAGTACATAACCTGTTGCAGTCCAAGACGCCATTCCGCCATCAAACCCCATTAGGGTATTGATGTTATCTTTTTAAACAAATGAGTCTTTAGATTCTTTCTGAAAGAAAGTAATACCGAGTCTCCCTGCAAGGTTGCAGGCAGCTCGTTCCAGATTTGCGGAAGGAGTACCGACAGAGCTCTGCCACCTTTAGATTTGAGCTAAAATCTAGGTTGGATCAATTTGCAGGCTTTGCCAGAGCGCAGAGCTCTACCCGGAATGCACTCCCTCAAGCGCTCTTTAATATAATGAGGAGCCTTTCCAAAAATGGCTCTGTGAGCTATGCAAAGACATTTGAACTGCACTCTAAATTTAATAGGCAGCCAGTGCAGTTTCAAAAGAAGGGGGGTCGCATGAGAGCTCCTCGGCAGGGAATAGATCAACCTGGCCACATCATTCTGCACAACCTGCAGTTTCCTCAGGAGTTTCTGTGTGAGGCCTAGATACAGAGCGTTACCATAGTCCAGCCGAGAGATGACAGTGGCGGATACTATGGCTTGCAATGTAGAAGCAGACAGAATGGGTACCAGCTTCCGGAGTTGCCTGAGCACTCCCACGCAGGAACCTACCACCGCCGAAAGTTGAGGGGCCATAGATAGATCAGCGTCAATCTTCAGGCCTAGACTTTTTACCACTGTTCCGGGTGTTGGCATTAGCCCTAATACTGAAGGCTAGAACAGCTCATACCAAGTATTTTCTTGATTGGTAATAACCAGCACCTCCGTTTTCTCAGCATTAACTTTCAGAAGGTTGCTGGTCATCCAGTTTACAGTGAATCTAAGCAAGTTTTTTACCGATTCCTGTGCCTCCTTAGAATTCTCCAGCTGAACCAGCAGTTGGGTATCGCCGGTATAGTTAAAAACTTGGCAATTCCTATGTGTTAACTCCTCCACAAGGGGTTGAAGATAGATGTTGAATAACAGGGGAGATAGAGCAGACCCCTGGGGGACACCCAAAGTCACAGTACTAGCCTCGGATAATTGGTCTCCCAGCTGCACTCTTTGGGTCCGGCCAGTGAGGAAGGACTTAAGCCACTTAAATGCTTGTCCTGTTATTCCCAGCTTCGCGATACGGTCAAGCAGAATGGTATGGCTGACCGTATGAAACGCTGCTGACAAATCCAATATAATCAGGGCACAAGGCTGTTTATTGTCTGCCCTGATTCTCAGATCGTCAGCAACCGTGGCCATGACCAATTCCGTGCTATGCTGTGATCGGAAGCCCGCCTGCCTTGGGTGAAGTAGGCCATGTTCCTCCAGGTAGCCAGCCAGCGTATTCAGGACTTGTTTTTCCAAGATCTGTCCTAAGAATGGAAGTTGAGAAATAGGCCTGTAGCTCTTTAGAGGCTTAATATCCGCTCCTGCTTTCTTCAGGAGGGGGATGACCCTGGCTTCCTTCAAATTTGCTGGGAGATGTCCAGACTCTAGTGACCTATTTAATAAACTCAACAGCTGTCTTTCCAGGCCGGGCAAGGCCATTTGAAATATTCTGGGGGGGCACGGATCCATACTCAATCCTGATTTAATTTGGCAGGCATTAGCTGCCAAACTCCCTACATCCAAGCATGGGATGCTGTCGAGATTCCAGGTCGACTCCTGGGAAATAGGGGCAGCTAGGAGAGAAGGATCAGCTGAAATTTTTGTGATGTCCCTGATGATATCTTGTACTTTGTGGAGGAAGAAACTCTGGAAGGTGTCACAGTCCGGGCGATCATTTACTGGGGCTTTGCTATCCAGCTGCGTTAGTTCCCTGAGATTAGCAAATATCTCCCTTTGCTTGTTTCCTGCACGTCCAATTCTGTCTTCATAAAATATTGCCTTCCTCAGCAGTATATCAACCTTGTATTCTGACAGAAGTGCTTTATAAGTTTCAGACTCTGCCTGGCTATAATTGAGTCTCCACCTCCGCTTCGCTTGCCGGAGAACTTGTTTTTTTCCTCTTAGTGAAGCATCAAACCAAGGGGCTCCCTTCCCTTTTTCTCTGGTCCTCTCCATTCGCTCAGGGACCAGAGTATCCAGGGCAGCGCGAATCCAGGCCATAAGGGCTGTAGTGTCTGAGTCTAAATTTCCCTCGCTCCTCTCTAACGGTGGAAAGGAGAGAAGCGTGGAAATCAGAGACTCAGCTTCCACCTTCTTCCAGGCTCGAACCTTTCTCCAAAGTGGATAAGCTATTGCTGGTGAGATGTCGCATGGAACCCAGCACTTAATTAAAGAGTGGTCTGACCATATGCATGGGCTAACGTCAGTTATCTGTGCCCGGGGATTAGAAGACCAAATCAGGTCCAAAGTGTGGCCCTTAATGTGTGTGTGGCCCACCACTAGTTGTCGCAGATTAAGCGAGGTTAAGTTAGTATCAAACTCTGCCGCTATGGGGTCTCTGGGTACCTTATCCCAATGATAATTGAAGTCCCCTACCACTAACAGAGACTTGTATCAGGATCCCAAATCAGTTAAGAACTCCAAAAAGGTTTCATTAAAGTCTGGGGAACTCTTTGGTGGGCGGTATACTACCACCATCATAATACAGGAGGATTTCAATAGGATTTTTATATCCAATAGCTCTGCGCTATCTCAGTTTTCAGCGACAACCTGTGTCACCATGAGAGTTTTTAAAAAAATAATTCCGACTCCCCCCCCCTCTACACTCCTTTGGGCGGTTACACCACAATGCATCGTATTCTAATGGCAGTGCCGCCAGAACGTCCGGGGTGGATGAGGCCCCCAGCCATGTCTCGGTGAGGGCAAGAATATCAATGTCACCATCCAGAAGGAGAGAAAACACTTCCAAATGGTGTTTTTGCAAGGAACGTGTGTTTAACATAGCAATTTGTAGCCCCTGGATCGTATGAGAGAAAGGCCGCTTTTGATGCGATGTGGGTTCGCACCTTCCCCGCAAGAGGGATTCTTCCTGTAGCCTAGCTGATGTAATCTCATCTAGCGCTTCAGTCCCAGTTCTTAAAGCCAGGAGAGTATCAACAGGATAGACATAAGATCAAAAAGCGGTCCTGGCCCCTGGGCCCATTCTGGCGCGGGCGGGCGCAGACGGGCTTACCTCTGGCGCACCTCCGGCGCGCCAGTGGCGTGCCCGCTGCGCGCGTGCTCTGCACGCTTGCATCCTGGTCCTTAAATCGGAATTGGCAGGCAGCCCTCCAACACTAGAGCGCTACCCAAGATGGCGTCTTGGGAGCGTCTCTGAGCCCCTAGTCACCCACTCAAGATGGCGGTCGGGAGTCGAGGCAGCGCGAGTCTCACCCAAATGGTGAGTAGTGAATTTCAAAGTTTTAATGTGCAGGCAATGCGGATCAGGTCGTAGAGAAGAGCAGTGTCAACAATTCACCGCACGCTATATCGGGTGAACCCTCAAGAAAATAATTTTAAACTAACGTCAGTAACATAAATCCTTAAAACAGTTGAGTCAATTTTTAAAAGAGACTAGTACTCCAACGGCGATTAAAAGTCACGGGCAGCGATTCTGAGTGCAGCAGCGTGACTAACCAATTCTGTTTAAAGATATAACTGTAGAAGTGCCTATGACCACATGTTTGCCAGTTAGATCAAGATACATGGCTAGAAAAGGAAGTGACATCTTGTCAGGAAGAACTTGCAGCCTCATATCCTGATGCTAATGATAGTGTGAAATATATCTTATAGCATTTATCTAGTTTGTACCTTCCCTGACTCCCAGTCTTTCTTTTCATGTATCAAATCTTGTTTCCCCATCACCTTCCATCGCTGAACTGGCTGCTCTCAAACTAGACTATTTAGAGGTTGAAAGACAGTGTATCCAAAGTGAATTTGAGAGAGAAAATCAGGTTGGAGAAACTTAGATCAATTGCAGGAAGGAAGGTGAACAAAAGAGATAATATGTTGTGAGGGCCAGACACCAGAAACGGGCATATTGTATTGTATTGTAATTGCATTTATATAGCGCTTTCTACCCCTGATGAGGTGTTGAAATGCTTTTCGGCAAGTAGCATGCTACTCCGAAACCCATCAAGGATTAGTGGTGAATTAGCATAGTGAAATATGAAAGTAACTTTAGTGATGGATATGTTAGTTAGTTATTTGGATTGAGTAGGATAGTGGAGGGATAGATGAGGGGAAAAGGTTGGCATTTATATAGCTTTTGCTACCCCTGATGAGGTGCTGAAGTTCTTTTTTGGTGAGCAGCACACTACTACGGAACCCATAAAGGATTAGTGGTGAATTAGTAAATATAGTGACATATAAAAATACTTTGAGTGGTGGATATGTTAGTCAGTTATTTGGATTGAGAAGGAACAGGGAAGGGTCTAGAAATTATATTTTTTTTTGGGGGGGGAGGAGGTTGTAGCCATAGGAGGGGGTTTGGAGTAAGTAATGGAGAGGTGGAGGGGAGTTAGTATAGGGAAATATTACAGATTAAATTGAGTGGTGGACATGTTATTCTTTTTTTTATTGAAAAGGAATAGTGGATGGATAGAAGAGGATAGAGGAGGGAAAGTTCTAGAATCATTTTTAGTTTGAGTTCATAGCAGTAGGAGGGGGTTGGGATGAGTAAAAGGGTGGTGGAGGGGGAAGAGTCAGAGGTAAGGGTTTAGAAAGGCTTGTTTGGGAGATCTGAATAGTATAAGAGGTATGAGATGATGGAAGGAGGTGTAGAGAAGGGAAAAGTGTAGAAAGGGACATTTTGGTGATCATAGTAGTGGTATGGGGTTTGGGATGAGGATGTATTGAGAGCGGATGAGGGTGATAAATTGGGTAGTGCATTGGATATGCTAAATTAGAAAAAAGTAAATATATAAATCCATAAGTACATGGAAGATATATATATATATATGCCTAAGGAAGGTAATATATTTAGATTAAAGATGCATTTAATAAATTCCTGCTTTAAAGTGTTGTACTTTAAATTAATGTATTAGTTTTTTCTTTTTTTTGTAATTCAATAGTGAAGCAATTGTGGATAAATAGTTATGATAAAAGATGTACTTATTTATGCAGTCACTTATATACATGTTAAAAACATAGAATAAGGTAGCTATCAGTAATATGTACATTTATTAAGCAGAAATAGCGAATATCTATATTTTTAAAAACATCATTATTATACACGTTTATACAAAGCAATACACATAAATAGGTACACATTTATAGTCCAAATAAATGCTTATAAACCGAGTGAATATGCTGTAAATTTCTGTTTGCATATGGTGGTTACTTGGGGAAGAGCCAATTCATGAGTAGTTTTCTGAAGATAAGGAGGCTCTTATGTTTCTGGTAAAGAGATCCATAGTTTGGCTGCTTGAACAGAGAAGGATGTGCCAACCATGTTTTTTTTCTTGCACGTTGACATTTTGAGGCTAGGTGCCATTCTAGAGCGGAGGGTCCTTTGCTGAATGTGTTCGGTGATTATATTCCTGATGAAGAGCTGTCCTGTTCCTTGTATGAAACATAAGGACTAAAGATGGTGGTAGTAAAGACCATACAAACACTCATGACTTCACCAAATGCTATAAATACCCATTTCACATTCAATCCATGTTATCATAATTAAAAATAGTATCTGTAGTTCTCTATAGTGCACTTTATAAATAACCTATGCAATCCCTTTAAGCTTTTGAGGAACTATACCTTTGGTGCAGATGTGGTTGTATAGTTTAGTGAATATGATCCTGCTTTTGATATGTGTAGGCTCTCTGGGCCCGATTCACAGAACTAACTTAAGAAAAAATCCTAAACTTACTACCATTTTGGTATTCACAGAAGGCACTTACTCATTTTGGTATTCACAGAAGGCACTTACTCATTTCGGTATTCACAGAAGTTAGGTGTCCTAACTTTAGGACTCCTAAATGCCTTCTGTGAATACTGAAAGTCTTAAAGTTAGGATTTTTCTCAGTTTAGGAGTAGTAAAGTTAGGACTCCTGACTTTAAGACTCCTAAATGCCTTCTGTAAGAATCAAAAGTTTAAAAGTTAGGATTTTCCTCAGTTTAGGAGTAGTAAAGTTAGGAGTCCTAACTTTACTACTCATAATCTGAGAAAATCATAACTTTAAGAGTTTTGGTATTCACAGAAGGCATTTAGGAGTCCTAAAGTTAGGAGTCCTAACTGTACTACTCCTAAACTGAGAAAAATCCTATCTTTAGGACTTTCGGTATTCACAGAAGGCATTTAGGAGTCCTAAAGTTAGGAGTCCTAACTTTGCTACTCCTGAACTGAGAACAATCCTAACTTTAAGACTTTCGGTATTCACAGAAGGCACTTAGGAGTCCTAAAGTTAGGAGTCCTAATTTTACTACTCCTAAACTGAGAAAAATCCTAACTTTAAGACTCGATACTCACAGAAGGCATTTAGGAGTCCTAAAGTTAGGAGTCCTAACTTCTGTGAATACTAAAATGAGTAAGTGCCTTCTGTGAATACCAAAATGAGTAAGTGCCTTCTGTGAATACCAAAATGGTAGTCAGTGTAGGATTTTGTCTTAAGTTAGTTCTGTGAATCGGGTCCTCTGTAACTATCCCACTGTGTTGGTAATCCCTTGTTCAGCATGAAGCCAGCATGGAAGAAAACTGATCCTTGGGAAAACCCATAGAAGTCTAACTCATGTTTAATGTAAATATATACCAAGCAGCAAAAATATTCTAAGTGCAAGAGGCTCATTGGCTCATGGCTCATGGCTCATTCTTTGCCATCTGAACCTTTGGAGCACATAATTCTAAATTATATAAATTTTTACCCTACCTTTATACATGTTCTACAATGTAGCAAGCAGAGGGAAGATAATATATTTTTAAAAACTCACGATAGATACTAACAAGCAAGTGCCTAGCTCTTCTCATTTATAGAATGTTAGAAGACCTTGGGAGTCTACGCTTACTTGAACAGTCAGTCTAAACATGCAATTTACACAGGAATACAAAATGGTTCTGCATTGAAAATGTATGTTATGCAAAGGCTCTGGTAGTACTTTAACCCCTTTGCTGCGGGGTTAATCCCCCGCTGTGCTGGGGGGGAGGGGGGCGCGCACAGCGTCTGCATGCTCATGACGAGCTGAGCTCGTCATGAGGCACGGCGCTCCTGTGCTCATGAAGAGCTCAGCTCGTCACAGGTGCATTACCTGCTGTGGAACGCTCAGCACAGCAGGGGAATTATCCCTGCATGCGAGCGTTCCACGGCTCATGACGAGCTGAGCTCGTCATGAGCACCGGAGCGCCGTAGCTCATGACAAACTCAGCTCGTCATGAGCATGGAAGAGGTTAAGGAAGAATAAAAGCTATTTCACATGTGTTAATACAAACAGTTATAAAATGTGTTCCAACAATCATAGATTTAGATAATGTGGGAGGAATATGTAAGAGTTTATGATAAATGGCATAAAGATGGGTTTGGGTGCCCCTCGCAGAGCACTTAAAGATTATCTAAAGACTGCATGGAAGATCAGCGGTGTTACATGATGCACAGCAGAGGGATGTGAGAGGATGGGTCGCAGTGAAGAAGGCAACATCCTATGAAGGGGTGTTAGATCAATTGCTTATGAAGCAATGACTTTCATCTTGTCCTGTGGAACTGAAATAGCAGTTGGCTTATTGCAGATTTAAAGAAATTGCCAGCTACAGTTGACCATTGGACAGTAGGACACGGTGGGTCAGATCTAAAGAGGCAGGGTCCACAACAGACTAAATTGAACAACTCTCAACGGAGAAGCCAGAGGAATTTTTTAAATGGCTATGATAGCTCCAAGGGCTTTCAGCATGGATAGAACCAAAAGAGAATGTGCCCTTTAACAGGGCTTGCAGTGATGCCCAATGCAAGCCCAAGGACAAAAATTCCAGATAAAGCTGATGGTCTCTTCATCTGACCTCTACTTTGCAAATAACCAGCATCATCCTCCTCAAGGAAAAGGCATCCATTATTGTTTGAGGGCTTGTGCACTGGATAACAGAAAGGCAGACACTGGAGTCATCTCCAAGGCGCCCTGGAGCACTTACTCATTTAATTAGTAAAAGGATTGGAAGCATCAGACTGTGCCAGGTATTTGACTTGAGAACCAGCCTGATGAAGGATGGACCTCATCCCCTGGGCACTGAGAAATATAGAGCCCAATTCATAAAGGTAAGGTGAGACGAAAGTCTAACTTTATGACTTTCGGTATTCACAAAGAGCATTTACTACTCGTAAATGCCCTTTGTGAATACTTGAAGTCGTAAAGTTCGACATTCGGTATTCACAAAAGGCATTTACTTCTCGTAAATACCTTTTGTTTATACCAAACGTCATAAAGCTAGACTTTTTTAGTCTAACTTTACCTTTGTGAATCGGGCTCATGGGGTATAAGCATAGTATTACCAATAGTGATGAGGTATTTTGGTACCTACCTGTCCTGGCAGAACCTCAAGTGAGGCAGAAGAGAGAATAGTAAAAAAAGTATATTTTAACACATTTCTTCTTGTGGGCTCCTAGAAAATAATATCATTGAATTAGAATTCTTGGAGACAAACATGATTTTGCAGTAAATGCCCCAATGGTGCAAGACTGCGAAAGAAATTTGTAGGCAATCCTAGCACTCTTTTTAATGGGCTTTTTCTTTCTGTTGTGCCAGCTAACTACTGACTTTCTGGAGACATCAGCTTGTACTTGATTTCACTTTAGAAGGAAGCTCTACAGCATCAGCTCAAAGAAAATATATACCAGACATGCCTGATTGTTGCATTCCTCAAGACAAGAAGTAGTGGCTGCTCCTGCTTAAAATAGGAAGAGATGAATTGCCCATTGAAGAGATGAGCTGCCCGACCGGGAGGATAACAGAGCCACTGTGGGAAGTGGCAACTCAAAGAAAGAGTCTGCCCAAGAGCCTAGAGGATCTGCAGCACAACTGTCCAGACAGGGCTTAAAGCATTATCCATCAACTCATCAGGAAAGGGTAGAGGACATAATGGAGAGGACAAAGACAGTGCCTGCTGGTGACTGCCCTCATCCTACAAGTGGTTAAACTACATCATAGCCAAATAGTATGTGTCTGAAGTGTGGTCCAATGATGGGCAGGAAATGTTCTTAAAGAAGTTGATAAATCCCCATTTGAATTCATGGGGTAGCTGCATCTTTCATTTTTAAGCATGTGAGAAACACTAGGACTTCATCTTGTACACAAGAACTCCGGGGGTCTTCTATCTTATTAGACTGGTTTGAGTTTCTTTCAGAGCCTAAGGGGCCCATTCGGATGGCGGGCGGATTGCCCCCGCCATGCTGGCGGTAGCCACCGCCGGCCTGGCGGGGGCAATCAGCCCGCCATCCTAACCAGAATGACCCCCCGCCATATTAGCATGGCTGGGGGGTCCGCGCGGACGGAAAGACCGTCCGCCGCTTTTCCACCCCGGTCGCCTTACGACTGGGGCAGAAAAGGTTTAATATGGTGGCGGTGTCTATCAGACACCGCCAGCCATATTAGTATGGGCTGCAACAGATGCCTTCGCCGCCACGGAAAGGCAGGAGGTCTTCACTTCGGGGGCACCCTGCGGGCCCTCGGAGTGAAGGCGAGGTGGGGGTGCACATGGGGGGTACCTGTGGTACCCCCCAGCATTTGCATACACAAAGCGGCAGGCACCGTGCGGTGCCTGCCGCTTTGTGTATGCAAATGCATACATGCATTTTTAGCATTGTGGCGGGTGGTGCTGAGAGCACTGCCCGCCACAATGTTAAAAATGCAGGATGCGCCCGCCACTGTGGCGGGAGCATCCTTATACCCCCACGGGACCCCCGCCCTTATGGCGGGCGGTCCCAAGTACCGTGAGGATGGCGGGCGGGCAAAGTCCGCCAGCCATCCTAATGGCCCCCTAAGTCTTAGAATTCAAGAGTTATTGTGGTTATAAGTTTTGTTGTCACCCTAGTCCTAACCAGAGGAACTCTGCTCTTGCTGCTTAGAATCCAACACATTTGGTGTTATTGATTTCTTGATTATGAGCAATCAGACCATTTATAAGTGAAAACACAAATGAACTTTGAGAATACCCCAGGTGACTGCCTTGCGGTGGCACCTCATTTTTCAAGTATACCTTTTACACTGCGAACTTGTTTAGTACCATTATGAGATGCCACTGGTCCAGTCAGTAAGATGCCCGGTAATCATATATTTCATCAGCTTCTGGATGCTCCAGACAGCAATTAATTTGACTTGATTTTTCTAGTTTCCATTTCTTGTATAGTGGTCTCACTGTTAGTAGTTTTTGTAATCACCAATATGATTTATGGGGAGTGAGTTTATGTTGCATATACGAGTGCTGTATTGTGGGATGGGACCCATTAAGCTAACTTCTCCAAAGTCGTGGCATGAAAGAAAGGCCAGATATTGACAGCGATATGTATCAACATTCCATTGTGCGATTCCTAAATAGAGATTTTTAAGGAATCGCTATTTAGGAATTGCACAATGGAATGTATGTAGAAATCAGCTTCTTTTTAGCGATTTCTTAATATTCCTTAATTGCGATTAGCAAATTGCTAATCGCAATTAAGGAATAATTTCCCATTCATTTCTATGGGCCAGGAGGCCCATAGGAATGAAGGGGAAATGTGCGATTAGCAATTAGCTAATCGCAAATTGAGATTATTTTCAAGGGTGCAGGGGTGTCCAAAGGACACCCTGCTGCACCCCTGAAAATGACATGTGTGCGCATATGGCGCACATGTATGAGCGTCACATGGCACCTTTTGTTTTTGAATAAAATGCTTTTTGCAGGAAATCGCAATTTACCACCAACTTGAAGTTGAATTATTGCGATTCCTTAAATGCAATCGCAAAATAAGGAATAGCAAATTGTGCGATTCCTTATTTTGTACCACATTTGTTTAATACATACCATATAGAGAATTCGCATTCGCAAAGGCCGAAATTCTGCGAATTTCGGCCTTTGTGAATCCGAAAATGCTTGATACATATCGCCCTTAGCCTACAATCTAATGTCTGGCACTTGCACTTACTTGACTAAAGTGAGCAAATCAAAATCAATAATAAAATCAAAGATAACAAGGAGAGACAAGTCTACTTAATCCACCTTCACTGGATAACCTCAAGATTCTAATGCTGAACAGACTATATTACTGTGCCTCATTAGAGCAATTTAAACTTTGGGGTCAAGTTGTGGCCCTAGAAGGTTGTAGGACCATCTAGTTTTTCTTTCATGGGGATAATTTTCACTGCTCTCCATTTCCTACATTATAAATAATGACCTATTCACTTAAATCATTTTAGCAGATACTTGATTCTCAACTTTATTCTTTGTGAATATTATGTCATACTATATCTGAGTTCCGGACCCTTAATAACTCCTTGAGTAAGCCTTCGCTGCTGTCCCAAACTACTTCTCTTCTGAAGTTTTTGTATTTTCTCAAACCTTGCAGTGAAAAGGGAGTTGCTAAACATCAGGATCAATTCAAATAAGAGGGCCACCATTTGTTACAGCTTGTACTTTGGGAGGTGGGTTTGATGTTAGACTGCCTGTCCCATTTTAGGGTGTGACCGAGTCTAATTTGATGTCCTTGGTCTATTTCTGCAAAGACACAGATGAACTAAAAATTAGTGCACTGGTCTTACAGCCTAGACAGGTTACTGGTCACTGAGATTAATTAAATCAGTCGCCCCACCATTTTATGTGATGTTTAAGGTAAGTAAGACAAAATGTTGATATTCTCCAGCTCCAACCATAGGAGAGTGACCTTTTTGTCATCCTAAATCTGTGTCAGTGTTTCTCATACACCTTGAAACAACCAAAGAGTATTTATCTGATTTAATTTGCTTGCATTATTTGGAGATGTGAGTTTCCATTCAGACAAATGCCAGGAAGTGGGACTGGAGTATTCGATTACAGCTTAGTACTGGAAGAGCCAATCTGAATGATACTTCAAAACAACGTCCACTGGATGTCTTTCAAGGAAGATAACACTGGCTATCATTGCAGAGTATGTGCCCTGTGTAGGTTGTGGCTATGCTGCAAAGAATACAACAGCGTTCCAACAAAGAACTCAATTCCCAGCTGTCCACGATCTCTCAATTAGTCTAGAGAGATAGTAGCCTTCTTGGATTTCTGGGCATAATTTTCCTCGCAGTCAGTACCTTGCTAAACCGGTCTCAGATTTCCTTGCCATCGGCCATTGCTTTCCTGCAGGTTTGTATGAAAGGACATTGGGATTACAGCGAAGAATTCTGAAATTTATGTTGCTGATGGAAATAAATGTTGTACTATTTTCTGAATATTTTGTATTCACTCTTCTAAGACTGTGGGCTATTACATTTTCTAGGAGCTAACATTATATATATAAATGTCATGTCCTGTCCAAGAACACGTGAACATATAAAATACTAAAATCAGAGAACAACAGAATACTAACATTGTTGGTTACTTTACAGTTCTACAAGAATCAAGTAGAAATTATAAATGTTCTTCTAAGAAGATTGCATAATGATGATGCTTGAGGAGATATAAGTCAGAGGAGGAAGTGTTAATGAACATTTATTTGAGGTACTTGTTCATTGTGTGTTTAGTTTTCAGGAATTACAAGTTCCACAACAAAGTACTGAGAGCTGGTTATACAGCGATATTGCTAAGGTATATGTATTCACTATTAGAGTTCAGCATAGATCTTCTATGACAAGTTATTTAAGATGTTTCTTGCCATCTAGATTCCCTATATTCCTGTGTATGTGGTCACTGGTAGAGCCAGTGACAAATGAAAGTGTATATTAATCAAGTTGGATTTGATGCACAGTATTAGTGTATCCTGACATAAATGAGCATGTTTAAACTGTTTTCACTTGGCATAAATCAGCCCTGGATATCCCTTAGATAAAATATGTTTGAAATGTATACAATGACCCGAGCATCCAACATTACAATATACAATAAATGTGTCACAAAAAAGTTTTTTGTTCCTTGTTTCTTTCTTTTCTTTTGTTCTTTACAATTCACATGCTTGTTCTTATATACCGTACTGACGAAACATGTGTTGGCTACTGAAGGCCAATGAAGCTGTTTTTTTTTTGTGTTTTTTTTCTGCAGAGTTTTATATAGCGCGAACTAGACCCGAACCGACTCGGGTATCAGAGAGCTTTACACAGCACCAGTTACGGTACATAAGGACACACATTAATTTTTTGTTAGGCACGGGGAGATTAAATGATTTGCCCAGAATCACAGGATGTTTGGCGTCGTTACCGAGACTCGAACCCAGTTCCTCCAGGTCCGAGGTCGAGCGCGCTAGTGACTATGCAGTGTAAATAAGAACATGCATGTGAATTGTGAAGAAGAAAAGAAAATAAAGAAACAAGGACCGAGAAAACTCTTTTGGACACACTTATTGTATATTGTGACGCTGGATGCTCGGGACATTGCATCTATTGAAAGACTGTGATTCTCCCTCAGACAAGTTAAGAGTGTTGGTGGCCGCTCTTCCCTTGGAGCACCATTGATATTTAAGAATAATTGGGAATACTCTTGGTTTGCGCTTCTACTAAACCTTGCTACAGCATACAATATATGTTTGCAATGTGTGTAATCACTGGTAAAATGCCTAAGGCCAGTTTTCCACCCACCAAGGCCAATTCTCGGATTATTGACTCTTATCCAAAAGCTTTACCATCATGTTATTGTTGTGCATGGTAAATGGCATTAGTTGTTACCTTAACATGTCTTGAATTGATATCCATATCAATGTCAAACCACTGCGAATATCTTTTTAAAATCTATAGTGGGTCTCCCTCTTTCCTTTTCAAATCATAATTTACATATGAAATTGGGCTTGCCCTACATTTCAGACTCATTACAACTAGCCCCAGTCCTTTTTTGACATTCAATTTGGCGGAGAGATACAGTGACACTCACACAAACAATAATAAGGAGTTGCTTAAGCATGGACAAGTGGAAGAGGTCTAGGTGGCTTAGCTACATGGAGTCAGTATTAAAGGAGATTGGTCTCCCTGAACTTTTCAAGGACCCACTGGGTTGTAAAAAGGTCTCTAAACAAAAGATCACCAACATGTTCTTACTGATGTCTGAGCATAAGTTAAAGGAATATCACAAAGAGAAACAAGCGGTCTGTGTATACCGTCAAAACCCTCCACTAATCAAAAGGGGTGGGTGTACTCTTATTTAGTGAATGTCACTAGGCAGCAACGCAGATTTATATTATTAAGGTTTCGCACAAACATGATCCCTCTTATGTTAGGTTATCCGGAAAAAACATTTAACCACTCAGACCAAGTGTGTGTCCATGCGATAATTTCTCCCCTCAAACTGAATTGCATTTGGTCCTATTCTGCAATCACTATGAGAATGAAAGGAATGACTATCTTAAACCAATTTTAAAGCAAGGGAATTTTAAACAGTGCCGGGTGGCACTATATTTTTTAAAATCATTATCTTATCCCCTGGTTTGCTATTCAGTAGCATCATTCTTATGGGCCTGTATGAGAAAGAGGAAGGGGAGGCGTTAAGAGCAGTGAGCTTGTTAGATGATAATACAACTACATAGTTTTAGCATATGAAACAATTACAATGTATTAATGTCTTTATTCTAGAATCAATGATGAATTATTTGCTGTTTTTAAAATTTTATGACGATGTATTCATGTGTGCTTTTATGATCATTTTAACTTGATCGAATAAAGATTAAAATCGAATTGAATTGAATTGATTTCTATATCAATGTATTTAGCTTAGTGGTTACTGCCAGTGGTTTGTAGCACTTTATAAATACCCTAAATAATAAAAATACTATTCCACTCTAAAAAGCATCTTGAATCATTAACCAAGGGGGTTAAGATAAACAGACAAGATTTAGAATTCTAATTTATTCCTATCTCTTATGAGAGCAGATAGTGAGCCTTGTGAGTTTAAAAAACCTGTTGTAAAGGTTTTTACCACTTAGCTTTGCACACAGCCCAGAATTACTTTTATCAGTATATTTACTATATGGATATGCACAATATTCTCACAAGGCATAGGCTACATTTTTTACTGTCTGTGGGAAACAGTGATTAGCTGGAGAGTCAAGCGTAGATGTTTCAGGTTGTTCCTGACACTGTGATAAAATCATCTTAGGGATCAATAAGTATAGACTAATTTCATTGTTTTTCTAACAACTCAAGACTTAGTTTCATTGTTTTTCTAACAACTCAGGATATATATATATATATATATATAGTTAGGATTGTTTTCCATAGGAAATCCGCAACATTCTATTGGGAATAACTTTGGCGCAGATTGAGGGATCTGCCTGTAATTTTCCTCAAATTTGCTTCGCTGCACTCCGCAACTTTCCAGACAGTTTGGGGGGGATTCGTCAAGCGGGGGCCGAGATAAAAGGGGAGTCCAAAAACGTGTTTTCTCCATGTTAATTTCCATAGGGCGGTTGGACTCACTTTTAGCCCGAACGGCTGAGTGGATTTCCACCAAACTTGGCAAAATTGTAGGGACTGGTAGCCAGATGTGCCTTTGCTATGTCTCAAGATATGTGTTCCAGTGGATTTTGAGTAATTTAGTTTAAAAAAATATATATATCTATAAGCGCGCCCCGGTACGCGCACCGGGGAGCGCACCGGGCGCGTAACGCGAATTCGCGCGCAGAAAGCTGATTGGCTCTCGGGTGTCTGTCAACATTCCAAACAGTCCGGATCGGCCGCCATCTTGTGTCTCGGTAGGATCGAGACACAAGAGGTGGCAAAAACAAAGGGGGAAATGACCATAAGGGGGCAGGGTAGACCCCCCCTGACCCCCTAGGTTTGATGTGGGGGCCATAAAAGGGCTCCGCGGGGCAAAAAAAAAAAATCGATTTTCGCGGGGGGAGCGCCCGGTACGCGCACCGGGGAGCGTACCAGGGAGCATACCAAGGGGAAAACCCAGTGAAACAGTAAAATAATAATTTAAAGTGCTTAGAGGTAGGGTAGCTTTGAATAGAATTGTTGTGTTGTGTGGGTGATTTAAGTACCAGCATGTAGGTACCAATACAGAGTCTTAAATTCAATGTACACCGTCTCCTCTGTAGATAATTTATTGTGGTATATAGAATCTATACCATAGTCTGTCAGGAAAGCAGAAACAACATGGAGGCAGGAGATGAAAAAGAGATGTCAAATACACATTGGAGATAATATAGTGGAAGAAAGGAAGTAACTATGAGCAAAATTACTATGTAACACAAAAAAGTTGCACAGGATACTATAAGTCTCAGTTTATATTATATTCATTTTGGTACTATTTCATGAATTACATATAAAAAAGAATAATGTCTAGAACAATTTTTAATTATTAAATAAAAATGTATTGCTCTGATTTTTCAAAATTTAATAACAACATTATATCGTCAGGAATGTCCTCATTTTCAGTCCATGATTCCATTTCTTCCACACAATTAACTAACTCTTTGTCTAGAGACTGATTCATAAAGTCAAAGTCTTTCTCAGGATTGTTTTCAAGAACTATTTCGAAAGAAATATTTGCTTCTCCTTCCATTTTCTTGCTATAAATTGCATTAAAAATAAATATATCAGTAGAGTTAGGGCAGTGTTGGGTTTAAGTTTAGACAGGTACTTGTGAGTTTTTAACAGTGAAGTTATCTTTGGGCAGTGTATGGTATCAGGCAGGAAGTAGAAATATCAAAAAAGTGTATGTGATGAAGCCTAAGCAATTTCATAATTATACCAGAGTAGCCTAACTCAATCTATAACTATAACAGAGAAGCCTATCTCAATCTATAACTATAACAGAGGGATAGTAAATAACTATCAGAAAACGTTTTTACAAATTACCTTAAAGTGCCCCTTACAAATTAACAACTTACCTTATTAAATGGTGATGAAGATAAATGGAGAAAATTCTTTCAAGATGTACCTCAGGTAGGTGTAGTCAAAATGGCCGTGTTTCCCTCTCATTTTTCATTTATATTCATGTACATAACCAATCAAATGTCAGGGAAAAAAAGTAGAAAATGAAAGTAACATTTTAATTGGTTGTAAATCCTAACACTTCATATGTGTTTTTGTCATGTAATTTACCTCAGGATATTTAGACAGGGCTATAGCTCAAATGGCTCAATGGAATTCCACCAAATTTGGGAAAATGGTAGGGACTGGTATGTAGTAGGGCCTATTCTATATTTGGTGAAAGTCTCTCCAGTGGTTTTTATGTAAATTAACTTCCTAATTTTTTTGGGAGTGCTTACCGGTGCGCGGCCCGGTACGCGCACCGGCAGCTCTACGGGAGTCCTCCATCTTGTGTTTCGGTAGATTTGAGACACAAGATGGATGACAAACAGCGTTGGGAATGGGTAAAAGGGGGCACGGTAGACACCCCCTGACCCCCTAGGTTTTCTGAGGGGGGCTTAGGAGGCCTATATAGGCGAAAAAACAAAAACAAAATTAATTTTTCACGGGTGGAGCGCCCGGTACGCGTATCGGGGAGCGTACCGGGGAGCGTACTTTGGTGAAAAACAGTAAAAAAAAGTTAGAGAAAAATAATCATTTTGAGTGATCAGAGGTAGGGTAGCCCTGAAAAGAGCTTTTGGGTTCTGTGGCTGATTTAGGTACCTACAAGTAGGTTCCAATGCACAGTGTTATATTCAGGAGGAATATTCTATTCCCCTCATCTGAGAAGTGCACACCATCTCCTCTGTAGATATCTTGCATGTTGTAACGCAAGTTATTGTTGTATGTTGAACCCATTCCATAGTCTCTCATGTAAGCAGAAACAGATTTATTCACATGTTTCCGTGCTTTCTCAAATTGTGAACAAAATTGGTTGGACCACTTCCATTTCTGTCTTTGGCATATATTGGAAAATACCAAGACAGTTTGAGGAAAAAGTGCCATCAATTGCTCAAAGGTGTCCTTTAAAAGCATCTCCAGACCTACCCCAGTCAAAGTGCCTAAGTCATTTCCACCACAGTGCGGAATTATGAGGTGAGCGTGTGGCAGATGCAAAAAGGTTTTCACCAATGGTATCAATTGATGACATCTCAATCCTCTCTGGCCAATCCATTTGATGTCCACATTTGGTAAATCAAGGTTGTGAAAATTTCTGGTAGCTGCATACCTTTGAGCCCAGTGGATGTAGCTATGTCCAATAATCCAGACAGAATACATGGTAAGAGGAGGTTCTGGTACAGTCAGATGAAGTGTGGGAATGAAATGGCAGTTGGAACAGTAGGAGTTTGCAAAAAAAAAACTGTGGAGTTTCAGTGCTCTTGAATCACAAGCAATGATTGGTGGATTCAGATAGTTGAAAACTGAAAGTTAGGGTGCATGATTCTGTTCCGTGAAAGAAGTAATTTGAATGGTTAAGAAAAAGTCGTTTAAAGAAACATTACACTGGATAAGCTGGGGTATTGAGAGGTCAAAGATCCTTGCTAAGTTCAATTGCAACATTGTAGAATAAACTTTTAAACCTGAGAGCTCAGTGAGGAGGGAGTTGCTATGGTAACAGGTAGAAAGGGCTGAGGGGGGGAAGGGTGTTGGTTTGAAAATAGAGAGGGAAGAGTTTTGATTGGTTACCATGAGGAATATGTGTGTAGAATTAGAGGTTCTCTGTGCCATTCATGGTTGCAGTGCCTGGAGTACATACCTTTTGCTCTGCTAAAGAAATATTGGTGTGTGTGTCTGACACTGTTCTCAATCTCCTAAAGCATTTGTAAAGGTGAGTAATGATTCATTTAATAGAGATAGAGACTTGTATACTATATGGAGAAGATTTGGAAGCAAATTGTGTTTTTTTAATGTTGCTTTGTGTCATGTTTTTTAATAATGCTTGGTAAAAAGTTTTTACTGCATAGAGGAATTGTATTTTGTAAAATTGTGAAGTTTCAGTAGTGACATGGAATGCTTGTACATAGGACCTGTGCTGTGTTTCTTAAATGTGATGTGAAAAACGATTTTGGGGAAAATGAATGACTTTTACATTTTTGAGAAGGAATACATAGTGTCTGCATGCTTAAAGAAATAAATTTGACCCTTTCACAATGATGTTACCTGTGTTAACTCAGAGTAGGAAGCACATTGAGTTTCTTTGCTGTTGGTTTGTGTCATGTTTTTTGATAATGGTTGAATTTTGGTAAAAAGTTTTTACTGCATAGAGGAATTGTATTTTGTAAAATTGTGAAGTTTCAGTAGTGACATGGAATGCTTGTACATAGGACCTGTGCTGTGTTTCTTAAATGTGATGTGAAAAACGATTTTGGGGAAAATGAATGGCTTTTACATTTTTTAGAAGGAATAAATAGTGTCTGCATGCTTAAGGAAATAAATTTGACCCTTTCACAATGATGTCACCTGTGTTAACTCAGAGTAGGAAGCACATTGAGTTTCTTTGCTGTTGGTTTGTGTCATGTTTTTTGATAATGGTTGAATTTCAGTAGTGAAATTGAATGCTTGTACATAGGACCTGTGCTGTGTTTTTTAAATGTAATGTGAAAAACGATTTTGGGGAAAATGAATGGCTTTTTACATTTTTGAGAAGGAATAAATAGTGTCTGCATGATTAAAGAAATACATTTGAACCTTTTACAGTGATGTCACCTGTGTTACCTCATACTAGGAAGCACATTGAGCTTCTTTGCTATTGGTTTGTGTCATGTTTTTTGATAATGCTTGGTATCAACATTTGCAAGATAGAGGATTTGTATTTTGTGAAATAGTGAGGTTTCAGTAGTTGAATTGAATGCTTGTACATAGGACCTGTGCTGTGTTTCTTAAATGTGATGTGAAAAACGATTTTGGGGAAAATGAATGGCTTTTACATTTTTGAGAAGAAAAAAATAGTGTCTGCATGATTAAAGAAATAAATGTGAACCTTTTACAATGATGTCACCTGTGTTACCTCATACTAGGAAGCACATTGAGCTTCTTTGCTGTTGGTTTGTGTCATGTTTTTTGATAATGCTTGGTATCAACATTTGCAAGATAGAGGATTTGTATTTTGTGAAATAGTGAGGTTTCAGTAGTGAAATTGAATGCTTGTACATAGGACCTGTGCTGTGTTTCTTAAATGTGATGTGAAAAACGATTTTGGGGAAAATGAATGGCTTTTACATTTTTGAGAAGGAATAAATAGTGTCTGCATGATTAAAGAAATACATTTGAACCTTTTACAATGATGTCACCTGTGTTACCTCATACTAGGAAGCACATTGAGCTTCTTTGCTGTTGGTTTGTGTCATGTTTTTTGATAATGCTTAGTATCAACATTTGCAAGATAGAGGATTTGTATTTTGTGAAATAGTAAGGTTTTAGTAGTGAAATGGAATGCTTGTACATAGGACCTGTGCTGTGTTTCTTAAATGTGATGTGAAAAACGATTTTGAGGAAAATCAATGGCTTTTAGATTTTTGAGAAGGAATAAATAGTGTCTGCATGATTAAATAAATATATTTGAACCTTTCACAATGATGTCACCTGTGTTACCTCAGATTAGGAAGTAGATTGTGCAGATGAGGTGAGGCATGTCCAGAGGTACAGAGGAGGTGAGGCCTGTGTTCAAGACTGTAGTGGGAGAGAGACCTTTCCTGGGGAGCATAGGTGGTGAGGCCTGTGTCTAAGAGTGTAGTGGACTAGACTTCATGAAGCCTATCCCCCACTGCACTCTTAGACACAGGCCTGCCCTGCTTTGTACCCCTGGACAGACATCTCTTCCACTACACTCTTCAATACAGGCCTCACCTCCTCTGCACCCCTGGACAATCCTCACCTCATCTGCAACCCCAAATATACCTCAACTCATCTGCATCCTTAGACAGGCCTCAGCTTATTTACAGCTCTGGACACGCGTCACCTCATCTGCACCCAGTTACCATCAATTATATCCAATACATTGAGGCCTGTCCAGAGGACACAGATAAGGTAAGGCTTGTCCAAGGGTCAAAGGAGGTCAGTCCTCTCCACTGCACTCATGGATACTGAATGCTTGTACATAGGACCTGCGCTCTGTGTCTAAAATGTTATTTAAAAAACGATTTTGAGGAAAATCAATGGCTTTTAGATTTTTGAGAATGAATACATATTGTCTGCATGATTAAATAAATATATTTGAACCTTTCACAATGATGTCACCTGTGTTACCTCAGATTAGGAAGTAGATTGTGCAGATGAGGTGAGGCATGTCCAGAGATACAGAGAAGGTGAGGCCTGTGTTCAAGACTGTAGTGGGAGAGAGGCCTTTCCTGGGGAGCATAGGTGGTGAGGCCTGTGTCTAAGAGTGCAGTGGACTAGACTTCATGAAGCCTATCCCCCACTGCACTCTTAGACACAGGCCTGACCTGCTTTGTACCCCTGGACAGACCTCTCTTCCACTACACTCTTCAATACAGGCCTCACCTCCTCTGCACCCCTGGACAATCCTCACCTCATCTGCAACCCTGAATAGACCTCAACTCATCTGCATCCTTAGACAGGCCGCAGCTTATTTACACCCCCGGACACGTGTCACCTCATCTGCACCCAGTTACCATCAATTATACCCAATACCTTGAGGCCTGTCCAGAGGACACAGATGAGGTAAGGCTTGTCCAAGGGTTAGAGGAGGTCAGTACTCTCCACTGCACTCATGGATACTGAATGCTTGTACATAGGACCTGCGCTCTGTGTCTAAAATGTTATTTAAAAAAGATTTTGAGGAAAATCAATGGCTTTTAGATTTTTGAGAAGGAATAAATAGTGTCTGCATGATTAAATAAATATATTTGAACCTTTCACAATTATGTCACCTGTGTTACCTCAGATTAGGAAGTAGATTGTGCAGATGAGGTGAGGCATGTCCAGAGGTACAGAGGAGGTGAGGCCTGTGTTCAAGACTGTAGTGGGAGAGAAGCCTTTCCTGGGGAGCATAGGTGGTGTCTAAGAGTGCAGTGGACTAGACTTCATGAAGCCTATCCCCCACTGCACTCTTAGACACAGGCCTCACCTCCTCTGCACCCCTGGACAATCCTCACCTCATCTGCAACCCTGAATAGACTTCAACTCATCTGCATCCTTAGACAGGCCTCAGCTTATTTACACTCCTGGACATGCGTCACCTCATCTGCACCCAGTTACCATCAATTATACCCAATACATTGAGGCCTGTCCAGAGGACACAGATGAGGTAAGGCTTGTCCAAGGGTCAGAGGAGGTCAGTCCTCTCCACTGTACTCATGGACACTGAATGCTTATACATAGGACCTGCGCTCTGTGTCTAAAATGTTATTTAAAAAACGATTTTGGGGCAAATCAATGACTTTTAGATTTTTGAGAAGGAATAATTAGTGTCTGCATGATTAAATAAATATATTTCAACCTTTCACAATGATGTCACCTGTGTTACCTCAGATTAGGAAGTAGATTGTGCAGATGAGCTGAGGCATGTCCAGAGGTACAGAGGAGGTGAGGCCTGTGTTCAAGACTGTAGTGGGAGAGAGGCCTTTCCTGGGGAGCATAGGTGGTGAGGCCTGTGTCTAAGAGTGCAGTGGACTAGACTTCATGAAGCCTATCCCCCACTGCACTCTTAGACACAGGCCTTGCCTCCTTTGTACCCCTGGACAGACCTCTCTTCCACTACACTCTTCAACACAGGCCTCACCTCATCTGCACCCCTGGACAATCCTCACCTCATCTGCAACCCTGAATAGACTGTTTGCTTATTGTCATTGCTTTGTTGTTTGGTAATAGTGGTCTATAATGTGTTATTTTTTTCTTTACCACAGATTGAAATCAAGATTTCAATAGTAAGGAAATATGCCCTCAAGGCAGAGGAGAAGAAAAGATGCCAAGCGGAAAAAATCAAAAACAGCAACGGAATTACAGTACTCCTCTACAGCAAATACTTCAAAAAACAGGAAAAAAGCTCCTGGTAAGACAAGTAAGTCTTTCTTACGGAACATATGTAGAACAGAATGTAGAAAAAGAGAAGGAGAGAGCAAATTTGAAGAGGAAGGAGAGATCCCCAAAAAATGTTACTACTGCAGCAGGAGACAATAATATGTATAGGAATAGAAGGCAAAATCTTTTTAGGGACATTCGTAAACGAATGTTTTGCAATAGGGTGGTTTTAAATTTGTTAAAAAATATTTAAAAAGGTAAACAGAGATCTGCTTTTTATAAGAAAAAGAAAAGTGTAGAGAAGATTGTTGATCAGGCTTTTGAAGTTAAGAAAAAATTATTTATTTTAATTATCATTAGAATTAGGACACTTAACAAGACAATTGATGTTTTCAAATCAAACAGTAAATGGAAAAGAGTAATTAATCGGACTCATTTTTGTAAAGTTTTTTCTGGAGAATGGATGCACAGTTCAAGTTGTGAGCCATTTTTTAATGAGGAGAGTTACTTCCAGGAGAATTATTTAGTGCATGCAGTTGACACCAGTGGTCGAGCATATGAGGTGAAAGACGGTTTTCCGATTGAAAAAGAGAAACTTGTGCCTAGAGAACCAGAAGAGGTGTTAACTGATGAAGTTTTAGGGAGACGTACTAAGGGTCCAGTGTACACTTGGAAGTGTAGTAGTATTTGTAGTGTGCGACAGGAATCAATCGATTTGTTTTGTAATTTCTTACGTACATATAGTAAGAAAAGTCTAAAACAGAAAATGAAGATGTTGCAAGACTTAGATCCTTGCAGAGTGAGAGAAAACACAGGTTTGCAAGGGCATTCACTGGCTTGTCTTTCTAGAAAAGTCTGTCAGAGGGTTTTTCATCATTTTAGGATGTTAGCAGTGCATCATAACAAAATTAGGAAATTAGTAGGAAGGTTGCATTATGCAAAAAGTCCAGCACTTAAGCTTAAAGAATTAAACAGTGCTCTTTTGCATGGAACTGAATTAGATGTGAAGAAGATTTGTGAAGAAATTGAGATTTGTTATTTTGGTGAAAAAGAGGACAGTGTAGAAATTGACACAGAAATTCAAGGTAATGTGGAAGACAATGTACAGATTTCAAGTACAGAAAAGTGTGACCAGATATTACCAGGTTTAAGGTGAAATCAAGTGAAAGGCCGAATTTTACTTGTGTGTGTTGTCGACGAACTCATTATAAGCATCAAACTAGATTAGTTGATTTATACGTAAAAAGTGAAAAGATAAATAATTATGAGTGGAAGGATTTTGCAACTTATTTGTGGGTGGAGAATTCTTTTGATTTGAGTTCTGATCAGCGTATTTGTAAATATTGTTATGATAAATTAAATCAAAACAGAATGCCTGCTAGAGCTGTTCATAATAATCTGGAGTTGGTAGACATTCCTCCTGAATTGATGGATTTAAATACATATGAGTCTATTTTGATTCAATGTGTCCATCCTTTTCAGGCAATTGTTCGCATGGAGCCTAAGATAGGGAAATTGCCTCCTTCATATTTACAGAGAGGATTAAAGGGAAGAGTTGTTTGTTTGCCTCTAGATTTCAAGAAAAATATTGATACAATTGGTGTAGAGAAAGTGGAAGAGGAACCTCTGGTTATTCTAGTTAATGGGGTTCCGACAAAGAGTAAGAAAATCTGGCAAGATTTAGTGGATGTTAGGAAAGTCAAAAAGGCAACGTTGTATTTGGTCAAAAACAATGAGTACTACAAACATGTATGTGTTGGAGCAGAGAAAACAGCTGCAGATGAAGACAGTGATTGTTCCGCTGGCCAAATTGAAAAAGTTGATGTGTCTAGAAGTGAAGAAATATATGAACATTATACTGTTCATCCTTTGCATTCCAAAGAAGTGATGGGGAATGCAATTGACTTGTTTCAAATGAAAGCAGCAAAAGGAAGTCCCATTAGTGTATGGGAAGAAAGTTTGGAAGCTCGTTGTTTTCCACATTTATTTCCAACAGGTCGAGGTGGACGATATGACGATCGACCACTTCAAATTCCTGCATCTGAATATCGAACTTTAAGATTATATGCTGAAGATCCAAGGTTTCGTCAATGCATTCCATATTTGTTTCATCTACTGTATGAAAGTGACTTGTCTGGGCTATCTTATGCAGTAAACCATATACTGAAAAGTGGAGCACATCTGCAAAATGTTTCGGCGAGGGACTTTATGGAGAAAGTCAATCTGCAAGATAATATTTTGGAATCTCATCTAATCAATCTGATGGCATGTCAGCGTGGTACAAATGAGTATTGGTACCGTCGTCATGGGGAATTGAAATGTATGCTAAGAATCTTAGGAACTCCTACATGGTTCCTCACTCTTAGCTGTGCTGAGTATGCATGGGACGACTTACTTCAATTTCTACGAGAGGCATATGCAAATATACAAAATATAGAATTCAAAACTGCTGGAGAACTGTGTTCTTTGGATCCAGTGAATGTATGCAGATATTTCAATCATAGATTTGAAGCTATGATGTCTTTTATTACCAACAAAAAAATCCTCCCCTTGGAGAGGTTTTGGATTTCTTTTGGAGAAAGGAGTATCAAGCGAGAGGTGCTCCTCACATACATATGTTGTTGTGGATTAAAGATGCACCCAAATTTGGAACAGATTCGGATGAGACAGTGATGAGCTTCATTGAAGAGTATTCAACATGTGCTGTTCCGAAAACTACAGAAGAAAGCAGTTTAAGGCAACAAGTTTTACGCTTTCAATCCCATCGTTGTGGAAAGTACTGTCATCGAAAATTCAGAAACAAGGACAAGTTCTACACAAAATGTCGTTTCGGGTTTCCACGACCAGTGATTTCTAAAGGAAGAGTAAATAATTTGATGTCTTCTCTGCGACATACTGTGACGAGGAAATCACCCAAAAATACATACAATTTAAAAAGAAACGAAGAGTCCAAGTACATCAACGACTACAACCCAGTGATTTTGTCCATGTGGAATACTAACATGGATATTCAGTTTGTTGCTGGCAACTCTATTGCTGTGGCTCGATATGTGACGTCTTACATCACAAAAAAAGAAAAGACAGAACTGAAGGAAATGTGGGAGGATATTTCACATGAAAAGAGTCTAAGCAAGAAATTATACAGTTACAGTCTGAAGATGTTGTCACATCGAGAAATTGGAGCATATGAATGTTCTGATCAATTGTCATCAGCAAGTCTATATGCCAAATCTAGAACCATCATTTGGGTGAGTCTAGGTCTTGCTGCAACACGAAACCGAGCTTTGAAATCTGTACAAGAAATAGAGTATTTGGCGGAGAAAGAACCAAAAAGTACAGATATTTTGAAGACAAACATATTGGATACATACTATCCAAATAGAAGTCCTTACCTTGAGAACGCTTGTCTCTATGAAGTTCTGCAAAGATATATTTATAAGAGGAACATCCGAGAAGATATCAATAATGGAATATATGCTGTCATTGGATGTGAAGGATGTCTAGTGAAACAGAGAAAAGGTCATTTGATTAATCATCGAAAATTAAGTTGCGAAAATCCAGACAAAAGGGAATTTTACTATTTGGCTCTTTTGCAACTCTTTAAACCATGGCGTACAGAAGAGGAACTACTTGGAGATTTTCTCTGTTACAAAGCCTCTTTTAATGCAACCAAGGATACCATTTAATGTCCTGTTTTTCCAAATTATCTGCAAATGTTGAACGAAGAAATAGAGCAAGAAGCAACAATTGCTGCAGAGATTGCCAGAGACAGTTCTCAAGACAGTCAGAGTTCTACTTCATTGAGTCAAGATCCACTAGGAGGACCAATTATTCAAAATGAGGCTGCCACTGCCATGGATGAGGTGGAAAGAGCTATGGAACAAGCTGAAGAGGATGTAATTAACTTAGAAGATTTGGTGAAACAACTAAACATTGAGCAGAAACAGATATATGACGAAGTCACAGAACAGGTTGAACATGGATTCAGTCATGAGAAAAAAGAGTGCTCATGTACATCATTTAAGCCTGTCCGACTGTATGTGAGTGGAGAAGCGGGAACTGGAAAAAGTTTTCTGATTAAAGCAATTGCAACTTATCTGCAGAAAAGGACTGAATCACCGCTGTCTTGTGTTGTTACCGCTCCAACTGGGCTGGCAGCACATAACATTAAAGGGATTACTTTACATCGTTTACTGATGCTACCAGTTGAGCATGATAATAAATTACAATACCACAAGCTATCTGGAGATGCTTGTTCTGAAGTTTCCAGAGTCCTGAAGAAAATGAAACTTCTTATCATTGATGAGGTAAGCATGGTCTCAAATCTAATGCTTGCTTTTGTGCATTTGAGAATGCAAGAAATTCTTAGAACAGACTATGATGTCTTATTCGGAGGAAAACACATTATTGTTTTTGGAGATCTACTGCAGTTGACTCCAGTGAAAGGACAACCAGTGTTTAAAATGGTCACGCATGAAGATACCAGGAAGTGCCTAGGAAGCATTGGAAACGTTAATATATGGTTACATTTCAAATATGCAGAACTACTTCAAAATATGCGACAGGCAAAGGATGAAGATTATAAAAATATTCTACAAGATGTAAGAATCGGAAAAGTAAGTGAGCATGGGAAAGAAGCTTTACATGCACGATTAATTTCAAATTTGTATCCAAATGAAAACATTCTTCCAGAGAATATTTTTAAGAAAATTACTGAGAACAAATCTGGGATATGCTTGATGCCAACTCTGCAAGAATGTTCCATCTTCAAACACAAAATGTTAAAGTTAGAAAATGAAGAGATTGTGAAACTGGAAGCTATAGATAAAATAGAGCATATGGGAGCAACAATTATTTTGTCTGAAAATTTGAAATCAAAATTGGATTCATTAGAGAAGAAAATATCTAAAACTGCTGGTTTTGAAAAGACTCTGAATGTGTGTTTAAATTGTCGTATCATTTTGAGAAGGAATTTAAATGTTGAAAGAGGTCTGGTAAATGGAGCAATGGGTCATGTTGTTGATTTTGTGAATTACAAAAATAGAGATGGAATTGAAATATTAAAAATTAAATTTGATGGCATTGACGAAATACAACAAATTTGTTGTTGTTCAGCTAGATTTTTGCTTGTGAAAGACTTATATGTTTGCCGAAAACAGTTTCCTGTTTATTTGGCATATGCGGTGACAATTCATAAATCTCAAGGTTTAAGTGTAGATAGTGCTTTGGTGAACATTGGAAGTTCTGTGTTTAAAGAGGGTATGACATAAATTTGGTGTGCACACCAGAAAGCTAATTCACAAAGCTGTTTGCTCGTGTAAATTCACATTAGACCCGCCAGTGGCTTGCTTTATACGAAATATGAATTCGCACTTGTAAATTCATTTATCCATGTTTAATACTATCCAACAAAGGTGTTCTCTATTCCTTAAGGGCATGACTAATCAGAATACATCAAAACCCTCTTCAATATGATCTTAATGTCTTAACAGATTAAAACCATGCCTAGGCCCTCACATTCGTTGTGTATATCAATAGTGCTTTTCTTAAGATTTTTAGTGTGAGAATGATTAATAAAACCACAGGTTTTACAATAGATGTTAATTGTACTGGAACTCATTGCTGTATACAGGACCAGGGACATCATTCATGATTGAAAAGCTAATGGTGGATACATATGAATAATGGTACAGATCAAAAAAGAGGAGGGAAGAAGAAACAGAGGGGCATATTACCAACCAATAGAGATAATTTTTGTCTCTAACTTATTTAGAGACAAAAATTATCGCCGCAAATCGGCGATTTTTATCGCAGATCGCAAATGCGATAAAAAACGGCCGCAATGCATGAATATCGCTGAAAAGTCAGCGATATTCATGCATTATCGAGCAAATGCTCTTAGTCATGTTATCCACCTCCCATTGGATAACATGGCTAAGAACTGCTCCTGGGCAAGTGTTAGCTTTTGGAGATATTCGCGCTTAGCGCGAATATCTCCAAAAGTTGGTAATAGGAGATAGCGATGTTAGCGACTGTTTTCAGTCGCTAACATCTTGGCACGCCCACTTTGCATGTCATTAGTGATAAATATCACTGACATGCAAAGCGGGGCCCAAGATGGTCACTATCTCCTATTAGCTGTCGCTAACTGGTGTTAGCGACAGCTTGGTAATAGGGAGATAATTTTATCTCTGCTTTCTTGGCTTTTAAAGCCAAAATAGCGGAGATAAAGCCCCTTGATAATATGCCCCAGAGATTCATTCAGTGTCCAGGAGGTACTGGTTATCTATCACAAAGGGGGAAATAAACCACAAAAGTCTCATATTATCAAGGCATTTATCTCCGCTTTTTTGGCTTTAAAAGCCAAGAAAGCGGAGATAAAATTATCTTCCTATCAGCAACAGGGTGCTCGGTGCCCACTCTGATCAGCGTTCACACTCGGCAACTCTGGGCATTAGCTTGCCTCATCTTCACTAACGGCCCCACCAGACCGCCGGGGATGCCTGGTCTCACCCTGGAGATACCCATTAAGGGACCATCTCTCAGGGAAGCCAGGAAGGGTTTCGCAGCGGTCGAAGCGCCTTGGGACCCTACGGGTAAGTAGTGCGCTATATAAATGCCTATACATTTACATTACACAACAGGGTGCTAACACGCAAATTCGCATGTTAGCACCCTTTTTCTCGACGCTTCCCCTTGCATCTCTAATGAGATGCAAAGGGGGCGTTCCAGAGAAAAATAATAGGAGAAATGTTGTTAAGCGGCATTTCTCCTATTATCAAGGATTTCGCTAACCCTGTTAGTGATAAAAAAGCAGCGCTAACCGCAGTTAGCACTGCTTTTTTTATACCTGGTATTTTCCTGACTTGGCCATGATATCCTATGGAAGGTGGATATCATGGCTAAGTTTGTGAGCCCCTATCATCAAGCCAACGCCAAACTTCGAGAGATTATCGTTGGTTTTCCAGTGATAATCTCTCATTTGGCAGTTAGCGCGAGGATTTTTATCACTTTTGAGATAAATCTTGCTAATAGCAAGTTATCTCTGCGATAATTTCCGGCGTTGCTTAGCGTTAAAAAATTCGTTGCTAAGCATCGTTAGCGATAAATATCGCTAATCGTTAGTAATATGCCCCAAAGTGCCATAGTCTCAGAACTTTTTGTCTCAGAGACCCTCAACCACATGTTTACAGACTGCAGTGTATGAAATTTCCGCTTAGTGTGATTCGGTGGATAGCGTCATCATCTGGTCTTGTCACTTGAGTGTCCCATTCAAAACCTCCACCACTACGGAGACTGTCTGGATGTTGACTGTGGTGAATGGATTACAATTATCTCCTATCCTAGGTTAATCTTTATTGTGGGAAAAGAGTAGGATCGGGAATAAGTCTAAAAACAATGCGGTGCTTAGTGGATGAGTCACTGGTCCATGACACCGAGTGGTCGGGTTGACATGTTTAGGCCTGGAACAGCCCCTGCAGCTCCATTGCCTTGAACACGACCAAAGGAATATATAGGGAGGCCGTACACTTTAGGGCTTCCTAGATAGTGTGTTATAAGTGAGTAGAAAGCACTTGCCTGTCTTCATCACTGAGCATTCTTTGCTCCAGACAGAAAGTGGTTATAGATACAGTCTTTAGGCCTGTAACTGTGAGGGAAACAAAGGAAAATTAAATGCATGATTAAACTAATGTTGCCAATTCACCCAATTCACCGAGTGTGGCAGTATGGTTCATTCCCCCCTTTCTGATACATATGCAATGCCATTGAAAACTTGCATAATGCATAACCCAAAAGGTATAATTATGCTCAGTGGTCCAAAGCATTCTGATAGAAGTAAGCATACAATTCCATCTGTAAATGTTTCCCTCTAGATGGAAAATTTATGATTGCAACCTATGCACTCACCCCTCTGCCTACAGTGCTGAATTCAAAGAAAACAGTACATGGAGGGGCCGAAGATTTTCCGTAGGAGCCTGCCTCTGATCTGCTGAATGCCGGTGTTGTCAAATATCATCACGATTGCAAGAAACTGGGTTATTGGTTGAGGGGGGTGAAGCCCCTGGCCCCCTCAGGTAACAATCACAAATTGTGTAAGGGTGAACCACAAAAGTAATTTAATTAACCTTGCTTAACCTTCTGGTAGTTTGGTACAAAAGCAGTCACACTTAACAAGGCAATGTGTGAAGTATTTATGTAGCACAGAAGAAGTAATGAAGTGAAAAGGCTACACATGAAAAGTCCCAAAGCAAGTGAGATAAATAGATTAAATGTAAAGCAATAAAATGATACCAGAGCAACAACTGTCCAATCTGTAGAACTGGAGATATTCATTTTGAAAGTTTTTGTGAAAATAATGCCTAAAATCATATTGCGCCATTCGCAGCCATCGAGTCGATCTAGCCCGGGGAAAAGCCACAAACGCAGGCCGACAATGATGGAACACGGGTCTGATACAGGGACCAGGTTAGTCCTGCTGAAAGGCATATTCTCAGCCTGGCACAAAGAGATCCATTTGCGTTGTTTGGAGTCCTCAAGGAGGAGGCTGGCCGTCAAAGACGATCGCCGCTGTAGCTTAAAGAGCCAGTCAAGTGCCATATACAGTAGGTATTGTAGCTTCAAATTTGTGGTAATCGCAGGCTGTCATTGCCCTGGCATGAAGTGCAGTTCTCGTGTTACCGTTCACCACAGACAGTCATTGTTTGCGCGAGCAGCAGCTTTCACTGTTAATTCGCATTGGCGGTCGTCGCGGGCAGCAGAGTCTTGGAGTGAACAGGCCTGTTCATGGATGTGAGGAGCCCAAGCTTTTCACCTTTTCTTTAGGAGTACAAACTGATGCCAGCCAAGGTTCAAGGACCTGGGGAGGCAACTCATGGGGATCAGGGACTCAATAAAGCAGAGGCTAGCAGGGCTCAGGCAGCTTCAGCTGCAGGTCCATGCAGGTCCGGTTGCCGCAGATCAGCTGGGCAATTGTAGCGAGGCCTTCTTGCGTCCCTGTAGCTCACACAGGAGGTCCGCAAACTGACTCTAGTGTCACTTTGGGTAGCCTAAGAGGAAGGTAAGTGAAGTACTAAAAAAATATACCATAGAGCTATACTTACAAATAGCCCATATACAATAATTACCAAGAATAAGTCAGCCGGCAATAGAGAAGGTTCAATCGTTTATTTTGCAAAAGCGCCCTATATAGGGGAGCCTCCCTCTCGCCACAGCTCTCAAAGGTGTGCAGAGGAGACTGCTGGATTACATTCAAAACAGTGCATATATACTTTCGGCATACCTCATAGAAACCCCGTACATGGAAAAGAACCAGTTCATGAGAAACCAACAGGAAAACCCATATAAGGCACAATTGATTGATTTGAAACTCAGCTCAAGTTATTCCGGGGGTGGGTCAGTAAAGGTGCCTCCCGTCCATTCTGGTGCACGGGAGTATAAGCATGGCGCCTACAAGAATGTGCTCCTCCTTCAGAAAAGACAGATGCGACCTTGAGTTCCCTAAGTTAGAATCAATGGTCTGTTCATAGCCCAGGCCGAGCTTTCAAGCTTTTCTATCAGCAGCATGTCACGTGTTTTCCCACCTAACGAAAGAGGCCTCGGGAAATGAAACCAAGATGGCGTTCGTTCAGTTCAGGCCCGATTCTGAGAATCTAAATGGGTTGAGTGTATTTACAAAGGGGTTGTATTGAAGTAGCAGTGATATATTGGATACATTACGAAAACACTATATAGTATAAACTTTATATTCCTTCAGACCGCCCTTTTGGCGTGATTTAGCCAATATATATACTACAATATACCGGATTATCTAATCTAAAAATACTCCTTCATCTATTTGCATGAGGTCTGCGACCTTCTTCTGCACTAACTGTTTTTCAATTTTAGCCTGTCGTGATATGGTCAGTGAAGAAGTGAGTTTGGCAGCACAGAAAGAGCAACATGGTGGCCCACAATGGAGGCACAGACAACAAACAAAGACCACTCCAAGTGCTCCAGCTAGGATCATGAAAATCTTCCATCCCCAAGTAGAGAGGAGGTCCCAGAACCACCCGGTCAAAGACCAGGTCCCTGTGTCAGCATGGACTCCTGCAGCTAAGCGGTGTAATTTCTGTATGGCCAAATGTATTGTTGCAGCAGAATCTGGAATATATACACAGCAGGAGCTGCCGATCACGCGGCATGCTCCTCCTCGATCAGCTAGGATGACGTCAAGCACCGTCCGATTTTGGAGCGAAACAAGCCTCGTAGCCTGAAGCTCCACTGTCAAGTTTGTCAAAATCCCAGTAGTGGTTTGAACTACATTTTCCTCCACTCTGGAGAGGCGTCTTACATCTCTACTAGTAAAAATGGGACCCCATATAGGGAAGAGACCTTTTGCTATATCTACAAATTGCTGGGAGGCAGTATCTGTCTGATCAGTGCCATCAGTATCAATACTTCTACTAATTTGGTAAGAATCAGAACTCCGTTTAGTCAACTGATGTGTTTTGTGGTAATTAGAAGGAGCTATATACACCGGGAGATAAAGGAATGACAGGTAACATCGCCCTGCCCAACCTCTGGGAAGCCAAGTATAAGCATTCTCGCCACATACGAAATATACATTAGGCGGAGTTATTAAGGGCGGGCTGCTGTCAGTATACAAAGTGTAGGTGTAGTTACATTTATTATCTCCTACTTTACCATGACCTTGTCCTTGTATACAAAATGAAGCAGTGCTATTCAGGATAGGAACGGGCATTGCCTTGTCATCCGTGACATTTCGGTCTTGGAAGTGTTGGAAGTATTGCGTAGAATTAAATTGTTCAAAATCTAACATTTCTTCTTTTAAACAGGTAGCATTTTCATATGCGGTATACATGTTCATACAGGCATCCGGATCTAAAGATCCCTCTCCTTGGTTCCCCTGGGCATCGAATCCCTGATGTTGTTCTAAATACTTTAAAACAGCCTCAAAATCCGTTTCTGTGTATCTTTTGGGATCAGCTACGTAATGCAGATACATGAGAGATAACAATTGAAACCAGGCTTCACAACTTGCTAAGTGCGATAAAGGCAAAGAAATGAATAAATCATGGCGATGCATTACAGATGGCAAAAGGCCACAAACCCAGCAGTTTGTCTTATTTGTAGTGCTATGAGCTTCGTGCAACATTTCTATAAACACATTCTTAGCATAGGTTTCTCGATGTCGCTCTTTGTGAGGAGGTAAGGTGTAAAAGAAATGCTCAGGTGGGGCTGTGGTGGTACCTAACACCTTGTGCATAGGGTATTGAAATTCCAGATACATAAGCAGACTCAGCAAAATTATAAATACTACAATAGTGATTACAAAGGCTATATTCACTCTGGTAGCCCATCCGGAAAACATGGGTACATTCTCTAGGAAAGGTCTAGGAGCAAGAGGCCTCTCGTCTTCAAGGGCAAATCGGGCAAAGGGATACATTCTGACTAAAAGTCCAAACTAAACTCGGAAGTGAAATGCAAGCCAACTGCCAGAGTATTTCTTCTCCCTGTGTCTGTCTAGAGCCTCACAGGCAGGCTCTTATTATCCATTCACAAAAGTAATTTTCACTGTAACTTTTTGACGTTGCAATTTAGGCCCTTAACATAACACAGTCTTTCTTTCTGGACAGAGCAATATGACAGTTCCGTGCTCTCAACGGGTTCAGTCCAGTGTCTTGCTCAATACCCCAGAAAAACTATGTTCAGCCCTACAGCTCAAGTCTTTCCCTATCTCCTGTACTCCGAGACTGGGGTATCGCGCTGTTTTCGGGGCCGTAAATTGTATCGAAGATGGCCAGGTTGTTCTTGGTCATCGAACAACACAGCAGCAGGGACATTTGGTGCAACACATTTTTCCAAGACCTCAGGGGGATCAGCCTTATCACGAGTTTCAGAAACTGGGGCTGATTCGTCTCCTTGCGGCATCAACAACCCTTCCTCTTGCCCTATTTCAATGGCATCCGAGAAAGGCACAAAGCTCAGCCTCTGCTCTCCTTCTTGCGTCAGAATTTCGTCTCGATTCTGTTGGTCAGAAGGTAGCGGCAGGGGCAGTTTCTTTACATGTGACACATGAATCCAATGTTTCTTCCCATCCACTTTCACTGCTGTTCGGGTGGCCAAGAGGATTTGATAAGGACGGCTCCACCTGGGCTCCAGACTCGATTTCCGTTGGTAATTCCGCACGAGAACCCACTGTCCTGGTTCCAAGCGGTGTCCGGGACCCTCCGGCAGCGGCTGCAATACTGCTGACACCTGTTGATGAATGGAACGCAGATCTTTAGTTAAAGCGTACAAATAGTCAGTCATTATAGGATAATCAAGATCTCGAAAGGATCTAGGCCTTGGGACACCCCACACATTGGCTGGTCGGCCAAAAACAACCTCATAGGGTGACAGCCCAGCCCGAGAATGAGGGGTTACTCTTATGGACATTAACGCTAGGGGCAGCGCATCAGGCCAACTCAAACCCGTGCTTTCCTGTATCTTTGCCATCTTTAAGTTTAATATGCCATTATATTTCTCAACCAGTCCTGCAGATTGTGGGTGACGTGCTGCATGAAATTTTTGCTTTATCTGTAATCCTTTACAAACATATTTAACGAGTTCGGCATTGAAATGCACCCCATTGTCTATCCATATTATTCGGGGTAAACCAAATCGAGGCAGAAACTCCTTAATCAGGGCTTTAGCAGTGGCCAAGGCAGTATTGTCTTTGGTGGGGTAGGCTTCAACCCATTTACTAAAGGCACAGACCACCACCAGCACATACTTCAAGTTGTTCACCCTATCAAATTGAATATAATCCATTTGTAGTACTTCAAACGGCAAGGAAGGGGGCGCAAAGTTTCCACTGAGAACAGTCTCTCTCCCACCGAGGTTATGCTGTAAACAGACCATGCAGAATTTAACCACATGAGCAGCAGTCTTGGAGATATTGGAGTTATTCCATACTGGGTCCAGTAATGCACAAATACCTTTTGCTCTGATATCGGCAGTACCATGGGCCATCACTACTACTGCATACACCAGGGCATTAGGCAACAGCCATCTCTGTCTGTTAGTCAAGTCAATCCAGCAATCATTCTTGTCTAACCGCCCTGTTTCCTGTTCCCATTTTAATAATTCATATCAAATACTGTAGTCTCCGCCACCCATCGGGTTGCTACACTGGGGAACATTGTGGACGTTTTAGTTTGGGCTGTTTCTTTCGCTACTTGATCGGCAAAGGCATTTCCTTCTCCTGTAGTATCAATGATTTTCTTGTGGGCACTACACTTAATAACGGCCACCTTCTCTGGCAAAGTTAGAGCATTTAAACATCTTTCAATCAAAGGGCCATGCTGTATTCTTTTACCATGGGAGGTAAGGAATCCTTGTTCCTTCCACAGCCTCCCAAAACTATGGGGTACGCCAAAGGCGTACTGGCTCTCTGTAAAAATATTTACTCATAAACCTTCGCTCAGTTCACATGCTCTTAGCAAGGCTATTAGTTCAGCTGCTTGCGCTGAATGCTGAGAAACTCGAGCGGTCTCTACTACTGTTCTAAGGGTAGTTATAGCATAAGCAGCTGTTGTCGTGCCATCAGGTAACTTAAAACAAGAGCCATCCACATACAACTCTCCTTGTGGGTCAGATAAAGGGGAGTCAGTGAGGTCTACACGTCCCTTCGTTTCTTCCTCAGTCCGAAATATACAATCATGGACATCGTCCTTTTGATCACTCGAAGGGAGGGGTAGTAACGTGGCTGGATTCAGAGTAGCACATCTTTTAATTTTAATATGAGGTGCAAATAGAGTTAATTCATAACCAGTCAATCGTGCACTTGTGAGGTGCTGAGTTTTTGTTCGATTCACTAATATGTCCACAGCGTGCGGTACCATAACTGTGAGATCAGTATTTAAAACAATCCCCTCCGACTGTCGAATGGCCAGCGCCACAGCAGCAGTGGCCGTTAAACAGCTAGGAAGGGCTCTGGCAACATTATCCAATACTGCCCAAAAATATGCACACAGTCGTTGCTTTCCGCCAAAACCCTGGGTTAACACTGAAAGAGAACAACCGTCCACTTCATGCACGTAGAGTACAAAAGGTTTTCGGTAATCTGGAGTACCCAAGACGGGTGCAGAACAAAGAGCAGATTTCAAAGAATTAAAAGCATTGTGGTATTCATCCGTCCAGGGCAAGGGTTCATGCACATCTTTGGTAACCAAATGCAACAAGGGTTTAGCCAGAAGAGAAAAATTAGGAATCCATTGGCGACAGTAAGAGGTTATGCCTAGAAAAGCATGAACATCACGTTGAGTACGGGGCACAGACATGTTAGTAATAACAGATATCCGTTCCGGAGTTAGTCTTCTCCCCACTTTCGACAGTAAATGACAAAGGTAGGTCACTTCCTGTGACAATACTGAAATTTGGATAAGGGCACTTTATTACCATTGGCTGCCAAATGGTGCAACAATTTAACTGTGGCCTCCTTACAACCCTCTGCCGTATCTGAAGCCACTAAGATGTCATCGACATATTGAACAAGAACATTACCAGGAGGTAGGACTAATTCATATAATACTGCTTTTAGAGCCTGGCTATAAATACTAGGGCTCTCAGTATAGCCTTGAGGTGCGCGGCAGAATCTGAAGCCGCGGCCAGATAATGAGAATCCGAAAATATGACGGCTGTCAGGATGGATCAGAATACTAGAGAAAGCGTTCTTCAAATCAATTACTGAAAAATACTGGGCAGTAGGGGGAATCATAGTCAGGATTGCAGTGATATCCGGGACCACAGGGTATTGCGGAACCACTATTTTATTAACCTCTCTAAGGTCAATTACAAAACGATATGTATCTTTATAATCAGGGTCACCATCTAAAGGGGCCTTTTTCAAAATCGGTAAAATGGGGCTGTTACAAATGTTTGCAGCCGTTTCCTCTACCACTCCTTTCTTAATTAAATCATGAATGACATGCAATAAAGCTTGTTCACCTTCTGGCGAAATTCGATATTGGGGAATACGTGGTAGATTCACGTTAGGTTTTAACATGATAGATATAGGGGGTATTTTCAACAATCCTACATCCGTGTCCCCTTTTGCCCAAAGAGTGAGGGGTATACCCGAAAACTCAGGAGGGAGAGGTGCATCTTTAACTAAACATTGGGACTTACGTTCAATAGGGGGCTGCAATGTTAGATACACACCAACAGGAGAGCAATAAATACGAGCATGCAATTTCTTTAGTATATCTAATCCGAGTAAATTTTCGTCACAATTAGAACTAAGCAAAAATGGTGCGTCCACAGTAACAGAGCCAATAGTAAAGGGAAGTGGCTTTGAAACGGGGCTTACCACGGGGATTCCTGAAAAACCCACCGATACGTTATTATGCCCAGACAGAGCAGCCCCTGGGACCAATGTATGCGCAACAGAACTATTCATTGCTCCAGTATCCTCCAAAAACTTCTCAGATGTCCCCATCAATTGCCCCTGTACATAAGGCCCCTGCTGGTCAACTGATACTGATATATGGCCCCTGCTCTGTCCGTGGCTGTCTCATGCATAATTGTGTCAATCATATCCGTCCTCTCGATAATCTTCATTATAGTATTGTCTTCCTTGAAAATCATCAAAATAGTTCTTACCTGACTCATCACCGGACCTATCACTATGTCTCATTCTATTCCGATCAGTACCTCCTCTTCCTCGTCCTCTATTAAAACCACCCCGTTCATATAGTAGTGGACACTGGGCTCGCCAGTTTCCTTCCTGCCTACAATTAGAACACTGGTTAATCCTTATAGAGGACCCTGACCTCCTCCTCCTCTCATCATTGCTACTCTAGGGAAGGAGCCCCTTCCTCCCCTTCTATTGTTTTGCCCTCTGCTGACCTGCTGTAGCAGTACTCGGGTTTTTAAATCCTTAACCTTTTTATCCGATTTATCCTTACTCTCATTTTCTCAATGTTCATAGTACTGAGCCATGCTAAGAATGACTGAGGGAGATGAAGTGGTCCAAGTACTTCCGGCAGCCTGTAGACGTGTCTTTATTTCTGATAACAGATTAATAACAAACCTGTTTACAAATAGCCGTATGCCACCTTCTGTAGACAAATCTTGTCCACTGAAATCAATAAACACTTTCTCAAACCGAGTAAAGAAATCAGAGACATTTTCATCCTTCTTTTGGATACAGGCCGTTAGCTTATCCCAGTCCACCTTTCGTGGAAGAATGAGAGTTTGCATGTAAGTAATAATTTGAGCAGGTATAGCTAATATCTTGTCTTTATGCTTGTCGCCCGCTTTTTGATCTTTGTCCCATGTCTTCATCTGATTCCAGGTTCCTCCTAGTTCGGCAGCGTGATCAGAATCATGCACCTGTCTCCATATATCTACTGGGACTAAAAGACCGAAAAATAACTCGATGTCAGCTAAAGTCATAACGGCTGAATTCGCGGCTTCTGTCAACTCTTTATAATAAGCCGTGGGGTTTATACGCGGGTCGGGAAGTTGGGCTTTTAAAGTAAGAACCTCGCCTCGCTTCCAAGGGGTATAGACCCACTGTTCTTGGAACTGTTCCTCTACACGTGCTCTGGTTATTTGCCCCCCTCCATCTAGCACTTCGGGAATCTCTGGATGGAAAATAGGGTGCACTTCTCTCATAGGGTACTGGGTCCCTACATTCGGGCACCTCCTATTCATTTGATCCCGATATTGTATCAGCACTTCAACATTTTGGAATACTTCTTGAACTTGTAATTCGAACTTATAAGCTCGATCTTTGATATCACGCAATATCTGGGGGTCCAATCCTTCCTGAAAACATTGCTCCCATAAAGAAATCAGTCTAAATGCCATATGTTCTAACGCTAGTTGTTGTGTAACTGGTTCAAAATCTTTCATAGTACTCCAAATGTCCTCTAGAGTATAAATTGGATACCGCATCCATTGGGACGCCTGAACCACCACAGCCCGTCTTTCTTCTTCTCCTAGGGTAGATCGAGTAAAAACTCGTCGACCATCCATCCCTCCCATAGGGCGTCGTGCGTGACATCCGATGAGGCAGTGGTCAGTCCCATAGGGATGGCCGTTGCCCCTCTAGTTGGGGGCGTTAAAAATACCGGGGACAGGAGAGAGGCAATACCTGCCCCAGGCATCGAAGTGATTAAATCTGAGGTAGTTGGACGGACGGTAGGAGGAGTGGGTAACGGGGCCGGAGGATGTGCAGCCACCGGTGCGGTAGCAATCGCAGGCACCACTGCTCCCGCCCTTCCGGCCCGGTCCACTGGGGGGCATATGGAGGCGGAGGGCGAACCTCTAATAATTCCTCTATCTCATCTTCTGCCTCGGGTCGGGTCACATAACTTTTATCTGTTTGTAATCGAAACTGCCTATCTATTTGCTCAATATTCTTTTCTATTTTCTCCTTTTCATACGCCACCGCTTTTTGGGTTACTGTCTGTCCTGCTTTAATCTTTCCTAATTTTTCCTCTCGTATTTGCCGTCGCTTTGTCTCCTTTAACCATAAGGTCAAGGAGTCAAACATAGTCTGACGGCTTCTTCTTAAAAACAATTTATTCTGTAAGTAATTAATCTTTCTTTCATCAGAAGACCCAGTTAAAGGCTATTGCAATTCTGCATTATCTTTAGTATATTTATTCCACAGTGTATTAAACAAAATGAGAGAAATGCCATGTTTGACATACATGTCAAAACTAGGACTGCCTTCCGGAGGAGCAGGCTGTCTTTCTTCCAGCCGTCCACTCCTCTGGCGGCAGCATCCAAAACACAGTTTACTGAAACACGACATTTTTAAGAATTCAACAAATCATACCATTCCAATTACACTCATGGACGCGTCCACTCACCACACACTCGTTTACTTGTTCAACTATAAACAATTCTATTTGCATAACATACCTAAAGTGCATAAGTATCGATCGCTAGGAGTACTCCGGTCATGAATTCATAATTTCAATACGACAGGTCTCATACTCGAACAGAGCCCGTCGACTCCTTTTCTGGGAATCGATCACCCTGGATTCCAGACCACTAAATGAATTCACAAAAGAGACAGTCGACAGAGACTGCCCTGGAATCATCAGACAGGCGAACCACAAACCCTCTTACAGACTATCCCGCAGTCCTGTGCTGGTTGGGCCGGGCGTTATGGGCGCAACCCCAGACCCCGCGCTTACCCAGTTGCTCCTGCGGGTCTTTCCGAAGAGGATTCGGCCGAGTGAGCACCCACCGTGCAACACTAAGGCGTCCGATGTTGTCCCAATTAATCACCAAACAAGTCTGTGGAGCGTGTGCCCGTGCAGTTACACTTCTGCCACGTCAGACCCCCAGATTCCCTGTGGTTCACTAACCACTACATACCATATTCAGTTAATTGTTTTTCTGAGCCACTTCTCCAAAGTGCTCATTCCATAATCCACAAGGAATTATCATACAATTTCACTCACCTGGTGCACTCAGGTCTGATTGCGCGTTCTCCACTGCCGACTTCTTTTATAGACCTACACGGTCTAATGTTCCCGGGTTAAGCCCGTAGGACTCCGGCGAAGGGTTATTTAGCAGCTGGGAAGGTCACTGGGCCGGAGAGTGGAATTTTCCTTTTCTACCACAAACTGGTTTCTCAATTAGGATCCTTTTTCAGTCCACCCCCTCGACCAGAACCCCTCCCCGTCCCTCTTCTCCTACTTACAGGAGGGGACAGCCCTATCGGGGAGTCCCGGCGGAGTCGCCAACTGAAGTACTAAAAAAATATACTCTAGAGCTTTACTTACCAATAGCCCATATACAATAATTACCAAGAATAAGTCCGCCGGCAATGGAGAAGGTTCAATCGTTTATTTGGCAAAAGCGCCCTATATATGGGAGCCTCCCTCTCGCCACAGCTCTCAAAGGTGTGCAGAGGAGACTGCTGGATTACATTCAAAACAGTGCATATATACTTTCGGCATACCTCATAGAAACCCCGTACATGGAAAAGTACCAGTTCATGAGAAACCAACAGGCAAACCCATATAAGGCACAACTGATTGATTCGAAACGCAGCTCAAGTTATTCCGGGGGTAGGTCAGTAAAGGTGCCTCCCGTCCATTCTGGTGCACGGGAGTATAAGCATGGCGCCTACAAGAATGTGCTCCTCCTTCAGAAAAGACAGATGCCGAAGACCTTGAGTTCCCTAAGTTAGAATCAATGGTCTGTTCATAGCCCAGGCCGACCTTTCAAGCTTTTCTATCAGCAGCATGTCACGTGTTTTCCCACCTAACGAAAGAGGCCTCGGGAAATGAAACCAAGATGTCGTTCGTTCAGTGCAGGCCCGATTCTGAGAATCTAAATGGGTTGAGTGTATTTACAAAGGGGTTCTATTGAAGTAGCAGTGATATATTGGATACATTACGACAACACTATATAGTATAAACTTTATATTCCTTCAGTAAGCATGTCTAGTTTTCCTTTTAATACAACAGGCAATCCTTCAAACTACAGGGCAGTCCTCTGGCACCAGGGAATGCCTTGTTTTGTAACTTTCACATGTCCATATATGTTCTGAATAGTGGCTCTGGTGGTCATATATTTATACCTGGTGGGAGCCTTTGTGTGGGTTGACTTCCTGACTTACCCCACCTCTGTTTCTGGAAGGTTCTTCCTCTGTTGAAACTCCAAACTGTCTGGGGTTAATGAAAAGGCAGGGTGGGCCTGGTTTCAGGTTCCTTTATTTGGGCAGGAGTCAAAGCCCTTAATGGTGCAAGTAGGGTTGGATACTGCTCTTCCCTGGTCCTCCTTCCAGGATGGCCCATCCTGTCCACACCAAAGTCGTCTTTGTGTTACTATCTGGAAGCAAATCACAAACCTCAACAGCAGAGCCATTCACAGCCATATGACCCAGGTCACTGGCAGAGGCACAAAAGGTTCACACAAGACAATGGCAAGTCTCTAAAAGTTGCGTTTTAACCGCATGCGTGCGGGCGGAATTCCGCTCGTACGCTGACTTTTTTAAAAGCGCACTTTACGTGACGAGCTGGGCTCGTCATGAGCGTGCGAGGAGGCTACCTCATGACGAGCCCAGCTCGTCATCAGCGTCGAAGGGGTTAAGAATTGTGAATTAATATCCAACTTTACGATTAAAGAGGATGTTAAATTACAATTAATTTGAGTGTAAACAGCATATCCCTACCTGCCCCCAATCCAAAGCAAATATGTATAGGTAGCCCAGTGTTAGTCAATGGGAGAGACTGGCCTTACCACAGTGAAAAACTACCATAGGCGTTTTGCAATTAAAAGGCATTTAAAACATAAGTACTCATGTCCTACTTTATCAATTCAATACACCCTGCCATATGAGCATTTAGGGCCTACCTTAGGGGTGACATAAGTACTTGTTGGAAATTGTTCTTTCTGCAGGGTCACCCCACACATTTTGCCTCCCCCCCCCTTTTTCTGACCTTGTTTTTGTTGGCTTTAGGACTTTTAAGTCACTAGTAAAGTGCACTACATGTGCCAAGGGCTTGTAAATTAAATTCAACTAGTGGGCCTGCAGCACTAATTGTGCCACCCATTTCAGTAGCCCTTTAAACAAGACTCAGGCCTGCCACTGCAGAGCCTGTGTGTGCAGTTTAAACTGCTATTTCAACCTGGCAACTTAACTTACTTGCCAGGCCCAAACCTTCCGTTTTAGTACATATAAGTCTCCCCTAAGGTAGGTCCTAGGCAGCCCTATGGACAGGGTGACGTGTATTTGAAAAGTAGGACATGTACTTTTGATTTTTACAAGGTCTAGTAGGGAAAAAATGCTAAATAAAATTTTTCACTACTGCAAGGCCTAGCTCTCCCATACGTTAACATCGGGGTTGCCTTAAAACATCTTTTAAGTATAATTTCCAAATGGGAAAAAATAGATATTTGGAGTTTGATGCCTCTGAATTCACAATTTAAAATCACAATTCATGGTGAAGTTGAAAATGGCACTTTTCGAAAGTTGGCATTGTCTTACTTTAACCATTCTGTGCCTCTGCTTGTCTCTGAGTACACGTCTGGGTTGAGTGACAGCTGCGTTTTGTGCACTCCCTCTGAACAGTCACACAAAGGGAGAAGGGGTGTGACATTTGCATCCTGATGGCCCATCACCAGGCTCATGGGCCTTCGTAAGGTAGATTGGGAGGGAGGAGCTGACACATACACCTGAATACCCTGCCCCCACACAAAGAACTGCATACCTCCTGTTGTGAGTCTGGAGCCAGGGCGGGGACCTTGTGATCTTCAAAAGCCTCTTTGATGTCTCTCCTACTTCAAAGTCACATGTGTGTATAAGTACTGGACCCATGACCCCACCAAATCAGAACTTTGCTAGAATCAAGGACATTCTGCCTAGAAGAAGAGCTGCTGTGCTGTAGGAGGGACTTCTACTGTGCTATCTGCATTGCTGTGTTGACCTGTCGACTGCTGATTGCTGTGCAGTGGGTGGGGCTGCCACTTTGCTAACTGCTCTGCTGATTTGGCCTGCTGTTTGCTGCTTCCTGCCTGGGAGTGAGAGGGACTGAACCTGCTCTCTACATCCTTGAACCTAAGACTCAGGGTCACATAAGACTTCTTGCAACTCTGCTCGTGCTGCTGGATTCTGCTATCTGTGAGTACTACCCTTGCCTGAGGTACCCCCCTGCAGTCCTGGAACTCAGATGTAGGTTCTGCAGCTGTTTTCTGCAAAAATCGCCGAAGCAGATCCCGACTGTGAGGTTCGATGACGAATCAGGCACCAATACGAAGAGGCTGCTGCTGTGAGGCTTGACTTTGACACATCAACGTTCCTTCAACACCGACTGCGAGGTTCGACTCCGAGGCATCGACCCAACTGCATGAGTTGGAACCGACGCAGAGAGTCATTGACGATGACACTTGCTCCTTACAAAGTACTTTTTCAGTGGGCCCTGCATGGGTTCCGTAGCCGGCCTGCCCTCCATTGCCGTCAGCCTGAACTTTGGATTTGCCCCGGCCTAGCCTTTGAGCGCTAGTGATTTCTAAGAACTGCTTTTGCATTTAAAAATTTTAAAATTCAAATCTCGACTTCTACTGATTCGACTTTTGACATTTTCATATTGTTGATACAAATTAAATAAGGACAAATAAATAAATAAGGACAAAACGGAGGTTAAGTTACTGAACAACTTAGGAAATAAAGAAGTCTTGGGCGACTCTGGTCTAACTTGGCAGCCGGGCTGCTTCAAGTATCTGGGACTGGATTTTGACAGAGACCTCATTACTACCATAAGAATTAACGAGGACCAGCTCCTAAAGAAAATGTCAAAACTGCTTGATGGTTGGTCTCCTAAATTTCTGTCATGGTGGGGGAGGGCGGAGACCCTAAAAATGATGGTGACCCCGCTGGGGAACTATCTAGCGAGTATGCTTCCAATGACCTTCTCAGAAGACTTTTTGCAAAAAGTGGATAAGCTCTTTGGCACATTTTTGTGGCAAGGGAAGAAGCCCAGGGTATCAATGAAGAAGCTGCAACTGGCTAAAGACAAAGGCGGCCTGGGTCTTCCCAACTTCAGGAATTACCAAACTGCGTTCCTCTGTAAGCAAAGTGTACAATGGCTGAGTGAAGATCCAGTGTATATACCGTTATGGGTAGATATAGAGAAGTCTCTCGTTGGCAAAGCTCCCCTCCCTGTGCTACTTACGATGGACTTGACACAACTCCCTCATTCGAAATACATCTTATTGAACACGAGGCGTGCCCTTTTACGTTTGAACCAAGCTCACAAGACTGGCCTCAAGTTTAAAAATACCACGTCAGTGGCCCTATGGCATAATCCTGCTCTTATAATCATTGGGGAATTCCTCAACTGGGAACACTGGTCCACAAAGGGTCTTAATCTGGTCAGTGACCTCTATGATGGGCAACACCCGTTGCCGTTCTCCTCAATCCAGGTAACACACTGTCTCACACCGATGGACTTCTATGATTTCCTCAAATTAAAATCACTCCTGTCCACACGCTCTCTCAAACGTTCAGAGCCATGGCTCAAGTCCCAACTGGTGCGCATTAGGGCAGCAGGCCATTTTGTGTCCAAGGTATACAAGCTTCTCCCTTCACCAGGGAAAGTCCAAAAGCGTAATGAATCACGGTGGGAGGCTGAGCCCAACTCAACGGGGATTGCTTTTGACTGGGACAAAATCCACGCTACAGCCCTTGTGAACAAAGTTTCCCCAATACTGTCCCCAATACTGTCACAAACCAAGTACATGCTACTTCACAGGGCATATTGGAAGCGTGTAAATTGAAATCACCCATCACACAGGTTATTTAAGCTTCATTTAAAAGACGACTCGAATTGCTGGAACTGTAACCTAGAGGTAGGAGACCTAGCACACATGCTTTTTCATTGCTCCTCGCTAGGGAACTTTTGCATAGAATGTTTGACTGTATAGAACATATTCTAAGGATTAAACCTCCAAGGGAATTTGTGTATGTTTTATTGGGCGCCCTTGAACCAAATCTGGCCAACGATAATGACCGTCAACTGTTGGACTTACTTCTTACTCTGGCATGTAAGGTCATATTATGTAAATGGAAGAACGCCGCTGGAGTATCCTTTAAAATGTGTCAAGAATGGGTATACTGCATCAGGGGAGCAGATAATCATGCTTTACATTCCTCCCCTTGGCATGTCTCCAATAAGAAGCTTTGGAAATCCCTCGATGCCGCTTCCTTTTCCTTTGACCCCCCATAGGTCTCTCTTGGGTGACTGGCCCTCTGGTAAAGGAGGTACGCACTACCGGCCGCTATATATACACTACACCCCTCAGTATGACTCTCGATAGCGATATATGGAGAAGCCTACGCCTATTGGCACTTGCTAACACCACTGACTACTGGCTGAATGTGTGGCTCTGCACTAGGACGACCTTGCTATGTGTATGCCACTTCTTACTAATGTAAAATCTGAGGTTTGAGTGCCACTTCGGCTTACAATATGCAATTCTCCTGTTTCTGTATTTTGTATTTTGTATTTTGTATTTTTTTATTTTGTATTTTGAATTTTGCATTTTGTATTTTGCATTTTGTATTTTGCATTGTGTATTCTTGCATTCTGCGATTGGCATTCGGCATTTTGTAATATGTCTATGCTCCCTTTGCAATTGATGTATGTATTCATTCATGTCATTCTTTGATTTCACAAATGCCATTTCTCTGTTTATTCCTTTTGATTTTTACTTTCCTTTTGTTTTCCTAATAAAAATGATTTAAAAAAAAAAAATTGGAATTCAAATCTCGACTTCTACTGATTGGACTTTTGACATTTTCATATTGTTGTACTCAGATAAATATTCTCTATTGTTCTAAACTGGTGTGGAGTCTTTTTGTGGTGTTTTCATTGTGTTACTGTAATTTAAATGTGGCACAAATACTTTGCACATTGCCTCTCAAGCCTGACTGTTCTGTGGCAAGCTACCAGAGAGTGAGCACAGGTTAATTTAGGTTGTGTATCTGACTTACCCTGACTAGGATTGTGGCTCCTCTTTGGACAGGGTGTATTCTCTGCCAACCAGAAACCTCAATTTCTAACAACACTAAAAAGGAAGGATTAGGTCTAGCAAAAGGTTTCTTTTTTCAGGTCAAAAACTACAGTTAAAAACTGCACTACAGACTGCAGTGGCAGGACTGAGATATGTTGTTGAAAAGGACACAGTAGTAGGTGGCACTATAATCTCTGCAGGCCCACTAGTAGCATTTAATTTACAGGGCCTGGGTACAGGGAGTACCATTAACTAGATTCTTACAGGTAAATTAAATGTACCAGTCAGATAGATGCCAATTGTACCATGTTTAAGAGCGATAGATCAAGCCCTTTAGTACTGGTTAGCAGCGGTCCTAAAGCCAGGAAAAACTAATTCAGCAAAAGAGGAGGGGTGAAGGCAAAAGGTTTAGGGTAATACCATACCAAGGATGTCAGGTCCAAAAATCATTCTTTCTTTCTTAATGTTTCTTAATATAACCATAGAGGACAACAATAAAAAATACAAATCCTCATTTAAAATGGAGCACATTACTTGTTTAAACTGCACCAGCTAAACAGCATATGTCATAAATACAGACACACACATCAGGGGATATTTCAAAACATATATTTTCTAGATTTGTGCCTGAAAGGGAAAGAGCAATAAAATCACTTTTGCTTTTACATATGACCAAGCAAAACATTATAAAGGGCATAGATTGCTGAATAAAAAATAGTAAAATATATAATTCATCATGTAGAGTCCATAGAGTTTGTTAATTTGACCGCACCAGATAAAGAAAACAGGCAACATAAAAGCAAGTAAGTTGATCAGAGTATAGATTTAAATGTAACAATGCAGGTTTTTCCTTGGTGAAGTATTTCCCTAAAAGAAGGGGAATAATTAAATCATTCCTGAGTTGCTTGTAGAATGGGCAGACCATGATATAGTGTAAAGTGTCTTTTTTTAAAACAGTCACAGCGACAAGGCTCCTGATTACAATCCACCCTCTAGGATCAGCAAGTAGATTTATTCAGATAAACGTTAAAATCTGAAAAATATTGTTAAATAACACCTTATAAAAGACTCTCTGGATCACTTTGACTCACTCAGTTTCCATCCTTGATCCTGAGTCATCACCTCTCTTCTCATCTGTTGAATTGTCAGTTCAGTGGTAGTGCCCCAGAGAAGAGTAGCTGTCAATAACTGACGAAGAATTTCTAGCATGAAAGGTTGGACTCTCAACAGAAGTGTATTTCCCTTGCTCTGAGTGCTTCAAGTGTGCTCCATGAGTCAGTACATTGAACAATGAACTGTTTGAAGAGGTACAACATTCAGAACAAAGGTGTAAATTGAAATCACCCATCAGCACCAAAGGGGTATATTTATGATACCTGTCTCTGAACCCAGGGGCGGCTCCTCCACTAGGGCAGAGGAGCGTCGCCCCACTGCTTTCTCGCAGTGTGAGAAGCAGAAACATAAAATGGTAATAACTACCATTTTATGTTTCGACCTCTCTCACTGCGAGAAAGCAAAATAGAAAGGGTTGATTGCGCGGTGGGCGGGCTGCTCTTTGGGCAGGTGAGGAGTGATGTGCCCACTCCTGAGGGCGCAATGACTGTTTGGTCGGCCATCTGGGGCCACCCAAACCAGTAATGTGCACTCTGCCCTTTCTCCATTCAGGCGGCAATGCAGCCTACATGGAGAAAATAGAATCCCTGTAAGCCCCTGGCTGAGCGCAGTCCCACCAATCACAACGCTGCCATTGCAGCATTGTGATTGGCTATGGGCAGGGAAGGGAGGCTGGCTGCCTCCTGTTCCTGTCGGAGGCATGAGAACAGGCGCCGAGCAGGACTGGCGCTGAGAAAACACGGGGCCCTGCTGGCAGACAGGTACGTTTTTTCTGTATTATTATATTACCCCCCTCCTCCTGGCCTGACACCCCACCCACCCACCTGCGATTAATGCTGGTCGCAACTGTCTGAACCGAGCCAAGAAGGTTCTTAAATGATCACATGTTCAGGATTCCACTGTGCACAGTTGGAATTGTAAAAATTAACCCCCAGCAAGCTAAGGGATTTTTTATAAAGTTAGTTAAACAGCACACAAATTGGAAGACAGTGGTGCATATGTATAAGCCATTGAGGAGCAATTGCACCTCCGGAGCGTCACTTTTGTGATAATCCAGAGGCACAGTGTGCAGACCCCTATCTTCGAGGTCATGCAGAGCCACACTGCGTGACTTTTCATGGCCTCGTAGATATAGAGTAAAGCAAAGCAGCGCAAGTCACTGCCTTGCCTTATTCTGACTCAAAGAGGTGTTCAATGGGCGTTGCGGTGGGTGTTACCCCACAACGCCCATGGGTTTTTTACGCATTCCCATATTTACAGCATGGCATAAATCTGGAAACAAGTCAAAATCTTATGCCTCCCCAGAGCAGGGGTAACAAAGGGAAATGTTTTCATGTGTCCTCGTTTTTACATCTTTCTATGTGTGTTGCATTCTGTAGCACACGTAGAAAGAAAAAAATGCCTCTTAGAATGCCACTTCCTGCACAAAAACAATCCTGCCAACAATGTAGACACCCTTGCACCATGTTGCAAGGGTGTTGTGTTGGCGGCACACAGCTAGAAAATATGCGCCAACCCTGGCTGTAAGGACAGGAATGGCCCTTATCTTGCAAATGCTGTGCATTCCTGTCCTTCCAAATTGGCGTAGGGCAGTACAACAAGAAGCCTTAGGGTACAGCTGTATACCAATGTCTTGTAAATGTGCCACTTGGTGTGTATTTTCTTAATTTTGCAATTCAGATAGAGGGCAAGCAAAATAAGTGACCCTCCCTTCGCCCTTCCAAGAGGCCCACGTGTGGCTGGTAAAAAGATTTCACCTTAACCATCTAAATAAAATGAGTCTAAGACAGCCTACATTTCTTGGAGGCAAATAATCTTAAAACTCCTTAAAAATGTGAGCAAGCCTGAATCATCTTTCTTGGAACTGATGCCCGCTATATTCCAGCTCAAAATACCAAATTTGTTTAAGGACATTAAACGGGATTCATGTAGGAATCGCAATATTTATTGCGATTCCCACTGATTCCTTATTTGCGATTAGCTAATTGCTAATCGCAAATAAGGAATAGCTCCCCATTCATTCCCATGGGCCTAAAGGCCCATAGGAATGCATGGGGAGTTATTCCTTATTTGCGATTAGCAATTAGCTAATCGCAAATAAGATTGTGATTTCAAGGGTGCCAGGGTGTCCAAAGGACACCCTGTAACACCCCTGAAATGTAAATTTACACAGGTGTTGCGCAAACACATGTCCAAAGGACATGTGTGTGTGTAACATGCAATTGAGAAAAATGCACTAAAATGCTTTTTTATATTTTTTCGCTATTTACCACGAAGTCAGACTTTGTGGTAAATAGCGACCAAAAATAGCGAATTCACAATGTAGAAATGGTTAATGAATTGCATTTAAGGAAGCTCAAATAGAGATTCCTTAAACGCATTTCCTCGCAAATGTGCGAATTCTTTATTAGCGAATTTTGCATTTGGTATGATGAATCCCAAATGCAAAAATTGCACTCTCAAAGGGCCAGATTCTCAGAATCTGGCCCTTTGCGAGCGCAATTGAGCTTGATGAATCTAGCTGATTGCCTCTGGAATACCAAAAGAATTTGAGGACGTAGCTTAAGGGATATCATTAAGTGAGCTGGAACTCATATCCCGGCAAACATTAGTGGTCAGCCACTCATCATTGTCCAATGTACACAATGTCTGAAAGCAGTTAGATGTAGGTAAGTCATGTGAACTCACTTGAAAAAAGGCTAACTACAGTAGTGGAGTGAACATTGAACAAGAAGTATGGCTTGTAAAAATAACCTAAGGAGACGGCCTGGATACCAGAATGTGTACCCTGTGAGAAGGAGTGGTAAGACAGCATTCCGCCTTCCAGGTTAGGCTGATCAAAATGTACAACTATACAATCTCCCGCAAAGGTTGTAGGACTCCTTCTGACCCATGCAACTCTCCTGACCATATTAATGTGCTGAAACAAGGGCAAATCCCCCCCAGTTCTGCGATCAATCCAATGGATAACTTTATTTTTTGTTGGAAGTTTTCTATGGGTCCTCCCTTAAAATTTGGAACATTTGTCAAGACCATACAAAATGTGGTAGCCGCAGGAAAAGGCAGGGCAGGCTGGGTGTCAGGTTTCTTTATTTGAGCAAGAGGCAAAGCCCTTTAAAGTGTAAGTGGGGCTGGATACTGCTCCTCCCCAGTCTTTTTGACAGGACGGCCCATCCTGCTCACACCTAAGCCCCCTTTGTGTTACTATCTGGAAGTAAATCACAAACTTCAACATGGTCAGCAATGTACTAAGACTAAGTGCAGAGTGAGTCTCCTTGCAACCAACGTTGCCTGCATTGTTAGGCCTAGACTGAGCAGAATGTAATACTGGAGTCCCACGTGAACAGAGGGCAGTGGCCTTACTATTATCAACATTTTTTCATACATTGTTTTGTCGCACTTCCTTTGCTCCATAATATTGGATTATTTAGACATGGAGTTAGAAACTTTGGTGGGGGCCCATCGGAGTCCTTGGATCAGAAGTAAACATGAGCAATGAATTAGGGTCAGAAGCCTGCTCTGTAAAATTTGAATGAGCTGACTTGGATTTAAATGACACCACAAACTCAGAAATGGCACCCTCAATCTTCATTATCCTCTTGTTACACGTGTCAAACGAATTTATCACCAAGCTTTCAAGTTTGGTATAAAATGGGTCAAGCCGAGAATCCAAAAGATTAGGAAACATATGAGAAATAGACTCACAATTCTCCTTGACAGGCCCCAGAATGGCGTGCCCATCATTTTTAGGTCTCACTGAACCAACTCACATGCGTTGTTCTGCAAGAGTATAGTAGGGCTTTCAAAAATGCTCCCAAAGTCTGCAGATCGGACACAGTGCATGTGCGCCACGCGCGCGCACCATTTGTCCGCCTGCAGGCTTTGGGAGCAATTTTGCAACCCTTTTGATGTTCTCAGTGAGCCGCGCGGCCACTGAGAAAATGCTTACCATTTGTCACCCCCCCGTTCCTGCTGGCATTCCCCCCTCCCTTCTCGCCCAGTCCTTGTTTCCCTTGTTTTTTCAAGAGACCGTCAGCCTACGTCTATGACAAGATCACAGGCGACACCTAACCTATGATATCAGAACCTGCTCGTTACCCCCCAGTCCAAATGAATTGTTACAGGAAATTGGCCTGTTGTTGTACGTGCCTAGACACCATTAAAGAGTCTCATGCCCATGCCAGATGACACAGGATTTCCTGAGCTACCTCTTTCCTAAAGCTGCCGTTTTAGTTATCCCCATCGACATTAAGTTCCCTTCTTCCCACTTGGTGTATGTCCTGTTCTTGCTGTTTCTTGTAAAGCAGTGACATTTAGTGTTCTCCGCAGAGAAGTCACGGCCGCACCAATGTGTAATAACAAACCGTTTAGCTCAGTCACTTTCTGGCTGCCACGCCTTGGTTTGGTTCAACAATAACTGCCATACCATGCGGGGGGAAAGGCCAGAGGACACCTCTGCACGATTGTTCTCAGACGCTTCTGCAATGTTTTAAAGGCAGCAGTGTAAAGAGGTGTGTTTGTGTGCGCCTGGTACGTGACTTTTTACATCTTCTTGGCGCTTTCACTTTACCAAATTGCGGCGCTATATGTGCGCAAAAATTTACATCACGGCGCTTTAAATTCTGGTACGTGACTTTTTACATCTCCCTGGCACTTTCACTAGCTTTACCCCGAATGTCATACCACAAATGTGGCACGTAATGCCCCCCATCCCCACCAATTTACGACCCATTTGAGGACATTCTTCTTAAATGTATTTTCAAATTATTCATCAACTATTTTTTTATAGGCTAGCCAGTAATTATTATAGCTCTTTACTAGGAGGTGCTACAAAAAGGCAAATGGAATGCAAGTTCTGACAAGCACACGGGGTACAGATGTACGGAATACGAGCAAGCCACTGGTCACTTCATTAAACCACAGCGCTATGTGTGTGCAATTATGTTAGCGCTATAGTATAGATATATACAATAATTACCATACCACGCAGGGGAGAACAGCCAGAGTCCACGTCTGCCCGATCGTTCCTGGACGCTTCTGCAAAGTTTTAGAGGCAGCAATGTAAAGAGGTGTGTGTTTGTGTGCGCCTGGTACATGACTTTTTACATCTCCTTGGCGCTTTCAGTTTAACAAACCGCTGCGCTATGTGTGCGCAATGATGTACATTGCGGCGCTTTATATTCTGGTTTGATAGCTGAGTGTACTGGTGTGCCTACGAAATGTAGGAATATGTGCCACACCCAATAGTCACAGGCTCAAATTTGTGCTAGTCCGCTTGGTTTATCAGCCTCCCAATGTTGATAAATCATTTGTAATTAATCGGACACAGCACTTAATCTTCCAGTGCTCAACACACATATATATATCCTTTACAACTTGCCATCTCGCCGTATTGTGTGTTTGTGTGCGCCTGGTACGTGACTTTTTACATCTCCTTGGCGCTTTCACTTTACCAAACCGCGGCGCTATGTGTGTGCAATGAACACTGCACTCAATGCAACATACACTCCACACAATACCACTCAGTGCCACATAATTACACACCACATAATTACACTCTGCTGAATGCAACACACACTCCACATAATACCACTCAGTGCCACATAATTATATGCTACATAATTACACTGCACTCAATGCAACATACACTCCAAACAATACCACTCAGTGCCACATAATTACACGCCACACAATTACACTCTACTGAATACAGCATACACTCCACACAATACCATTCAGTGCCACATAATTATATGCTACATAATTACACTGCGCTCAACACAACATACACTCCAAATACCACTCAGTGCCACATAATTACACGCCACATAATTACACTGCACTCAATGTAACATACACTCCAAATACCACTCAGTGCCACATATTTATATGCCAGATAATTACACTGCACTCAATGCAACATACACTCCAAATACCACTCAGTGTCACATAATTACACGCCACATAATTACACTGCACTCAATGCAACATACAGACCCTCCAGGATTTTGCAATTTCGCGGTCTGCCGCGAAATCGGCACTTTTGTAAAAATGCCGCGATTTTTACAAAACTGTCTGCGAAATCGGCACTTTTGTAAAAATGCCGCGATTTTAACAAAAGTGCCCGCGAAATCGGAAATGACAGATGATTTGTAAAAGGACTTTATATGGACTTCCCATTATTTTCTTCATATGTACAGGCCATTGGGCTGTAGATAAGATCTAGAGCCCTCGCTAACCAGGGTCCATAATGCCCTTTTATTGTGTGTTGAGATTGCATGCGTTAGTTTGGCACATTCATTTACATATTTATCCTGTTTTATTTCTGTAATTCTCCTCTAGAGCATGATCTTGGAGTTTTTATTTGCTTCATCACATTTCATTGAAGGAATGTTTTAAGATGGGACGTAGAGTCATTTGGTGAATACACTTTGCATTACCTATTTACTGATTGTTGGACTTTTGATACATGATTTTCTGTGCGTTCAATAATTTTGTGATCAAGATAGAATGCTCGCTAGGATGTTTTGCTAAGTTTGGATCCAGTTGTTGCTAAACATGAAATAGGACTGTGCACGTTCATGGTGGGACGTAGTGGACAGAGCTCATTGCTTACATTTGAGGCTTTGTTCTTGAGTGTGGAGTTCCGTTTGAGCTTTTTTAAATTTTAAACTGTCATACAATTATTATTTGAAGTTTTCCTTCATTCTAGTTGGTCTAGTTTTATATTTGAAGACAGTACATGCCTGCATGTTTTTACTTTTTACTGTCACAGCATGCCTGTTTCTGGCTCTGTAGGGTGCCCACGTGTTTCGCTCTAGTTTGAGCTCTTCAGAGGTATAGATTTGTCCAGACACAAGGGAGCATCCAGTATAAGTCAAGATAATACACTCAGAACCTATACTAAAGCAAATGAAGGATTGCATTTTCAAGGGATAACAGCCTTCACCTATGGGCTGCTTCCTCTGTTCCATATCCCAGGTTACCTATTTCAAAGTGGAATACTCTGCTAAAACAGTTTCCATTGATGTAAGGCTGAGAATGAATGATTATGAGTAAAATAAAGTGCCGCAAAAATGCCGCTAAATTTCCATATTTGTGCCGCTAAATTTCCATATTTGT